>NC_137628.1:25459162-26171662 GCF_963383615.2 Lipophrys pholis
AATACATTATATGAGCAGCGCTGCACCATAAACCTGTGTAGAAACGTGCCTCATATGAAATAATACAATAGTCTCCATTCAAATGTATAGGATGAGGGGATTTATGGTGGAATAGGGCAAGTGGGGGTACAAGTGTAATTTTATGGTTTGATAGTAGATGATGTAATTTGGGTAGTGCGAGTCTTTATCATTTCACCATTGAATGGGTTATTTTTTCATGAAAGCTTTCATGTTGAACAATGAAAGTCATTTTAGAGGGATTTCTGTTTGTATATCTATTTGAGCCTGTGCATATCACTATATTGTTATGAGCAATAAATAGTTCCAGAGCTCCACCTGTGTTGAATTGTTTATTTTATTTTGGGTATTGTTTTCTCATTAAGTCATTACATATCAATTTACCCCTCTGGGCTGTTTTTGTGACTGTTTCATTATACAGCTAAAAGGTGCTTTACGACTTCATTCTGGAGACGGAGGCTCACGAGGTACAAGGTCCACGTGTGATTGATCTGGCAGTAAATTCACTTCTCTGTGGCTCATAAATAAGCTAATGCCCAGCTGAATATGGAGGAGGGGGATTCCTCTGGTGTTGCAGCGGACTTGTTTTTCCAGCCAGGACAGTCTCAGAGTGGGGATAACTCTTCAGGAATGACAGACAGTGTAATGTGCGCTGGAATGTGTGTGTGCGCATGTCTGTGTGTGTGCATGTAAGGTGCTAAACAGCGCCATGTGGGCCTGGTGAGAGGATCCCTCTCCAGCTGAAGTAGCTCCTTCAAACAAAGAGGAGTAAATGAACATCTCCATTAGTTCCCCCTTACCTCCGTTCACCACCCCTCACTGCCCTACTAAAACATGCACGCTCACAAAGCATATTTACTCAACACTCCTCACCGACACCCAATGCACACAGCTGAAGCTCATTGGTATTTACAAGACGCACATACATACAAGCGCATGCACGCCCTTCCTCGGCCTGATTGTGCCGTAAATGTCCTAAAATATACAGGCCCCCCTGCTCACGTCAAACACGTCTTTCTTAAACACACACAGATTGCTTGAAGAAAAAATATTAGCATTTTATACACACTCGCACAAGCGGAGAAGTCACAAAAAAAAATCCTTAATTTATCGTCACCACTGATTTGATGAATAGCAATGTCAGGGTGCTCATAAACTAGCAAAAGAAGTACTATTAAAGATGTTTTTCTATTCATCCACCTTAACCCTGCTGGATTAGAAATTACTGCACTGGGGAAGGGCCTCAGGAGCTCTAAGGTTAATTCACATACAACAAAACAACCTAATTCCAGCTGCTTGGAAATCCTCGAAAGCCATACTAGTGCAGTGGTTAGCACTCTCTAATCAGAGCAAAAATGGCCAGGCTATGAGCTTTGAGTTTACATGTTCTACCCAAGTTAGAGCAGGTTCTAAAGCTACCCACCTTGACCCCGATAGGAAGAAAAGATAAGCTGATTCTGAATGTATTGGAGAGAGCTTCTCTGTTCGTCAATGTGTTTGAAACTAAATAACCACATTTACAGTTTCTCTTGTAAATGACACGGCATGCCTCAGTGGGACTCCTTGAATAAATCAAGATTAAGAAAATAAATACCTGTGCATGTTCAGGTTTTTGTGCCACACTCTGAAAACAACTCTGTACATTTGTCTAGTGAAGGACTGGTGAACTGTCCAGGGTGTACCTGTTCGGATATCATAGTCAGCTGAGGTCCGGCAACCTTCTCCTGGATAAGTCAGTATGGGAGATCATCTCTCTCTGTACCCTAGCCTGACATACTTGCAGCTAAATTCCACATATCTATACACAGATATTTTTTTTAATACGCATCTTAAAATTCATCTTCATTCATCTTTAATGATTTAATCTGTGTCACTAATGTTTCACAGAGTCCTCGCTGACCTCTGGCAAAAGTATTACATTAAACAAACCGATCACACAGAGGAAACAACGTGTTTGGGTAAATACTGAATTTCATTTTTCTTAGTCCTGACGTTTCTTTGCTGCCCTCAATGATACATGGCCCTTTCGATATCTGAGAGCGACTGTGGGTGTTTACTCACTGGCTGCTGAGTCTGCAGATGCACTCTGAGAGGCGTCGTCAGAAGAAACCACAGCAACACTGTCAATAGGAGTTCTACCAGACACAGAGGGAGCCGTGGCTGGCATTACAGCAGCAGAAGTGGCTGGAGATGGTATCACTCCTGCTTTCTTGGGGGCGACGATGACACTCCTGCAAAGAGAACAAAGATATTATTTTATTGTTAACCTGGCACATCACATTCAAGTGTCCATGTGAGATCAATTTCAGAGAGAACTTGTGATTTAAACTTAAATTTGATAAGTCCATACATACACACACACACATATAACTTGTAACACCTTTTATTCCTCTAAAATAGTGGCGTGAAACATTTTAGTTCAGGGCCCGCATAAAGCCCAATTTCATCTCATGTGGGCCGGACTGCTAAAACAGCGCTATAATGACCTTTAAATTTAAACTTTAAAGGACTTCGACGCCAGCAATAAGGTCACCATCTTTCAGGTAGTCTCAGCTCGGGTCTCTGTGTTGTGTGTCCACTAGTCTTAAGAAATTTGTTTTTAAATAAAAAAAAATTTCTTTAAAATTTAAACAATTAGTGGTTGGTGGTTTGGTGGACCAGATTGAAGCTTGAGGGTCGTTTTTAGCCCACGGGCTTTATGTTTGACACCTCTGCTCTGAAAGGAAGAAAAATAAATCCACATATTGCAAGAATGTATGAATCTGTATTGATTGGTTACAAAGTTTTGGGGGGACGATGAGGACTAGACTTAATCATTGTTCATGTCCAAAACAATTCAAGTGATTTGAAGCACTGTGTTCATCCAGAGCATCTAAGGGTCTGCAGGGGGCCTTTTCACAAAGAGTGAGTCTCGAGTCTTAGAAGATCAATTTACTTAAGTTGATAAAAGATTTATACATCCTGAATAATTAAAATGGCCGAAACACAATAGATTTGTTCAACCAAGTATTCATTTTGAAGTTTACAGCCAAAGTAATTATATTGACAAGTGTCTGCACTCTTCAAAAGATCAGGGGAGAAAAAGACAAGATCTCTGACAGATTACATTGGTAAATCCAGTTTATCTAGGTGACAATGAAGCCGACTGTGCAGGGGTCACTCCACTAAAGTAACAGGAAGTGTTTCTCATGGTGATATGCTCCGAATAAGTGGAGTTCAATTCCCATCCGACGAACAGCAGATGGGAGGAGAGCGGCATGCAGATAAGCTGTCAGTTTGGACCGGGGCTCTGACAGACCACTGGCCATATCAAAGGCAGCCTGGCCTTGCTTATCGGCGCTGACACAAGGGAAGCAGGGTCTAATCACTGGCTACTTTTCCCTCTCCGAAACACAAACCAAAGCAGGCTCGCCAAGATACGCAAGAATACATCAAATGCACTATTTTCAATATGCACAGAAATGAAGTGGGGCAAACGAACAGAAGAGCAAACAGCCTACATTCCTGCACACACACTCCCACAGACAGGGGATGGCTCCCTGTTATGTAGACAAATAGCTTGACGTTTTATCAAAGGCTTTGCACAGTTAAGACATCAGATCTAACCCATTAGCGAAGACTATTAATGCTCAACCCTGAGAGCCGAGCTTTGCTCTTAGTGAAAATGAAAGAGCATCACAAGAGTGGGGCTTAAAACGCATCAAGAAAAAGCTCATGGTGACACATGAAAACTGAACCGGGGACAAAGCAGTACGATGGGTATTGATAGGCAAGAAAGAGAAGAGATAAAAGTATCTGCTAACTTTGTTTCAGTTCAGATAGCGAGTGGACTGGATGGTGGTATCAGCGAGCAATGGCGGAACTGACATGAAGCACCCCAAGTGTCAACAGCAGTGGAGAGGGACGGGGAGACAGAGGACCCCTGGTGTGCATAAGCTGGAGGCGAGCGTGTATGTTCATATGTGTGTTCGCAAAAATTTGAATGCATGCCTATGAGAGTTCAAGTGAATGCTGGAGAGCTGGAGTTGTGCAGAAAGTCTGCCATTGAACATGTCCATGTTTGCATTTGGCCTTCCATCTGTTCTACAGCGAAGGCCCAGTGAATTATTCAGCAGGTCATTAGCCACACTTATCATGAGTGGGCCGCCCCAGTCGATTAATCAGCCGTCAGCGGCCCCACTCAACCCACAAACAGGAGCTCAGGGCAGAGTGCGTCTCCGTCTGTGTGGATGCAGGGCTGAGCCTGAATTATTTAAAGGCTTGAACCTATAATGGATAAGTGCAGTAAACACTGTGATTCCCGTAATCTCTGCTATTTCAGGTAAAACAAGCGTGAGAGCGAGTAACAAAATGTTTGTGGTGCGACTGTGCATAAAAATAACTGTGTAGCATGACAACTTCAGACTGGAGTGAAGTAGGTGAGTGAACACTTCAGAACTTTGAACTGCTCTTTGACGCTCGTTTTATGCAACGTATCAACAGATGACACTCCAGACAAAGTCATCCAACGCTCCATCGACCTGTGATTGGGATTTTAATTTGACGACAGTGATATATGAAAGGATAATAACAAACAAGAATGAACATTTCTGGGTAAGAACAGGACTTTTGTACGTGATGTCTGGTACTGGAAAGCACAATGGAACCGGATGCAGTCCTGTGATATGATGCAAAAGCACACAATGTTAAATATAAATGGGCAGGCTCAGGAGGAGTTATCAATACACCGAAAGTGCTCATCAAAACACATTCAGTCAGTCAGGAATCTTGTGAGGAGAAAGAAGACAGTGAGAAAGGTGGAGTTTCACCACCTTTATGATGCAAGCTCTAGAAATATCTTGTGTATTCCCTTGGTGCAAACTGTGTTTACATCTCCTGCTGCCTAAATAATTGATTAAAAAGCAAAAGCGCGAGAGAACGTCTTCCTAAAAGTACAAATGTAACACTGAGCATGTACAGCAGAGCCCAACTGGCATGTTGTAAGACCAGTACTACTCTAGGTTTGGCATGAAGAATGGTAAATAACAATTCTGATAAATTGTGGTCTATTTTACTGTATTTTAAGCCTCATTTGTCATTGTTTCAATTGTAAATACATTTGATGTATGTGGTTTGGATCAAATAGTATAATCCAAAAATGTAATCAGTATTTCATTCAAATTAGTTTGGTGGCATTTAAGGTTAAAATGAGCACTTTTGTCATTTAAAATACATATTATGTGCCTGTAGAAGGACTTATTGTGTTTTTCATGATCTCCCTGTGCGTGCATCAGGACTGTGCTCTCTTCCCAAAGTCCAAAAACATACTTATCCAGTTGATCTTTACTCAGAACTGACTGCAAGTTGTCAATGAGTGTCTATGACCGTCTGTCTCTGAGGGTTTGTTTTGCAAAGGACTGGTGACGTGATTTGGGTGTAACCTGCCTTCACCCCGAGTCAGCTGGGAACAGCTCCAACACCCTGGACAAAGCTGGACAAAGCAGCATAAGAGCTCGATGGATGGATATGTTTTGTGTAATCTGCAAAATGTGCGTTTGTTTGTCGGAAGGAAAAACTAACTGCTACATTTGAATCCCAGCAATTGCAATTATTCAACAAACATATGAGTGAGCCACTTTGATTGAAAATTCATTTTGACTGAAACTGCAAACTTGAATAGCTGATTTAATTTTTCAGTGTTTTTGCTAAAAGATAAGCCCTGCCCCAAGTGTATCTCAGTAGTGAAGAGAGAAAAGTCATTAATTCTTCATTCACTGAGCTTCACTTGTACAAATGATTGTGTGGAGAATAAAAAGGGATGCCTGAACCCCGAGCCGTGCTTATGTCCGACATGCTTACTGTCAGCAGTACATTAACAACACATCAACACAACTCATCCGCACATCAGCTCTCACGTGCATGCAGAGTCTGCTGCCAGGAATGCAAACAACTGCACCATGTATATCCCAGTGTCTAACACTCGCACATTCTGCTGAACCATGCAGCCTAAATCACAGACTTGTACAATGACACTGTTTAGTTCTGGTTAGTGTCAGCAAATATTTGCAGACTGGCTGTCATAACAGGGGCATAGCTGAGAAATGCATGGGAGAAACCCAGCAGGTCTGCACTACTAAATAAATCAGGATACTTCACCCTCTGACCCACCCCCCAGTTTTTATCTGAGGGATCCTTGCTATTTTCATACGTTGGTCTCATAAATCCAGCCCCGCCGGGCAAGCGGAAAGTTGCCATGTTTTGGCAAGAGTTGTCAGTGTAGAATGTCAGTGCTGGTTTGAACTGGTGTCACTGGAAGACTTAGTGGTTAGTGGGAGATGCCGAGTGCTGATAGAGTCATTACAGCGTTATAATAAACACCACTGGAAAGCATCTACATGTGTCCTGGGGTAATTGGTGAGAGTGAAGGTTGAGAGACAGCCGAGTGATAAAAAGCGGTAAACTGAGAATAAAAACATGCTTAAATCCAGCAGGTTGACATGAATAGTAAGTGGGTTTTGACTGGGAGTAATTTAAATACCCTGGCACCTCAACAGTGAGGCCTGACACAGAGAAAATAGAAAGGCTTGCTTTTATTAAGTCTCCAGAGGTAAATGTAGATATGATTCTCAAAGCTTTTTACATGGATGGATGGATGGATGGATGGATGGATGGATGGATGGATTCAAGCTCAGCCAAAGTTAAACCAGTTAGTTGGAAGTCAAATGATAGTTCACTCATGGTATTTTGGCCAGTGTTAATTGATAGTCATTATTAAAGTGCGATAGTTTCATTTCCCATGTTTCAAGAATGATGCAGAACTGATAACACAATGGGAAAAACAGCTGAGGAAAGTACCATGCAGACAATCAGACAGGTTTGAATGAGGTAAGCTGTCATGCATTTAATGCCGCCTGTACATCACAGCTCCAGTGAATGCAGGCTGATGTTTCCATTATTTATACTTTTAGGACGTCGTCAGGAGGACCGACTTGGTTCACAAACAATGAGATGCTCCTCATCCACTAAACAGGAGGTTTAAAAAAAGGTAACTGTTGAGACAAACTGTCTGCACGTAGAGCAAGGCGGAGTGAAAAAAATCCACTTCAGTAATTTCTTTAAGTTCATCATATGTTAAAATTTTTGCATTATAACATTAAAATTTTCAACCATTCAGTGCTTTTCAAAAATTGACCATTTGTACAAAAATAGCTGGTAAATCACAAGCAGCACTCTGAACAAAAGAGAAGAAAAACTTGAGCATTAGCCTCACTGTGAAACAAAGCAGTTGTGTGGTTTGAGCCTCAAACAACCAGAAAAAAATATGGGCTCTCCCAAGTTGGGTTTTTAAATGAAGTTTACTGTAGAGATCACGTTTAGAGGCAAACACTCCCGTCATAGCTCCCTGCCCCACACTTTAGGAACCACTGGCTGCGTTTTTCGTTTTGAATTTGAGTATATTAATCTTATTAGATATATACCACTGTATAAATGGAACATTAAGTCACATATTGAAAATATACAAGTTGAGTATCGCTGTGCGACACATTCTTTCAATCTGAAGTTTATTAAAGTCAATCCGTCCTCCACCGTATTGCCGTCTTTAATAGAGAAACTCACACCTCTTACTCAGTCCCTCTAGAAAATTTCACAGCTAGAAAGGGCTTGCAATTTATCAAAATGTCCCCAATTTTACCTCATTAAACACATTAACAAAATGAAGTGGAAGTTGGCACACTTTCAAGGTCATTTGAAACATATTCACACTGCAGCAGATGGTATTACAGTATGAAGTAATTTAATCTGCCAACAGAAATAACTGCAAAAGTCCAGGCAAAACATTTCTAATGCCTATTATTGGGGTAATTGATTATGCGGGTAAATTTCAGGGGATGGATTTTTCTTCCCAGAAAATTATTTTTAATCCGCCGACATGTAATTTTTTGTCGATTACTGCACTTTCTCTGGAAAAATAACATGAAAGCTCCTTAAATTCCATACATTTATAAACAGATTTTTGGCAGCAGCTTTACTTCCTGTAGTTTAAGTAACATCTACTTAAACAACAAATATTTAGAAGAATCAACATAAGGTATGGGTTTTGGTGAGTTCACAAAAAATGTACAAGATGTCGACTATGTTTTGATAAAAAAAAAAAAAATTTTAAGTGTCTTTCATGTCTTCTGTAAAAGGTAGCGGAGGTAAAGCTTTCCGTGTACCTCGCCTGAAGAGGCTCCCATCGTCAGCGAGCTGTTAGTCTACGTTCTCCAGCTCTCCTCGTGTCCTCTCTTCCTACCGAGTGTGCTCAGCGGACAGGAGCCAGTCTAATCCCCCAGATATGAGGAGCGCCCTGAGACCTGACAAAGCATTCCTCAGATAAAGACACGCGATCACAGAGATGCAAAGGAATTCCCACAGTTGGGGGCCGGCAGACGGACGGAGTGTGAGCGCGTTTGTGAGTGAGCCAGAGAGAGCAGGAGAGAGATGGAGAAATGTTTTCTTCAATACATGGGAACTCTGACTTGACATCCTACCCCATGAAGACTTCCGTCTTCCCTCTTTTCCATCTCTCTTCCTCCCGCTCTCCACCCCAACACCCCCCCCCCCATTTGCCGTTTGTAAGTGTCTGTCTGAGAATAGACGCACCAAATGCAAACCAGACCAACAACCATCCTCTCTCACCTGGGCCTGTCTGTGGCTTCAGTACCACGCTCCGCTCCAGTCCTCACTGTTCACCCCACTCCAGAGGGAATGCAAATTATACTGTTTCCATCCCAGAAAAGAGGGGAAACCTCTTTCAAATGTTCAGACAGAAGGAGACAAGCAGGAGATGTGAAAAAGAGAGTTGTTAAATATCAGTAGCAAGATGAAGAGAAACAGCCTTCTGTCAGCTGTGTATGTCTCTTCATCCCAGATAGGATTCCTGTTCTCCTTGAGACGCCTTCTTTGTAAGGCAGTTTTGCGAGGGTTGAGGACTGGCATCGACAGCTAACGGGAAGAACAATGAGAGCATAAGAGGAAGGAGTCAGAGACTTAAGACTCCTCAGTTCAAAAGGTTTTCTGTTGCAGAAGGTTTTTCAAGATCCACCGAAGCCTCCTCTGAGGATACCGAGCTGAGATGTCTTCGAGGTCTGAGTTTCAAAAGTCCCCTGCAGTTGTTTAGGGATAAATAGTACGAAGCTGTCAAATGTAAAGCTTGACAGCAACAATAGTATGTAACACATGGGCTATTGAGAAACTCCCTCTGTCAGGGTTGCACAGTGTGGAAATTTAAACACTTTTTGTGCAATACAGAAAACACAGTTCTGGCATGCAAGGAGAAAAATGTGTGACCTTTAACCCTCACCTATCGAAAGAGAGAGAGCGTGTTGACGAGTCTCTGGCCACGTCTCCCACACCTCCTATAAACGCTGGTGGTAGCAGACTTGGATCCACCATGATATCATCACCCGGAGCGCTGACGAGGCTGCGCAGAATGTCCTTCACGTTCTTGCCCTTCGAATCAGCAGACATGGTGGTTCTGACCTCGGACGACAGCGTGGACAGGGCCTCTGAGATGGCGTCCGGACCGGCGGCGGAAGACAGGTCTTGTTCGCTGGCAGCCGTTGAGGCACGATCGTCCCCGATGCCAGAATCATACCGCCTGAGAGAGAAGCCATTTTCCACTTCTGTTCCACCAGATACAGCACCGCTATCTATGTAGACACGAACAAAAACACAGATGGATTAGAGCGGTGGTGCACATAGGATGACTTTAAATTCATTATCTGGTAGTTCTTCAACGATACTTCGTGTTTATGATGGTACAGAGAAGCTCATATTCTAACTGTGTTTGTGATTGGACAGTTGTACTGTAGAGTTCCGGAGAGGAACCGTAATCATTAGTGAATGAATGAAAAGCTAATTTTTTCTGTTTTTTTGTTTTGTTTTGTTTTTTTACATTCACCCCGACGGGAAACTTTGGAGTCACTAATTCACTGTGATAAAATTCCCACAGCAAACATGTAAACGTTGCATAGAAAGACCTTCCTCTTCTTGCACTGTAAAATGTTTGAACACACAAATATAACTGAGTTTGTATACCTGTACTCCGAGCAGACTGGGAGCGTTGAGGTTGCTTCTTATCATTGTGGGGCTCCAGGATGTCGCGGTACTTGGACACCATGAGGACGGAGATGAAGTAGACCACGGCAAGAGCCAAAAACTGGGCCTGCTTACTGTCCTCCTGGAACAAACAACACACACTAAACTATCTGGATATGCGTCTTCTTCAAAAAGAACCAGAAGTGAGGGAGGCAAAGAAAGTTCATTTTACAGGTGTTTGGAGTGATGTGTTGTATGTATAATACAAAAATGCATTTGAACTAGGACTCACAATATCTCTGAATACAACAGCTCTGAGGCGGTTGATGTCCATGTCCTGGAGCAGCCGATCCAAGTCTCTGACTGGGGACATACCACCTGTCACAGCATCAACAGGACTCTGCATACAAGCAAAAACATCAAAACATGAACACATGAAATGTGGCGGATGTGTGAAGTGAGTCCTCATCAGCTCATGTGCACAGACAAGGTTGAACTGGTTAGGGAAGCTATCCCCCCTGAGATCATGTCCTTCCTTAACATAATGGCTTTTCTATAGCGCCAATGCATTATAAATGAGCTTTAACACCCGGTTCAGGGAAGAACAACACGACTTTACTGGAAGTCACTGTATCAAATCAAAGGGGCAATGACAAAGGGCCAAGTCTAGTGTAACAAAAAGCAACACATGTGGTAATATAATAAGATAAGAGCTAATGCAATAACACTTGGTTGCTGCCGGTGAACCGGACAGAGGACAAAGCTGTGTGTGGTTCACGAATGAGAGTGAGAAAAAGGGCAGAGAAAGGACGGAGACATGTGAAATACAAAGAATGGGGAGTACAGGAGGGGGAGTCAATTCATTTTAGAAAGTGTAGAAAAACCACAATAGTATGACTCATGAAGATAATTTGGGGTACTTGCCTGTGCAGATGCAGACTTGCTTGCTCCAAGCACAGTGCTGGGCATGGCTGAGTGGCTGCGAGCTGGACCCTGTGCACCCTGCTTATACTGGGCCTGCTGACACTCCAGACAGTTTCTCACTGCCATCGCGCATACTGGGGAGGGATCGATAGAGAGATATTATTTGACATCATATAAATAAAATCACCACCAGATGACAAACTGTGAAATTTCTTCTTTTTGCATGTCCTGAATGCCAATACAACAGAGGAGTCTGCGACAAATTCCAGCTCATAAACTCTGCAAGCCGCAAGAAGAGCAGCTGAGAGAGACGAAAACAAAAGAGAAAAAGTGGGGCCATGACAAGGTCAGTGCTCTGGCCAACACTGGCAGCATCGTTCACTCTTCCCTGCTCCACCTCTCCTCCCAAGGTCATAGTGCAAGGGTGTGCTCTTGAATCACACAGACTGTGTGCAGCTCCCATAACAAATGACACTGCCAGGGTGTGCACATGCTGAGTAGGCAGCAAGACGCACGCGTCCTTCACCACAAAACCTATCCCGTGGCCCGGCAACTTCAGGAGGATCCAAAACTGGCGCACTTAACATTTGTAATTTAATGTACTGCTCCTCTCAGGAGTCCCTCCCTACCCCCACAGTTCTGTGCTTGACAACTGACAAATGCTAACTCTGAGGCATTTAGATTACGAAGGAGGGAATTATTCCGTCTGGAAATGGGCTCGCCTTTTCCATTAGGACCACTCTTTCATACGACCATTTATAACAGGAGAGGGAGAGGGGAGGGGGAGAGACGCTAAAACCTTGTTATAGTTTTCCAAAATCAGATTAGGTGCCAGCAATGGGGAGCGCATACCTCATCAAATATTCATTTCATAACGGCTGCTTTCCAAAACCGAGCGTGTACTACAGTGGCATCGCTTTCCTGTGAAACCCCAGCAGCAGCAACATTATCTGGGCGAAGAAATGTTCCTTGGATAACACGTTTGCATTTTGACAGCTCTTTTGTTTGTAACCACCACTGAATGCAAAAGAAAAAAGAAAAAAGAGAAAAGAAAAAAACACATTCGTAGTGTGCACCTCTACAAGAATCGAGTAAAAAGAGAAGAAATTATTTAAAACAGTGTAGCAAATATTGTACTACTACGTTACCTGGGGAGAGTGTGTGTGTGTGTGTGTGTGTGTGTGTGTGTGTGTGTGTGTGTGTGTGTGTGTGTCTTGCACTTCAAAACATCAATAATGTAAGAATTTCAATATCTTTTATTCAGCGATTGGGAGACTCGGCTTTTGATGCTGTCAGAGGAAACTTTAATAGCCTGTAACAGAAGGCAGACCGAGGCCTCAGGCTATGCTGCTGTACAGTAGCAGCCAAGGCCATTATGGACAACCCGCTACATCGCGCACGCAGTCGTTTTCAAGCGTTGCCACGCACTTGTGTTATAACACCAAGATAAGCAAGCGCTGATACGAATTGGGCAAAAACAGTGGAGGGGATGGGAGCAGCTGCAGCAGCAATACGCTGAGAGGAATAAAAGGCTACAGGAAGCCGTGACCACAGCCACTATGGAAATCTCAGGGTGGCCAATATAAAGTGGATTGATAAATTAAAAAAAAGACAGTAATCACAAATAGGTAAACATCTAAAGATTTGAAGAATCAGCAAGGATTATGAAATAAAGCAGAGTGCAAACTCGGGATGCAGACAACCAATGTTCTAAACACTTAATTTGCTCATTCACAAGTGGAAAATGGCTTCTCTCTCAGCCCGTATGTTTTTCAATAAATGAAAACAAGACTGCATGTCAACCATGTTGGAAAAACACTGGCATATAATCACTCCACTGGAGCAATGAACAACCACATCTAATTTAAGCATTTTAATATTAACCCACATGAAAAAAGAGCTGAGGTAGCAACACTGAGGTTAATTTGATCAAGTTTACCGAGATGCTGCCTGGTCTGAGAAGATAACGCAGCCCATCACAACAATAACAACACTTCACTATGTTGAAAGTAAAGACTTCAATAAGTTAATGGAATGAGCGAGAAGACACAGCACTTTAAAGTGCCTTTTATTTCAGCAGCATGGCAACTCGGTTGTGTTTGTTGAAGATTGTGATTAAACACTTAAAATAAATTATTTGGTAGGAACTTCCTCAGTGAAAATAAAACACTAAAAAATGCACGGCCATGCGTAAGTAATGGTAAGCCTACCGAGACGGAGGCACTGTCGGAGGATGCCCCCCGATGACATGTTCTTCTCAGCTTCAATCTCTGTGAAGTTGAGGGAGCTCGCGAATATGAGGACATCCACAAGGTTTATGAGGCGCTGCAAGAAGGTGACTGAAGCCTCCAGCGACAAGCCGTGGGATGGTTCGATGCTCTCCATTTCATGCTGGTAGTAGAGAAAATTTAATAAAGGAAACATGAGTACAAAAACATCCGAAGCTTGTGAGAGAATATTATCATTCACACAATTTAATTTAGTTATCCTGCATGACAAAATATCAACTTCCATTTCAGATTTTCTTTTCACATTACAGTCAAAATGTTGATTGGCACTTGGACTTAAAATGCTTTTCTTGAGGTGTGTTAAGCAAACAATAATGGCTCACAATATGTATACACAATAATGTGCAACACGTGCATCATACAGCCTCAGCAGCTGTGCTGAAGTTAGACACAGGCAAGTAAAACTGTAATTTTTCCACATTGGTTTTAAATCTGGTTACAAAGCACAAACAACTGAATGTAACCCAATTATAATGGGATTTAACATCAAGCCATTTCTAAGGCGGCTCAGGTCAACAGAGAATCATGTAAGAGAGCTGCAGCCACTGAGGTCAGACGAGACAAAAACAAACTAACAATGTTAGAGCGCAGCTAACTGTAGTCTAATGTGATTGGGAAAGGTCAATGTGGATGGATCGCTTTCTGTGACCGGAGACTAAAGTGCAAAGGCCTGAAGGAACTCACCGAGGACGAGGTGGCAGCAGAGAGCAGAGGCAGGATGCCGCCACAAGCCATGATGAGGTTGTCCACCACCTGGGAGATGAGATGTATGCTGTTGTGGACAAACACAACGTTCTCACTGCTGTTCACGAAGTCCAGAATGGTCTTTGTGGAGTGACTGAAAAGCAGAGCAGAGGAGATAACGTGAAACAACAGCACGTTTGTTTATATAGCAGAATTCTTGCTTATTTCAGAATTAAGACACTGAACTGTCCTCTGAAATGTGACTGATGAACATGATGAGAGACGTCACATCAGCTGTGCATTCCAGTCTTGAAGGTTAGCTAAAACACCACTTGGCCTCAAACCTTATATATAAGTATCGACCTACCAACTCAGCCTTAAAGCATTTTTTTTTTTTACATTTCCTGAAGATGTAATTCCAAATTGTATTACAAATGCTGTGCCTAATGTATATGTGCGACGGGCCACTATTCATCCAAAATTAGTCAACGTGTAAAGAGAAAAAAATTCACGGACTATTGTTTCAATCAAAATAGTCTCTACAAAAAATGGATGCAAATCACCAAAAGACAACACTATGTGAAACAACCTTTCAGACACATGTAGCTCTCAATTATGAGGAAGAAAGGCTTGTGAGATTTAATCTTGTGCCTGCTCCTCAGAGACCTAAAACGTCGACAAATCTTTACCCCTTAGATCAATATTATTGTAGACAAAAGCAGGAGTGAAATCAGAGTCAGCACACTGTTCCCCTACCTCCTCCACATCTGAACATCTGTCTCGATAGAGAAGAGCAAGTCAGTGAGGAGGCGCTGGTGCATGTGAGACCAGCGAAACTCTGGGATGCGAAACATGGTGGAGCGAGGAGCCGAGGAGCTGCCGTCTCTTGGCTGGCCTGAAGACCCTCCGGCTGCTGCTGCCGACTGGCTCGTTTCCTGTAAAAAAAAAACAAAAAAAAAAAAAAACAGTAAAGTTCAAGAAACTTGGAGCTAAATCCAATTTAGAGAATAAATCCAGGCTTTGGAGTTTAAACTATTAGTTTTTTCCTAAACTAGATGTTACAATTCATTTAATCACAATGTTAGAAAATCTAAAATATGAAGCAGATGCAATACATACTACTGTCGAGGTCTCCTTCAGTTCAAGTCTTTCGGTGTCTAAGGCCACATTGGACACGTCTAGTCTCGCGATTTTAATATCTTTGGTCTTGCCGACAGGCTCGGTGCTCTTGCGCGTGTCAGAGCTGGAAGCGGTGATGGTGCTACTGCCAGGACCACTGGGCAAGGTTTCCTCTCCGGTGGTGCCGCTGGTTTGTGGAGGCTGGCTGATGGAGGCAGACTCTGCTGCTGCTGTAACCTCCTGGTCTGCAGGGGGCAGTGTGGTATCTGAGGGCTGCTGGTCTGTAGTATCAGCTCCTGAGGAAGACTGCTCTCCTGTAGCATTTTCTTTGGGTGGCTCTGTCACACTTTGCTCAGGTGTTTCAGCAGGAAGTGTTTCACTCGCCAATGATGGCTCCTGTTTCTGATCGTCTTCACTTTTTTCTGGTGGGCCATCTTCCTCCCTCTCTTCCTGCTGTTCTTCCCTTTTCACCTGCTTTTCTTCCTCCTCGTTTTTTTCACCTTCATTACCTTCAAGTTTCTCTTCATCCTTTTTTACGACCTGCCCTTCGTCTTCAGCAGCAGCAGAGACATAAGAAGACTCTTGGCTATCGTCAGCATCACTCAGGTGGGCCTGGTCGCTGACAGAAGACACATCAACAAGGTCCTCGTTGAACATGGAGGCTCCGCCCACCATGCTGTTGTCCAGAAAATTTGCAGTTTCAGGGGACATTTGGTCCGTCTTGCTTTCTAGTTCTGAAACAGCTGAGAGGTCGGCTTCGTTCAAAGAGTCGTCCGTCACTGAAATGGATGATTCACCTTTGTTGTGATCACTCTCAGACTTTTCCTCGTCTGTTACAGGTATTTGTGAATTAGCAGATGTTGTGGAGTCTTTATCCACTTCCACGACTTTTGTATCTTCTGTTTCAGGTTGATCATCAAGTGGCGCTTTAACTTCATCAGTGCTTTTGTCAGTGAAAGAGTCACCCGCTTTCTGCTTTAGGTCTTCGTTTTGTTCCTCGGAATCAGATTTTTGATTTACATTTGCTTCAGTCTCTTTTCCAATGCTTGAGACATCTCCAGAAGGCTCCTTCACCACCTTGTGTTCGTCTTCTTCAGCCCCGGACAGGATGTTAGACACGGTGATGGATGCATGTCTCCTTTCATCGCTGGCCTCCTGAGGAGTGGAAATGCTGGTGGGAGAAGATGCTGATTCAGGGGTTTTCTGGGACAGCTCGTCCACTGTGAGCTCGATGACAGTGGAGGGAGCCACCTCCTCGGCGGGGGATCCGTTGACACACTCCATGGTGTCAGGGCTTTGGCTGACGCCCGACACAGTGCGAATTGTGCTTTGGGGGCCTGTGGACTCCTGCTGCTGATACTGTCGGAACATGCGGGACAGATTCTCCTTGTGTTGCTCGAAGGACACCTGAAAAACAGGTTAACAAAGTTAGTAACAATGGTGATGCTGCAGACTTGTTTTAACCCGGCTTATGAACAAGTCTGATCTCGTTCAGGCAGATTGTCATGCATTCAACACCGTTTCGAACACCATTGCTTACATGTTGTCACTGTGGTGAACTCACGTATGCATAAGTGGATAAACAAATGGCAAGATAAATAGCTGCTACTAACAATCTTGAGATTGATATATGTTGTGAAGACTGCTAAAGTGATAAAAAAAATTAGGTGTAAATTATAAAGGGACATGTTTTTTTCATAGTGATCTCGACCATTGATCCTCAAAGTCCAGTTGCGGTACAATAAAATTCTTGCAATACCAAAAAGGTGAACACATGAAGTCTGGGGGAAATCAGACAAACAAAACATGATTTATTGTTGTTGTAAAATGAAACTTTGTGACAAAATTTTCAGAAATCTCAGAGATAACATGAAAGTTCATACATAACTACACCTGCATCCAAAAACACAATACTGGCTGTTGCTATAAGAAGGCATAACAAAGGAGCCTCGAGCAATATTTATTTAGCTTTTTAAAGTACAGATGTTTTCTTTGTTTTCTAATGATAATACATTAATATTTTGTCATAAAAAGATTAGGATTCATAAAAAAAAATTGTATCTGCAGTTAGTTTGTGGTACACTCCAAGTTCAAGAACTTGTTTTCCATCTCAAAGATATTTCTGTTGCCACTGATTCATTGCTATTTCCTAAACAACCATTTTAAAAAGGAAATTTCATGTTATGGAAGCATGTTATTCTCTAAGTGCCCTTTGTTGTGAGACAATTCCAACACCTCAACCGCTGGGACCATTTGTGGCTAAGTATAGCATATTTAGAACTTGCTCTCCCTTCTCTTATGTACAGCTGCCCACAGCCTATTAACCTCTATCAGTCTTCTTACCATCTGATATGGGTAGACTAGACTGCTAGTCTATAACGACAATAGTCCACAGTGGCATTTGAGGAAGAGCCCATCCATGTAAGCAGTCATAGATTAGCAGTAGATACCATTAGTGTGTGTCTCCTAGCTGTGCTGAGTGCGTGTCCAGCATCGGCAAATCCTCCCACGCCTAATTTAAGACCATGCATTAATCACTGGGCTCAGAGGACAGAAAGTCAAAGATGGGTTGGTGGTGAAGAGGAAGGAGGGCGGGGGGGTGAAACTAGACCCACTTTGCTGCTTTTTTACCTGAGGCTATTTGGACTGGAGGAAAGCGAGAGAGAGAGAGAGAGAGAGAGCGAGAGAGAGAGAAAGAGAGAGAGAAAGAACATGAAACAAAGAAAATGAAAAGGCCAGAGATGAGCAGGAAGGGAAAAAAAAACAAGAAACGGCAAATGACCAAGCGAAAGAAAGTGAGTCATTGAGAGTGGAAGAAAAGAAAGGGGAAGAAAGAAGCTGATTATTTGTAATTAATTAGGCGTTATTGTTCTAAATTAGCCTGCTACATGGGTGCTCATTAATCTTCTGTAGTGGGGAGCAGTGATTGGTAATCCATAGCTGTTTTCTGAGTGCACCGCCTGTTCTAAATGCACCAGCAGTCAGTCTCCTCCTCTCCTCCGCCTCCACCTCCCACTTTCCCACTGATCACACAGCAAGACCTTCTACCCCATTAGTTTGAGCTTAATTTGACATTTAGCATTCTTAGCAATTAAAAAGGCAGCATTCAGAGTGCGCCGCCATGGAAATTATGCAGGAGAGCAGTGCAGCACATAACGTCATAGACTCAGGATGCAGGCTGTACATTAAGATGATGCATGCCGGCCTTAAATGGGGCTCTGTAACAGATCCAGTTACCATTAGACAGAGGTAGTGTATGTCTCTGTGGTTTTTAAAAGAGCGTTTAGCCTCGCTACAATATATAGAAACTGCCTTGGGTGGCTGAGACATCAGCGCTGATCTAATCTAATTTCTTTCTACTCCAAGCCTCGGTCTGGCCTGAGTGGGTTATGGAAAAATGTTATGGTAATGTACAAAAACATGGTGGGCTTTTCTTATGTGACAGGTAACATGGTATTAAATGGGCACTTGCACGGCCAGATCTTACAAAAGATCTGAAATGCTTCAGCGTGGGACCCACTGCTATACACAAAAAGCCATTGAAAAACTTAATTATGGTAAGCCAGCGCTCTTTTGCATACAATCTTACTTCGATATAAACCATTTCCTTTTAAAGGCTTCGTCCCTGTGGTTAAAGATATTGAAATGCAAGATATAGCTATAATATTTCCGAGATAAAGTCATGCAGGGCCCAAACAGAACCCGAATAAGCAAAAAACTCTTACAGTACTTAAGGGTCAGAGTAGCAAGGCACGGTTCTTGGGGAGACCCCCCCTGTAGTAGGAACCTGGGAGTCCCTATTTAGATCAATGATAGAGGGTAACCACAAAACAAAGGGGAAATGGGGAGGGCCGCACAGCTCTAATCCGATTAGCTAAATGCAATTCCTCCTCCAAAATCAATGTCATCTGCGACTGCCGTTCTGGCCATGCGGTTTCACTCCCATTCATAGTATCTTTCTTTCTCACTTCTTGTTTAAATATTTTTCTTCTTAGTTTTCATCCACTCAAACAAACTAGTGACATGCATATAGATTTTATCTGGAATTTTTATCATAAGACAAGCCTGTGGTAAGATTCCTCATGACGATAAAATATACTAAAGTTACAAAACTGTGATTTCACAGTATGCTTTTTGACTATCATTTTATTACTACAGCATAAACACGGATAGCAGAAATGTTTGAAGTGCTGGTGCCTGGATAGCACGGGCAGCCCTGGATTCTTTATCTAACATTAGCTGCTAACATTTTTACTTTGACCACTGATCAATAAATCCTTCTTAAATTCTCTGCCAGGAACAATAGCTTGAGTCTTGAGATTGAGTCTTGAGAGTCTCAATAAAACCAGAAGGCAAACTACTTGACACTAATATTGGGCTTTCCATCATGTATACCATAAAGGCTAAATAATTAAAGACTAATGAAATAAATTACAGCCTGGGAATATAATAGTGCACATTATATCATTTCTGCTCATATTTATCTTTGTGTTAAAATATCTGACAGGTGCACCAAACTTAAACAGCAGGAGTGTGAAGGGCACCGGGACCTTCAGCGGTCTCACTCGCTCCATTTTGGAGATCTCCCTGTTCTCAGACTGACTTGTGTGCAGAGATGGACGAGGGGCACCTTGGTCGGGGCGTGTGGGCTGAGAGTGGGAGGGCTGTTGTGTCAGCGTGCCCACCTGCAGGAACATCTGTCTGCTCAAAGATACACATGCAGATACACCAACTGGCAAATGACTGACGTAAAGGCCCCGACGCACACACGTACACAAAGAGAAAGGGATGGAGGTGGTGGGGAGGGGGGGGGGTTCTCTGGGTATGTTACTTCTTCCTACAGTTAACTAGTGATTCTAAATTAATCATAGTGTGAATGTGAGTGTGTCACAGCCTTCAGCTCATCCAGCCCTAAGTTAAATAGATCAATAGGGAAGATGGAGGGATGAATTAAAAAATTTTTTTTTAATTTTCTGCATAACTATACAAAAACAGCTGCGCCTTACAACCTGGATATATAAAAGTGTATCTAATGTATTTATTGGGGATGCATTGTGGCTACCTCCACTCTGACCGCAGGTTCATTTCGCATTCGAAGGCTTCTTATGTTTGCCTCTTCTTCCAGTATGCGTTTTCTCCAGGTGCTCCAGCTTCCTCAGACAACCCAAAAACATACCTGCAGGGTTCACTGCTGCCTCGAAATTGCCCGGTGGCATAAATGTGTCTGTAATTGTCAAGTTTCTCCGAGTAGCCCTGTGATGGACTGGCGTCCAGGGTGTACCCGGCCCTTCCTCGACACACAGCTATGATGAAGCTCTTGTTCACAAACAACCCAAAGTTGCATAAAGCAGGTATAGAAGATGGATGGATGGGTGTGTTTAATATCACAAAGGCAAAAACAATAATCCATCAAAGGAAAAAGTTGTGCAAATACGAGTCAGAGACAACTCTTCACAAGCACAGATGTGAGACATATCATCTTTATATGTAACCCAATAGACCATGGTCGACTCAAGGCAAACCGAACAATAAAGTCTCTTTTTAAGGCGAAGCGAGCAAATATGTATTTGTGAATGCATATATGCGCTTATCAAGATCCTCCCAAAGGGCTGGTTGTATTTATGAGGCCTTGTTTCTCTGATTGTTCTCACGCAGTTGCGATGAATATTCAATGGGCTCAGAGAGAAGGGCTTCCTGGAGCCCAGGAGAGAAGGAGGGCAAAGAGAAAATGTGCCTGGTAACACACATCCACACACACACACGCACACACACACAGCCCTGCAGCAGTGGGAGGAGAGAGCAACAGTGACAAACAGCTTTGGTGCTACAAAGGTGGCAGGAAATCTATCAAACGGGACAATAAAATTGCAATTGAGTTTCTTTAGCTTTTTTTATAGCAGATGCATGTATCTTGGTGGCTTGCACCCGCTGCAACTATCAGGTTCAAAGGCGGGTCTCTGCAATGTGGCTGCGGTGGCTGTACCTCCCACGTCTTACAAGTGCATGAGTAAATTCATACACAATGTGAAAGTGAAATTCTTTCTGATGACACGCAGCCAAAAGGAAACGGCATTAATCTTGTGCAATTACAGGAAAAAGGCAATTATAGGCTGTAGTGCACAAAGAATAACTCCTACACACAAACGCAGAACACATTTGCTATGTTTTAACAACAAATGAAAAGATATGTGTTCATAAAATGTCTGCATCATGACACTTTAGCACTAAGGTTTTCCGCAGTTTTGATCAAAGCAGTATCTTCAGTGCACATGTTCACAGATTCACCAACGTAGTCCAAGATCATTTTAGAACAAATTCTCTATATTGAATCTCTGTAGCAAATTACAACAATAGATGAAAATGCAAAGCAGAAGATGGCTCAACACTGGACAGATGTGTGTGTGGAGGCATCAGGAGTCCAGAGTATCAAGCATACACATGCAAGTCCTGCTAATTGCTACCTTCATACTACTAATCTGTCAGACAGTCTTCCTGTGCCCCCTATTGGACACTAGTGCATATAGCAGTCCCACGCTATAGTGAAGCGTCTCATATCAAGAGCACTTCTTTAACTCGGTTCTCAATCTGCCTGGCTTAAAAAAAAAACCCAGACCACAATCTGACACCAGCCTCAATTACTTCACTACTCTGGAACAGAGCAGTGTAATGTGATATCAACACTGCATTTCTAAAGCGCTATACCGAATTCAGCTTTTGGAAATAGGAGGTGCCAGAAGTTTATTTTTATCTGTGTAGCGTTAAAGAAAGCGACTCTTTACATAAATAAAGAGAGGAAGGACTGAGAGGATTCTTTCCCATTAGTTTATACAGCAACTAGCTTTCAAATTATAATCACCATATAGCCTCCACAGTTTAATCTGATGGGCACTGAGAGGCAGGGCTCAATTACTATACTAACCTACACTGCGACTCAGAGGGTTAGAAGATAATGCTCTCTAATTTTCTTATTTAAGGAATTGCTTTTTGTCAATTTGAAACTAAACATTTGGGTCAGAGAGCCGATGGCTTTGAGTGAACGTCGCTGTCAGATCAGCTGGATTCACACTGAGGAGGGTTACTGTTACAGTGGTGGGCTGAGTGTTTACTACAGCAAAGTGAGTGTATGTGTGTTTAAGTTTTACTGAAAACGAAGAAAAAAAAAAAAAAAAAAAAAGGAAAAATGAAATTTAATGGAAGCATAAACAAACCAGCGTTTAACCTCTGCGGTGTGTGATCATGTGTTTTTGTGTGTGTCTGAGCAGTGCATGGCTATAATGAGCACTCTGACCTTGGAGTGGGTGATGGACAGGGTGTCCACCCAGACGCGCCAGCCGCCCCACTCATATTTGATGGCGTGGTAGAGGAGGATGCGGAAGATGGCGTACACCATCTCGGTGATTTTCTGCTCTTCGTTGTTGCCCGGGTTGATGAAGCCCAGCGAGAGCATCCACTCCTGCCACACCGAGCACTGCAGCAGGCTCCTGAAGCAACAAAGTGTGCAGCTATGAGACGGGGGGGGGGGGGATGGGGGGGCAACGTGCGTGCACTTCTTTATCCTGTGAAGTGGTGGAATTCTTACCTGCGGTTCTCTCGGCTGTTATTGAACATTTTGATCATGTCTGACAGAAACACCCGGCGCACCTCCATGCTCTCGGGGGATGGGGGAGAGCTCTTCAGCAGAGCAGCTATTACCTTCAGAATCTCTGGAACAGAAAAAAAATAAAATAGCCTTTCTGTTAACAGCCTGAGATAAAAAATGTTTATGGAGGTGGGGGAGAAAAAAAAAACTGCAGGAAAAGATGAAAACACAACGTCTGCTTTGTCCACTTTGAAATAGAAAACATTGCAGCAAACTGTATTTTCATGGCTTATAAAATGTGAAAACGTCCACTAGTCTGTTTGGATGGCCTCAAATAGGAAAACTGCACAAATCAACCACTGCATCATACATTGCGACACAATGACTTGCACATGTTGATTCCAAAGTATCTGAGCTCCCACACACATACACACACACACACACACACACACGCACACCTGAGAGTCTGTACATGCAGTAGGAAAAACAGAGCAGAGGAGAATAAAAAGTCCAGGCCATTGATCTTTATCACACTGTAATGGTTTTGGTATTGTTTCAAACGAGAGCGCCAGAGTCGCAGGCCCTTCTGGAAAGCGCTTGATTTCAGTTAAACCAAAGAGACTGACTGTTTAGATGAATTATCTAGACAATGTCAGTGTCCATTTGCTCTGAGTACAGAGACGGTAGGGCTTAGATTTCACTTGTCTCTTCAGACCTTGGCGCTAACCGATGCCCCCTTGCCCCGGCAGACAGTTGTGTTGTTTCTACGCCTTAGTCACTCAAATTATGAGTCGCTGAACCTTTACCGCCAGAAAATTACCCCAGCATGTACCGGGAATGAGGATGGAGGGATGGCGTGTTCCATCCTTTTTTTTTTCTCCATTTGCTC
Organism: Lipophrys pholis; assembly: GCF_963383615.2. Lineage (NCBI taxonomy): Eukaryota > Metazoa > Chordata > Actinopteri > Blenniiformes > Blenniidae > Lipophrys > Lipophrys pholis. The sequence goes on from NC_137628.1 coordinate 25,482,723, forward strand.
TTGGTTCTTTTCCCTTGAGTTAATTTGAGGGAAACGGTACTTCCTCGGTTTGTTTGATTGGCTCTGACGTTACTAAAGACTGCAATCAGGGGGCCATTTTTAGGAGTTTGTCGCAGATTAAATCAAGAGAATACACGGCAAAGGAGAAACAGACCACCGCTCTGCGTTCCACAAAATGCGCTCACACGCAGAAACCCATACAGGGTTTCTATGATATATACCGCCTGTCGGGGATGGTTGGGAAAGGGAGTTTTTAACACAATAAAGGCCCAAGATAATCAATGTGTGACTACAGCGAGACCTTGTCAGATTAAGGCTGGTTGGAAGTAAACCTTGGTTGTGATTATACCAAGTGCTTGGATTTCAAACTGATTAAAGCTCTGCTGCACACACACAAGTGCATGTGTATGTATGGGAGCAGCAGTAAGAAGAAGAAGAAAAAAAAAAAAAAAAGAGGGTGGGATGTTTTCTTAGTTGAAATGAATACTTCAGATTTCAGCATATGAAAGGACTTTGTGAGCTGACATGAAATTGGAGGTAAGTAACCATCTGAAAATGTATGATGGGAACCGTAATCAAAGCCATCGTTTCAGGTTGTTCTGTTGCTAATAAAAAAAAGAAGCCTCCATTGGGTTTTTATTTTTTGGGAAAAATGCATGAAAATATATCAACTGTAAGAGTAACTGCTGTAGAACGATAAAGTATAAGTAACACATCCGCATGTAAGAGTATATTTTAAAACGCTTTTTATGGAAGGTCACGAATATGATATGAATTTTTATTTCAAACATACAAACAGGAAACAAAGAAAGCAAAAAAACATTTAGATAACTAAAATAAAAAGAAATAACACAATCCACTTGATCTACATTTGCATGATCGAAAAAGAGTAGCAAGTAAAAAAAATAAGTATTTACTCCTACCCCTCAAACACTCCTATATTCCTGTCCAATAGTGAATGTTTATCCGTTGTCTATGAAAAAATAAACGTGAAAAAATGACAAAAACTAATTTAGATTTAAGTTTGAAAATCAACTTAATTAAATTTACATATATTTTATAATATCAAACGGTGCACTTTTGAAAAATGAACAGATCTGATCAAATAGTCGTACAATGCACAGAAAAAACTTTTTATTTCCCAACTAAAATGTTATATACATTAAGCCCATTTATCATTCCTTTATAAGTGAAATAATTGTGGTGAAAAATAATCCCGGGGCCCAATAAAACAAGGTGATGTTCGTCTATTCGTCACACAAAGTGTTTGTACCATCCTCGTGTTAGGTTTACATCTGCGCCTCACTAGTATGAAAATACGCTCTGGCTGCAAAATTTATGTCGTTCATTTGTTTGACGGTATATAGCGATCGCGCAGCTCCTCAGGGAATATGCTCCGGCAGTATGGAGCTGTAGGTATGTAGAGGGGTGCGCTGCAGCGGGATGATTTAGGGGAGCGGTGTGGCGCAGAGGAGGCACTTACGTGGGTTGAGAATCTTCACAGTGGAGTCGGGGTCCGGATGCTGTTTATGGATCACTTGAGTGCAGATCTGCTCTGTGAGAATCTACCGGGGTAGGGTGGGGGGAGCAGAGAGGGGGTTTCAAGTCATAAATATCTATATAAGCCTTAACAATAACAGAGAAACAAAACACAGGGCTCTGTATACGTTTGACAATCACATTTCTGAATAATTGTCGAATTGAGCTTCAGTAGGTGGTCAGTCAAATTCTTATCAGGTAGGTGAGCCATTTTCTTTTTACCCCCATTCAACACCTACATTTATTACAAACAAGGGGCTACGCACAAGGGTTACTGTGTTTGATTATTACAGACTTTAAATTCATTTCAGTCATGTGAGCATAAGCCGGCACAGACCTCATAGAGAGCGTTGTAGGTCGTCATGGTGAACTGGCCGGAGTTCAGCATCAGGCGTTCGGTGAGGAGGGAGAAGAGGCCGTGACTCATCATGACCTCAGCTTTTCTCCTGGTCAGGGCGGGAAAAGGTCAAAGCCCATCAGTGCTTAGAGTGTAGCACAATATTCAAAACCAAACAGAAATACAGTACCGTAAGAAAAAAAATGGCTTCATTTTAAAACTGGGAATTATTGTTGGACAAACGAAAACAAGACGAAAAAGGGAAGTATTTTATTTTAAGTTTTCGATGACTCAAAAAAATCCCAGTGACTGGTACCATCAACAGTGGAATTCGATATGGAAAAAACTAAAACCAAATCTTCATTGAAAATTCCCCATTTCGACCATTTATTTCTCTCAGTAGCTTCTACTTCTACTTGCTTTAGCAACAAAAACAAAAACTGTTTGCACATGGTTGTCATCTAGTTTACAATGTTTAATCTGTGGCCAAAATAGTATGAGTTGTTTCTGTCTTATGACGTGCAGTGATTGTGGAATCTAAACAGTGAGTAACACTTCAAAAGGGAAATAACTCAAATTATAACCGGAGTCTCGTTACACGCTGTTACACAAAACACACTGGATTTTTTCATTTTGTGTTTTGAATAAATAAGAGATAAAACAAATATGTTTGGAATACATTAAAAATAAATAACAAAACAATAATAGCAATTGAAATATTAATGATAAGAGTATAGAAGCAAATGCAGTACAACAAAAAGGAGTGCAAGTGCAGCTTAACAGCTCTCACCCCTTTCCAATCTAACAAATTACCAATTTTAATTTTCCTTGATCTGAATTGTCTCAATAAATAAAATAAAATAAATCCCATCTACTTTCATATCTCATATCTCATATATATCATATGCTCAAATGCAGACAATGTTAATATAACCCATTTTAAAATTGAAATTGCACCAAAATCTAGAATAATGATTACACTTATCTGTATTAAGAAATTACTTAAATTTGTTACGTGCCAAATACTATCATTCTTGGGATGATAAGAGAACAAAACATTTTATCTACATTAACTAGAGTGGCCTCAGAATCTACACCTTGAAAGAAAGTGAACGGAAGATTCAACTTTTTGCCTCAACATTTCTCCTATATTGAGCTGTTCAAAATAAAGACACTTGCAAGAAACCTGAGCAGAGGCAAATAATCTGGAGTGAAGGACCGGGGCCAGGAATTAAACTGGGCCAGCGAGGAGCAATGAAGCCCATGTGGTACAGAGCAGAAACCTTTAACCAAGAGATCACATAAATCAGTGAAAAGACCTGTTAAAACTTTAAAAGTGAGATAAAAGGTTATCTCTTTCTCAGTTATTTCAGCTCAATGTGTGAGAAAAATGTTGGCAGTCTTAGCTGATTTATCCAAGGCAGACAGGAAAATAATGGAAATCGAACAACGGCATGGTGGATTGTCTGATGAGGGTTGTATGCACTTACTTTGGTGATAAGTGTTTCAGAAAGTAGCCCAGAACTTTGAGCGTCTGGACTCTTATTCCTTCACTTTTAGAGGCCAAAAGCTTATAAATCACACTGTGGAAATCAAAGGAGATTCAAATTTTATCAAACTGAGCAATAATTTTCCACTTCTAAAGAAAACAATTCAACAGTGTTCAAAAACACATTAATTCACAATTAGTACAATTAATTAAATCAGAGTAACGAAGATCAAAAATAGTTAAGCAATGGCCATGTATATGGTTGATCATTACCGAATCCCGTTGCGCTGGTCAAAGGCCTGGACCATGGATCCAGGATGCTCCGACATCAGAGCGACCAACAACTGGAGCACATCCATGAGATTGTCATCCTGTGGGGATTAAAGAAAAGGAGCCGAAGCGAGGGACTTATTCCAAGTGATCTCTTAAATGTGTCATGAGCTGTCAATCTGAAGCTCAAAAGCTAAATTGGAGTGTATAATTGGAGGGGCAGTAGCAGCAGAATTACACAAAACACATCACAGACATCAGAATGGAAAATGACGGGCAGTGACACCATGTTGGCTTTCTCAGGCAGTGTGTTACTGACTGATCCCAATGATTCATTTGCTATGCATCACTCCACTGTAAACAAACCCACTGCTGTCAGAACCTCAAAGTGGCAGACTTGGGAAAGATAACAAGAAACAGTAATGCTGTCTTTATGGCCCCGGGAATGATCTGGCTGTGCAGATCAGATGGTGAGGGGGGTGATCAGTAGTATTATGTTGCCATCTGGTGGTGAGACCCTTCTTTGCTGGTTGTGTGTGCATGAACAGCAGCTGGGAATAGGCCTACCTCGTGCATGGTCAGGAGGTAGTTGAGGATACTCTGTAGCTCGTCTTCCTTCACTCCATGATCCTAAAGTATATTTACATGGATCATTACATCATCAGTTGCATTAAGAAAATGAAACCAACATTTTGTGTTATTTCAGACACATTCAAAAACAGATGAAATCTCATTATAACTGACTGCCATTTAGATGCACAGACTTGTAATAAATTTCGAGATGGCCCTTATTCACCCTGTTTTATTTTCCTTTTTTGGGGGGGAATACATTAAACATTGTTCCTTGTTTTGTTAATGTTTCTTTGGGGGGAAAATTGTATAAATTGTTTGAACAACAAAAAGATGCTGAAGGATAAAACACCTGTGTACATATATCAATATACAAACAACCAATGACATATGCACATGAGATCTGTTCATCATCGTGTCTGCCGGTGATTTGAGGATTTCCAGGTTCCACATGCGTCATTAGCTGCCCAACATATTATTTACCAAGAGACAGATGTGTAATGATGGCTAAAGGCCTTAATAACCCAGCTGATGTCACGGTGGCTCCTTCAGGGTGTTCTCACCTTCATGATGAGCTGCTTCACAAACAGCAGCAGAAAAGCTCGCAGAGAGAGCATCTCCTTCTGGTTTGGCCTTGGACCATCTGAAAACCCAAACCACACAGACTGGTTATTAAATGTGGCCAATAACCACGAAGAAGAATGACGGCAGGAATTAAAACAGTGGTTTGGTCAGTGTGGGGCAGGCAACAGAGTGAGGACGACAGCGGGATGTTTTTTTTTTTAATAGCAAAAAAAATCAGTGGAGGGTAAATACTTATAATTACTTTATAAAAACATACACTTTAAAGCTGAATTTATTGTAAGTGTAATGAGACTAAAAGAGTGAAAAACCTTAAAATGGTTCAAACTCATTTTAGTTCAGCGGCCATATACAGTCCCATCTCATCACGCGTGGGCCAGACTGGTGAAACAGTGCCATAATAACCTTTAAATTTAAACGTAAAGGTTTTTCTGTGTTGTGGTGCAGTGTATACATAATGAAAACGCCTGCATTATCAAAAAAAACAAACACAATTTGACAAACTTTAATTTTAACAATACCTTCTGGTGCAAAATACAGTGAAATGTCTAAGACAAAAATAGAAATCGCAGAAAGCTGTAGCATTATGACTGTTTTTACAATCTCACTCTGGCAACACAAGTTTCAAGCTATTGCTTGATCTCTCGCAATGCAGTAGCGTGCTTTCATGGCAGCATCACTGATAGCTCAGCTCAGTGTTGTGTCCACGACTCTCAAAACATTTGTTAAAAAAAAAATAAAGAAATGTTTTCTTGGAGCCAATTGCAGCCCTGTTTTGGCCCACAGGCCTTATGTTTGACACCCCTAAGTAGACATTTACAGGATATTCTTAATTAAAAAAAACAGCATTAGAAGAATTATGCTTTTAATATAATTTGAATCTAAATAAGTTTAAATAATATGTAGAATACAAGCTACTATTATTGGTAGCATGTACGAGTAGTTCAGTTTCTGCATTTTGTGTGTGGGGGGTATATTCACACTGCCCTGCTGGCAGAAATATTCCTACATTTCTGCCAGCATTCCTACAAAGCTGGCAGAAATATGTTATACTTGTAAAACACATATATAAACATGTAATAGTACATTCTGCATGCAAATTTGCGTATGTACACATCAATAATGGGAATAGGGACATGCGTGTATGCAGCCTTACCGAGGCCCTTGGGCACAACTCCACTGCGGTCCTGAGGGTTGACAACCCAGTAGTAGTATTTTAGTGTATGCATGACCTGAAGCACGGTTCCCACCCTGCGGATGGCGTTGTAGATGGTCACTGTGCTGATGAACTCTGTGGCCAGGTAGGTGTAAAGCGTCAACTGCACCTGCACAGAATAAAGTAAACAAACACACACATGGGATGGCTCTTTGGAGAAGGTAGGGGGGGGGGAATTGTAGGATGTCCCAGCTTTTTAGGACTTAGGCATGCCATTCTCATTTAAACAGTAATCACAGTCCCAAATAGGAGGATAACCTTGAACTTCAAGATGAACTTTGGGTTTGTCTTGTCTTGATTTAATTTTCATCTTTTCAGAGTAGAGCACATCTGTGTGTTGCAGTGGGTTTATGCATCCATTTAATCACAAAGTGCAAATTCATTCATCATAAATGTAACAGAATGCAAAATACTGCGAATCTGACAAAGTGTGTTTTGCTGTTACCTTGGCAGGGGCATGGATCCAGATGGCAGGGTTGAACAGGATGTGGTCACACAGCTGCTTGAGCAGCAAGATGCCATTCTGCAGGTTGCTCAGGTACCTTGAGAAGGCCAACACAATTTCCAGGATGGGCCGGGTCACGTGCACCTTGGAAGACTAGAGGACAGAAAGACCACAAACCGCTATGAGCAGAGGTGAAAATAAATAAATAAATCAATAAAAAACAAAACAACAAAGGTAAAGAAGTTGCAACCTGAGAAGGGAAAAGAAAGGACACACAGAGAGAGGGATGAGGAGCAGCTCCTTTTCTGCCTAACAAGCACAGGAGCCAGCTGTGACCTCCAAACACAGCCAGGGGGGAACAGAGTATGCCTCGTATTAAGTGTTGATGTGTGCTTATGTTAGTATATTTGCTGCAGAAGGGAATTGGGATCAGGCTTATTACTGCACCGAGCTCCGGCTCACGGTACGGTAAGATGACACCTTTGTTTACTTCTTCGCCCGCTGAGCCCATTTGTGTTGGTCTCACCTTCTCCAATGTGTAGCCAATGACGAGGAAGCCTTTGCAGGCCAAGACCTGCTCTTGCATAGCCACCGAGTTCTTCAAGAGCTCCATCACAAAGGACAGCAAAGTGCAGCTGAGAGCCACACAGACAAACGGTGACAAAGACAGAGACAGACCACAAGTTAGACAGTGACAATAATCTATGCAAGCTGCTGACAAAGCCCCGACTGTCAAGGACGCATCCTACATGAAATGTGATTGAATGAGGGTGTTGTGTCCTCATCGTGCAGGGAGAACAGATTCGAGGGAGCGTCACCCTCAGGGCAGCACATAAAGAAGACGCTTTCACAAAAACAAGCATTGATGTTGTGTTTATTTTAGCAGAAACTTTGCATCAGCTTGCCACTGAATTAAAAAAACTATTTATTGAGGCATACAGCAAGAGAACACTGTATGAGAATTATTTGTGCTTAAAAACAATATATATAAAAGTACTGTAGAAGCTTTTTAAGTGTGGAGGAGCGATGACACACTTTGAAAACCACTTGTCACAAGTCAATTATCTGTCAGAAGATAAAAAATTATCTAAACCTACTTTGAGTAAAGGCATTCATTTCCTCTCAGCAAAACAACTTAAGGTGCTGCTCGGCTGCCATTAAACTAGAAGCCTCTACATTATACTGTTTATAGGTCGCATCCAAGCCATGAAACTCTCCAGCTTAACAAGGTAGTTTCATGTTGTGAAACAGGGAACCTGCCTCGTACGCACAAACTCCAAATGACACAAAGAAACTGCTCATTTGATCACTGCGTGATTATTCGATATGCGAGTGGAGTTACCAGACGGAGGTGTCCAGCTCCTGGCTGGAGGGCTGGCAATAATCCAGCTGTGCAAACAGAGGGAAGAGGACCTGCACGCCGCCAATAGAGTGGATTCCACTCTGGACTGAATGAGTCACCACGGCCTTCACGTCCTGCACAAACACAAACACATAAAGCCACATTCAACGTGCCATAACCCTTGTTTGGTTTGGTGTTTGCTCACACAGTTTTATGTCTTCACATAATCACAATCAGGTGTATTACAATATGCATTGACATTGTTGAAGAGAATGGAATGCAACAGAAAACAATAATTAAAAAAAAGAGAATAAAATGTAATATAATAAACAGAGAGGAATAAGTACATAATAATTAATAGAGAATAACAAAACACAACAATGGAAAATAACAGGACAAAAAAAATAAATAGAACCAAACAACATAACATGAGAATAAAACACAGTAGAGCAGTGTCAAGTTGAATACACTGGATTATTGTTTCAGAAATGAAAATGGCTGCTTGGGGCAGAAGTTGCTCTTGAGGAACAGTGATAACAGAGCTCTAAATCTTCGATCATAATTGTTTTGTTTAATAAATATCACCTGGTCAAAGCTTTTATCAATAAATTGATTTATTTATCAAAATTGTTAACATCCTGAATACCAGCTGATTGGGTGAAAATGGTCACAACGTTTGGTTTTCAGGTGAAGAAGTTCTTGTCTGTTTATTTATGTCCCAACACAAAAAATGACTCGGGGAAAACTTTTCCATCTCTCTAGGATTGGAATTTCTGAGTATAGCATAGCAGAGATGCAAATATAGGTCACATATTCATTCATATTTCACAATCTGTGTGTGTCAGTTTGTGCGATAAAGGGAGCAAATGTTTGTGTGGCAGCAAAATCCTCCCCCACAAAGGAAACAAAGCTTCTGCTTTGACGGGAGGGCATGAGAGAAAACTCAATTAGTGTCTGAGAAAAGGGAAATCTGCACGAGCAAAGAAACTGGTGTGTGCACATATAGATGTAGTCTGTGTCAAATATCATCGCACAAGTTTCACCACATACTCCTAAAAAAGAAAAATACACACCTACTTCAATGTAGATTTAAAGTAAATCTCCTGGAGAATGCCAATCTTATAATTGGACCACCAGGATAGTGCTTTTCAGCAGCTGTAACAGTCTGGCTAACTCAACAAATTTGCAACTCTGCCCTAATGAGGCTATTAAAATGAAAATATGCCAACAGGGCCACTTCCATTATCATACAGGAAGAAAGCGTCGTACACATGGAACAGGAGACGGGAAACAGGAGGTGTGCAGGTGGTGAATGACTTTACAGATATGTTGCATGTCGACTTCAGGTTTTGTCTGTTCGTTCATTTTATTTTATTAGAACATAATAAACCAAAACAAAAAAACTGCTACAATGAAAATGGACACTTGAGCATGCTCAAAAAGGAGATTGAAGAAGCATAAGCTTATCAAATCCTACTTTCTCCAGTCTGTTTGCATACTGTGTTTTTTTTAACCAATCACGTATTTAGAAACTTTCAATAACGTAAATAACCACAAAACAAAGCAAAGAAAGCAACCAGCAAGAAAATAAACGGGTAAAAAAACAACAACAACAACAAAGAAAAAGCACCTAAATTTGTTGTGAAGTAATTGCAATCCTTGCAATACCTACTCCAGGTCCAGTGGGAATGTTTCCCATATGATGGAGGAGCTAAACGTTACTCTGAGGGTATAATTACCTGCAGCATGAGTGCATGAGGTGAGTGGACGAAAATGGAGGCGTTGTCCTTGGGGGAGGACTCGAGGCAGAGCTGTGCGTCTGTGGCGCGAGGGTTGTAGGTGAAGGCGATGCTGGAGGACAGCTTGCCGTCGTATAGCAAGGTTTTATGATGCTCCGCAAACAACAAGTCACTCTCAGCCTTGTACTTGAATGTACCCTAGGAAAGAAGACGCAAAACAAAATCCAAGATTTAGTCAATTAACGGGAGCAAAATTTAAAAGGCGGATTAAAAACCAGAAATCACTAGAAACCCTTTCAATCAAATAACATAAATATAGGTTATGAGTGATCAGTGTAAAAGTTGTAGTGTCTTTACCTGAGATAATTCTCTATTTCTTGAAATAAATTGTCACAACGACATAATCAGCAGTTTCTGCTTTGTACTTCACAATCCCGTAAGGCAGGCGTGTCACAGCCAAATTTGATCTTGATTATGGTGGCCAGTGAAACAATACAGTCAAACACTCAGTTTAGGTCAACTTTCACTGCTGCACCTCTGATCACCGTTGTACTGTCCCACACTATTCATACAACAGTGAGCAAACAAAAAGTTAATGTCCTCTTTGTGATTTTTTTTTTTTCTTCTCATTTTAAAGTTCCTCCCACAACTGGGATGGGACATACATTTCACACCCCCGCTCCAGGGGGGAAAAAAGAAAAAAGAAATATAGATATTTTTGGACATTATGGACATGAAACAGGTTGTAAGCCTATGCACACTCCAGATCAGATTCTTATATCGAATGCACCGAGTTATGATTTCTGACCTGGTAGCCCGGGCCCAGCTGATAGATAGCCAGGATTTGAGCTGCGCTCAGAGCTTCTCCAAACAAATAAACGGCCCCCATCTGTCCACAGAACACACGGTTGGCATCTGCCGTCTCGGACGATCCCAGGAAACACTTGTCAAATGTCTGCAGTAACGGACAGATGGAAGGAGTGAGGAAGAAGTAAAGAAAAACGTTACAGGAATAGGCAGATATTTTAAAAAAAAAAAGGAGGAAGGAAAGGAAAGGATAAAGACAGGAAGAACATGTAAACCAGAACAGAAATAGAGGAAAGAACACAGAGGAGAGTCATATCAAATGTTAACACAAGCTATAACAGCTTCAAGTACGAGCATACTGCAGCTACATTACTGGGTTTCATCACCATTCATTGTAAAGATAAGAAAAAAAACATCCTCGATTGGAAACCCACCTACCAACACACAGCTGCTTCAGGGTAATCTCAATTCAATCATTTTAAAGTTAGACAAGCTGGTCTACCCTGGTTTAACTTTTAAAATCCCTAACTATTAAAAGTGGACTATTGTCAAACTAGTAATCGAACATTTCCTTAACACCACCAAAAGTACCACAAATGACTCGTGACACCAAAATCAATGTGTAGCTACACAGCTGCTAAAATACAGAATATTTAGTTTCAGGATATTTTTTTTCCCCTCAATCTGCCTTTTAAAATTACTTCATCTTTTTATAGAATGGTGTGTAAAATTCTATGGTTATATTGTATATAGTTTATACATGAACGTTTGAAGCTGGTCCAGTGAATAAAGTGTGCCGAAAAACTCTTGAAGCTTGAGAAATCATATTTGTTGACTCCTCAATATTAGATACTTCTGTGAATTATCCAACACTACTGGTGTTCTTGAACTTTGAAAAAGTAACTACTCACGTCGCTGGTGTTGACAAACCAGGCAATGTCTCCGAAGGAAGCCAGTTCTCCGTTCACAAAGCAGCTAATCTCACTGTTTTTCCAGCGGTTGTAGACGTGAACGAGACTCACCATGTACCACTGCAACAGCAACAGCAGACATACCTTCACTCTACACATCTGCAACGGGACACAGTGCTGGGCCAAAATCAACTGCACGACAAGATTATCAGTGAATCGGCATTTTATGACAACAGTGTCCTCAATTAGCCCAATTCCTTCACATTTCAGAACTTTCTCCCCTCCAGCTAAGATCCCACCTACTTATGTTCCCGTTTTTTTTCCCTCCGCTTCACAAGAAAGTGAAATAATCAGGGTTGTTGTGCACCTCCAGACATAAAAGAGCTTATGCTAAAAATAGAGAGCAAAAATCAACTGAGATGAATCTCTTGAGTCTTCGTCAGGTTGGTAGGGACACAGCGGCGTGTGTGGCGTCTACGGGCAGTGGATCTCTCGCACAGAAACAGTTGTCATGGTACGCTTTGTCTGGGAGAAACTGAGCGGATTGGATAATCCGTCTTTCCTAATGAAGTCATTCTCCTCAGACTCAGGTAAGATGTGAGGGTTCATTCGTAACAGAAAAGTCTGGATATTCTTTGTACTCGTTTGCCCATTTGCACGCGTGCAGCTGAGCTGCTGTGCGAACCGACATACGTCGCCTGTATTCTGTTTACAATGATTTGTCCTTTTATGTGCATGGCAGTTTGGTTTGGCTGTGTTACGCAACCTCGCGTCAGTCTCCATTCCTTCTCGTACCTTCTGTGGTTTGAAGTCGTACTTTACGCAGTGCTGGAATCCTTTCCCCTTCGATTTTAGTGAGGTCACTATCAAACAGCCTCCCACAAAGTGTGCAGAGTAACCCATGCCTTTACTGGTGCGGAAACTGTAAAGAAACAAAGAGGGGGAAAAATATACTCGCTCACTGAGGCTGCACATGTTTCGTACTGACATTACGTCGGGCCCACACATTGTCCGATTAATCATACAAACACTCTGAGAAGGATTGGGACAGTAAACAATCATTCCTCAACTTCACGGACTGTTCGCATCATTCTCAGCATCCCCGTGCGACACGGGGCCCCTGCATGTGATTTAGTGAATTAATCTGCTTTTAAAAGGGCACCAGGCTGAGGAGGAAGCTTTATTATAGGTCCTCTCAAGCAGCTTCTCGGCTGGTTATCCTTTTCACAAACAGAGGCCCTGGTGTATACAATAGATTCAGGCAGAAATTAATATTGGGTTGAAAATATGATGATCCCAAATGGAGAGGGAATCAAACATCTTTTATGTGTAGGCCTGGAGGCTTCACTTTCTCCACCGTAGAGTTGCACAGGATGTTATCACTCTCACCGCCATCCTGAACCTATTAAATCGTACACATGAAGCCTCTCTGTAATATTCACACACACAGTTTAACATTCTGTTCGAGTGAGAACACAATTTCTGCAATTTGACAAAAACAAACAGTTTAAATGGTAAAGGAAGAGTATTGAAGTGTTGGTGCGTTACCTACCAGTACAGGTAAGGCTTGTCTTTGTCTACATTAATGTTGTTGAGAGGGTCCATGCGGAGCCACGTGTGGAAAGTGAAGCCGCTCTGGTACGGCCATCTTGCTATGGGAGGCAGAGCTATAGCCTGTCGAGAAGACATCAGAGGAAAACAACATGACACATAAGCAAGTCCCAGCAAAGTGCTGAATACAATTTTATTGCACTTTGCTTGTTGGAACATTTGTGTTTCACAACAAAAAATCTCTACATCTTATAAAGCCTTCCAATTCTGTTATTTCATCCCAAACATCAGATGATTGTAATGTTCTACAAAATTACGTTCTTATCAGAATCTTCTGTAACTGTCACTAACTTTTAACATTTAAAATATGCTGAAAATTCAATTAAAAAGAGTAATTACAATGGTAAACATGGACTCTAAAGAGAAGTTGGAGTACTTGGCTTTTTTTATTTTTGGGGGGGGTGTATATGTATGTGCATCTTAGTTTAGCAGAGCCAAACAGAAAGTCGACGACACGTTCACGTTTCAAACGCACCGCTGACACAAGATGTCAGATCAACTAAATCTGAGCCAAGCCCACGGGGCAGAAAGATTCACAAATGCACCTCGTCAGTGGAGGGTTACACATAAAAGTGGGTTACCATCCCACAACCACACACTCACACCCACACCCAGTGTGAGATGCCTGATTAGAATAATGCACCGGTGCAGCAGAGATTCACACGCTTCTTCCCCCAGGAACTAATGCTGACTGTTTCCAATCAATTACTAATCAAAGAATAGGTGTGACATTTGAACATCTGAGCGCTCGGATCACTATGTGACAGCAAACACTGTGGCAGGAAGAGGGTAACAAAAAAAACCCCACTCACACTACATGTAATGATACACGTGGGAGCAAAATATTAAGTTTCAGTGCAACAAAAATTAACACTGAGGAAATATCAGCCACGGAGGTGGCAAAACAGTAAAACGGTTTAATGATGCAGCAGATGAAAATTAATCCAATTTTATTCCCCTCGAGGCGCATCATACATGCACAATTGTCTTCATATTATCGGATCATTGAACGTTTATCTTGTATCTTTATGTGTTTAGTCTAATTAGCACACCAAAGTTGTGTCCTCATGTGGCATACCCTTCAAAAAACATTGAGGAAGGCCTTTTGAGGAAATAAATTTGCAGGTAGTAAACAAAAACAAAAGTTGTCACACCAAGTATTAAAGGCATCAGAAACACTTGTGGAGCTGCTCTACAGGACAGTTTTTTTTTTAGATGCTTAATAACATTAGCGATGACGACAGTTGCTCTCGAGTCTCGACAAGGGTCAAGCTCAGCTCCTCGTCTTTTAGAGAAAGATTAGAAGATGATGCTGAGTGAGAAAGTGGCGTTTTAAGCTACTTTGTACAAAAGAGATTCGAAAATCTTCATTCCTCTTCTCTACCTAATCTTTTGGGTCAATTTTTGTGCGAACAAGGCAGATATTGGACTTTGCAATATGGCGTGTGTGTTTCAAGTTTGCATATTCTCCCTCTGCATGAGTGGGTTTTGTTGTGGTGCTCTAGTTTCCTTCTACAGGTCAAAATCCTGCTTTAAATGGAGACTCTAGATTAACCGTAAGTGTGAGTGTAACAGTGGCTGTATCTCTCTCTGTCCATTAAGTGGTAAGGCAGATAGATTTATTGGGAAAGTAAAATGCAGATGTGATTCAGTTTTAGAGATTCAGTCTTAGAGACGAGTCAAAGTTTTCTGGTGAGCGTGGAAAAAACATCAGACGTAGCCAAATTAACACTTTATACAGCATTCATTAAAATACCATAGCTCAAAGTGTCATCTCAAGATATTGTAACAGTTTGCAATAGTGTAAAACACCATTAAGTTCAATTCACACATGACTAAAATATGTTTGTTTTTAAATAATTAAGCAACAACAAAACAAACATTTCAAGCTTAAAAAGATCTCTAAGTCAGATATATTACTTACTGGATTTCTGTAAAACTCTGGCAACACGATGAATATCACTAAAACACCCTAATTATGACTTACTTTCAGTGGGCATAAGTTGGCTTTTTCAGTTTGTATTGTTAGTAATATGTTTTTATTGTGAAATCTGCAAACCCGACACAGACATCACCATGTTGCAATTTGTTTTCATTCTGAAAACATCACCCAGATGAACTGACTAAAAAGAAAAGATGCTTTACAGAGCAATGGATGACAAAAAAAATTAAAATAGCAGCAACACTTATTGTAATGTTTAACAAAACAATTTGTGTTTTATCAAACTACCATCTTTGTACAGGTATTAGTTGGGGAAAAAGAGAAGTAATGCAGGAATAACTTCCCTATTGGACTGTTAAGGATTATTATGTACAATAAGTATAATTTTTTTCTGAATGAAAATGAAATAAACATGGTATTCAGCCTATTGGCTCATTGTATGCCATTTGTTAATTTCAAGGTAAGCAGTATGTTGCCATATTGTCATTTATTCAGCCAGTGTGCGGTGCGGTGCGGTGTTAGAAACTCACAGCTGCATTTTTCCCTGGGTAACTGAAAAAGGAGTCGGGCCCGTTCCTGTGAGCCATGTACTTCAGCACTGACAAAAGCTTCACTGCATGACGAGGCTGTGAAGAGAAAAAAAAATGCTCACGGGGTCATGAAAGGTAGTGAATACAATTCTCACACACGCTCACTTCATGCATTCAGTCAGATAAAATCAAATCAGACACAACAGAGTGTTCTAAATTTAACCAACACTGATGTTCTTAGGAGTCAGTTTTATTTATAGCGTCTATGATCACATTATACAACAGTGCACGTCAAAGTACACAACTTTAAAAATGCTGCTCCCACATTGTCATTTCAAACAGTTTCCTCTTTTGCGGGTAAACTTTAAACGCCCTTTTATTTTCTGGTTCTACGTATTACTTCCTGCATCGACTCGGTGGCAGATCCGTCCCTCTCATATATTCAGAGTTAGGTGAGAAGCAAGAAATCAACTTGTCGTCATTTCTGAACTTTATCAGTGTCAGTGATCAATGAGACGCCCGCGACATCGTCTTCGCTTCATCCTTCATCCCGTGTGTCGCTGATAGTGTGACTTATCCTCTGCTCGCGTACTGTAAATCTCAACTTCACTGCAGATATTAACATTTGTGTAGTAGACGCATTCAGCTCAGGCAGACACAACTCAAAGTTGTACACCGTGTTGAGAATATTAGATTTTTTATTTTGACAACTTACAAAATACAAATACTGCTTGAATATTTTCCCGTCACACACAGCCGCACAGTTGTTCTGCATGAGGTGATGACATAAGCATAAAGGAGTATGGTGGAACAAAAGTTCCTGGTTTTATTCTCATTTCTTCTACACCATATGTCAGTGCTTAACATCAACGAGTGCTGAATAACAACAATTAAACTTTAACTTAAGCTATAACATCACACTCATGTTCAAATATTGCAAATAAAGGGTGTCATTTTCCAAGTATATTATTTCTTACCGGTTAATATTTAGACAATCTTCTCTATAATAAGACAACACAAGTCCACCCGTCCGTGAGGCGAGTCAGACTTTCCGGACACTGCCGTGCGTTTCCTGTCTCCACGTCAAGCAATTTAAAGTCATTTTCTTCGTACAAAGCAAAATTCAATTCCCATCTCAAGCTAGTTTCTTTTGATTATTTTACACAACAAACAAAGTGGTCATGTACTTTATGGATCCTGTGTCATTTGGTTTCACGTGCTTTATTTTGTCTACGTGATGTGGGATGGCAGCAGTTCAAGTGTTGGCAGCACATTCCTGACGCGGAACCCAGACGACCAAAACACATCACCGCGACATGACTCTGACTCACCCACTGGCCTTTTTCCCCCTGCAGCTTGCTGAAGAAAAGCTTCAGCTCTTTCACTGTGATGCTGTAGCTTGCAAGCACACCCAACATGTCCACCAGCAAGTCTGCAAGAGCCACATGAAGAAAGGCAAAAAAAAAAAAAAAAACGTTAAACATGGCACATCAAATACAGACTGACAAGGCGTAATATTCATGCTGGGGGTTCATGAGTATATTATGGTTCTAAAAACCATCAAAGCTGACATGGCTGATAATCCTAATATTTTTTTTTTAAGTCTAAATAATCCAGTGATGCCACAGCTCTGAGAAGCTAAGCAGCTACAATTAATTAAAGCAGGGTGAACAGGTCCCAAGTTAAAAAAATTGTAGAGTGAAATTAGAGAAGACACTCTGGGAGTTCCAGCTACCGCACTGCGGCTTTCATTAGTTATTACTGACGAATGATGAGTCACAGTACGACACGTGCCTTTTAATAAACTATTTTATTCTTCAACTATGAAGACAAGGGACAGAAATATAAATGAGGATGTTGTCCACATAACAATAAAAACTTTTTTTTTTTCAATTTCAAACTACATATGTACTTATTTCACTGAAAAGCAACATGCTAATTTTAGATCTAAATCTGTATTTGGTTTGACCACACTTCAATATTTGAAGAAACCTGCACAGAAGTTGTTTTAAAAGATCATGAAGTAATGACAGATCCGGTGTGGATCCTCCTATTTCTTCATGTAGACCCACACAGTCTTCCTTATGTAAGAATCAGGCTCTTTGGCAGGCACGCCATCACTTCCAGGACCACTAGTTATTTACACTGAAGGTGGTTCTTAATAAACCCCGGGTGCATCGATCAGAAGTCTTCTTGCTAAAATTGCATGATGGATGAGTCGCATTAGAGTACAGCGCCCTCATACTTTTGCAAAGTACTGTATACAAGGTGAAGGGAGGCATGGAGGGACGTTTTTCACTACTCTTTATACTAGCATAACATTTATACCACAGTGACCATTATTAAAACCATTTCTTGTTAGCTGTCTAGTTGCTGCTGAGAAATACCAGCCTTGCTCGACTGCACAAACCCTCCAGGCCAGTGTTGTTCTTGCTGGCAAAAGTTCACTGAGCTGAACACTGCGGGATTAATTCACACTAATTTGCAGATGGGCAAAACACTAGACTGAGACTAGGGGGGGGTGGGGGACGCTGCACCGGATAACCGAGCCCTCACACTCACAATAATACATCACAGTGTGTGCAACACTGAAGGGGGAAAGTGTGAGGATTTTCTGTGGAAGGGAGTCGTATTATATGTAATGCTACACTGGCACGTAGAGCAGGAATTTACTTTTCACACTGAGGTCAAGTAAAGTCCCATCACTCCAGGAGGAAAGCAAAGATTTATCGCCTTGTCAAAGGCTCGATGGCCATTTACTACAGCCACACGAGAGAGCAGCTTTTAACTTTTTAAAATAAAAAATATATAAATGACTCCAGACACATTTGATTTGTTAGTTGTACCTAATGGAAGGGGTGGGGTGTGTGTGTGTGTGTGTGTGTGTGTGTGTGTGTGTGTGTGTGTGTGTGTGTGTGTGTGTGTGTGTGTGTGTGTGTGTGTGTGTGTGTGTGTGCGGGGGGGTGGGGGGGGGTGGGGTGGGGTGTTGAACACTTCCTCCATGAGGGACTGTTTTAGGTACCTGCGATCATGCTGTCAGTGGTTGATATACG
This sequence comes from Lipophrys pholis, assembly GCF_963383615.2. Classification (NCBI taxonomy): domain Eukaryota; kingdom Metazoa; phylum Chordata; class Actinopteri; order Blenniiformes; family Blenniidae; genus Lipophrys; species Lipophrys pholis. The sequence goes on from NC_137628.1 coordinate 25,501,106, forward strand.
ATCGAGCACCAGCTGGATGAGCCCCACCTCGGTGCAGGCCTGCAGGTTGCGGACACTCTTCTTGAGGATGGCGGTGAAGATGCTCCAGATCTCCGCCTGACAGGTGGGCTCACACTTGTCCAGGAGCTCCACCATGCACACGATGCTCTCCGGCTCCTGGATGATGAAATTCATCTCCAGGTCAAACTGGCCGCCGACCAACTGGAAGACAAACGCACAGGCAGGGTGAGGGAGCGATTGGAGGAGAAAAGAATAAAGGAAAAAAAACACTTTTCTCCTCATTTCACTTATATATCTTCTATATCTGCTTTATATAACTTAGGGTATCTCGAGCTGATCCCAGCTGACTATACAGTCACCACATTTAAGCATTAGCGGGACCAAATATACAGGGAAAACATACAAACAGCAAAAGCTCAAATCCTTGACTTAAACCAGCACAAATGCAACACTATAACATGAAATAACGCAGAGTGCTTCAAAACATGTCTACATGGTTCTGTGTGCACACACTGTGAAACAGACGATTACTCATGCATCAGAGATGCTGCAGGCAGATTAAAGGTCAATCTATCTGTATGCCTGCTTGTCTGACAGTAGATTGTGCCGTTTACAGCCAGCCTGTAGACACTGCGATAAACCCGCTGCCAGGGTATCAAAGAAGCAGCCATGTCAGTAAAACAAAGCCAGACATCCCAACAGATTAGAACCGTGTGAAGTGTATTTAGAGGTCTTTTGTTGCTATAGGAGGCCTTAAAATACTAACAGCGTCTGACACCGCCTGGCAGAGACAGACCTGGGCTGAGATTAACTCTCACTTAGGATATTAAAGAAAACACACAAGATGCTTTTTTTTTTTTTTTTTTTTTTTTTTACTTTACACAATAATATATTTTTGAAGCCAATAAAACCTAACCTTCAAATGACATTTATTTCTAGCCATAGTGAAGCGAAATCCGATTTTGGCCCCGGCAGAAATCTGCAGTTGAAGCTTATTTAAGGAGCGGTGAGGAAATTCGCTCGCAAAGAAGTAATGCTCTTTGTGTCTGGAAAGAAATGTATGAGCCATAAATGTCAGAATCTATCACCTCTTAATAGTTGTGATGACATTTTTATTATTGAACCCTGCCTAATAGAAAAAAGATAAGGAAAATAACATTGTGGGTGCCAAATTAATTTTGTGAGAAAGGGTGTCATGTTTGAGATCAAGTAGGTGTGACAGAGCAAGAAAAATGAGCGCATGATCGTCGCTCTCGGCCATTAGGACAGCGCCTCATGAAAACAGTAGGATTTCATATCAGGAATGAAAACTGTCCCAATAAAATGAGTGAGGGAAGATTAACTGTGAACGCGTGTGTGTGCGTGTTGTGAAAGTAAGAGTGGCTCACATCTCACCTACTTCTTTTAACCTTTTCTCCAAGATTATTCATTCAAACTGTTATGTCAAGTATCATCAGTGAAACGATTACATATTTTTTTCGCTCTTGAGTGGAACTAAAAGGTCATTTCATTCCTTGCCCTTCAACCGGACACTATAATGTAAGAATATGGCATATTTACCTCTAAATACCAAACTAAACACTGTTGAAGACTCTGCAACTGATGCATTTCTATGTGTACATTTATTATTTCGACTAAAGATGAACAAAAGGGGTTTATTGGTTAGCGAATAATTCAAATTTATTTGAAAACTGTATTCAGAAAAGCATGAATCTGCTCAACAACGTGCATGCATGGCAGCCACATGCACAAACAGTTGGGTAGCCTTCCACACAAAGCATGTTTTTAAAATGAGCAAAAGTAAAAGCAAACATGAGATGCCTGAAACAGCCGCTATGAACTCGTCGTCACCGTGCTTTTCTCAGAATCTCTACTACAGAAGTGATAAGGTCTGCATAACTGAAAAGATAAGCAGGACCATTTGAGGCACAATCTGCAGAATAAAGGAAATACAGCAGCTTAATAAATAATAAATAATTGAGAGGACAACCACACATTTTTTTTTTTTATCTATTGTGATGCTTTCTGACCATCTAAGCCTGGAATAAGTTGACTTTTCACCACCATTTAGATCAGATCTGTACACACATCACCTCTAACAAAGGTCAATGAGAAATTATCAAGAATTGTGAAAATTAGTGGACATGATGCAAACAATTGCTATTGCTTTATCTCTCACAACAGGCTTGTGGGGATACATTTTGTCATTTATACTGTTAAAATCTGACAAATGTAAAGACGGTCATCAAATGAAACATGTTTTTTTGTTTGAGAAATACTATTATTTATTTTAGAGCTTATCTGCCACATTCAACAACCTTAAAAGCATCCAAGTTTAAGATGGATTGAACAATTACACTGCAAAAAAGAAAAAACCTCCTGGTGGAAAGAACCATTTGAGCAGGGAAAAAAAACTCTGAAAACTATAATCTATTGCTTTTTATAAAGAGAGCGGAGTAAGACTAATGGGTCGGCCCTTCGGAATGGTGGTAGTTTTTCACGTGGCCCCATCGGAAAAATTAATTGTCCACCCCTGCTTTTAGATTAATTGGTTCAATTTAGCTCCAGAATGCCCGTGGAGTAACAATAAGGTTCTACCAAGATGGCCTGTTATCGTGGTATGGAAATGCTCAAGACTAGACCAAAAACAATAAATAAAGATACAGAAAAATATATCAACATTATAAAGGTATAATCAGATATTTGAGAAAACATGTAAACAGGTTGAAACACCTCCTCAAAACAGTATATATCTCTCTATATGTGCTTTCCTTTAAACTGATTTAGAACTGTGTTAATGAAGTGTTGTTTCACTTCATTAACACTCAGTAACACAAGATATTTCCACAAAACTGTTAAAAGCTCCACTATTCGATCTGAAAATATTGTCTACGATTCCTGTAATTGTAAAAACTGCGATTCACAAAAAAAAAAAAAAACACCACCACCAATATATACTAAGAGAAACCTCTCTGGTCAAGGAGCCAAACGATCTGTAAAGTCTTCAATATAACTAAATATAAATAAAGGTTTAATATCTATTAAGATCATCATGAAGTATTTCACAAAAAAATAAAAATCATTAACTTATATAGTGACGCTGCAAAGCACACTTGCAGCACATGGTCAAAGAAGCAACAAACTTTCTCATGGGGGAACCAGAAGAAACAGAAGGTAATGAAGTTATAAGAGGCTAAAATCTCTCAGCTGGTAGTAACCTTTGGAAATTAGCAGCCTCCCGTCTGCTTGCCTTCAGTCACTGATAAATCACACGTCTACTGGAGTAACTTATCGGCGGCTCCCTCCATTTGACGCCAGGGCCGCAATGAACGGATGCTCGGTGCCATTCCAATGCAATAATATCTGATTTACGAGCCCGACACAGTGCAAGAGCATTCCATCCATCAGAGCCAGTTGACTGAGGGACGACACGGCGAATAGGTGGATGGAGACGCAGTGCCACACCGCAGTGACCGAGTCCGGGCACGCACCCACCGATAACAGAGCCCCTTCTGCACTCCCAACAGTCGGAAAAGTGGTTGACTTCAGGACGGATTGAACAATTACACTGCTAACAAGCCTGAAGATGTGTGGTTCTGTTTGTAACCCCCTGACACACCGTCACTGCCATACACAGACGTCTATTCTAATTTTAGTTCAGGGTGAAATGAAGTTTGTTCACTGCAGATTTTTAAGATGAGACATGTTTAAGTTTTGATGATTATTAAATATTTTGGGATTGATTTGCTTATCATCAAATATAGATTAAGCAATAAATTTATGAGTGCGTAGTCTGCACATGCCACCGCCCTCCGACTTCATAAATGACTAAATCATGCCATTAATCACTTGCGATCTAACGATGTGGCTCAAAAACAGGTGTGCGAGAACATGTGGAAGGTCCACTGTTGCATGACAAAAAGGTTTAACAGTTTTTTAATTAACTAAAATGTTCACAACAATCATTTACATCCGTCTATTTTGAGAACAGGTGAAGAGTTGCCCAGTGGAGAGGAGCTCTGGCTGAAAGCTGCCATAAACGCCAGAAACCTTTATGACGGCGAAGACACCAGATCCCTGGCTGGGTAACCTAGCCTTGCTCTTCTCCCTCGAGGCCAACCTGAATTAATCATGGCTGAGCGGCCCAGCAGCCACTGGGCCGTAACACAAAGCACAAACAGGCTTCTCTGGTCTCCATGGAGAGCAACGCTGCAGGATGGTCGAGCTTAGATGTACACCAGAGCCAGCATTCACATGCACCGACTGCTTAACCCAAATGTTCGGGTTGACAGTCATAGCAAATAGAACACTGGGCCACCTGAAAAGCAGAGGTTTGAATTCCTGGGGTCAACGTTATTTAATACAGAAACTTTTAGTAAAAATTATTTAGAATTTCCAATGATCCAAATAGTGCATGCTTCTGCTTATTCTACTGCCTTCATCTCATTCATGTCACTGACTATTCACAGCCCAAGCTCAGCTTAGAGATTCCCAAAAGAAATATATAGAGTAAAAACAAAGGAGGAGCACCTCCTTCACTGAGGATGAATTAACACGGCACAGGTTCCACTGAGATCAGAAGAAAAAAAGTTAGAGTTACTGATTAGAGGTACATTGGTTTTGTAATTGCGTCACCTTCTTCTTCTAATATCTCAGCAACAAATTCATAGAAGTGAAAAGCTTTGAAAGTAAAGGAGTGAGCATTTCAGAGGCAAATTTCAAGAGTAGAATTAAAAATAAACAGTATAAATGATGATAAATCAAACAGGCCACACAATTTAGGGGTGAGCGAGGAAGTGAGACAGACAATAAAACCAGAAAAGGTTTACTTCAGTGTCACCGAGTCGTTTCAGGTCTTGGGGCGGGTGCAAACAGACTTCTAAATCATCAGTCATGTGATGTTGGAGATGAGGGAACGTAACAAACGACGGTCATTTGGTACCAAAGGGGAGAAAATTACCCAGCTAAAAGTAATAAGCAGGGAGAGTGATGCTGCCAAGCCGAGGCTGCAGGGTGATGAGCCTTCTCTATTGTGTAACACTGTGTGTGAGTGTGTGTGTGCGTGTGTGTGTGTGTGTGTTTGTCCTTCATTTCGCTCCCTAATGAAAGTGCAATTACTTCTATGGGGGAAATCATTTGAATATAAAGTGATTTTCCCGACTGAAAGAACAACAAGAGGAGACAATAGAAGAATGTCCCAGTCAAATCTGGGCTCATGTCTCGCGCGCCTGTAGTTTGTCAGATGACTTAAATCAAGCTCTGAATTGCTCTGAAATGTCAGAAAACAGTGAAAATGGAGGCAAACTCTTTGCCTCGATGCTATCTGACAGTTTGGATGCATGACTCATTAAGGACAACCCTGCAGACATTTGAATGGTTTGACCGACTCTATTGTGTGGCTTGTGATATCCGCAAGGTTAAAATAAATAAAGAATTGCTCAAATGTTTTGAGGGCAAGTTCAACTTGCCGTCCACACGAGGACTTTAAATGGTAGCTTGTATAACAACCGAGCAATACAATAGACTCTAGTCCATTTTAATGTAAATCATGTCAACAAAAATCCAACAAACAGGCTGTCAGAGTGACCATGCTTTCACCAATGACCTACTTTTTCAACAGCGTTCCTAAGTGGATCTATTTTAACGAGCTATCTTGTCAACCCAAATCCAGTTTAGCTCATTTTCTCCTCCACACTATTAAAATCAAAACATCCATCACGGTGACACGAAACATGATTCTTGTTATGACAACTATCTTTTAATCCCGTGCTTTTTCACTGCTGATAACTTCAAAAAAAATAAAAAATAAATCTGACGCGAGATGCTGAAATAGCTCCAGCAGACGGGGAGGTCAACCAAATAATCTGTCCCACTCAAATCCCTCTAGTGCCTGCAGAGAGATGGCAGGATGAGCCTCTGATGGAGCAGATGAGGAGAACCGAGGCTTTCAGGCTTGAAGAGGCTTGTGACACCTTCTAAAATCATTTAAATCCAATGCTAAATACGAATTTCAAAACTGACAACCTTCGCATTTCGCATTTCAACACCACTGAAAAACCTATCCCTAAGAATTCCTTTAAAGGCAAGTAAAGATTCAGGAGAACCATGCATGGTAGAAGAGATTCTGGAAAAGTGCAGACATGAATTACATGTTTACATTTGTGAAGTGCTGATAGTAAAAAAACTGATGAGTGTCAACGCATTCGGATACCGTTTTAAGTTTTTGTCAGTTTAAAAAAAAAAGAAAAGAAAAGGTGTGCAGTATTTCAGTTGTGGTGCATCAGAACTAAAATATGTGGGAATTTGAAAAATGGAAAACTTGCGTTGCATTTTGAGTTTCCGTTTACGTAACAACGATGCTCAGAGCCACTGAAAAACGCAACTAGTTATAAACGGCTCCCAAGGTGGAACTTTCCGAAAACATTCTGAATCCGTCTCTGTGGAAATGGGACGCAACTTTTCAAAAATGCTTATTCTGCGCATGCAATCAAACTAGTAAATAGTTTGTCTGCACATCCACCAACAGATGGAAAATAACAATGTTTGCCTCCAGAGTGGCATGACTCAAAACAATTTAGTACATATGCCAGGCCTTCGGGTGACGCTGTAACTGCCACAGAAATACACAAAAAAATGGTGAAGACAAGGAGCATGCAAAACCGCTGAAGAAGACACAGAATACTGCTGCCCATCCTCGTACTTGAGAAATCCAACATATCGCCTTGTCAAACCGACGAATATCAGTAGCTTCTGAAGTACGACCTGAATCATGTCGTCCGCCATCGTTGCTAAGAGACGTCGCCAAGAGGATCGCAAGAAGGGGGTGATTGTGATCAACAATGCACAATGCAAATTTTCAAAACATTGCTAGGTAAAAGCAAAACTTTTCTGAAATAGAAATTATGCAATTTCAACTGAACGTTGGGGCATAAACTGAGCTTTAGAAACACCAACTGAACCATCATGCATGTCTTTGTATTGTGACAGAGAAACCTGAATACCTGTGCAGGTGATGGAGAAACTGTTAAATCCTCACAGAATAGATTCAAGACTAATCATCATGTTGTGGAACCAAAGTTTTCTTTTTTTTTTTGAGCTACATAGCAAAACTGGAAGCTTCCCTGCCACGACTAAAAATATATAAACCACATTTCTCCTTGACATACGATTTAAAATCATTTCAACTGCAAAAGAAAAAAAAAAAAAAAAACACTATTTCCTGAGTGAGTCCAACACAATTATCAGGCGCACAACTGGCTTGTGGAATCCCCCTCAATCATGTTAAGTAACAGAGCAAAAAAGGCAAGCGTAAACAAACTGCAGATACTACAGAGTAGAGGAGGGCAAAGAGTGCAGGCAAAATGTGAAGAGATGGCTGACTCAGAGTTTGCCAAACAATGCTCACACGCTGGTGGCTCCACAGTTTACAGGTCATTAGAAACAAGGCAGTGTGTTATAAAAAGCAAGCGTCTATACAGAATAATTACATTCAAAGTTAATTTGATTGTAATTATGTCACCTGCATATACTTAAGAAGCTACATATGTATGCGTTTGGACACTTAAGTATATATTACCATATAAACAGTCCAAGAGTTTGAAGAAATACGACAAATTATATAAAAATTCTAATTATTCAGATCTGTCGACAGTCATCACTGTGCACCTTGTCCTCTGAGGTCACAATAATGTGAAATAATGAGAACTTTTAGCATACTTTTGTTAGAAATATTTGCAATTGCTACCTGGTGCATGAGCAATTTTCCATGGCACAAGTGGCACAAGTGGAAGGTAAAGTAGTGATTATTCCTGCAGTGACCATGGGCGACGCTGCTTTCAATGCTCACAACACCACTGGACCTTTACTCACTCACTTCAGACCATGGGAACAATTCAGCCACACTAATGTTTTGAGAGAGAGCGGCTCTTTTCATGTTGAACCATACACTGACAATTTCTGTGAAATGCAGCCGTATGTGTGTGTTTTCAGCTGATCACATCCGAGAAATATGTTGATTTAAAGCTTTTAAAATCATAATCAATAGTCACTGCTTCGGCATGTTGGAAAAACAATGATCTGTTACGCTTGGTCTTTTAAATCATTCCAATACAAAACTGATAAGAAATTCTAGCATTTCCTCTGGATGCTCCCTCCCTCACATCGTCTTTGCTCTCGTCTCTTCTGGTTGACAGAGGAGAAAAGGTATTTTAATAACTGGATTTCTAAGAATATCTTCAGAGGGGCAACATGCCAAGCCTTTGTTTTAAACAATAGCTCACATTCACTTTTACACTACATTGAATACGACACCATTTGGGGGAAAGACAACATTTCATTGTCCTATTAATTTGTCTCTGACAGGATGTGCAGAAAACCACAGAAAATGTTTAAAGGACATAAATCAATGCTGTTTTAGATAAGGTTACTTTAATTCTCTCATGCAACCACACTTCATTGATTCTATATTAGGCCATCTGCGTAGCGCGATGGAATAAATGAAGCAGAAACAAAGACCCGAAAATGGAAAAGAAGTAATTAGGAGCTTTCCATCTCATCCCAGAAGATAATAAAGATAAAACCATCCATCCTTCAATATGCTGCTCCACGTTTCTGTTTCACTTGTTGAAAGTGTACGATGTGCTCGGATCACAATATCAAACCCTTCCTGTTAAACCTTCCCACTGCTCTGCCGCCGTTCTCAATAGTTCAACAAAGTCTCATTACAATATACTGCAGAAGGAGCTTCAATTAGCCTGCTGTAGACGTGGAGGGTTGAATTAAACTAGTAATCTTGCTCAGCGGTTCACAAAATGGGCTCCAGGACCCCCTGTGGAGGCAAACTGCCTTTTATATTTTAAAGGCTCTTGCTTTTAATTGTTGGTTAGTGTGTGGGTACACTGCCATGTTTTGACAAACCATTGATCAGAGAGGGTTCCAGTCATGTAATAGCTTTGACAGCTCAATTTTGGCTTTCTTATGCCATCAATCAGTCGTTCCAAAACTTCTTTAGAGTCCTCCAACTGATGTCTGATTAGTCAAAACACCATAGTGAAGCCCAACCCTCGCAGACACACACACACAATCATGAATATACCACCAAAAGACTCTTCAAAATAAAATCAATGGACAGATTTTTCTAGAATTTTCATAATGATGAAAGCTACTTGCCAAACTCAGGGGTCAGAGATCCCACATTGGGAACAAACCACAGTTATAAAGCAATTAACATGAAGCCACATGCTGAATCCGAGAACACCTCAAACCGTCAAATATCTGGCGATCCAGAGCGCTGCTATCGTCAGCAAAAGGAAAAGGCTGGACAGGAAATGGCCCTCATTAGGATCAAGACTCTAATCTTCAAGGTAGTCCGTTAGTTTTGGGGGAAAACTTTGACTCTCATTTGCATCAGGAATGTGATGTTCAAAATTAAAACAACCCTCCAATTTGATCTATTGATGACATGGCTTTCTTCTCGGGGAAAATCTTTACGGGGCTTCTGCCTGGAATTAAATATTCAGCATTACCAGTATTCATGCTGAGGAATATGTTTTTGGAGTTACTGCAGGACGACTGACACAGGGTAGGACGAGGGAAGAGGTGACTGGATCATGAGGTAAACAAAGGGTTTAACTATGCAACAGTGATGATTGTAGTTTTGTGGAGCGGCAGCATTAAAAATAGCAGCTGGATGAGGGAGGTGAACAAGGAAAGAGATAACCGTTAGTCATTAGTGAGGAATTCCAGCCTGGCTCAACGCACCGAGGAGTGAAATGAGAATTCAAGCTATGTAGGAGGCTCAGTGACTTCAGCAGAAAAACAGCCTGTTGAGTTTTAATTGTAAACAAAAACTAGTTTCTTCAGATACAAAGCAAAAAACTCAAATTTACCCAAATACCGGTACATGCATTATATTTAACTTTCCCAATGTCTGCACTTTGTTTCACTTGAAATAGCTCTACAGTTATGTAAACTGATGATTAAGTCAATAGCATTATTCTGACTGGAACACTTTTACTTTTCTTTTTTTAGGTATCTAATGTGAATTAGGTACCTAAATTCAGAGAACACTACAAGACCCTTTCTACAATACAGATCACTCATGTCAACTTGCTGTTATATTAACGTTTTGTGCTCTTATAGACCATATGTGGGTGTCAGTGTTTGGCTCCTCTGGAATGTTTTTGGGAAGTTAGAGATCACAGGGGAGGTCTGCAGACTTCATTACAGCCAATCTGGGAGAGGCTGAATTAGGTAAAGTAAATAAAAGGTGGATGAACTCGCATCCTGTTCCTGCTCAATCTATTGATCCTGAATTCATCAATGCGTCACCATCAACATCCTCAGCTGACAGAAAAAACATTTTCTCTCTTCGAACAAAAGCTTAAATCAAAAAGATTGAAATGAGAATAAAGCCTGACTAACACAATGTCGTACATTGAAAATGCAAGAGCAGTACCAAGTGAGCTCCTCGATGTGAAAGCAACAACCTGCTGAACTAAGAAATCAGCCCACTGTGGGACAAGATGACAACACAAGGTCGCGGACAACTCCAGCTGAGGACAGCTGTAACTCTACACTGTTGGTCTCTTGATGCTGCCCTCATCACTAGAGAGGAAGTGCATGGAGAAGCAAAGGAGGGGCTTTGACCAACCTCATTTTAGGTTCCTCGCTCATCTATTGTTTTGGCATAAGTGCAACATAAAGCACATGAAATTAATGTCAACTGTTACAAAGTGATGAATTTACATTTTACACATATGCATCGTGGAAAGGTTGTTTCACTAAGACAGAGCAGCCACAAAGCTGTGGAAATTATTTTATTACATACTTTGGGTTTGCCTTGCAGGATTTGACTGAAATCACCTCCACAGAAAATGAAAGAAAAGTATATATAAAATTAAATTGTCACATTTAGCCCGGTTAAAAATGCTTTCTCTAAAAAGAAAGTCTTATCACTGTATAGAATTTACTTGCATGGGTTAGTGGGGTGAATGCAATTGCTTGAAACTATCACAATAACTGAATGAGAATGGTGCCAAAATGTTCTATGTCCATCAGGGAAGAAATAGAAAAAAGCCTTGCAGCAAAAGCCATAAACATTTTGTATTTTGTTCATTGCAGAAAAAAGAAAAATAAACAAACCTGAAACGATATTTTTCATGAAACCTTTACACATTATTGTACAGATTGGCTGAAAGTCTAGAATATCTCACATGATCCACTTGAAAATATGTGAAGTGGCTTTTAACCGAGTGGGGAACCAGGAAACTGTCAGTGCTCCGCACCATATCCTGACACCATAGTGTTACTCTTCCTGCACTTAGTGTCACTATACCTTCCTGTCTCTCTTGAAAAGCTGGTCAACAAAGACCACTCCTGAAGGCCATTGAAAACATTTACTTCCTCACAGTGAAACCTTTTCTAAACACCCAGAAGTGACTTGTCTTTTCCATTCCAATGCATAAGCAAGTGCTTCTATCAGAATAATATCTAATCTATATCAAACATCCTTTGCTCAAGCTTGTTTTCATGGAATTTTGAAAAGAACCGACCAATAAAATGCACCAACTTTTCATATACTATACATTTATATACAGTGTACGACCATATGACTAATCTGGCCTCCCAATTGAGCAGCGGGATCAGAAATATGATTTGACATGCAAAAACAAACAAAACCTTTAAAAAAAAGAAGGGACAGAGTCACAGCCATTATTTCAGACGTTTGCCTCTGAGAAACCTGCTGAACCCTAATGGGTTTGGTATGACACGGTGATCCAGTTTGGCATTCACCATTGTTGACGAGCAGTGATGTAGCAACATGCTCAGATGCAACCTTTTAACATTTCCTGTCCGTGGTTTGCAAGCCGGCCCTGCCTGTCTGATTTGTTGAGGTCATCAAACATTTCCAACACTGTTTATGGGTTGCTGCATTTACCCTTTCAATTTCAGAAATAAACTTTTTCTATGCACGTTTAATGCAACTTACAAGACATTTTATCAATATTATATATTTCCGCTCTTAACACACCAATAACATTAAAACTGTAAAAATTTGTTGAAGACATTGTTAAAATGAACCATGCAAGGTAGTAAATATTTCTCTACCAATAATAGGAGACTATATAAAGATGGTATTTAAATAATGTTTATGTCAGGACATGTATTATGTAAACATCCTTCAAGAGATAGAAAGAAAACAAATCCAGCCAAATAAAATCTTTATTTCCGTAGGTTTGTCACATTTATCTATTAACTGTACCCCAGATTGAGACCATAAACAGCTGCTCTATTCACTGCCCTGTATTACACAGCAAATAAGCCAGAAGAGAGGTATAAGTCCAGTGAATGAAATAAAAACAAGTCACTTTAAGCCAGTGTTTTCTTTGTAATGTTTACACGTTGCAAGGTCATCACACAGGCTGAAATGGACCCTCAGAATGTCTAGTTTTGGATCGTGGGGCAAATGTTTGACATCCGATCTGTGTTTTGGCCAAAACATTTTGAGAAAGCTGCCCAACTTTCCTTGTCAGATATACAAACGAAGGAGCACTTTAACAGGTCTGCTCCAGATTTGTTAAAGTGCCTAAGGTTTTCTTTAACATGGGCCCACCTAGTTGTGAACATTTGAACAGGCAAAGCCTTGGCCAACTGTCATCCCTTTTTGCACACTGAGGGAGTCTCGGGCTACATGTTTGGTGCCACGGAGCTTGAACTCTGCATGCAGTCTTCTGCCAGAAGACTCGGCAAGAATAAAAACAAATTTGGCAAGGTCTACACTTCTCAAAGCATTTTGACAATAGTTCAGATCTGACCCAAAGGCTTCACTTTAATAGGATGCATGTAAATTCGTGAAGGAAAGACATTAGTTGCACCAAGCATGAAATTCATACCAAAGACAGTTAAAGAAACACTTCAATCCTAAACATCAAAGATAACGTGAAACATCATTATAACTCAACTTCTATAAAATAGTCTTTACTATTAAAGCTATAGTGCAGATAAATTAGAACTCTTAGTTGGAAAAGTTTGGTGATTAACTTTATCTCTGAAGTCAATTCCTCCTTTTCAAGAAAAAAGCTTAATGTCAACCCTGTGGTTCTGGCAGATGGTCAGACATTTGGATGTGAGCTGCACAGCCTTCAACTCACCCCTAAATTCATACAAGTTCATTAATTTAAGCTCTGCAAGCTCTTCCTTTCCCACCCTTTTATCCTCCTCTCCTAACGCCGAAGCAGAGTCTGGTACTTCAAGGAAAACTAATCAAAAAGGAGGGTATCCAAATGTACTACTTTTTGTAAACATCCTCAATAACACATTAACTAAGTACTTGCCAGGCCTCATTCTGGATAACGATATCTCCTAACTATTCTCTCATGGCACTCTTGGCAATTGCATGAAAGAAAACAAATGTATTTTGAGCAATTAATAGGAGAATACTGACGTTGCAGAAACAGATATTTTACACCCGAAGTAACAAGAAAAATAATGCATCAACAACACTTCAGTTTAGATGACTTACCTCACTGAGGAGTGCCATCTTATCACAGATGAAACATTCCCTTACTTTATATTTTGTTAAAAATGATTCATTCACCGACTTGTGAAATTGGTGGAAAAGTTTAAAACTGAAACCAAAACACAGAAACATGGAAAATGGACCCTTGTAACATAAACAGTTTAAGTTGGTGCATCCAGTTTAAATTCTCTTGAACCTACCGAGACAGAAGCTAAAGGTCTTTAGTTATCTTTGATTCTGCAGATTTTATTGACGAGCTGCATCTCTTATGTGGTCCGATAAGCTGCGGATGCAGTGTGTGAAAACAGGTCAGAGCGAGAGAGAATTTTTTTTTTTTTTTTTACATCTCTGGCTCTGCAGTTAAGTTCAGCCAAAGGCTCTCTCAGTGCAGTGGGGACGGAAGCGCTGTGCTCATGCATTTGGGCTAATATTTAGCATAGCTGTAATGCAATCTGTCAAGCTGGCTTTAAACATCCATCAGACAATGAACTTAGTTTGGACCTACAGACAGTCGACGCTGCGAAAAAAAGCTTTTAATAAATATGAAGTCTCCCTAAAAGCAGATTAAATAAACGGCCATGAATGCAAGCTTATACATTTGGAACTAACCTGTATTTACCTCCTTCATAGGCTTAAATAAAAAGGTTAAAATACACTAAAGAATTGGAATCAATTAAGAAGATGCCATTTGCTTTGTCAAAAACTGACTGCATACACTAACGTCATCTTTCTTTGCACCATCGTGATGGATGGATCAGAGAAGAGGGGAAACTCGTTGAGGAGCTCTGAGTGAGGACATGCTGAGCTTTTTTTGTCGTCTTTACTGATTAATCAGCTGATTTGATGGGACAAGGAGAATAAATTGGTGGCAAGTAGCTGCAATAGTTTTACTATGTACGCTTGAATCCTGAAGGCAAAATACAGCTAAAAACCAACAGAAGAGCAGTGTCCCTCATAGTCATCCTGAATATTAAAAAGTAAGAATATACACTGTGTAGAGTCTCAAGCATGAATGAACCCTGAAGAGATTATCCACCGCTCTGTATTTGTGTGCATTTTCTATTCTCATCTTCCGTTGGTAAATTTCAACTCCTTCGTTGGTGCATTTTTAAAGAAATATCCGACTTGGGTCCAACACATCCACGCAGCTGCAGCATCTTCCTGACAGAACCTGAAAACAAGGCTCATTAGACCTGCGGTGGTCCACAAATAATTCAGGCTGCATTTTGCTCAAAATATGTATAGCTGCCATCATTTGACATCTCTCCCATTCTTAGTGGGGAAAAAAAAAACTAAATTGCCCAGTAGTGTTATTTCCATCACTGACACCACATATATCCCCGTTAGGTGTCACAGCAAACATGTGAAAGATGTGGACGTCTCATTTGGTAACAACAGCTTCTCCTTCCTTGCCGTTCTTCCTTGTAACTCACACTGGCAGAACAGACAGGGGTGAAGCCAAGAGCAAAATTACCCAAATGAAATGCACCCACTGTTCACAGGGAGGCCAGTAACAGATTCCTGGAATTCTAATTTACAACAGCGATTCACATATGTGAAAGTTTTGCCATGTAACATATAACGAAGAGAATCAGAGCTTCTGCCAACACTTAATTTGAGCAATCAATTGTTATCAGACTCAAGCAAGTCAGCACAGTACGGGGAAGCAGGAATGACATGTCTGGGTTATACTCTTGTTATCTGTATGTATTCACTTAACATTCACAGTCCAGGGCTACACATATCAACATGGAAGAGCGGATGATCATATGAGGAATAAATATGGGTATGTTTCTCTAAGGTGGTGTGCAAGATCAATATATTTCTGCGTTTCTTAAATTTTTTGCTTTGACGTGTATGCCTATGTTTTACTGCTGTTCATCTCACGTTAGGAAGCCAAAAAAACAATTTCCAAGGATATTCATTGGTAAAATGTAAAATGATTGGGCTTGTGTTATATATTTTATACTTGAATTAAGGCACTCCTTTCAGTATATGCAGAAAGATCCACAAGTTCCTCGACAAAGAACAAGCTATTTTCACTCAGAGTTGGTTGGTAATTATTAATACAAGCCATTATACTGAACAAAACCTGCTCCAGAGCGGGCGATAGACGTTCATTATTCTGTAAATTACAAGTTAACACCTTGAGGTTACCTCACTGAATGTCATCCTGTCTTGCAGCACAGGTTTCTGGCGTCAAAGATTTGCACAAAAAAAAAAAATCGAGGTGCAGTTTGTCTGCCCACATGAATTTCAACACACCAGGTAAATCAGAAGACTTAGTTTCATAATGTGTACGCCAAAATTCGGAGCAATACATCACCAAGTAAGTAAACACTGAAAGTAAGGACAAGATCTCTTAAAGTTAGGATCATGCGATCTAACCCATGATGGGCCAGGCTACAACAACAGAGTTTTTATCCCCCTTTTGTTTTATAAACAAACAAAACCGTGTCAATGTTTAGAAACCAAGCAGTTACACACACAAAAAAAAAATGCCTGAAGTCCAAATTATTTTAATATCATTGCTACTATAGTCAGAAAACTATGAAATCATTCTGCTACAAACTAAGATTGGTCCATGAATCCATCTACAAAGCTCCTCCTTGACAGATGACCATCCTGCCAGTCATAAGTACCTCTCTTCCACTAATAACTTTGGTTTTGTTGATTTTCATTTCAGTTCCTTCTTCAAAAGTAACTTGCTTTTAGTTACTAAAATGATGTGGTTTGTTAATGTCCAGAATGAGTCCTCAGCCACGGGGTGTTGCCAACAGACACCTGAGCCCGGTGCATGACCTGTCAATGCTGAAGTGGTCCGCTTTGCACTGGCAGGGAGGAACCTCAAACAGTGTGCAAATTAACCTTTGTGAAAGGCAGCGTTATTAGTTAGCTGCAATCATGTGACTTGTTAGATGCCTGTAAACAACTGCTGAGCGTGTCATGAAATTAACTTGACATCTTGTGACATTCATATAAGTGAACAGTTTGTGCAATGAAATTTCAATGACAAGACGAAGCCTACCTATTCATGGGCGTATCAAGTAAAGACAGTGTGTGCCATTACTGAAAAGCTGTACAGCAAAACGTTGAGGATGTTGTTTGCATCTAGGCACTCCAGATTAAACCTCCCAATACAAAGTGATCCCTTGAGAAATCTTATTTAAAAAGAACCAACATGAGGCAACCATTTATGTGTAATGTTTCTGTTATAACGTAGATGCTTTTCATATTGTTTTAATAATCAGACCTGTGCACTGAAACTCTGCTAGTGGGCTTGCTGTATTAGCATATCATTACACCCCCAGCTGTGAAGGGAGGATTGCAGGCCAGGTGGTTAGTTTTGCTTTCTGTTTAGCCAGAAGCTCTTCTTTTGAGTTCCAACATGTTAATCTATCAACCATGCCAGTACTTCAAGGTGAGTTTGGTGTGAAAGCCAATGTAGTGGTTGAACACACAAAGGACAAAGCCAGATGTGCTCAGCAAAGATCCCAATGAGCTAAATATCAAATAATTAGTTCTTTTACTGAAATACTGCGCAAAAACTGTAGGTTGGGATGGTCTACAGACAAAATATCTACAATCGGTCTTCACACAACCACAGTGAATAGTCATCAGTGTGGTTCTGCTGAAGATCATTTAAAAAGCGATCAGTTTGGGACCACATGGCTATGTGGACAAAGAATTGTGGATCAGGTAAGATATGATCGCTAACAAACATCTTCCCACAAGGCGGACTCACTATCTTAATTCAGGCCTTTGTTACCAGTCAGTCTTGAGCATCAACCTGGAATAAAAAAAAGCTTTTGGCACGGCAAGTATTTGGTAACACCACTTGGGTGTGCATGTGACCAGCGCAGAAGTCATAAATTCTGGCATTCATCAACGAAATGGAAGAGAAGAGCACGTTGTGAGTAACTAACAAGTCAAGCATAACTATGCAAGCTGTCAAGGTCATTTTAGCTTCCAAGTCTCCTGAGTACAAACCGCTCCTTCTTAACTCAGGCTCAGCATGACCTGCAAGTGGTGAACAGACAACCCGTCCACGGACAACCCGTCCACGGACAACTCGGAGCAACTTGTCCATGACAATTTTTTTCAGCATTTTTGATTTGAAGGATTGGATTTCAAAGTATATTTGACACATTTGGAAGGTTTATCAAATATATTTAACACAAAAACATAAACGTAGGCAGCTGCACAGAGCGCAAACTCAACAGGGGTGCACTGTGCACCAGCCCAGATACGGTCTTCAGGAATACGGTTTTCAGAAATGGATTTCTGAAAACAAATGGGCTGTGCAGCTGAAAAGGTAAAACACCGCTTCATAGTTGACAGCTTTGAGTGATGCGTTCAGGTGCATCACGTAAGGCCGCCTTCCGACATGTTGACGAGCTGCGGGGCTCATACAGTAGCGACGTTACATGCTAAACATGATTAAAATATGACTGATAGTCATTAACGAGCTGGAATACTATATTATATATGTATGGACATTTACTAGATATATGAAAAATATCAATTAGAAGTAATATGCAAGAGTACATTGCGCAGGATTTAATTTCTCAAAAAAATTCGGAAATCTTATCTGTGGACGAGTTGTCCAGGGTTGCAGTTTTGTGGACGAGTTGTCCTACAATCCCTGCAAGCCAAACTTTTTGGGTCAGACTTTGTCACCTTGTCAGGACTCCCAAAAGTGTGCAATCTACACAAATTGACATCAGTAATAGTCAGTGAGAATACATGCATTACTTCTTTGAGCTGTCATTTAGGAAAGGGTCTACAGGTCAACATTTTCAAGTGAAAACTGCACTTTTTTAAAAATGTGTCATTTAAACATGGACAGCTTTTTGAAATATGGCAAATTTGCTATGGTTGTCGTCAACAGCTTCTCTGCATGTGTGAGAGTGTAGTGACAACAATAATCATGGAGGTTTGGACAGCGTTTGTGAGGCTCACGGTTTAATTTAACGGCGCTTCCAGATTCTGACTGGGACCAACATGACAAAAAAAAAAAAAAAAGAGCTAAGAAACCGCCAGAATAGTTACATCATACTGTTATCTGCACATGCACGTGTGGTTTTGTTAGAGGGGGGAACAGGAAAAAAACCCACCAACAACCACTGGTCTTAGATGCAACCAGTGTTTTCTTGCATTGCCCTGTAGGACTAGTCCTAATAATCTGACCCATCTCAGTCACTGAACTCATTGTTTATTGAAAATGACAAATAATTGAACGTAGACGAATAATTGAACGTTGGAATATTAGTCTACATTCATAAATAAAAGAGGAAGAGGTTGTAATTGCTCCTGTAGCCGACTCTGGCGTACAGTTTAATTATCAGCTTGCTGGTCTTTGAGAGTCTCCCCCAACATTTCCTGTTCTCGGCTTCCTCCAAAACAAACAGAGAGAGCTCGGACGAAATGCCTCTCTGAGCTGGCACTGTTTATAGAAGAAACAATAAAAGAAGAGATGTGGGCCACGGAAAGTAGCAATGGCCTCGTTTCCTAAAACCCAACCACTGCAGATGAAGAGAAATGACTTGTGACTGGTTAATCTTTCACTAAACACTCCTTATAGCGAAACATGTTTAAGAGCACACTGCGTCAACTGTTCAGTCTTCAGAGAGAGGCTCTACACATAAAATTACTACCGATACATCAATTTGCGTGAAAGAAAAAAAGGTTAGAGAGCACTATAAATATAATACACAAAGTCTTTCCCCCCCCTTGACTAAAATTAAGATTAATACTGGAAGCTTTGAAAACAACTTTCAAGTAAATGACAAATGTTACTTCGTCAAGTGTGTGTTTAATACATTAAAACTTAAATAAAGCATCATGTCTAGTGGAAAATGTGTTAAATTGGCACGTGCCAAACAAAACAAACCAATTAGGACTACAAATAGGTTGAGAAATGTTTAACAAATTAATTAGAATTGTTCTCACAAGGCCGTGGCATGTTTAAACTATGAAGCTAATTGAATTTTATGCGCTATGCTTCACAATTCTGACAAATCTGCCTGTGAAGAATAACCCCAGCCCTCAAACTGTCATTATTTATTGGAGGAAAATTGGACATCGAACTTTTGAAGTAGCAAAGCATTCAAATGCCATATGGTACAAGTGTTCTTGAGCACCCGCTTTCAAGAATGATGTGAAAACAAAAGCTTTGTTTACAAGTGAATCAGCAATAATCACGTTACATCTGTTAAAGGGGGGGTGGGGGGCATTTCTCTCCAGCCACAAAGCGCTAAAGATTACATTTCAAGTTTGCTTATAGGTTTATCTCCATATCTGTATTATAGGAAACATATTTTCTTTCAAATATCATTAGACCGTTTCATGAGGAAGTCCCGCCTGTGTGTCAACTCGGTGACAATGGGCGCATTAACTGATGACCTCCAGAGCCGGGTGAAGGCACAGGTAAGCAGAAAACGAGCATCACTCCTGAAGCCGTCGAGAACCAGTTACACCTGAAGCCCCTGGTGAGCCGACTCGTCAAACCTGTGTGTTAACCCAGCAGACAGTTGCCGTTTCACAGCTGTTAGGAGTCAGAAAGACGTCAAACAAAAATACTGTATTTTATAAGTACTGTATAAATTACTGTATTTTATTCCTTCGAGTGTTTCAGACCACATTCAAGATAGAGAAAGAGAGAGAGAGATTTTATTTATTTTAATTTTATAATAATATGATTGAAAATTAAAATAAACCCTCCACTCGACAATAAACAGGCTCGGGTCAAGCTTGTTTAGACGACTTCCTTCGAGTGTTTCAGACCCCATTCAAGATAGAGAGAGAGAGAGAGAGAGAGAAATGGCTTAGAAAG
Organism: Lipophrys pholis; assembly: GCF_963383615.2. Lineage (NCBI taxonomy): Eukaryota > Metazoa > Chordata > Actinopteri > Blenniiformes > Blenniidae > Lipophrys > Lipophrys pholis. The sequence continues at coordinate 25,521,460 of NC_137628.1, forward strand.
GTGTGAATGTGGCGACGGGCTGATGTGACAGATAGCAGGGAGAAGCAGATAGGATTTCATTCATGTGTCAGATTAGAGGGCTCTTTGTTACTGCCAGAGAAGGCAAAGCATGCCTGGAGAGAGACAGGGGAAGAACAAGGATCGCCCTCACTCCTCTGGCACTTGTGCTGGATTGTTGGAAAGCTGAAGGCAGAGTTTGTGTGTTTGTTGCATTCCTGTCCACATCATATGCACGTCGGCTGAGAGTGAAAAAGCTCTGAACAACGCCAGCATTACCAGTCTCATATGACCGTATAAACAACTTCATGAAGATTTGAAATATGAGTTGTAAAGATCTTAAGGACCTTAGAAATACCCCACATCTGTGACTGCAAAGATAGAGGTACCAAACAAATAAATCAGTTTCACAATGTTAAAGCCTGGTGAATTATTCCAAAGCACAACAAAGTTTCACAAGGCAATGTGAGGAAAAAAGGTGGCAAGTGGACTATTTTAAGAAATGCAGCCGAGACACAGTTTGGAACAATTATTTTTCAATTGTGACAGCGTATCTCAAAGGAGGGTCCTCTGTGTCAGCATCAGTGCAAGACAAGATAAAGTGAGCAACGATGCACTATCAAACAAATATCACGCATGTGCAGACGCGATAAGAATGAGAATTTAGAGCCACAAAAGAAACACAGCAGGCCTGATATTCGGTACAAAGTGTCCATCAGTTTCCACTCACAATGGAAACCAGACACAAACACATAAAACTATTGTATATTTGAAATGCAAAACTTCTAAGCTTGCTTCAGTCAAATATAGACTATTTCATCAGATGTAAAAATAAAACCTCTGAGACTGTGCTTGTTCAGTCTGTTAGAGATATCACATGATAGAGACTGATCCCATGTATTTGCGGTATTACAAAATATACCAGCTGACTGTCGGAGGGGATTTTTCTAAAAAGATGAGATTGTGTAGCAGAGGTGAATTCGCCAGAGAAGGTGAGTGACCCAATGCTAAATACTTAGTGATTGAAAGCCTACAGGGGACAAAAGCCAAAACACAACTGCAATTAACATTTAATGTGATGGGTACCATGTGAAACACAATGTTTTCAGTCAGTGGCTCCAGAAAGACCGCTCAATATGAGGTAAGGGGGCCATTCACTACATCACTGAGCAGTCCGAGATACTCCCAATACAGCTGAATCACTTTGGTTTGTGACGCTCCAAGGTAAGGGATGATTACTGTAATAGGGTTTCTCCAAAGAGACACATGTACATTTTTTAGACAAAAACATCACTTTGCCAATCAAGGAGCAAATCCAGTTAAGAACATAAACCAGAAAATCTGATAAACATATTCAAACCAAAACTTACTGGATCACATCTTTTACAACTCTAAAAGAACCAAAACCTACATTTTATTTTAACATAAAATATTAAATGTTTTTTTGTTGTTGTTGTTATTAATCTCTGTTAGAGGCCTTTGTCTTCTGGTTTCCTGCGTGAGATTAACAGAAATGACTTTAATATATAACAGAAGCATGCTTCTAATCCCCAGTTATTTTCTATAATTATGTCTTGGAATAACAGCATTATAATAAAGGCCATAATGAGCCTTTGTTACTTTGATGAGTGATCATATTTGAAGCATCTGACAGGATGGACAGGTAATACACTTTGAATAGGGGAGACATTTTGCATTACATTTTTATCCTGTAAGATAAACTTTCAATTTGATTGTTTGGTAATTGTGTAAAAACCTAAACCTGCTACTCTGTCAGCTGCAAATTACGTCAATCAGTCACACTTGTTGCAGACAACAGAGAATCTTGCACCACACTCTGCAGCTCCTTGCAGCTCCGGGCATGTTGTTTCGGTTAGCCCAACCAAAAACACACAGAGTTACAGGAAGCCACGTATAGTGTGCCTTTGAGGAGGCAGCCGCTTACAGCACAAGGCTTCATCCAAAACTGCCTGTATAAGCTACCTGTCTCACAGATGGAATAAATTAGTGCTGAATAAAGTCAAACATTTACCCGAGTCCAAGAGATCCGCATATTTTTCTCACGAGCTACAACACGAGTGACCATTGGACTTGACAAATGGCAGGAGGCCAGAAAGAGGTTTCTGACAGTTTCTCAGGCTTGCTCGATGTCAATCTTTCTATGTCTTTCTGCGGCGCGCCAACAATACTGCGTGATCAGTTTTGTGATCATGTGGACAGTGAGCTGTCTTCAAGGGAATCTGGTGAATGAACTTTAACCTATAAAACCATTCAGCTGCTGCCAATTACACAAACTACCGTAGAGGGTGGGACTGAGACTTGAACAAACAAATAAAAATAAAAAAACTTGTGAGGGGGTTCTTCATTGCAAATGAGGGTGTTATATATTATTAAAAAACAAAATGCCGTTATAAAGACGGTCTGGGCAGAGTTCAGATATGCATTCTCTGCACAACAATTTTCATAAAAACAGGCAAATAAATCATGAGTAAAACCTGAAGTGTAATAATGCAACACCTAAAAAAGCATATGGAATTAATTCTTTGTCTTGCACTAACTCTGCTTTAGAACAGACAGATTGCTAGACGCGACAGGTGCGGTCCTGTGAGCCATGACGAGGCAACCCGTCTCAGCAGTATGATAATAAAAATTAAATATACGTCTCTAAGCACATAGATACCAGTTCAGGGATCAGAAGTTTATTGGAGGAAATTTGGTAGGTAATTCAAGCACGAGTCTCTTATTTACTAACCCTCACTTTCATTTTCACCCGACAGTGATATACTGTAGTTCCCTGTGTATCTCTAGTTTGAACCAAATGTTCTAACTGATAGGGGGGAAGAGAAGTGTGAAGCCAACAGAACAGTGTGAGGCATCAGTTCTTCAACTATGCAAGAAACACTGTCTTCTCTCTTGAGGCAAAAATGTTTTTGTTTTTAAAACAAGGGAGACTTGGCGTTTCTAATCCCAGCTTGGGTGTCACAAGTCATCAGGACCGTTGCTGCGATTACTTGTGGCACAGAGAGACAAACCTCCAGAGGAGCCCAAGCTGCATTTAACCAAATTTGACGAAGGACCCAAGCGGCAAGAAGACTGTAAATGTGATACTTCCAAGAAGAAGAGGGCTCTGGCCTCCGTGGTAAGTAAATCAGATTGTCGCCTAATGGGGGGGGGGGAGCGTGAGGAGTGAGGTAATCACAATGAAATGCATAGCCGCATAAGCCCTTAAAATGACGCTGACCATGCTAAAAGTGGAGTCACAGGATCACAGGTAGTGCTGAAATCAGATATTCCTGTCAGATCACACCGTGTGCCTCCAACACCGTCTCTACAGTAAGCTACATCGTTTGGGAAATAATGACTTTTTCCCTTTTTTAAGAAAACACAGTATACGTGCCTTTGGCAGTTTCCTTTCCTCATACTTTGCATTTGGAAAATATTCTGTCTGTATTTCCGGGCATAGCTCTTTGTCTCCAATTGATAACATCGAAAAACTACTTTGCAGATAAGGACAGAAAAATGAGAAAAATGGCTTCTGCAGCAGACAATTCCACAATAAAAACCACTTTACCGTTTACTTGGTTGACCTCATGTCTGGCCTCACTTTTTTATGAGCATAGCTTTGGTGACAAGCCTGCAATATAGTTTGAAACGGATCAAGTTTTTCCCAAAAGGTGGTAATCAGTGCTCGAGTGGAGCTAAAAATAATCACAAATTATATTGATAATCGACTGGGAGGCGGTGCGTCTCAGCTGCTCTTCTCCAGGGTCTCCACTGTGATCCACCTTTGATTTGGCACAAGTTGTATACAACATGCCTGTCTCAATGCATCCTGAGCAGTTAGGGGGCTCAGACGGTTGCTCGGGGACTCCCCTGAACTCAAGACTAGAATATAAGCAACTCCCGGTCGGCGGGTCCATCTTCTTTGCAGCGTTGAAATACTTTTCAAAAAAGGCCATGTAAGGAAAAAGGTAAATTCACCACATCTGAATCCAACAGCAACTTCAGTTATTCCTTGATAATGTAAAACTAACCACATTTTACGGTGGAAATGTACAAATGCATGCACAAATATCATGCCCGACATACAGCCTTGTCTCTCAACATTAAACTAAGAGCTCCAGTTTTTCCTCCATCATTCAATAATGTAGTACAATTTGGCCCTCTGGTAGCGAGGTAACATTTCTATGGTCCTCAACATGATCAAAGCCGCACATCACTGCTTCAGGCCACTACCAGCCCTGGTAATTGATTGTTTAATGTTCCGGTATTTCAAGACGTGCTGCTTTTCTTTGTTTTAAAAGAAACATTTTGTGTTTGTTGAAGTGAATCATACATGAACTTTTGTCATGTTTAAATTGTTTAGGTGATGTACCACACAAAGCAGTTCTGCAATACTGTTTTTGGAATGTTTGACCTATAGTGTGGGTTAGGGTTAGGGTTAACATGATGGGATAGCTGCTTATGGCTGCTGGTGAAACAAAGAAAAGCCTCAGCACTCCAGGCCAGTGACCTCTACAGCAGAGTGGGGGTGTTGGAGGCAACTATCCGAGGACAGGCATGGAGGATGATCCTTCCTTTCTAAAACACACCATTGTCTCACCACAGTGACAAAGCAGTTTTTCAGGTTCCACCTTCACAACTACACCTCCCTTCCTCCCTCTCGTGCTCCAACCTCACCTGCCAAACCTCTCGGTGAGCATGCGCTCTCATTTATGATACATTTCATGGCTTCATTCATTCATTCACTGTCATACCAGTGCCCTATAAGGAGGGCGATATCAGTACAGCAGACAGACAAAGCGAGATAAGAACTTGAGGGTGGCCAACAGGTAAGAGATGGGTAAGGCACTCATTGTGCCTGACCTGGATCTGCCACAGATGGAGAGAGGAAATGCAGAAATAGTTTTCTGCAGTGAAACTTTTTTTTTTTTTTATTTTTTTAGGTAGCCAACCACTTAATCACAAAGCTGTTTGGTAAACAGAAATAAAACAATGTGCTGGATGATCACATTATGGCTGCAGGAGTAAAAAGGAGCAGCCAGAGGGAGGTCATTTCGTTGTGACTCAGTTTCCAGTGTGGGCTGTAAACCTTTGTGTCAAAACTAGAGTGACCGCTGGATCATCGAGCTATTTTTCTATTAATGCAAATGTGGATGATGTGAGCGTTATTATTACATTTTTTTTTTGTTCAGATGTCACAGTGCAGCCCTGCAGGCAGCACAGCGTGACACTGCCATCCCCGGCCTTGTCCTGAGCTCCCCATAATCAGCTTACCAGGTTGAACACCGTCTCCACAATGTCTCGGTTGGAAACTTCTCCAACTTCCAACAGGCCGGACAGCACGGCGAATTTCATCCGTATCCCCCTGATGGGCACCCCGGGGGCGAGGGTGGCTGCGCCCGGCGGTCTGCCCTCCCTGCCATCAGACGGCTCCTCGCTCGCCATTTGCTCGGGGGCAGGTGGCGATCACAGGTAAAGCACCTGTTCACCTGCGATGGGGGCTGAAGGGAGCCGCGCGTCAGGAGCAGGAAGGAGGCTCTATCTCCCCTTCAGCTGGGCTGCTGGCGGTCTACAGGTACATGAGCAAAGAAAATAAAAAATAAAATGCTCCCCATTCAAAAGTGTCCAGAAAAATAAAGTCCGTAAAAAGACAGTAAGACTAAGGCGTCGGGATCATTTGCTGGAAAATATCAACGCTCCTCTCCTCTGCTCCGTAACTTGAAACCACACGGATGGATTAATGCTGGTAGAGGGAAAAAAGAGAAGGGAAGACGAGCTCTTGCAGGTAAAAAAAAAAAAAAAAAAAAAGATGCAGGAGACGCAGGTGAGTCCGTCCGGTCCCCGTTTCTTCCTCCTGCTCGGACAGACGAGGACAACAGTTTGAATGTCTCCGGTGGAAGTTGCTATTGTCACCGAGTCCACACACAGTTGACAGGTAAGAAGCGCTTGGCACAGTCCGAGAAAAAAAAATAAACTCACAAACTGGAGAGGGAGCGTGTCCGTCCGCGGCCCCGCTTTGAAATAGAGGAAGGACGGGAGCGTGCGCTCGCGGCTCTCCCGAGGAACTCCGCCGACTGGGTGAGACGGCGACGGTGACCCAGCTGCGCTGCGTTTGCTTCCTGATCTGCCCCGGTAGCTTCAGCTCGTCAGCGCCATGACAGTGGAGCCCTTGAGTGGACGGCGCATGCGCAGTGGGCAGCCGTGTGGCTGAGCGGCTCGAGGGCAGGTGTGCCCCTCAGGTGGCTCCTGTGCTGATGGAGGATTAACGTGTGAGGTTTTCTTTGTAATGTTGTTACACAAATTGAAACAATTCCAGCCTTTTGGCGTATTTTCTGTAAAATAAAGTCATTCCAGCTGGTTTCAAGCTTTTTCTGTGTGTTGGGAAAAAACAGAAAACACCTGCAAAAACAGCTCATCGTCAGTCTCCTCTGTGTCCTGTGGCTGAATTCTGCTGGTTATATGACAGCTCCTGGCCCGCTGAGAAATGCAAATATTCACACCGAAAATATGAGCGAAATCACACAAACATGTGTTTTATTTAGCTTAGGAAATCAAGTATTTCTTCATTTACCCACATTCACACTGAAGGAAAAATAGTTTTTGGGACAAGGAGCAAACTGGAGTACCTGGAGAAAACTCACAAGGGCAGAATGTGGAAAGCCAGGCATGCCTGGACTCAAACCGGTGATAATCTCAGTTTGAGAGTAAAATAATATGCAAAAACATACCATTTCTCTTAGTAATAAGTGGGTTTTAAAAAAAACTATTAACCGAATATACAATTTTATGACGTCATTCAAAATATTCTTAATATCATACAAAACTATTCAATTTAAAAATGGCCGATGATACAGTAAATACATCCAATGTTTTATTACTTCCTGAAACATTTCCAATGAGGCGATCAGGAAGTTTTTTTCACTCATCTCTCAGTGTGCAATTCTTTCTTATTGCTTTAATTCATTGTATAAGCTTATTTGTATTAATTAATAGGTTCTTATAGAGAGAGAGAGAGAGCGAGAGAGAGAGAGAGAGAAATACAAACGTTCAAACACAATCATTAATATTACCCCGATACATTTTTGTCAATAATGTCAAATAATCCTGAAAATTATTATCATGGTCTTTTCTTTGATTCTCACAGTGGTGGCTGAGTGTGCTTATGTGTATATATTATTTACGAGGGCTTTATATTCACATACTTTGTTTACGAAAAGAACCTGACCTTAGAAGTTGTGGCTTGAGCATTTTGTGATGTGATTAAACATAATTTTAGTCAGAAAAAAGTACATAAGCAAAAAAACAAAAGCCCCTAAAAATAATAAAAACAAAGGCAGGGATATTCTACATGACAGGCTGAAGGGACGGAGAGTTTTATAAGCAGGATCCTGCTGATTCTGTGTATCAGTGCAGCAGATTTACATTTCATGTCAAGGGGAGCCACTGACACGAAGGACCGAAGGCTGTTTGTGGCTCTTTCCTTTCTGCTTTGTAATTCAGCTTTCACAGCGACTTGTGTTTCATCAAGCTGACATGAATGTAAAAGCGGAGCTGGAAAGCAACATGCATCAGCTCAAATTAAGATGACAAGATGGTTTAAGCACTCGAACTGCAAGATGTTGTCAATATCGATTGTGAGTTCTCTGTTGATACTTTTTAAAGCATCCTGGGAAATTTTCAAACATGCAACATCAAAAAGGAGCTATTTATGTTTATGTAGATTTTGCTTGTTAAAGCACAGAAATAATCTGACAAACCCAAATTCTGATGCTTTCCATTATTAGTTCATATGTACATTATTATGATTTTTTCATTTTTTTTAAATCAATTTGATATTTCTTATTTCTCGCTTTCGAGTTTGATTACCTCTTGAATCTTAGGAATCATGATTGTTATGGAATGAGGAATTTAAGTTGTCACTCAAGCTAATAATTGTTTTTCATTGAAAGCATTGTATTTATCTCCCAGTGAAAATTGTTTAGCGAACTAAACATTTCAAAATTAAACAATACCAAGCTCATATCATCTAAAGCAAAGCATCAGTTTTGTTTCTTTTTAAAAGAAAGACTGATTTACTGATGAGATTCATGAGAAGGGAAATTAATCATAAAGTACGTAGAGTTTAAAAGTTGCATTGACGTATTAATCTATTGGCTTTTATGAGCGGTATTACAGATAAAGTGAAGACTTTGTTGTGCAATCACAAAAACCTTCATTATGCAAGTGCAATAAAGTCAAACAGAACTGAGCAGAGGTGGATGGTGTTGAAATGCATTTAGAACTTTGTTTTCTTCTGCAGCACAACAAGCACATTGACAGATGTCCACATCCAGAGGCACTGCAAATCAAACACTAAGGGGAAGTGACAGCACTGCTTTGCTTGCCTTTTCAAATCACCACCATCATCATAACTGCACGAACCACGAGGCATTTACCGTTTCAATGAGAGTGTCATCCATGTCTGTTATCGCACGAATTAAATCTTCAAGCACAGCTAGAAAGGGGATAAATCATACACTTATCTAATCATGGAAATTTTTGACCTTATCTGCTTTCAGAGCTCACAGCTCAGCGTGGCGCTTTCATATTTGCTGCATCGGGTGGAGGAGCATGTCGGAGTGTTGCCACAGAAGCAGCTGGCGTCACTGTTCCCACTGACCTCAGAGTGAAGTGTGGTTGAGCCCTCGGGGACCCCAGGAGTCATGGAAGCCAGCAGCACCACCCACGAGGCGCAGGCCTCGCGTGTGATTTAATGACCTGATATCAGACTTACTCACTGGGCCCAAAGGTAGACTCGCTTACATAAAGCTTTGAAAAAAAAAAAAAAAACACATAAATCAATGACAGTATGGTTGGAAATTTCCCTTAAACATATTTAAGGTGGAGGAAAGTGAAATAAAACAGTCCGTCTATCTTCTATGTCCCATTTTATCATGTTCAGTGTTGCACTGGAGCCAAACACAGTTAACAATGAGTGCAGGCAGGACACATCCCGGAGAGGTCATCCGTCCGTCACGAGGCAAACACAGAGAGACAGAAAACAATACACACTCACGGTCAAACCGAGGGGCAATTTACAGTCACCAATTAAACTCACATGCATGTTTTTGGATGGTGGGACAAACGCGAAGAGGAAACATGAAAACTTTGAAAGGCCCGGCTAGTATTTGAACCTTGTCGTTGTGATTCGAGAGCGCTAACCACTGCTCCACCGTGTGGCCCCGAAATAAAACAGAGACTTGACAGTCTCCTTCGCATAAGCAATAAAGCAGACACTGTTGAAGGAAATTGAATAAAAATTACAAAAATGAATGAGTCCAGGGTCCTTAAAACATTAGATTTGACACTTGCTATATAAGGAAATAAGAATTATTTTGATTTATCTCATGATTTGTCTGACTACAAATTGTAAAATATGTTGATGTCATCTACTTAATGGAGGTAGTAATGCAACGGATGTTTGCAGCACCATGTAAAAAAAAACAACCAAAAAACACAGCACTTCTCTGCCTAAACTGAACATTGAATTCTAAATGAAGAATTTATTATGGAATTTGTGGGTGATATTAATTCAGATGAGGCGTGGAAACTTAAAGCTGAGTTTATCTTACCAACTGGCAAAATACCTTTCCTTTGTTCCAGGAACAGTTCTGGGTGGATCACTCTTTACGCACCTGCATAACACATTAACACACCCGGAGACTCGTTTTTCCAGTCCAGTGAATAAAAATCATTTTTCCGTTACCAATCGTGCCGGTTCAGACTCCTAAGTGAGACTCAAAGCAGGACAGAATATATGTGCTCTACACATTAATTAGGAAGAGGTGGTCAACACAGTTGTAATCTTTTTCATACCATTATACTATAGAAACAGACATTTGAATGAAGCAATAAAAGAAGAAATGTCCAACCTAACGTCAATGTTGACAGTGGGAAATTAAGAGGTCAGTTGCAACTTCTTTGCAAAAAAATGAAATCAGCTAAGTTAATAAATGCAATATAAAGAAATCTATACGCTAAGTCAACATATGAAAGGTTTATTTCTTCTTGGTAAATTGAAAAGAGACATCGGTGATGGGCTTCTTTTTTTATTACTTTTCATTTTGTCTCAACTGTCCCAAGTTCAACTCTTCCTCCCGGCTGCACTCCTCCCTGAAAGGTTCTCTGGATCCACCCCTGTCTCTACAGAGTACATTCATGTTGTACGAGTGGATATTTACTGCAAATGTAAACTGGAATCAAACCCTAATATTACGTAAAATCTTCTTTGGAAAGATTTCACATATCTTTTACCTTGAAAAGAAATAAAATATTTATTGTGTGTATTGAATTTAAAAGAATATTATAATTAAATTTAATGTTATAATGATAAAACAGCAGTTGCTTCTGTAAGGAACATTTCCATGTCAATATTACTTGATCACAAGTTCATTACAACAGAGATGTTGTATACTGAATTCTGCTGTTGTGTAATGTTTCAATTAAGAAAAATGCTGTGCTTTCAGCACTATGGCAAGACAAGACAAATGTATTTACATAGCACCTTTCTGACAAAAGGCAATTGACAGTGATTCACAGAGAAATAAAGGAAATACATTAAAACAAACAATTAAGAGCCTCGATCTTAAACTGTTGAGATTATAAAATACATTTGGACAAAGCATAAAAGGATAATTAATACAGTCAACTTTTTTTAATCAAGATAAAGATAATAAAATAAGTAAAACATATTGTTTAACGGAAGGCCTGAACAAATTATTGTTTAAAGGTCTGATTTATGAGAGTATGTCAGCAATTCTCAGCTGTTCAGAGAGTTTGTTCCTAACGACTTTATTCTTTCATTAGTTCATCCCACAGAGCAGTTTGCCCTTGTTTACTTGACTTTTGAATTTTTTTTTTAATTAATAATGAGGTAATGCCTGAAAATAACATGCTATTATCTGTAGCTCATCCTATTCACCAGCAGAGAGCGCTATAACGAGCTCATTCAGTTGTCGCGAGATGTGGCAAATCTCATGATGCGTTTCTCCTGCAATAAGTCTCGCGGGATTTTGTCTTTCCTCCTCTTTCACTCCCTGTAGCCAACATGGCAGTCGGCAAGAATAAGAGGCTGACCAAAGGCGGCAAAAAAGGTGCCAAAAAGAAGATGTAAGTAGAAAATTAACACATCGCGAATCGAGGCACAATTAGACGTCTCCAGTGGTCTTACTTTAGCGTCCGAAAAGTGAAGGATGAAACCGATATTGAATAGATGTAAGGGAGGCCAATGCTCGTCGCCTCCGTCGCCGGCCCCTATGGCGCTGGGAGCTTCTACCACGCCGTGTTCTTTTACTCTGTTATTACTGTTTTGTAAGTACTGCTGAAGCTGGAGCAACCACACGTGTGGAACACAAAGCTTTTTTCGCGGTGTGTAAAAAGAATGGAGAGCTTTCAGAGTCACGGCGAGCAACTCAATAAGCGTAAAGGCTACCAAATGTTAGCATGTAGCCGAGCTTACCTTGCAACATGGACGAGAGATCGTGCAGCAAAGCTTTTAAACTACCGTGGTTACAGTAGCAAGTAAACCATGAGTTATGTGGCGTGTTTGCTCCCATTGTACACAACGCTGTCCCCATGGTTGATAATGTGACTCTTCTGTCATAGTTATTAATCTGAGCTGTTTTAGCCGATTAGCTGGTTGTAGGACAGAAAGGTGTTCTATCTAATGCGCTTCACGTCCCTCACAGTTCTGATTCGTCTGTCATGTTTTAATGTTGGTTATTTTCCTGCAGTGTCGACCCCTTTTCCAAGAAGGACTGGTATGATGTCAAGGCACCAGCCATGTTCAACATCCGCAATCTTGGCAAGACCTTGGTCACCAGGACTCAGGGAACCAGTAAGTTTGCTTTTGAATATAGGTGTGTGTGTGTGTGTGTGTGTGTGTGTGTGTGTGTGTGTGAGCTCAGGAGACAATGTTTAAGGAAGAATTGTTTTACTAAGATGGACGAATAAATGAGGCGCTGCATGGTGAAGTCTGATCGATGCGTTTTATGAATTGGCACAAATAATTGCTTTTGACGAGATTTAACATGGTGTCTCTGCTACTTATACTTTCTCCATCTATACAAATTTCTGGTTGCCTAAGAGAGCTGTTGTGTTTTTTTTCTTCTAACTTTTGCAAACCTTTCACCACTGCTCAGGAATCGCCTCCGACGGTCTGAAGGGACGCGTGTTTGAAGTGAGCCTCGCTGACCTGCAGAACGACGAGGTTGCTTTCCGCAAGTTCAAGCTCATCACCGAGGACGTCCAGGGAAAGAACTGTCTCACCAACTTCCACGGCATGGACCTGACGCGCGACAAGATGTGCTCCATGGTCAAGAAGTGGCAGGTAATGATACTCCGTCGGTGTCATTATGCTTAGATTGTTTTTTGTTTTTTTAATTTTGACAGAGCAAAATTATATCTTAATATTAAACATCCTTTATTTAAACATTAATAGAGCATAAATACACCCAAAACATTAGGCGTTGTAGTACATGTGATGTCTTGTGACTGGATGTGCAGTGGTTTAATGATGGAATAGGAAAACATTCAAAGTTTTTATTTCATGTACTTGTCTCGCGTGGTTGTCGCCACTTGCCCAAAACGGGTACTGATCACTTTAATGCAGTCGATTAGCGATTACAGAATAGGACCTGTGTGGACGATGCTTGTTGCTGGGATGGACTGTTTCTGTGAAGCATCAGCAGTGGTCGTCCTTTAAACCAGTACTTTACATGTGATGTCTCAAACACCATGTATTTTGAATTTGATGCTGCTGTTAGTGGTTCAGCTGCAGTAGAATCGAGTAGCAACAGGCTTCGAAACGCCAGCAGGGAGCTTAGATTCCACTTTGGTGCTTCATAAATGAAACTAGAGGATGTTTTTGTAACTGAGCCAAATGATTGGATACAGACGGGGCTCATTTGTTTAGTTTGATACTCCATTGGCTCATTTGTAAACAAAGCTTTGTAAAGCTGTCTGTATGTTGTACTTGTGTGGTTTTTGAAAAATATTGTCTTGAACTCTGAAGCTTGATTTCGGCATGGTCATGTTCCGATATATTGGCAGTCTAGCATTGTAGTTTGTCTTTGCACAACTTTATAGACATCTAGAAATAGATTGACATTGGAGTTTAAGTATAAAAAGACATACAAGAGGCTGATTGAGTTGGTTGAGCAAATGGTGATTTTGAAATAAATGGTTGGATTTAAAGCCGTTTCCTGAAAGACTAACCAGAATTGTATTGCTCTCTCTATTCAGACAATGATCGAAGCCCATGTGGATGTGAAAACCACCGATGGCTATCTCCTGCGTCTTTTCTGCGTGGGCTTCACAAAGAAGCGCACCAACCAGATCAGGAAGACCTCGTACGCCCAGCACCAGCAGGTCCGCCAGATCCGCAAGAAGATGATGGAGATCATGACCCGCGAGGTTCAGACCAACGACCTGAAGGAAGTCGTCAACAAGCTGTAAGTGACCCCTCTTGTGTTTTGGCAGCGGGTGAAATCAAACTGTTGCACCAACACTAATCAAATGTATCTGTCTTTCTCCTTTTGTTTTCTTGTGCTGGTCGATGGGAGAGTGTTTGCCATTACGTGTGTATTAATGTGTTGTGTTCTGTTGTATCCCAGGATCCCCGACAGTGTTGGCAAGGACATCGAAAAGGCCTGCCAGTCCATCTATCCTCTACACGACGTCTACGTTCGCAAGGTCAAGATGCTTAAGAAGCCCAAGTTCGAGTGTAAGTAGCACGCTGCACTATCAGACTATGGGGGAGGGCTCGTCTACTCTGGAGGCGCATGTTGACGGTGTTTCGGTCCCATGTGATCTCCTGATAACCTTTTAGATCACCTGATGTTCCGAACATGCAGTCGTGAGTGATGCTGTGAAGGGGTTTCCAGACGTTTGATCAATTATTCAATGTTGAAGTGTTTTATTCTGTGTTGCAGTGGGCAAACTGATGGAGCTCCACGGGGAGGGTGGTGCCGGCGGTGCTGCCAAAGCATCCGGTGACGACACTGGCGCAAAGGTGGAGAGGGCTGATGGCTACGAGCCCCCAATCCAGGAGACCGTCTAGAAAAACCCTGACAGATTTAATAAAAAATGTAAATGACCAACAAACTAGTTCTTTTCTTTGTATGTCAGTAATAGAACTATCACATTTTATACACTTGAAGTTTAATAAGTTGCAAGCATATCAATCTACTTTCTGGTGTCTGCATGGTTCTTATTCCTATCGTTGGCACTACACTATAGAAAGTCGTGATTACAGTTTACCGAAAATGTGAATTCAAGACAAATTCTATTTAGGTCATTTTATACAATAGTTCCATTTTCATTAATCCCTCCTGTATTCGCCTGAAGCACTTTCAGATCAGGTTAATATGTAATCAGTGACCCAGGTTAAATGACACTAAAAGTTGGTATCGTTCAACTTTGTTTTTGTCCCTTATGTATCCCAATAGGAATATAATGCAAAGTTCTCATACTGTGACATTTTATAATAAAAAAAATTCAAGCGGAAATTAGAATATTTTCCCCATTTCATAAAACAAGTCAAAATGTATACAACCTTGTTTTTGTGGTCAAGTTGTCGTTAAAAGGTGAATATGCCATCCACCACTAGATGGCGCACTTACATTTTGTAAATCGAAACTGTTTCAAGTGGTCAATCAAAATCAAGTGAACTGCCATAGTCAACCATCTTTAATATTTACATATAGCAAAGGAATTCATATAAACTTAAAGCTGCTGAAAACTAATGTTACACCAGAGACAAAATACTGCAATCCATTCAGAGGCACGTGGGTGTAGAGCTTGGATTTCTGAAACTGTCCTCAGATCTCAGTTTCACTCAGTCATGCGACCGTCTTCATTGCCGATGGAATGAAGGTCCTACACCAGCATTTGTACGTAGTTTTTAGGGACCAAGGCCCGTTTTCCTTTCAAATCTCCCAAATACCATTCATCATCCATGGACTCCACATTGGTCACGATATCCCCGACCTGTGAAAGAGGGAAACCAGTGGTCAGGAATGGTCTTGACCTGCTTTTTATTTTTGTATGTATTTAGATTTTTTTCAACCATAGACAAAAAAAAAAAAAAAAAGATACCTTCAGAGTGAGCTCCTCATCACACTCTGATGCGTAGTTGTACAAGGCCCTGGCTCTTCCACCTGCAGTGGCTCCATTCTGCTGGTTATTGGACAACTCCTGGTCTGTTGAGGAAAGCAAACCGTTTTAGACATGAGTATAGGATGGAGCCATTAATTCAATTATATATAGAGTACCAAAGATGACACCTTTACAGAAAACAATTCCACATGAGTAAGTATAAAGGAAAAAGTCCCTTTTAACAGTAAGAAACCTATTAAAGGAATATCTAATCTAATCAATGCTTCATCAAATCTTTTGTCGCCATGAAAATAGACTTAACTTTTCTTGGAGGTCCACTAAACTAACGACACTGGACCATTCAAGTGTTGTACCTGTGTTGGTCTTCACAAAGTTGGTGGGGAACATGCCCTCTCTGCCGTCGAGTCTGCCGTGGCTCCACTCAGCGTCCAAGTGCTGGGTGATGAGGATGCAGTCGCCCTCTCTGAAGGACAGGTCGTTGTCCGACTTCCCGGCGTAGTCGTACTGTGCCACGGCCCACTCCACGCCGGACTGGAGCTCCTGCAGAGCGAGAAGAAACGTCTGGGTTTAACGACGGGGCCCCGTGGCGTTCACTCCATGGGGAAATTATCTCTCTTTACACAGCTTAGATTACACAGCCGACATTGTCTGTACTGATGGAGCGTGGTTACCTGAACAGGTCTGGCGACCTCGGGGTGTGCACTGGGAGCAGCCGCAACCATGCCTGTGAAAAGGCACATGACGGTCAATTAAAAATCAAGGCTCACAAAACTGCCACAGCGATGAATGGATGTTAGAAGGATTGTTTTGATATAAGGGAATAAATCAAAATAAATTTTAGCTTTACAAACAATAAAGTCACACACTTATGTACATGTTTTATAAATATGACGTAGCTAAATTAAGGAATGGAGGGAGTTGGGGCGTGAATCTGAACTGATGACCTCTAATTTGCGTTTCTCGACTCCTGTCTGTGGGCAGAACCTGGGTAAACAATTACTTAATTAAACTAAACACAGCGCTAAACTCATGACGCGCTCAGGGAAAGGTCTGTGGCATGTCACGGAACTCAAACTCGCACAGCTTCTACACAATTAATGCTTTGGCTCATACCAAGTAGAGATTTTTTAAACGTTTTTCATATTAGAAATGTTATTAGGCAATAAAAAGCATAACTCTATATATACATAACTTTATATATGCTTTGTAACTGTTACATTCGGCTTAATCTAAAAATGCATTGAATCAGTATTGAATGAATTAATGTATAACCCCTTCAGCGTGTTCAACAGACTGACACACTAACATTTGTGTAGTATAGTAAGTTTACTACAGAGTAAATATTAGAATAGCTGGGAGGTTGGGGAGGATCTTACCCGGCAGAGCGATCCTGTTGGGCTGCTGCCGCTGCTGACTTGGCGGTGGAGGCAGATCTTCAATAATCTCCACAAAGTTCAGGGGAAAGATGCCGACGACGCTGCCAATCTGTCCCCGAGCCCAGTCCTCTCCCATGTACTCCTTCAGCTGGATCACGTCCCCCTCGGAAAATGACAGCTCGTCACTGTGCTCCCCTTCAAAGTCAAACCTGGCTGAGCACCTCGGACCACTGGAAGAAATTCAAACGTTCAAGTTGGATCATTGAATACAATTTTGAAGGATGAAAACTCAGGTTTGATGTTGCGAGTTGGGCACCTGACTGGAGCAGGTATTGGTCTTGGTTTTCTTTCAGGGAGGCCTCTGGGCGAATTTGACTGATGGTAAAAAATAAAATGTTTATTATCCATTGTTTAGAAGTTTACTTTCATTGAGCTGCGTGTCACTAAAAAGCTGACTGATGCACGGAAACTTACCAAGACTTTGACATAATTGATGGGAAAGAAACCAGCAGATCCCCTGCAGGTGCCTTTGTACCACTGACTGTCCACCTGCTCCACCTTGGTCACAACATCTCCTGCCCGCAGAGCCAACTCTCCAGGACCCTCTGCGTGAAGAGCAAACACTTTAGCTCCACACAAAGGCAAGAAATTACATTATTTGATAAACTATTCCTCAAATACCACAAATGGCCGTGTCACTGTAATTTCAGACTCATTAAATTCCATGCTTTATTCGTTTTGAAGGATTTCCTCAAGAAAATAAGAGTGAATACATGTTGTCTCCCTACTAATGGGAAACAATTTCCTATCCCTCCGCACCAAATACTCACAGTGGACTTCTGACCACTGATATTGGACAAGCTCTTCCTGGAGTCAATGTGGCATTTTGATTAATGGATCTATTGGCTTATTTGGTATTATTGTGCAACCACAGTGCTCTCTGACTTGAAGATTACCAGGAAAGAAGTCATGCAAAGCTTCCACCTTCAATTCGCCTCCACTCGAAGCAGCCGCACCAGCATCCTGGAGAGAAACCGCAAAACCAGGAGATGTAGAATTACTTTTCAGGCGAAAACCAGGACGCAATATCGTTTAAGACTCCGACATCAAGGACAAGCTTTCACTTAGAAACAGAGGATGTGTTACCTGCGGTGGCGCCATATCCAGCGGAGTTATGACCTTCATGCGAGACTTGTGGACTCTACCTCTCGTTTCCCCAACTTGGCAGTCAAAGTGGTCGTGGTCAGTCTCATCCAGCAGCAGAAGCACATTATTCTTCTGTTAAAAGCATCATATGCCATGATTTTAGTCATTTTTGTGGGACTGTGGCTTAAAGTCAATGTAATGTGTAAAGCACATTGTTACTGCATGAAAAGTGCTTGAAAAAGTAAAGACTGATACATTGACTGAAAGTCTTTCAAATATACTGTTGTCAAAAAAAACCCAATGTATTTTCATAAAAAGGCATGAGATCAACTAGTACCTGAAATGAGAGTTCTCCAGTATTACTTCCATTGTAGTCAAAGGATGCGATCCCATGGGGAAGCTGAAGCTGGTGGAACAAGCAAACATTCATAAAGATTCATGAATCAGCTTTAGAGTCCGTTCCAGCCGGCATGTGCAGCAGTGGGATCGCTCTCACAGTGTATTTGTTGTAGAGACGGTGGCCCGGGTTGGGCCTCGGAGGCAAGACGGGTCCTTTCATATGGGACCTCTGCACCTGGGGCGCAGGTGAAGTCTCCCATGGTGCTGACTGAGATCGACCTATGGCATGAATGCCTGGAGCCCGGGGTCTCCCAGGCCCTGCTTTGGCAGGAGGTGGATGAATTGGAGGAGGTTTCTTCACGGTGTGTCTCCTGAAATGCAACAGTTGGGGGAAAATTATCTTCACAAAATCCAAAAATAATGAAATGTTTAATCATACTTATTGTCTTTTTCTTTTACTCACCGGGGTGGTAACGACGGTTGTGTTCCAAAACTAGATGTGGTGTCCTAAAGAAATAGTTCAGAGCTGCATTTCTCTCAGTGGTTAAAACAGATACAGTGCGACTGTGCAGCAGTGGAAACCAGAGGAAGCGTGAAACAACGCAGAGCATTCAGACAAGGATAACCTGAGCTCAGTAGCAGGCAGTGCATTTACAAGGCTACAAGAGTCCCTTTGTTTTGGAAAGAAGATATGATGCAGGTAAGCTGTACAATTAACAGACAAGACGAAGCTGATTTAGACATTTAGCAAGATGAGCCGCCATGTAGTGATGAAACAATGCTTAAGTCTCATTTTAGTGAGGTACCGACTTTGATTGAAATTTTAAATGAATTACATTGTTTTGGAAGAAATAAATGTCCTTTATGATGTATTTTCCTTGTCATACAGCACTTTTTACTCAAAAAAATGCCCATGGCTTTTCTGTGTAGGACTGATTTGAGATTCATTCCTGCACTGTAATGGAAATCCTACCTGGAAGGAAAGACTTTGTCTGTGGTTCACCAGAGAGCCCACAGGCCTCTGAGAAGGCAGGGGAGGAGGATTGTCCTGAAAGTCACTCGATACTGAGGAAAGATGACACCACAGAACACTAAAAAAAACAACAACTAATGCTCACTTTCAGTCTGGGACAACATATGTGAGCAGCCTACAAATGATGAAACTCAATTCCATATATAATGAACATTGGCATGACTAATAAAAACATCCCACCACAGTCAACACTGGACTTACTTGAACCAGTTCTGCTGGGAACTCTGATGGTGGTTGGCCTTTTGGTGATACTTCCTCGAGAGAAAGGAGCTCCCTTGCTCTCCTCACTCCGCTGAGATTGGAAAGTTGCCTGAACTGAACAAAGACACACACACACATGTCGTCTAGCTGTATTACATCCAGTGGAATTCAGATCAGGAGAGGGTCAAACTTCAGTCAATACACCTTTATGTTCATAATACTGCACAAACTGCTGTACATGTTCCCCCCCCATTTTTAGAATTTTTTTTATACTTTATTGATCCCTCTTGGGGAAATTATTACTCGGAATTGAACCTATCCTATTCTTAGGAGCAGTGGGCTGCCACAGTACGGTTCCCAGGAAACTGCTAGGGGGTCACGGGCCCACAGTGGTGACTTTTCAACAGTCAGACATATGGTCCTACTTCTTTAAGTAATCTGAAAAACCAGCAGTAAAATAAAGACAATAAAAAGGATAATATTTAAAATCCATATTAAAAAAGTTTGTTGACTTGACTTGCATTATGTTGGAAAGATGACTCACTTTGGGTTTTTATCTCACCTTTCGGAATAACTTAAATGGACCATAAAATCCACAGTGATAAGGACTGTGTTCCAGTGGCCTCTATTTTGGCCTGTGCTACACCCAGAGGAACAAGTGAAAAAAATATTCAAACACTTTGATATGTTTTAATATATATAATATATATAGGCATCATGCAGCATGAAGAGAAACAGTGCAGCAAATATAATTTCAGATCTCTGGATGAAACAGAAAATGATAGAGGACAAACTAGTTTTTATGTGACTGTATTCGAGGCATTAACTTGTCTATTAAATGAAAAATACATGATTTGTTCAGAATTGTAGGAAAATATTCACTAAAAGGGAACTTTTTTCACAATGCACTGACAGAAAGAGATAAGCGCCATTCTCATTTATCATAGGTCATTATGTTTTTTTGGTTTTTTTAACTGGTCTGGCACACCCAGGGTGGCCTGTGAACTTAAATGAGTTTGACACCCCTGGACTAAAGGCACAAACAAGACGCGAAGTTAGTAATCCAGAAGAACATGAAATAACACCATGAAGTCAGTAACCTGATTTGGCCTCATGTAGGCCACTGTTTGTAGCTCAATTAATAAAGTACACCTATGAAAACAAAAGAAACATTTTCTATTCACAGCAAACAAAGAATCTACATGCTTACATAATGTTCTTGTTGTGCTTAAAATATTTTTTTTCAAGTGTTGGACAAAGGCCTATTTTGAGTCATCACTACACTTTGTTCTGACAAGGATTTATGTTGTGGGTACACACTGCTAACCCGCATAAATCCCCTCCCCCCCCCAAAAAAAACACTATATGATTTGAAATAATGATTCAACTTACTTGGCGGACTATCCACAAGCTCGTTCCCTCTGAGGGCGGCGGCTGAGTTGTGGTTGTTTATATTCAGGTTGGGTCTTAGCGGCTCCTTCACTGGTTTGGCTGGGGGTGAAGGTTGAAAAGACTGCGCGTCGTCCTCATCGATGGTGTTGGCCCTGGTCAGCACGGGGCGACGGGACCCGGAGGGGCCGGCTCCCTTGCTGTGTAAACTCTCTAGCTCCTCCTTTATTGAGAATCCGCTGGGTTTCTTTGGGGGTTGGAGTCTGGGGACTGATGCGGAGTCTTGTTGAGCGTCTGGTATGTTCTGATTGTTGTGATTGATTTCATCTTCACTTTGGGTAAACTGAGGTTTGAGAGCTACAGAAGGCTTGGCGGACACTGGCGGTTTGCTGACGCCCATCCTGGGGCGAGGTTGTGGCTTGATGACCTCGTACACATGCTCTTCCCCTGCCTGGCTCTCGAAGGCCTGGATCCTGGCCTGGATGTTACGTTGACTATTGTTGTTGTTCATTTCGCTGGCAGCATCCTCAGCCTGTGGATCGATAATGTCACTGCTCTCCTTGCCCCCAGTCTCTGCACCAAAAACTTCCAGCAACTCCTCTAAATACTTATTTGAGGAAACCTCCTGTGCATCAGACTGAATATCGTCACAGCTTCCACTGAGCTTGACCAGAACTTTGGCCTCCTCTTTGATTATCTGCTTCTGTGGTTTAGTACGAGGACGTGGAATCGGATGTGGACTGCACTCTGAGTTCAAAGCAGAGGCAGTAGATTCAGCACTGGCAATAGCGAAAAGAAGTGACTCTGTTGGTGTGTCCCAGTGTACAGTGACAGATCTAGTGGATGTGTGTGTGGAGCCTTCCTTTACGATCTGCGTCACATTGCAATTAGAGTCATTTTCATTCTTAGTGTTTGGTAGCCCTGTAGCATCTGCTGAAACCTTTCCAACTGAATCAGTTGCTTGTTTTCTGTCGGGAAGTTTGGGAACAGAAGGCCTTGGTGGTTTTTGTGGTTTTTTACCTGAAAAAAACAAAAAAAACAACAGAATACGAAATCTTTATTGATAAGCGCATTAACAGAAGGAAATACCCAATGAAAAGGTGCCTCACCGGCAGCGGTTTTCTCAGTTAAAGGTGTAGCTGCAGTGCATTGTGGGACTGCGGGGGCAGCGTCCTCCCTCACAGGTTCTGTCTGTGTGCCGCTGGTGGTGCAGGCGGTCCGACGGGGAGCTGCAGTCGGCCTGACAGTGTGTCCCTCCTCTGTCTTCTCTTTAATCACCTGATCGTAGGTCGGTGGGTGCTGACACACACACACACACACACACACACACACACACACACACACACACACACACACACACACACACACACACACACACACACACACACACACACACACACACACACACACACACACACACACACACACACACACACACACACACACACACACACACACACACACACACACACACACACACACACACACACACACACACACACACACACACACACACACACACACACACACACACACACACACACACACACACACACACACACACTTTCCTATTTTATATTTGTCTGCTGTACAAGTGAGGTGAAACTACTTTAGTAAGAGCTCCGTGGTGTATGTAAATGAAGTGCTATAACTATTATTATTGTGAGGTCCTCAGTGTTTATCTCACGAGTCTGAGTTGTAGACCAGCCTGACTGAGGAAGAGGAGGAGGAAAAACCACTGAAGATCCCAAGAAGCAGTTATTACTGACCAGAGGCTCTGCTGAGACGATGGTGATCTCCGGTCGTCTGAAGGACAAACAGGATAAAAGAGAGACACCTGAGATATAACCAAAGAAGTCTACCACCAAGAGAATTATATTTACAATACTTTGTTTTTCTCATTCATGCTGGCGGTGAGACGAATAATAGTTAAAATGTAAACATGAACAGGAATTCATGGAAAGGTGTTATACATTACCTTCGGTCTCTCGTATTGTCACTCTGAGAGTTTCCCTTAGCTAGAAAGAGAAAAAAATATGTCAATCTTCAGTATTTAAGACAAGCGATACTCAACCTCCAGTTCTCAGAGCAATACTTCTTCTCTGTATTTATTTAATTTCTTTGTAAAGCACTGAATTGCCCTGTGTTTGAATGGTGCTCCATAAATAAATTTGCCTTGCTATGTATATATGTCTTTTTTATCATCTGTTTAGGCTGCAACAGCAAGTGTGGAAAATCCTCAGATTAATCCAAAATGGACAGAATTGTAAGAAATGTGCTTAAGTATCAACTTTGCTAATTTTGCTGTCATGAGCTTAACGTTGTGAAATGGTCGTTTGTTACCTACCAGTGTTTTGTGAAAATGCAGCAAAAAAAAGGAAAAAGTGATCTACTTGTGGCTTGTGACCACCGGCGCACAATATTGGTTAAAAGTACTAAAACAAAATTGAACCACTGAAGCTCTGCTGACATACAAAGCCCTTACATGATCTAGAACAATGTTCCAAAACTTACTTCGTTTGATAGCAGCTCGTATAGAGGACAAAGGCCCTTGACTGAAAAGAGAGCAGAGCACAAAGCAAGGCCTGATTAACGCTGACTGTAATATAATCAGAAGGATCAGGATAGAAGAAAAGCAGAGGAAGTGTCGAGCAAAGAGTCAGAGATTATTTAAATTGAATATTGTTGATGAAGTGTAGAATCGCAGATAGAATTGGTTTGGCTAAAGAAGTAGTAAGAATCACTGATCAATAGAATATTTGTTTATGATCCTACACAAGTATAATACATAAATCATTAAAAAAAAAAACATAGAGGTTAAAATAAGAACCATCACAAGTTTAGATACATTTAAAAATATAAAAAAAAAAAAAGAAAATTGATGTTATTGTAAAATGTGACAAGTTTTAAGGCTTAAATGAACAAGAGCAGAATCTCAGGAAATCATTCCAGCTCCGCTCTTAAGCCGTAATCACCCGTTTGTTTAAAATTCACCTACCTTACAAAAACATCTCTTACACGACCATGTTTTGATAAAGTTTCACACCCTTCAGCTTTTTATCCCTTTATGCCAAAGATGCCTTTGTAATCCCTTTTTAATATCCTTGTTGTCTTTGTGCTCGTCGTGATGCAAATCGTGCAGATTAAACTAACGTGATTCTCTGGTGAGTTTCCACCGAAGCTCCAGAAAAGTCCCCTGATAGAGGCGGGCTCATTACTCTGCTCATTAACACCTGAATGCAGCAAAGTGTCTTTGGGGGAAAAAAAATAAAAGCAGTGATCCTCACGCTCCAGCTTTGAGCGCACACTCGATGTAACGGATTAGCTGAGGCATAAACCCAAAGATCTGAAGGCCACAGACACATCGTGTGTCATCCATCAGAATGGCGTCTGCAATTGGCTGCTCAGATCTCGCCTTAATATCTACATACAACAACAGCTGATGAAGAGCAGCGTGTTGTATTTGTCCCTGCTGCTGACCTTCTGTCTGTCACAGAGGCTTCACCGCCACATTGTTTGGTCCATTCACAACATCACCATCAGCAGATCTGAGTTTTAAAGGGACAGCGCCCCGCTCCAGGCATAGATGGACCTGCTGCTGGTTCTCCCACGTCACATACTGACGTTAAAAACTTGAGTTTATACACACCAGGAATGCAAATGTTCTGGCTTCGATCTTCGTCCTGGGTGATCTGTGGAGGAGAACAGAGAGTTGAGATGTGTAAACATGAAGACAAACTATTTTCAAAGATAATGTCAAGATGTATTTTGTCAAACTTGCAAGGAGAGTTACTGGAATCAGAAAATATCCATTTAATAGGATTGTGTTATCATCGGCATATATTTGTTTGTCTGTCTGTATGTCTGTTAGCAAGATTACCTCAAATCTACTGCACGGATTTTGTCGAAATCTTCACCACAGATAGATATTAGGCCATGGGAGATTCCTTTAGGTTTTGGAGGTGATCTGGAAACATTTCTTCCTGTTCTAAGTCCAGGTCAACCTTTGGCAGATGTCAGAAATTTTAGACTCCTCTTGTTTTCTAGTGTAATATCACCTGAGAACTGTCTACAAATTCATGAACATTGTCTTCTCAAAGCAAATGAATCAGGTCAACTGGATTTTATTAGATGTTTTGGAAAACATTTTGTTTTGTTGTATGCTGGCTAGTCTGGGTCAAGGGAACAGTTTGAACTGATAAAGACATCTGATGATAAGATGAGAGGATAAACATCTTTCAAGAAATACCTGATCCAGTTGCTTCCTTTTACAATGTCTTTTTACTCCCCCCCGCATCCAAACTATTCCATGCCTGACTGATGAACATACACATGAATCCAGTGATGCATAAACACAACTCTAAAATCTTTGACGGACAAAAATGTATTGTCTAAATTCCAATCACATTCTAGTGCGCTTTGTTGAATCAATATCTGAATGCAGAAGCCACACTGCTGTGAGTGGAGCAAACCGGGTCTCAAATATCAAAAGTGTTTTAATAGCCATGATTAAAACAATCGAAATAAAATATTAAGGGCAGTAGATAATATTAAAACCAGGAGGTTGATTCAAAGCAAGGGCATAAAGGTATGTTTTGAGCTGTGCTTGAACTGTCTCAAGATGAAAACAAAATGCTGCTTCACCTTACTTTCTTATATCTTATCTTTAATATGTTGGGCAGAGCAGCTCCAGACGACATGAAAGTATAGTGAGGAATGTATTCAGACAAGCTTCCGGAGAGGTTTGAACGTGTTAAGTTCATCTAATGCTTCAAAAAGTAAATATAAGATAAAAAAAAAAATTTTAAATCCTGACATCTACAGACAATAAGAGAGATATTAAAACTGGAAAAATGTCCCCTCTCATATTTGATTTTGACTTGAGTTGAAGCATTTTGCACCAGTTCCAACATATCAATGCATTCTTTTTTAGCAACCAGTACATTGTGATAGTCTAAACAAGAAAAGAAAAACTCAACCTTCAGCATTTAAAAATGTCAAATTCTAGCAGCATTTCTCTGATAGAACATAATGATCTTAACAACATATGTGGCGTAATGTTTTTGAACGGAGTAAAGAGACAAGGGTTTTTCGCATTTGCAGTTTTGATTCAACTTTTTTTCTTTTACATTCTTGACTCGTTTGAGCATCCCAAGTCTTCAAAACCAGAGTGAATGTAAACTGTAACAAGCAGAATGTGAAAATTACTGGAAAAACAAACACTGAGAAGTGGAAATAGTACTAAACTCACTGCTGACAAGCATCATATAACTTGTCTTATTGAACCATCGTCTACACTCTGAACCATTTTGTACAACTTCCCCGGTGAAACACCATGCACACACAAGGACAACATGCACAGAAAGGCCT
Source organism: Lipophrys pholis (assembly GCF_963383615.2). Lineage (NCBI taxonomy): Eukaryota > Metazoa > Chordata > Actinopteri > Blenniiformes > Blenniidae > Lipophrys > Lipophrys pholis. The sequence goes on from NC_137628.1 coordinate 25,547,470, forward strand.
TCAAACCCAGAATCGAACCAGAGGTATTCTGAGGTGAGAAACACTAACCACTAAATCACCGTGCTCATGGCACATGCACAAACTCACACATCAAACAAAACTCTCTGACTTTATGTCTGGACTGTATATACTGGAAATACAACAGGCCAAACCCTAACAAACACCATCAGCTGTCCAATCCTGATAAACCAGTTACTCATAGTTAGGCCGTGTCAGTGTTCTCACAGCTCACATTTGAAAACAAGCTTTTCTGTACCCATGAAAATCTCCCTTATTAACATGTCATCGTTCCCTTATTTTATGAACGTTCATTTAAATAATCCTCACATTCAGAGAAGGAAGGCAGAGCTGGGTAATACGTTGATGAAGAGCACAACGCAAGCCGTCTTGAGCAGCTGTGAGAAGCTGGGAAGTGAAGTCAACTGACGGTTTGTGTTGTTAATCTGAGACCTTAACACCCAATATGAACAAACCGGGTTATAGGTTTAGTTTGCTGATTTGCTATTTCCTGTATGTGCTGGCGAATGAGGTCATTTATCGTTCTGAGGCGGACAGCTTAGGTGTTTATGCCTCCAGCCTGAAAACAATGGCCTCGTTGGCGGGCCGATCCACCTGCCGTACCTCTTAGTTGTTATCTCATGCAGCCACATTTCTGCCGCCTTCAGTTACACGTTAACTGCACTTGAGAACAAGGTTCGTCCGCACGTACACTCACCAAGAATTTTCTTTTTTCACCACGACTCTGTTATACTTTAATCAATTCTTTGTCAACATAATAGCATAATTATCTGTGGTGTTAACTGTGAAATAATTTAAAAAAAAAAAAAACAAGTGTTAATAAGAGTCCCTACCTTTGAGGAATCAGAGGAATAAAGATAAAACCTTCAGCATGAAAACCATCAAAGTCTTTGACTCCTGGATCATTGAATCCCAGACTGAGCTTGACAAGGAACCTGAAGCCGGCAGGCACACACCCACAGACAACACAGGAGAGAGGGCCGGCCCTATAATGTGTCACTGCCCCTGTGTTAACTCGGCCAATCTCATGAACTGGAATGTCGTCGTTCAGGAAGTTGAAGGCCGCACACTGCATCATCGTTGTCTCTCTGCTGGGAAAGTGAGATGCGACAGGAATATCCACATTGCAGGAAAGACACACTTCTTTATACTGTAATTACATATCAAAAGAAGTCATGAACCACGCCTGCCCCAATCTTCATATTGTACATATAACCCGGTCTCTGCCGGGTTAATACTTTGCCAGAAAAATGTAGATACTGGAAGAAAATGCAAGCTAAAATAAATAATCATAGCACAAGAATTTCATCCATCACCAGTCCAGCCATCTCCTATATCTGCTCTTATATCGGCCATGACTGATCCCAGTTGGTTCACTATCCCAGAGAGTAACAAGCTCACAGACACATAAATCTTTAAAGTTATTTATCAATCGAACCTAAGTGGTCCAGACTGGGATAAAGTTGAAATACAAAATAAAACAAAACAAAACAAACCGCGCTCACTCACGGGGTGAACCTGTAAACTCCACACAGAAAGGCCCCGAGCTACTCCAACTGTTTTATTCACCGTGAGGCGTGAGTGCTTCCCGTGATCCACACTACTGCTTGAATGATTTTGAAAAACAACTTTGTAGACATTAAAATCCATAGAAGGACAGCTTTTTGTTCAATTTGTACTATTTTTTGTGTTCCTTTTTAAAAAGAAATATGTTTCATTCGAAGGCATTACAAACGTCCAAACACCGTACCAAAAGGAATGGTTTCACGTTGATGGCTTCCAGAGAACGCCGCCCACAAACACTTTCATTTCGATCCCAGAACAGTAAAGATGTTTCTGTGACACCGGGAAAGTCAACACACAAACTCTGTCTCTCTCTCTCTCTCTCTCCGCTGCCGCAGTCAGCAGGGATAGTTTCCCCTTCACAGTCGCGCTCTCGCTCGAACACATGCTGACATTACTCAGCAACAGTCACAGAGCAGCTGGTGAAACTGGCAACAAAAGGCGCAGCAGCAGCGTGTCACATTACAACCAACCACAAGTCCACACGAGTCAGGAGCCTGATTCTTTTCTGAATCAGAGAAAAGTTTGAGATGAGGGATTTGACCTTGCTGTTTATTTTCCCCGCTAGAATGAATAAAAACATCATTTCTAAACGAGGATTTTCAGAGTGTGGAAGAATCACATCGCAGACCAACTTTCATGTCGCACTTGATTTGTCTCACACAAAGTAGTCATTTTTGCTTGAATGCTGATTTAGTTTTCACATTATAGTTAATGACTGATGGATCGAAAGGCAATAAAAATCCAAACTCTTCTCCTTGCCAGTGAATCCTGACATATAGCCTGCAACTGTTGTAACTGTTAGACATATGGTGTTGCAATAAAGCTTGATAATAATCTTGATTTGTCTGTATTATAAATAAATTGAATTTGTATTTGAAATATGTCCTTTAATATAATAATTGCTAATTTGAGGTTCCACTTTCTTTCATGACTCCTCAAAAATTAAAAGGAAACAATCACAGATTTTTGATCTCCACCAAGGGACATCAGTCCATGGACACAGGGAAATGACATACATTCCAAATCCAGATCAACTGGCTTTATTCATTTATTTAGTTTGGTGATGAGGTGATTTTATATTTCATAATTTGAAAGAACACCAGATAAGCATCACCACAAACAATTTAATGTGTTCTTCCTTTGATCAAAATCCACCTGTGTACCAATATTTATGAAGATTCACTCATTTGTGTTTGAGATATCTTGTTAACAGATTTCATAACATCCCTGGCGGAGGAAAATATCATGCTGGGAAATGGCATGATATACCCACAGAACCCCCCCCCCCCCCCCCCCCGCCCCCGTGTGGGCCTGTCCAACACTTTTAAAACTACCATCAAAAAGGAAAATGCCAGTTAGACGATGAATAAAGATACTAGTTCAAGTATCGACTTTCTTCTCAAAAACTCACTCACTGGGAAAATAGGTAATTCTCCCTAACCTTCAGTTTTTTTGGTTTTATTTTTGTCAGCCCTCTAATTTGCTCTGGCTCACTCAGTTTGAAAGGCACTCATCCAAAACATGCTGGGGCTTTCATCGGAAAAAAGGGCTTGACCTGAGTCAAAATGAAATCATCAAGGTGTGACTTGTGGTAAATCCCAGAAAACCCTTTTCTAGTAAACTACAGGCCAGTCAAAACAGATTTAGCTTCAATTGGAAAAACAGGCCAGTTGAAAGTTGCCAGATTACAGAGACACGGCTGAATAACACAAAGTCAGCAGCTGGTCTGGACCTTTAGTCAGAGAAGATTAGACGTTGTCAATGCAGGGGGGTGATTCACAGTGGAAAGGCCCTCCATAGATTTTGAAGTGGATCCAAGTATCTCCTATTATTATTTTTTTGCGTGAAAGGATTGGAAATGGTATCAAGTTTGGGCAACAGCTCGTTCATGACACAGCAACTTGTCTGCTCAGACACTGACAGGAATTCCTGCACAGACAGCTGGTAGGGGTCAGGGTGTGGTGGGGGTCTGAGCAGGCACACTGATGGCAGATGGGTCGGGCTCAGCACAGGGGACCCAAGAATAAAGTTCTTTGCACACAGGTGTCACAAAAGAAATCTTTCTATTTAAGACGTGGGATTTCCCACTGCATAGCCTGAAAGCTACGTATGAAGTGGCAGGGTTTCTACTGGCTAAAACTGAAAGTGATTATATCACTCTTTATTACAAACAAAACAAACTGGCATTGCATCATTTCAGCAGACAAATTAAATTGAAGCAACATGCCGTTGTCCTTTTGGTGTTTTTGGAATAAAGTGTGTTGGTTCAATTCCACATAAAAACCAAACACAACAGACTGCACTGCATGTCCTATTTTCCAGTTTACAAAAGTATCAGAGGCATTCCCACACTCATTCATGTCAAATAAATAATCTGACTCATTTAAGGGGTGTAGGTTTGTTCTTTTAATCTATAAATATGTCAGATTGCTCAAATGCAACAGGTTTAAATCAGATTATCCTCTCGGACCAACACTGAGATATCAACCTGTGTGTTATCTCCCTGAACAATTGTGACTTTAAAAGCTTTGGTGAATTTCTAGGCGATGCTTTATTTTTTCTGGTTGTTCCCACCATCACTGTCTGTTATACATCTGTACATCAACTCATCAAATGCTCCTAATGTTGGATATTTCACACTTCAAATCATTATTTTGTTTTCTTATGGTGTGCTGACTAAACAGACAGTTCTCTTCTTTTCCACTGCAAAGCATTTTTACAAATTAATGTCAGAAAAGAGCACAGACCACCTCTCAGCAAAGGTGAATGAGTTGTGCCACATCATTTTAAACTCTGTGTACAAAAGTTTGAAATAATATAGCTGGGAGCCAAGGAGGAACAAAATCTGGCTTTATTCTTCTATTGATCTGCTTTTATAGAAGCAGAGGTGGAGGGATTATTGACTGTTTGTACACAAGTACAAGCACACTCTCCCTTACAGCTGCATTGGCTTTGTTTAATTACTTCTGGTGGACATGATAAGACCTAAGTTGCCAGGGTTCGAATCCATATTGTGGCGTTTGCAAAAGTAGTAATATTTTGCTCTGAAAATGAAGTAGACATCACTCCAACTGGAAATATTGTTGTTTAAAACAAAACAGAGAAGCGACAGGATAGTACTCAACTTGTGAGTAAACTTTTGATGCATTTAAGTGCCGTATTTATTTTAGATTAGATAGATAGATAGATAGATAGATAGATAGATAGATAGATAGATAGATAGATAGATAGATAGATAGATAGATAGATAGATAGATAGATAGATAAATAGATAGATAGATAGATAGATAGAAGCAGAATCGCGATCAAATGGCTTGGATATTGATTTAAATGGATAATTTCGGTTGTAACTTGTGATTTTAAAAGTAGAAATGTGGAATACAAGTAGATTGTGGATTATATTATGTGAAAATAATAACACTGATAGTATTTCTACCGCGGAAACTTTTGAATGAATTTGTGTCCATAACATAAGATGTCCTTGGCTCAACTTTCAAAACAAACGAATAAGCTGGTCACATTTTCACGGGGTGACTGTGAGTCCGACTCTACCTGTTGTCTGGCCCCTGCGGACATGTCTGCGCTCCCCCTGCTCCTCGTCCTCGCGCCGGCACTCTGCCATCAGGGTGGGAAACACTGCAGAAGGGAAAAACTCAAGTTTCTCGCAGCAGTTGGTTGTTTTTTTTTTTTTTTTGTTTGTTTTTTTTGATCTGTCCACGGAGTGGATGGTGAGGTAGAGCCAGCGGCTCCGTCTGATGGAGGTGGTCCCGTGCGCTCTGTGCGTGTGCTCTGCGTACGGGACCCCGGCAGGAGGCAGCGGCCAGCCCGTGCGCACTGCGCAGGAATGTGCTCAGTTACAGTGGGACTGGTCACTGACAACACCGGCAAAAGTTAACTCCTTCATCCAGCTTTTCAATATTTCCATTGTAAATCCGTCAAACGTCTTAAAAGAGGGTTGTGAAAATGACCCGGATCTGTTTGTTTCTTATATACTGTGTTTCCAAACATTGATATAGACGCTATACTGAGGTGCCAAAAAGATGGGGAGGGTAAGAATTAAAGGCTGCCACTGATGCTGTTTTTATTATTTAGATCCTGTTCAAATGAGAATTATTTGCTGGTTTTTTTTCCAAGAAGTTGCCCGTGCAGATGCAACTTTTAGATGAGAAACATTGGAGACGTTGTAGTGTGAAAGCCAGGCCACTAGCAGTCGGTGTAGTTTTGTTTTGAAAACCACGTGCTCAAAGATGTAAACATACAAACTCTTTTTAGGTACAATATAAAACGTTTTTGTTGCATTGAGCAGGATCACATTTCCCATTTTTTCAACTGCTCGAGTTACTTCAATTGCTCGGGGTACATGCTGTTCATATATGTACAATAATACCAAAAATGTATTCTCAGAAAAGTGAAAATGGAACTTTGCCAAAGCATGTGAATGGGTGTGAACGTTTGTGTGTGACTGGGTGAACGTGACTGTAGATAGCAGTGGAAACACACAGCAAGTAAAGCAAAGTTACTATTTTCAATGGGAAAACGCACAAAATAATTAGCAGGGAATCCGATGTATAACTGCATGGCACATTAATATCCCTGAATAGACCTACATTAATATTTATACGCGCCTCTGGCAATCCTAAAAACCCCTGCAGTCTGCTGCTGAAATGCATTACAGTTCTAATACATAACTCCACTGATGTGCCAGTAGATGTCGCTACAGACCTGGACACCATTTGTAGTCTGGTTAAACGAGCTCCAACCTTATCTGATGGGACCAACAAATGATAGGTATTGTAATTTGTATTTGTTAAGGCATGTTTGCTGGTAGTTGCTCGAATTGTAACTTAGTCTAAACATAGACTTCCCCTCTGGGGCGCATAAATTCAAAGTAGTGTCCCTATTTTAAACTCTACTGTGTAATTTCATGGTTGAAATCACAATGATCAAACCCCAGCTGAAGATAGGGTTTGGATGCGGAAATTCTGAAGGTTGAAACCTGATTTGAGTGATGGATTTAATTCAAAACCTCGAAATATAGAAAGAATAAACAGTTTACAGAAAAAAAGTATGCTCTGTATTTTTGTGATGTGGATACTGGATTAGGGTAGAAACAGAAATATTGAAGACACTTGGGAGCTTTCTTTTATTAAAACAATAAGACATGTTTTGAACGTTTATTCAGAGTTTCCCCCACATTTCTGTTTCACAAGACAAATGATAATGAAGGAAGAAAGAAAGAAAGAAAAACTGGAAATACAAAAGATTTAAAGCAAATTTTAATTCTTCTTTCGTTTTGTGCTTGTTGTGACAGTCATGTAATTAGTCATGACATTAAAAATTGCCCACAGGGTAGGGCAAGTACTCTTGACATTTATTCAGCCACTCAAAATTCAGAACTAGCTACTTCAGATACATTTATTGTGCAAATATACAATGGTAATGTCAGCACTAAACCTTTAGACACTAAAAAATACTCAACGAGACAGAAGAAAGGTTTTAGTTTAAGTGTTTCCTGGGTGTTTAGGCCCAATAATAATAATATTCAGCAGCCCATCTGTCAGTATGTCTTACTGAAGTTATCCAATAGGTCAATAGTGACTCAAGCTGAATGGGGAATTTCACCCCTTTATTAAAGTTCAATTTGGTGCTTAAAAAAAGTTTATAGACTTAATAATCTACTTTTAAGATGATTTAATACTTAACCTCATTGATTACTTTTCGTACCCCGCGTGTCTGCTGCTGAAGGCTGTAGCGTGTGCTCGCGCCTGTATTAAGACTCAGTGGGAGGAGCGTTCCAAGCACAGGATTAGTGGCGGTGTTTCACCTATGTGTGTGTGTGTGTGTGCGCGCCACGGACGGACCGGGTCAAGTAGCTCCATTACATGTGGCACTGAGCGCCTCCGTGTCGGGTTTTACCACAGCGGGCCAGTGTGTTGCCGTACCGGGGAGAAACGGTGGTGTTTACTCATGAGTGGACGCACGGAGCGTGCGCGTGTGTGTTTTTGTTGTTTGGTTCGAAACCTGTCGCTGATCGCCTCCGGCCGCCGTGCGCTCCCGTCCAGGATCCGTCCCTCAACCACGGTAAGAAACGAGGAAATTGAAGAAGCAAAGAGGTCAGGAAAAGAGCGCCTGCGTGGTTGTTTTGTCGTGTAGTTAAACTTGTGGGTTAACGTGTGACCTGTCAGCGCCAGCAGCAGCTCCGGGTGTGTTTTCTTGACTTTGTGATTGACATGTGCGTGACAAGCTTCAAACGTTTCCACTGGAAGAAAAAAAAAATGTCTGTGGTGGGATTGTTAGAGGACAGGAGGGAATAAAGTGCGGCAATCTTGTAAAGTTGAGAGAAGTGAACAACCAAACAGCGCTCGGCGGTGTTTCCCATTACGCTCTTGGAGACAAAGTAGACCCACCCAATCTTCAGTCCTTAGTGTTGGAAACCACACAATAACACGCGTGTGTGTGTGTGGTTTCATAATATTTGTTTGGTAAAGATGTTTTCCAGCCACACAGGTGCAGCTCTCCTGTCCTGATTCACCTGAGTTCGCATATCCACCATTTGACAGACGCCAACAGGTGTCTAGTTACCTGCAAACATCATCAATGTTTCATGGCTGGTCGTCTTGTGTGTGTGTCAATCTTCCAGAGGTGTCCTCTTCCATCTGCTAAACCAGTGCTCTTCACAGTCTTCTCATGTATACAGAATGTCAGGCATGGGTGGGCAATTGATTTTCTCAAGGGGCCAAAGTGAGAACTTGAACTGTCACGCAGGGCACAGCCTTAGATCGACTTCAGTTCTGCTCAAAATAAATCTCTCTTAAAAGAAAGCGGTTTTTATGTATTGTCAAGTCGCTGATTAACTTTTTTTTTTTTTTAGGCCATAATCTTACTTTTGTTCAGTTTGAGTTTGTTATCTTCACATGCACACATTTTATACATAAAAAAAAAGTATTCACCTTCATAATTAAAGCCAAGCAGTTGTATTGCATGCATCCTGTAGACAATCTTTAAATTATTGATTCACTATTTCTGATGAAGATTTTGTGTCCTGACCAATGGCCCACAGATCTAATATAAAGGGTCATTTTCAGTTAGAAAGATGCTTTTGTTGGTTTTGTTTGTGGATGTGGTTGTTTGATCTGGATATTCCTGGAAAGATGGTCAAGAATCGTCTGACTGTGTGTCTTTAATATTTTAGGAAGTGCAAAACATATTCTTTATTAAAATTTGTCAAGCATTGAAATAGAATTGTGAATTTCACCTTGACAATTTTTTATTCTGACCAAAGAGCTCATGGAATCTCATGACCTTCTTCGGTTATCATTGAAATACTTTTGGAACTATTTTCTGAGAGCCACAACCTGGTATTCATGTAAGTGGATAATATCATATGAAAATTAATTATTTAATTGATTGAATCTGGCCTGCTTGATGCCATTTGAAATGATGAAAATTACCAAGAGAACTACTGTAACTGGTGTGTGTGTATATGTATATATCTCAAAAAGTGAAAATGTTAAATCTTCTGCTTCTCAGAATACAGGGTTTCTGCGGCCTTCAGCTGTTGTTAAAAAGGAATGCCACTTGGCATGCAACTTATCAGTTACCTGTCACTCTGTACCTGATCTTAATTCTTCCCATTTATAGGTTATTACTTTTTATGATTAATATAGCCTCATTGGGATCAAACTGGCCAAATGAAGCCCCTGAACCTGATTAGTTTAATAACCCATGTTGCATGGGTAAGGAGCCAGGGTGTGTAATTGTGAGCAATTGCTCTGTGATTAACTGGTCTTTTGTTTTTTTTCTTCTCCACTACGTTTGTTTTCTGAATGGCTCAAGGTGACTTTGGATTAACTTTGAGTCTTTGAGCTTCAATTCATAATTTGTTAGCGTTGCAGGAGATCATGTGCTCGCGGTTGTCTTGGAGATTCTTTGTTTGTTGTACTTTATCTACACTTTTCGTTACGGTCACTCTCACATCTCTTCATGCTGCCCGTAATGAGGGGTCCGTGCCGTCATGTGACTGTAACGCCACACTGGGTTTATGCACTTTCCGCCAAACCGTTTGATCTCTATTTTGAGAACAACTTTCCTCTTGCAAATGACGGCATGTCATCATCCGACGCGGTCGCTGTGGTCAGAGAGCTGGAGAGATGTCTTGGACATAACCGTCGGCTCATTTCTCCATAGAACTGAGCTACAAATGAACTCCTGCAATGTTTTTTTTTCTTTTTTTTAACTTCAATATAAATGATGTAATGATGGAGGGGTGTTTACTTACCGCGGGTCTGCCTTTGACAGAGCTACATTTATTCTGCTTTTATTCAAAACGGTTGAGACGCCACAGTGAGGCTCTCCAAATGTGTTCATTATGATTCCTGGTGTTTGCAATTAGTTCCATGATGCACTTGAGAACCACAAACACCATTCATAGATTTTTTTGTTTTGCCGTAAACACAAGCAGGTTGAAAATGAAAAAACTCATACATGCATGGAGGCTTCTCTGAGCTATGAGGAGAATGTGTAACTAACTGATGTTAAGACAGGATTCAAATCTCACAACGCCTCTTGGAGGATGTTTGGTTTATCATCAGTGCTCAGACCTGCAGCCAAAGCCAAACTGGATGTCTGTTTCTGCTGCAGCAGGATGGACTGTGTGTGAATATGTGTAATAATCGTGTGATTGGATGTATGACTTTAAGTCTGGAGCTGAGGTGTGATTAGCCTCACCTTGTTGATTGGTGTCCCTTTTATTTCTTCTTCAAGATGAGCAACACAAGTTTGTGTGCACTTCTGGCAGAACAGGTGACGGAGTCACAACTATCAGCAGGTGTCCAACTCGCCCTGAACGAGCCGGCTCAGCTCGGTCTCATGGTTGGGATTAACCCCACCCCCCTCGCCCCATGGCCTGACGCTGACCCTGCCAAGTGACAGACTAACATGCTGCATACGCTGCATGTCAGCAACAGATGCTGTGTTTCTTTTAAAAATGGCTATTTGTTGTAGATAAGTTGCTGAAGACTCACGGGAAGAAGAAGTCAGTTTCTGTCGGTCCAAAGTTTAAAAACGTAGAGAACCACATTGACGGCTTCAAAGCTTACTGATTAACACATAAATGTCGTCTTTAATGGATTCTTAGATAATAGAGCTTTATCACAGTGTCGTAAATAGGCATTAGGTCAATCTAAAATGACGGGGAAAGTGATTTCAGAGTCATATTATTCAATCGTAGTCTTCCTGTGAAGAATACCACGAGATTTTTAGAACCACTTGTAATTGTGACAGTGGTGTTCTCAAGGTTTGGGAGGGAAACATGTAACTGAAAGCTTGCTGGTTCGAATGGCAGGTCAACACTTGGGGTCCCTCAGCAATCCCCCTAAGGCTCAAGTTTTGCTTTGGTAAACCTGGAAGTGAGAAAGTCTAACACACGTCTTTATGCCAGTTCTGTCAAAAATGTGGATCCCAGAATGTCTCAAAGTAAAAACCTTTTATAAAGCAGCTTTAACCCAAGTGTTGGATCACATTGGTTTTGTACAGCCCGGCATTTTAAGGTGGATTGCTGTTCAATTAACGCAGTGTCTCAAGAAGTTGTTGAGTTTGACTTTGCAGTTGAATGTTTAGCTATTTGCTTGAACTTTCACCAAAGTTATTCATTTTAAATCTTTCTCTCAGTTACTGTCTGTGTGTCATAAAGCAGCTATACACTTTGCGTCCTATGCATTTGAATTGAGACTGATCCAGAAGTGGCCGACGTGCTACAGACAACCTGAGCTTGTATGACGGCTTCTATGGGCTCCAGGTACTAACAACCAATCGAAATGTAGCAGGCGATGATGTAACCTTCAGAGCGAAACCAGCGCTGCACCAAAATAGTACTCGGCTGATGCCCGACAAGATAGGATACTGGACTGCATTCAAATTCTGTGTGTACTTCTATACCAATCTTATACCATGAATTGACTTAGGAAGTGGCGGTCAACACCTCCTATTCTATAGAAAGCAACATCATGCACTGAAACGTACTGTCCTACAAGCTTGTAAAACTCACATTGCAGAGTGTAGCAGCTAATAAACTGCTAAAAGTGCTCTGATTGTAGGTGCTTTATGTCACTCTGGTGTGAGTGATGCGTACTCTTGCACACACACACTTTAATGTATGGTATATCTTTTAGCTCACTTCTACCCCACTCTTGAGAATTGCCCCTGCACACCCAGTTTCACAGTGGTGTGAAAAGAATAAATTGAAACTAGATCTGGTTGAGCCACGTCTATTGTTGAGGAATGAACTGTAAGGATGTTTGTGGTTCCTGCAGTGTTTCGTCTGTTTTAGAAATAAAGAGAGACGCTTACTGTGCAGGTGAACAGGCCACTATTTACCACTTGTACAAAGGCATAGCAGTGTATGCAAATGAGCTTTGCATGTTTTCTTACCTTAAGTGATGTGCCTGGAAACACATTTACAATTACTCGAGTAAATATTTGTTTGTGAGCTTCACCTATTGTCTTGTTATCCTGTTTTTAAGTTTGATGCGGCTGTTACCTGAAGCCATTTCCTATCAGAAAGGCCCTTTTGACAAATCACAGAAATATGGTGCGGCAGCGAGCTCTCATCTGTCTGTTAGATAAACCTCTGAACCTTCGAGATGTGCAATATCTTCTTCCCGCCCTCCTCCATTCCACATGCAAACACGGCTGTGTGTGTGTCAGTGAGTGAGACCTGATGCAAACGAACCAGAGAGGAAGCGACGGGAGCAGAGATAGGATATACCCACACAAAACATGGCCTTATCACTGACAGAGGCCTATTGTGGACCGGGAACCGGCTGAAGTCCCTGCATGCTGACATAAAAGTAGAAATGATGTCACCAGCCCACATTGCATATATACAATGCGGCAATCTAACCTGTGTGGGTCAGAGAAAAACAGAACGTCCTCTTTCGTAGATAAAGAAAGGAGGCCACAGAGGGTATGTTTTCATTTTTCTCCGAAATTTGGATTGACTTGTTTAATACTTGAAGCTGCCAGAAGCGGCTTCAGCCTGTTTGGCCATTATAATATGGTGGAGGTGATGATGGTGCGCAGTGGTTGGCGCCCACAGTGAGATTGTACAAATACAGGCAGTTGAGCTGCATCTGTTTCATCTGTTGACTTCACCTGCAATAAATACGCATCCCAACTCCTCTGATTTCAGATCAGACGGCCAAGAGGAGAATGAGTCCCTCTATAAAGCCTCAGCTCTCTGAGTCGGATTGCTGGACTAGTTTCACCTGGTTGACCACCTCTTGTTTGATTCTCTCTCCAGCTTCATACAATTCCTCCACCATGCAAAATAAAAGATGGCAACTTTGGATTTAACTCATCGGGTCACGGGCACGCCCTGAAGCTGCGCTGTGAATTTTTGGATTTGATGTTGTTGCTCTTTTGTTGTGGAGGCCAAGTGTAATGATTTCAATGCAGCAGTTCTTTCCTGTCAGCATGGCTGTTTGCAGTGTTTGGTGCTGTTCATCAGGCAATATTCTACTATTGTATAATAAATCAGACAAAAAGCATTTGAGCAAGCTGCTCTGAAGGTCAGCATGAGGTCAATTTAATCAGACGAGGTCCTATGACAGACAGAGCCTCTCAGATCTTGTAAAAATATAATTATTGAAATAGTTTTTTGAGATTATTTAGATTATATTGTGGCTATAATAAAAAAAAAAAAGTAAAATCATATGAAAAGACTTCTTGTTATGGCTCATACTGTCTTTGAGGCAGTTTTATTTCCACTGCAATATGTGTGTAAGTGTAAAAAAAAAAAATAAATAAATAATAATAATCCAACAAACAAGTATTTTTAAGCTCTTATGCTAAATATTGTTAACAGTGAGCATGAACTCCCTCCACATTTACAGGATGGTTGTTTGTATTGTTTAATCTCTATCTTACAAATTTGACATTAATATGTCTTGTATGGAAAAAAAAGATCCAAATAAGATCCATCAATGGATGCATCTATTATGTTCAGCGTCACAGGGAACTTGAGCCACTCTGCTAACAATGGCTGAAAGCAAGATTCATGAGGGAATCACAGGGTGATCAGAGGTGAGCAGCCACACATACTCACATTGATGCTAAATGGGCAACTTTAGGGTCAACTTTTAAACCCTCATGTTTTTGGGAATACTGCGAGAAAACCCATGGCTACCCTGAATAAAGGTAAGTCATTAAATTGGATCACATATTGGACATTATGATCTTGTCTTTAGCCTAACATTAACATTGTTAGTGGTGGTGGTTGCATGTCGACTATAAAGATTTCTTCATGGAACCATTACGGGAGCTGTTGTGAACGTCTATGCTGGTGTATAAAATGGTCTCATCCAGCTGCATATTAATACCTGTCAAATTGAATGTGACGTGAACATTTAAGTACAAACTGACTTTAATGGGCTATGATTGTCTGTTTTGGCAGCAGAATACACATTTTTAGCTATGTCTAGTCTACAAGTCCTCACACAAGCTTGATGAAGAAAATAGTTGTTTTGAGAAAATGGAAATATTGTTCACCTGTATTGTGGGAGATTTTTCAACATTTAATTATTCGTAAAGTTGTTAAGTAGCTTTATCAATATAGAAAAAAACATGAACAGTATTGTAACCTGAATTGGCGCTTTGCGGCTTTGTTCAAGGTTACACTTCAGGAGGTGAACAGTCGGTACAGATCCAGACTGTGAATACAAGGACTTCTGCACACGCCAACAGCAGCATAATTTGTCCCTATCTGGAGTCGAAAGCTCCTTCTTGTACAATGAATGTAAATGTGAAAGTCTTTGATGTCGGTGTATTGTCTCATCTGTCCTCTGGTCAACCTTTCTTACTAATTATCTACTTCATATTCAGGGCCGAGGTACCGAGATGGCATATTTCTCCCTTCGGGCTTTTGCGACTGCGGTTCTTATTGACCCTCCTCTCTTTTACGACCTCCCCGTCTTCCCTCCGAGCTAAACCGAGCACCTGCCTATGTGTTTGGACATGTTGATAAATCTCATCCCTTGTGCCCGCTGAGCAATATCATAGGAGCAGCCCTGTTTCTGAAACCGGTTCCAAGGCTGACACCGAAAAAAGCCAACACCCAGTTATCCTTCGTGTGCATGTGAAAATCCGCAGACCTGCAACATGGAACAACTATGTGCTTGCGTAACAGCGCCTTATCTCATAAGCTCGTTACAGTCCTTACTCAGCGCATGCTTGGCTCGTGTCGCAAATGAAAGGGCCCTATGATAGGTTTGCTGTGCAGTGTACATCAGGTATTGTGACTTCTATTAGATTTATTCCAGTATTAGTGAAAATAGTGACCTATTGTGACCTTCCATGTGGTCTGGCTCTTCCAGAGATAAATGCTCAGACTGGGTGGTCACTGCCGAGCCAGCTGAAAGTAATAATGCAGACACAGATAAGAAAATGAATGGCTTCTTCCTTCCTGCTGCTGCTGTTGATTGGGCGAGAATGACGGTGGCTATAAACATTCAAGCTCAGCCGCTATCTGGCCCCTCCATGGCCTCACCTGTAGCTTTAAATATTTCAGGAGCAGCTATCACTTTAATGGGCCTGTCTGTCACCAGGTTGCCATGGCCACTTTGAATTTGTCCTCTGAGAGCGCCATCTCTGGCCAAGTCGAAGTAACCAGTTCAGGATCAACAGAGGGCAGAGCTTTGAGGAAAAAGATTGTGACAAAATGTGCTTTAAGAGCTTGACTCCAAAGTTTTAAAACCCCTGTTTAGCAAGAAAAGTGCTGGGAACTGGGAGTAGAGAGTGTGTCATGTCTCTCAGATGTTTGTCCGGACCACACCTCTGTGTATGAAACCCTCTGGGATGCAAGAGAGCTGACAATGCCAGAAACCAGATCAGAGAAAATATGACAAAAGCCCTTAAGGGGAGCATTTCCTATTTAGGTTTCGGTTTGTTCCCAGCAGCCTGAGGCGTTATCCCATCTACTGATTGTCCCCAAACTTAAATTTTTTTTTTTTCCAAAGTTAACTTTGGGACTGCTGCTTCTGACACGACTCCACAGTTACCGAATAGAAACACTTTTAAGTGTACAATGCCATCTGGGTCACAATGATATATAATTAATATTGCTATTATTCAATCAAGAATTGCCTGTAATGACTACTATTATAATCCAATTATGTGGTCACAATAAGGCCGTTTTGGGAGAACTTCTACAACTCCCATGCTCGGGTGTTTTCAGCAGGCTGTGCTGCATTGTAACGGCAAATGAAATTCACACCACACAGAAAGTGTAAGAAACCAGGCCCAGCTTTGAGTACTAGTGCTGTGGAATTAGTAACATAACAAGAGCAATCAGTGGTGATTGTCACGTTCCTTTGCTGAAATGTAGTGGCAAAACTAAAATACTAATCTTAAACCAATGACCACAATTGTCCTACAGACTAAAAGTGCTAAATACTTCTTCGTATATCCTTCTTCTAAAAATTTCATTTATTATATTGTAGAATTGGCAACCTGAGGCAATTTTTATTTATTTCAACTGGCTACGTTGTGGTGTAGTAGAGTGTGTTCTCACTTCACATTGAGAATGTCTCTGGTTGGCGGCCTTATGTGGAGTTTGCATGTTCTCCTTGTGCATCTGTGGGTTTTCTTCAGGTACTGTGGTTTCCTCTACAGTCCAAAAACATGCATTTTAATTATGGACTCTGGAGATGCTCCTGTGTGGCTTGACATTTTATTTTAACTCTTATTTTATTCAGTGTTTGTTTGAGTAATTTTATTCATCTTTATGTAGGAATGTTTAAAAAAAAAAAAAAGATTCATTATCTTTTTCTATTAATATTTGTCATGTGCTGCTGTGACATTCAAATATTATCTGTTAAGGGATCAAAAAGTAGTTTGTGAGTTTGTGGGATTGTCCCACCCTCTTTGTTTACCTTGTGATGTACTGGCGACTTGTACATGATGTACTCCGCCCTCGCCAACATTAGCCCCCTGCTTTGAATAAAGCAAATAGAAAGTAGAAACTATATGGCTGAATCACTGTCAACAGCCACATACTGCCAGAAATTAAATGAATGACAAAGGTGAGTTATTGGCATCGGTTACATTTTTTTTTTAACAACCTTTATGTGTACCATCTTCAGAGATTGAGTGTATAACCAACTGCTCCACCCGTTGCAGTCCAGACCTGCTCTGCCCTGTCTGTCGTATCTAGTCTGTCGTATCTAGTCTGTAGAGACTTCAAAGCTGCAAATATCTGTAATTGCCATAATCGAGTAAATGGGTATCATCGAATCAGGAGACTCCTGTGATCCAGGCATGTGTGGTGACGAGACTGTAGAGGCATACGGAAGTTGTGATTGCAGGAGCTTGTCTTTCCTCTGCTGTCCCATTTCTTTCTCCACTATAGGTCAGGTTATTTTGAGCAAATGTGCAGTGACTTGTGGGTGGCTGTGGGTTCTCCCACTGTGTGACAGTGTGCCGGGCAGGTACCATAAATGAGAACAATAAAATAGGTTATGACTTTCAGTACTTTAACCAGTCACAACACGTTGCCTCTTTTTGTTTCCTTGATATTTGCCAGACTCTGACTGGGGTGAGGTGCCTTATCAGGCACTATTATTCAGGCTCAGTTTTAGTGTGATGAAATTGTTAAATCCAGATTTGACCTATTTGGCTGATGAGGACCAGATTTGAGTGAAGTAGTTGCTATTATTGTCTGAGAACAGCTTATCTTTCTTCGGATAATCCTGCATTTCTTTGCACCATTGGCAAAACCAAAGAACAAGGACATGTTAATTAAGGTGCGTTTGACAAAAACCTGTGAGCAACATTTACATGGAAAACAAAACTGAGACAGAAGTCAAAAATTTTTGAAAATTATGTGAGAATGTGTTGATGAGCAGTTGAGAAATGGGGGCGGTCCCGATCCGATGCACCTCAATGTGCGTTCTGTGGTTTGTTCTTTCTCACCAGTGTGTGTATGATTGTTGTTGTTGATTGTTCTCTTGATATCAGCCACTATATTACCTTGTGACTTGGATGAGTCACTCACATTTAATTAAATCCAATCGAAGTGAGAGAAAGAAAGCCACATGTCAAATTTGTTCCATGCACTACTGACACAGGTGTGATTATACAGACACATTATCTTCTGAAGTTATTACTCAATTAAGGCGCAACCAGCCTCTCAACTATTGCAGTCACCAGCTGCTGGCTGTTTGTCAACCTGATAACTTTTTTCTAAAATATGCCGTCAGGCCACAGACCGGAAAATTAAGTTAAGTTAGGATCTGAGGAGAAATGTGAGTAGTAAATATTCACAAGATTTCCAAGCTCACTCTGTACGTATGGCAGAGATTGAACTTGAAATGACTGTATTTGGCCGAGTCCCACTCAGTGGATGAAGGAAACCTGCCTGTGTGAGTCTTAAGGAAGGCACAAAACCAGCCTGTGTGATGAGTCAACACACACCACCTCTTTCCATCTGTCTCTATTTACACCACTTTCAGGAAATGTACTTGCTCTCCAAGACACTCACACTTTTGAATCTTCACCAGCCAAATCGTCAACCTTGAGCCGTGTGCGGTTTCAGCCAGTATTGGATCTTGTCGATGTTGTTTTTTGAGGCCCGTGCATCATGTGACACGGTTCCCACGAGCGATGACGAGGGAGCCGGAGAGGCCGGCTGGGTGTAATTTTGGTGAAGCCCGGGCCTCTCACGGCTGAGCTGGACACCAGTTCCATCACGTCTCTAATTGGTTTGGACAATGTGGTTCTGTTGTGAGAGAGAAGTCACGAGGACGTGATGAAGGTGAATTCCTGTGGAAACACTTAGTTTTATCTGCACGTTTTGTACATGTTGAGTTTGTTGTAATTTTTCTCATACCGCCTCCCTTTTTCTGTGGACTTTCTCTCAGCCCGTTTTTCTTTTTTCTTTCTTTCTTTTTTTTCTTTCTTTCTTTCTCCCTCCCACTCTTACTTTCCCTCCCTCGCTCTTTCCCTATAACCGCCTCCTCCTCTCCATCTCCATCCAAGTGGCGCTCGGAGGAGCTTACTCATGTCCATTCACTTCCTACCATGCCTCCCACACGGACACCCGCTTCCTGCTCCTGTTTTTGACACATCTCTGTATCGTTTGTCTGTGACAACAGGACAAGAAATGAGGTCCCTGCCTGCTTAGCGCCGCGTCTCTGTTAAAGATGGCCCGAGGAAGGTAGGAAACCTCACCAACGCATCGTCCATTCACATTCCTGCTCAAGAATCAAACCAGCCGGCGCTCGCTGCTAACCAGAAGCAGATGGTGAAAGTTTTGACTGAGCGCCTCTTTACGCCTCAACTCTGGATGGTGATGATGTTTCTGTGTTACTGGGGCAAAGAGAAGCTTAAAGAAGGGCAGCGATTGGCCAAGAGGCGCATTTGGAGGCAGGAGCTTAAGGAACTGTGCCTCATGGACTGCAGCTGCTGCTTGTTTAGCAGTTGGTCCCCCGCGGTGACGAGAGTCCATATCGCCCCTGTGAAGTGAGAGTGCTCAACTTTGTGCTGTCATTGTGTTGGTCTTGGCAGACTGATGCGCTGTGTCACTCCATTGTTTGGCTGCTGGGGAGTTTGTCACCACGCTGGTGGGGAGGCTCAGGAGCCACATGGTCCACACTGGAATATCTTAAGAGCAGCTGGAGGAACTGCATTAATGTTTGTCTACTGTCATCATGACGATGAATCTTAATGATCAACTTGCTGCTCCAGTTTGACATTTGCGGTTTCCAGTAAAATGTCTGAATAAGTATTGAATGAATTATAGCAGAATTCGGAAAAGAGATTCTGAGTTGTGAAGCAGGAAAACGCAGCAAGTGACATATTATACTGTACATACAAAATTACTTTACAATCATACAAATATGGTGTTCAACTTTTTTTTAACCTGAAGGTCCTGAAATGAGGAAATATAATCTTGACACACAAGAATGACATAGTGATTGCAAGTAGCATTATGATTTTAATTCCTTTCATGCAAGTTGATTTTTGAACCCAGGTCCCACACACTCCAGACCGGACCTAATGTAATCCCTTTCAAGCGTACATAACTTATATTTGAGGAGCCCTTCACTGTGTGCCTGCATGCTACCCGCCTACCACATGCTCACTTTATCGATCACATTCTGTTGTCTGACATTTGTGACATGATTATCTCACTCTTTGAGCAAACTTATCTTATTGCCACCTGTCCACAATCTGATGGGTCACAGAAATTACAAACCCGAGTGTAAATAGCCTAACATGCATCTGTTGTGGAGGATGTGCACAAGAATGAGAGAGTAAAGGTACTCACTCATTGCACAGATATTTGAATTAATGTGTCCCTCACTGAATGATTGTTTGAACATGGTTGTAGCAAGAAAGCCACCAAGTATAAAAAGTTGTCAAGTATGTGGTGCTCGTTGCATTGAAAATGGAGCACCAAATAAACTGTGATCATCGCCTAGTAAACCGAATCAAAGCTGTGTTGTGGGGTTGGACTGCCAGCTTTGTGAAATTTTTCTATTTGCAGAAGACTCTGTGAGAAGACATGACTTGTACTTCACAGGTGGATTCAACGCCGATGGTTGGCAAACAGAAAACATGAGATCAGTCACATCCTGACGTCCTTTCTTCTGAAGGGGCAGGAGAAATCATGGAGGCATGCGACTGTTTAAATCAAGAGATTTGTCTTTATGACAAAACCTCTGCCTTTGCAGGATTAAACTTTCCACTTGCGTCCTCTTCAAGGAAACAAACTAATTAGTTTGTTTCAGAGGAAAACGTGTTTGTCCTCCAAATTTCCATGTTGCCAGAGTGAATGTTGAAACTACAGTGAAAAGCTGTCCTCGGGCTATTTTTGACTGTGGAGAAAGAAAAAGTGTATCCCCCCCCCCCCCCCCCCCCCCCCCCCCCCAACAGTCAACACAGACTGCGCTTGCTTAACAATGTTATAAACATAGTAGGTCTCGGTACCAAATAAAAATGCCACATACCAAAATACACAAACAAAAAAGTGACAGTCTTGTTTCTTCCTCCACCACATTCTGCCGGAGCAGCTCACGCCCAGTTGCTGTTCTCTCTCTGTTGTCGAAAAATGTTTGTGTAATGAGAGTGATGTCAGGGGGCCTGGACAAATCCACCGTGGGCGTCTGAGGTATTCCAAGAATAATTTGACAGCTCAGTCCGGAGCTCGCACAGCGGCAGGAAATGCTGGAGTTGAGCGTCTCTCCCCTCTTGAGTCATCAGGCTTCGCTTCTTATTGTTCTCCTCCTTGCATGCCGGTCATAGCTGCTGTCTGCCCAGGCAGAGGCCGACGGGGAGAGCAGTTTGCAGTCTCCGCCAGCTCTATCTCTCCATCTGTGTTGCTATTTCATGAAGCAGCTTCCTGAGCTTCTGTTTGATGACGTACTGAATGCTTATGCTTTTTTTTTTTTCTTTTTTTCTCCTCCTCAGGTCCCTTGTGATTATTCCTGTTGGTGTGGTTATGGTTGCACTCGCTAAGCAGTCAGGATTGTCCTCCTCCTCCTCCTGCCTATGACATGGTTTAACCCACTCATGACCAGGTCACCATGATGGCCTCTGTGGTTGCCAATGGAAATCGAGATGGGCAGTCTGTGGTCCTGAAAGGGGTGGACCCCGAGACCTGCATGATTGTGTTCAAGAACCACTGGGCTCAGGTAAACACCAGCACTACAGCGCCAGCCTCACAAGTTAAAGGGAGGGGAGGAAATGACTTGTAGCTTATAGGCTGTGCTGTTGAGAATAAGATGTAAAGACTGAAAATCCTTCCATTAAAGCACTTTTAAGTCAAGAGTGACCATAAGAAAGAAGAGCTTAAGCCACATTGTGCCCCCACTTCTCACATCTCACATGCTGAGTTTCAATCCAAGTCATCATTTTTGGTCTTTCTCATGCTCATCCTCCTACCGAATCTCTCTGTTGCCCCCCTCTGGGATGCAGGTTTTTTTTTTTTTTTTTTTTTAACAAAAAGCAGAGAACTAATTTTACACACATTATGGTTTTACCATTTAGCCTTTTTTTCGTGACATTCCTCACTTTGGAAGCATCTACAAGTTCAGTCCATGTTTTGGAAGGACCAATGTCGCTTGCATCGCATCCAAGTATGTAAATTTGCATCAACAAAATTGCTCTGCTTGCAAGTTTGTCCATAAAAAAAAAACAAAAAAAAAAACATTCTGCTCAACTTCTGCCCCGAAAGCTGACTGTAGAAACTGCAGTGTGGGGCCGTCCCAGCAACAGTAAACTGCAGTGTGGTCATGGCCAGAGGAATCTTGGCAGCCTGAGGCAGACTGTCTCAGACTTTTGGCTCCTTGCGAGCAGCATGTGTCCCTGATCCCCCTGTGGGACCTGGCGTCCTGCTAATCTGACTCCTCCCACACTACGACGCTACACTACTGTTAAAACCCTGGGGGGGGGCGCTATCTGAGTTTCAGTGTTGATAGTTAGAAAAGATATTTAACTTTTTGTCCGTCCTGCTAATGAAGTAGCTTTTATCACAATGAAAGGGAAATACATTTTTTTTTTTTAATTTAATTTACCAGAAGCAGAGATGCCTAGTCCAGATTGGGGTATTTCCTTTTTGTTGCCCAGAGGTCTGCTGTTGACTTGGCATGATTCACACTCATATCAGTAATAGTGTTGGGCACTGTGAAGCCTAAATTAAGGAAAATTCCTGCGTGGTTTTCATTAACACTGTGTGAGCTTAGGAATTAAGGACTAACTGTGGAATTCTGTTTGAAGTTATGTTGTTTAATACGTAATCACTTTCAATAATCTCCAATCATTAATGAAATAGGATTAGATGTCTAGTTTTAACAACATTGCACAACTATAGACTCAGAATAGCTGTTTAACTTTTGTCATTAAGAAAATGTTGCCACCATTGGTGCAGGTATATTCAAAGTTTTTCTCACAAAGGTTTGCGTTCACCTGCAGCAGTGCAGAGGTGACTGGAAACAGTCTGGGTGCAAAATACCAGCTCAGCATCAAATATGGCAGCGACCTCAGGCATCTAGAAAAACAGGTTGAATCAGAGGTGAAAGACAACAAGTGGAAACACTTTGAACTCACACTTGACAGGTTTGCATTACTGTATACATCATGCTTTCTTTATATATTCAACCTTGTAAATTATTTATTTTAAATTGTATTCTTATAGTGTTTGCTGTTTTTGTTTCAAGTTCAATTTGCATCCACAAGCTTATTTTGGATGGAATTCACTATATGAAGAAAGCTGGTGATAACATTATTATGTTATTCATCATATGCAAAATAATGTACTTGATGTTAACTGTGTCATGTCATATTCAAATTTGTTTTAGTCTAGTTTTGTGTGATTTTTACAATAGATAAATCTCATGATTGACAGGCTCCTGGTGCTGGATTTGGATACCTCCTGTTCTGTGTGAAAATATATATATTTTTGGCATTGTTAGAGGTAAATTCCAGTCTGTTTGAAAACATTTAAAGGTTTGCAGCCTTTGATTGCATCATTTATTTACTATCTAGTTGGGTTTGTTTCTCTGAAGTCAGTCATCCAGGTCATGGTATATCCAAATCCTGTCTTAAGGGGAGCTGTATTTGAAGTTTTGAAGATGTTTCACTTGTCACTTGAACGGTTTCATCACTAGTCTGGGAGGCTAATGTTCATACCGTGGAGCGGTTGCATTCTGTGGGAGTGGCTGAAGCCCATTTCTATTGTATACATGCCTTACATCTCTGTGTTGACAGTCGATAAGGTCACCTGGTTTTTTCAAATGGGTATTGAGTTGTGTGCATTGTTGGTGGACAAATGGTCTCTCCGGCCCTCCTTCCCGTTCAAACATGATTGTTCCAATTTGACATGAAAGGCTGTTTCACTTCTCTGTCAAACCACGGGTCCCAGGTGGCCAAGATTCAAGCGGTGTTGTCCTCAAAGTAATGTCCCCTTTGTCTTTAGATGCAAGTGCTTGTGTACATTTGCCAAGTCTGTGCACTTCTCACTGCACTGTACCACCTAAACTCAGAATTCTTTGACAGTGACACAATAACTCAACAATAATCGCGTGCATCATGAGCTATGCAGCAAGTTGTGGCGGGCTGTCTGCTGCGTTCCCCGCTTCAAGTTGAAACAGAATTGGCTGTAATTAAACATGCGAGGATCTGACTATCCCCAGTTACTAAGCAAAACCGGGGAACGCCTTTTTTTTTCCAGATTAAAGCTTGTTTCGCTGCGGGCAAACTGGCAGCAAAGTCCCACTCCTGCTGAGTCTTATTTCCACTCTTGGCTAATCTGTAGCCTGATTAGGAGTTTGTCTTGACTTTGGTTTCAGTTTGGGAAACCTTGAAATCAGAGCAACATGTTGTAAGTAATATTGGCCGGGTCCCTGTGTAAGAAGCCTTGCGTGTGTCACAGTTGGACGATTTGGTTTTATGTTCATTTGCTGGCTCTTATCTGCTGTTTTCGAGGCCCCACAGAGCTCCATGTGTTTGTAGTGACGTGCAAAGTGATCCCTTCGGCTGCTGCCAACAGTATTTAACTGTAGCCCCTGAAAATCAGACAGTTTGGGTTATTTCTTTTTTTTTGTTTTCTTTTTCCTCTTTTGGTTATGGAATCATCTCATTCATACTTTATGCCCCATGAGTCTCCTTATCCTCAATGATATCTCATATTTATGTTGAAACATTTCAGCTTCAATTTTCCAATCTTTATTTTTTTGCAGTGTTGAAGGAATATTTTTCTGTCAAATGCCGCCATATCTTGTCATCTTGATTCATTAAGAAATGGGTTTGTAGAGGAGAATCAGGCCCCCACACACAATGAAGTGTTTTTTTTGTCTTTCAGTCTTGCTGTGGTTTCCTTTTTTTTTCTTTAAAAACCCTGAATTATTTGATGCTCATAGACAAGATGTTATTGCAGCGACAAAACATCAACTAACAGAGCTTTACTGTAATGTAGCACCAGTACTATTGATACAGTGTAAACTGGATTATTGAGGGGCTTCTCTTCCAGACCACTGAGCAGACCAGAGAGACATGGCAGCTCTAAAACTTTTCCATTGCATTACTGATTTTGTAAAAGAAATCAGTTTGTGGAATGAATGAATTGAGACCAGCTGGGGGTGGGGGTCCACTACATAGGGCAAGTTGTGGGGCGAAGGAACAGAAATAAGTCATGACAAAGAGGGAAAATCCCTATATTTTTTTTGTTTTGTTTCCACACACACAAGTTCAGTAGTTGGAAACGGAACCTATTCAGAGCAGAGGGTACATCTCGAACTACAAAAAACATGGAAAAACTTACCGAGCATTGAATTACAGTTTAACACACCAACCCATAACCAAGCCTGGCTTCCTCCAGACTCTCTAGCTGCACTGATCCCCGAGGTTTGGCCCACTAGGCCAAGCCCCATCAGGCTCAGGCTGGGATTACAAACCCGGTTGTCTTGTTTCCATTGGCTATGCCCAGCTCTCTCATACACAGCCAGTTATTGTCATGGCAGCAGCGTCAGGCTGGGGACACTGGCTCCATTATTGCCACGCTGGTTTCTACACAGCGGACACACAAGGGAGGGACTGCATACACAAAGGACGGTTTCAGTCTCTGCTCCCAAACTCAGTTTATCTGCACTGTGCTGCCGGTCTATTTACACGCCAACTCTGTTGACAGTCAACCTGCGAGGAAGAGCAACTGAGCTGTACTTGTTGAAAACGATGCGTAAACATGCATGGAAAACACACGGGCACATTCTCTCCAGCGGGAAATAGTGAAGTTATGGATCACATTTTATTTGACTTGCTCAATCATCTTAATCTTAAAGAATATGTAAATAACACAGTGATAGTGGAGCATAACAGCCACTCCATTAAAACTCCCAGTCTTCGAATTAATTCTACTTCTACTTTTTTCTTTTTCTCTTCTATTCCAGACGTTTTGGACGTCCACTTTACACTATTAAGTATCTAAATCCACTGGTGCTTTTCGCAGAGTGCTTTGTTGGGTGTGTTGTATTCCCTAAGAGGTTATGGCCAGATCTACTAAGAGTATACTGTAGAGTTCAGATTCTCATGCCCTTTAAGGATGTGGGATAAATGTTCAATCGGCTCGTCATAGAGGTTCGGAGCTGCAATGCTCCTAATCCGCTCAGAAAATGTCAAAGTGCAAGTGCCGTGTTTCAAAGACACTGAAGGAAAACCGGCCCGGTCAGACAAACCGGAGCGCCGTGTCACTGGAAACCTCAGTTCACATCGACAGAAAAAACACAAAACTAAAGATTGACGTATACATGTTTTTCTTTGGTTAAAGTACTGCGAGTGCCACTGGTTTCTTTTATTACATAAAAAAAAAATATATATATATCTTTTATTAAAGCTGTAAATAAAAGAACCGTTATTCAGCACATTTTATTTCATATTTAAAATAAGTATTGAGTTTTACAACGTTTAGTGTGGTTTGTTCTTAAAATGTGAGCTCTGATCTAAATCATGCAACACGTCAATCTTCTACATCTACTTTCTCCAACCTAAGCTTGTTTGTTGGGTTTGTAACTCTCGCTGTTACATTTATTCCACTATGTTTGAACTGAACACGTATCACTGCATTAAATTGAGACGATTTTATTTATTTATTTTTGCATGCATCACATGAAAACGTTCCTGCTCTGGGTTTGATTGAATGTAACTTTGTTCTCTTTTCTTTTTTTTTTTTTTTTCAACTGTAGGTGGTGAAGATCCTAGAAAAACATGACCCCTTACGCGGCAGCTCCACGCTACCCGCCCTGGCTGTCATCAACCTCGGCGGCAGCTCCGGCGGCGGCCATCGTTTCGGCTCTATCCCCGGAGACGAGGCCAACGCGGTGCAGAACTACGTGGAGCACATGCTCTTCCTGCTCATGGAGGAGGAGAGCGGTCAGGCTGGAGCCATGGGCCCCATCCTGGAGTTTGTGGTGATGGAGAATGTGATGGAGCGCCTGTTCGTGTGGAGCCTGCGCAGAGAGTTCACAGACGACATGAAGCTGGAGCAGCTCAAGATGTACGAGATGCTGGTGGGCCAGGCTCGCCAGCCGCTGCTGCATCACAAGCCCATTCTGCGCCCGCTCATGATGCTGCTGTCCTCCTGCTCGAGCGCGACGGCGCCGCTGGTCGAGGCCGAGCTGGTGCTGCTGCTCAACCAGCTGTGCTGCGTCCTCGCCAAGGACCCGTCGATCTTGGAGCTTTTCTTCCACACCAGCGAGGACCAGGGAGCCACCAACTTCCTCATCTTCTCCCTGCTCATCCCCTTCATTCACAGGGAGGGCACGGTGGGCCAGCAAGCCAGAGACGCCCTGCTGCTCATCATGTCGCTGTCTGCTGAGAATGAACGAGTGGCCAAACACGTCGCCGAGAACACCTACTTCTGTCCGGTCAGTCCCTACAGAAAATCTTAGAATGAAATCTGTTTCAAGAATTAATTTGCCACCAGTCACATTCAACAGCAACATGACCATTAACTTGAATTTCTGACATAAAAAGTCGTGTTTACTCTCAAACAAGGCTACATTTTTTGGCACTACGTGTTACAAATGTCGAGCATTCATAAGACTGTGGCACGGCTACAAACTAATCCGATGTAAATAATGTCGTTTACCCAAAGCTGCAGACGGCGCGGTGAAGAATAGGTTTTGATGGGATGCCAGTTGAACAACAAGAGTCTGAATTTAATTTGTTCCACTGGCATCCACATGGAGGGTACAGTGGGATAATCCCATAGAAGATGTATACATTACAACAACGCTAATGATGCACTCATCTTGCTGGTAAATTGGCCTGTGATGCTATATTCTCTGTCCTCGTTTTGTTCCAATAGTTGTTATGGATTTCCAACAACAGACAGTTATTTTGACATGAATGCATTAATGAGAGACGGTATGGCTCATCATGGTCGTTAGTGCACAACGCTCTGCTGCTCAATTATTCATGACATCTCAGCGCTGACCTGCAGGAGGCATAAATCTGTGTGTGTGTGTGTGTGTGTGTGTGTGTGCTGTGCACTGAGGAACAGGAAGGCTGAGCTGTAGCGGGTGACAGCACTGTGCTAGTGTATGCATCACTTTATTAAAAGGTGGAGAGCAGGATGTGATTTACTGGAGTGTTTTGCTTTGAAGCGAGTTGTAAAACACTTTAATAGATCTGCTGAAGTCAAAGGTAACGCCAACAACAGAGCGACTGTACGACACGTATGCTAAGTAGTATACTGCATCATTAATGCTCGGCGATGCCTGTTTTTTCTCTTTATTTACTTTGTGACACATTATTTTTGATGGACGTAACATTCTAGAAATTTCACTTTTTTTGTGTGTAGAATTCACTTCACATCGTATTAAGCAACAAACTACCTTCTCTTTCACACTGAATATTTTAGGACTCAATGTTCATTCTGTTTTGAACATTCCTTACACTAAAAAGTTGTGTTGTGGTGTGTTGTGTGCGATTGTCTGCGTTTGGTGTGTCGTGGACCAGTCGTCTGTCTATAGCCGAGGGCCGGCTCCACCTGCAGCAACCCTAAGTTGGTGTTGGAACATGGATGGACAGGCCTTCACAATTATTTTTATTTGGAAACGAGAGATGGTGATGCTGTTGTTAATAATGTGGAAAAGGACTCATGGATTAGATAAAATGAATAAAATGCAAACTTTCCCAAACTTTGCCAGGTTTTGTTGAATCACAATCTAAACTATTAGAACGGTTTGGAAATATTTCTTGATATTTTGCATTAAATGTGAGGCCACTGTGAACTCTGGCCTCCGTGATCAAAAATGCCCATGTTCAGTTCCGGTGACCTGATCAGTCACAAGAATTCATTCAACTTGTTTTCATGGTGTGAAGACTGTGAAGCTGTCCAGGGTAATGTGACTGGTTGCTAATGAATTCAGCCAGGATCATAAGCTCAGAGTACGCTCTACGTTAACCGTATCCTCTTGCGCTCAGTAATCTCTTTACATGGTTCTTACTTATGTAACGCTCTTCCTACTGGAAAGAACAGATCAAACATCTTTGAAATTGGATTAAAATATAATGTAAAATTAAACGGATGCATGTCTGACTTTCTGCGTGTACATGTTAAAGTGCATAAGCCAGAGTAACCTTTTGACCTTGGATTGAGCTACACGGTCAAAGAAGATTCCGGTATTTTTAATCCGGTGTCCCTCCCTCAGGTGCTGGCCACGGGGTTGAGTGGCCTCTACTCTTCTCTGCCCACCAAACTGGAGTTTCCCAGCGAGGAGTGGCACTGCCTGCACAGAGAGGACTGGCTCAAGATGCCGCCGCTCGTCCAGTTTCTCAACTCACTGGAGTTCTGCAACGCCGTCGTTCAGGTGAGCGCGTGCGCTGAGTCTGCGTGCAGTAATGCTGTGCTTCATAAAAAATGCATTCAGATATTCTAAATGCCTGCAAGCTTTTGTTGGTCTGCACTCTTGACCCCGGTGTCTCTTAATATTGACTTTTTTTTTTTCTTTTCCAGGTGGCCCACCCTGATATCAGAGACCAGCTGCTCAGCTACATCCACAACGGTTTCCTCGTGCCGGTCCTCGCTCCGGCACTGCATAAGGTTGGCACTCCTCTCTGTGTAGTGCAGACCTACTTTTGTTTTGAATATGAATGAAAGGATTAGTTTCCATGTTTTAATTGTAAATGTATGTGCATACTAATGAAATTCCCCTTGGGCTTGAGGCTTGCATGTGTTCTGTAAGTTGATCTTCACCCACACACACACACACACACACACTTGTGATCTGTTTATACCCGTGTACAGCTCACCCTGGAGGAGGTGATGACCACTACAGCGTACCTTGACCTCTTCCTCAGAAGCGTGTCGGAGCCGGCCCTGCTGCAGACTTTCCTCTCCTTCATTCTCCTCCACCAACATGAGAACGTGTACATCTTGGATACTCTGGTCAGCCGCATCAACACTCCATTCCAGGTACAGGAAGAGCTTGGTGCACACGCACGCTTGGTAATAAAAAACACATACGACATGGATCAGGTTTATGAGATTTAAAAGTGACGTAAGTAGCTCGAAGGCTCTGGTAACAGGTTTACACGTCGACAAACAAACTGGTGTATTTTTTCTGAAAACAGTTTAAGTATTTCATCTGAATCTTTTAACATGAATAAATAATGTAGTCTTTACATTGCTGTTCACTGTGCAAATGGCTTCGGGGGTTTCCTCCAGTCTTTGCGAAAACTCCTCTTAAACACATAATCAACCACAAATGTGAGAGAAAGCAGGTTTGCTTTCCACGTTGATGTTTAAGTCGCTGTATAATGAATGTAATGAAATGGTAAAAGATATTTTTCACAACCATAATAGAGAGACAGTGACGTGTGCGTCCTCATACATTCCGTTATTGGTTGCTACAGACCTCTGTCAATATTTCAGAAAGATAAAATGCTGCTAAAGAAACAAGCATTTAAATTTCTTGGCTGCTTGAATGAAAGTAAGTTTGGCACTTTTGTTTTTGTTTTGGTGAATGAAAAAGCATTTTGTTGATTGAACAATGTGATGTTTTTCCACTGACCCCTGCAGCTGGGCACCGTGTCGCTGGCTCTCTTCCGCACACTCATCGGCTTGTACTGTGAAGACGTGATGCTGCAGCTCGTACTGAGGTGAGCCGCGCGCACACACACTGACTTATCCCATTGAAGCATGGCACGTCTAATCGGTTTACAACACGACGGGTCTTGACTCTCTACCTCCCACTGTCACCATCTGTCTGGGCTGTAGGTACCTGATCCCCTGTAACCACATGATGATGAGTCAGAGGCGCGTGGTGAAGGAGAGGGACTGTTACTCGGTGTCGGCGGCCAAGATCTTAGCGTTGACGCCGTCCTGCTGCTCTCCGGATCACAGCCCTCCGCCTCTGAGACAGCTGGAGTCCATCCTCTTCTCCAAGGGGGCAGAAACCCCCAACAGCTCCAGCAGCACAGGTAAACAAAGAGGATCATAATTACAACGTGAATCTGGCGTTTGATTTCAGATTTCAGTTTATTTTCGCTAGAAAGGAGGAAGACGGTGCCAGAGGTGTTTCAATGAACGGGCTGGCTTTAGGCACGCCAAATGTGAACACGCAGTTCTGGTAGTAATCCTCATTTTATAAATTAAATAAGCTGTGCATACAACAGTGAATTCCTCAATTTTAACCCAAACATTGTTTTTCTTATTACAGATATTAAAGTAGAAGTATCCAAAGTACATTTCTTAGAAGTATAATACAGTATAGAAATATTAGGACTAGTTGAATTTTTTTATAAAACAAATGTAGATTTGAAGCAGGGGTTTTCTCTGGTAATGGAATTAAATTGTTGTTGCACATCAAAAGTACTGATTATGAATTCATAATGTGTGTTTACACATGGTGAGTTCATTCAGCTGGGGAACTTTTGAAAGTCACCAACTACTAATGTAGAATTTCCTAGTTTGGGAGCATTCACTTGAAATGTTTTCTTAAAGAAGACTACGAAGACTTGTCCAATGCAGCCTGTGTTTTCACAGATTGCCTCAATCCTATATCGAGATACTTTGCATTAAATTCAAAAAGGCTTGACTTTCTCAGTGGGAGGTTTCCAGATTCATGGTGTTGAGAGGAAGTCCGGCCTTTCCCACGTTCCAGTTATTCATGAACGCACCATCAGTAGCAACTGGAGTGAAGTAGATTACATGGTGTAAATTGAACTTGATTATGAGGAAAATTACTTCCAGAACAATTGCTAAACAAAAAGTGGTATGAGAACCGAGGTGAGTATGTGTAATTTGTTACTCCCACCTTAGTAGCAGACCGTTGATTTAGTGAGAAAGAAAAATGCCCTCTGATCCTTCATCGGTGAACGGCTCTCTGTGGTATCTTTGTTCATTACTTCAGCATTGACGTTGTGTTTTGTGCTACAGACTTGCTGAAACGAGTTATTGCATTTCTTTTCAAACCAGCTTTTAGGGATGTTTTTGCTGCTTGTAAATTGCCTGTGCAGGAAATTCATTCTGCAGATTCTACTATTCGTGGCTGCATTTGGATGAATGGATATTATAACCCATGTGATGGTGGTGAAAACAAAGAAAGGCTAAATGGACGAAATGGGAAAACTATTCACTGCTGCTGTTGGGAGACAAAAATCACTACAATAAAAGTAATGAATTTAATAATCTTTCATTATCCCCTTTTTGGGACTCGTACCAGTTTCTTCAGTTGGTGTAGACATATGACACGCTATAAGGTGCTGATTTGCCTTTAATTGAAATGCACATTTAGGAGGATTAATTGTGAGCATATATCCAACAGTGAGGCTTCCTGCTGTTTCGCTGTATCACATCACTTTAGCCTCTGTAGTCACATGTCAAACTCATTAGTTGTGCTCAGCGTGAGTGCTGCGCTGAGCTTTAATCAGCATTTATCTGTTTTCAGAAGAAAAAAAGCTCTTCTCAGAGGAGGGCGATGGATCGGGTAACTCCTGCACCATCGGCTCAGAAATCTACCTGGATGTCAGTTACCTCCATTACCTCTACGACGCCCACCTGAGCATCAGCAGCTGCCTACGCGCCTGCCAGGTGTGGTCGGCCCTGTACGACGGCGAGAACCCGCCTCCTGAGAGATACGAGCCCGGCGTCCTGGAGGAGCCGGGGTTGAAGAGCCGACAGGCCCAGGTGGCTCTCAAGCGGGCCCAACAGCAGACCGGCCCCCAACCTCGACCCGGCCTGAACCACGGAGCGGCGCCGCGCTCCGTCCACCAGCTTGAGCTAGAGTGGGACGATAGTTACGACGCATGTCCCATGCAGACCGCCGAGACTCCTGCGCAGAGCAAACCTCCGCACCAGCCGCCTGCCGATCCCCCAAAGCACATCCAGGAGATGAGGAGAACAGCCATCATGTTAGTGAAAGACTCTTACATCGAAGAGAACGACTTCCAGGACGATGTCATGGTGTATGACCTTGTTGCTAAGAAAGACGCCACGGGTGCCGAAAGCATGAAGTCCAAATCGCAATCGGAGCCGAGCTCAGCAGGACCTCCACAGAACAACGGGCTCAGTGCAGCGCCTCCAGCCTCTGTGACGGCAGATAATAGCAAGAGCAGCTCGGACTCGAGGATCAAAAGTCAGACGGATTGTAACGACAACTTTAAGAACACGACAGTTGAGGGGGGCGATGATCTGTTGGCTCAGTACGAGGAGCTCATCCGTACTTTGGACACTCAAGCGGGCAGAAAACAAGGTAAAGCAGATGCAGAAGTGAAGAAACCCCTCACACCAAGGGAGGAGGAGGACGAGGAGGCGATGGATTTCACTTCCTTCTCTGCCGACACTCCGGAGCAAGAGAAACTGTTATCACCATTCGGGACGATCAACAAGTTCCGCAGTGGAAGTACGAGTAGAAACCAGCCGATACCTTTTACTGGTAAGTTTGCAAGAGTCTTGATATTTACTGCAAAATATCTCTTGGCCGCACGGTAAAAGAGGATATTTGTCTCCTGGTGCAGGTCCATTTGTCAGTGTACTGTTGTCCCGGCTGGAGAACATGCTCTCCAACTCCCTCCATGTGAACCTGTTGCTGACCGGCATCCTGGCCCAGCTCGCTGCCTACCCTCAGCCTCTCCTGCGCTCCTTCCTCCTCAACACCAACTTGGTTTTTCAGCCGACGGTTCGCTCACTTTACCAGGTAATACGATGGCTCTACCGAGCCACACCAGGCAACAGCAGCAGTTAGACATCATGGAGACTCGTCATTCATTGTGCTCTATTTGTATCTGTGTTAATATGAGGTGGTTGGTTCCTTCTTTTCTTTGGTTTCCGTCAGGTACTAGCTACTGTGAAAAACCAGATAGAAGAGCAGGCTGCCAGCAGAAAGGATTTCCCAGAGCTGATCATTGCTGCCCAGCACTGGCTACTGGCAAGAGATGCCATGTTCATGGAAACGGGTGAGAAAACCTCCTCCTCCTGCTGTTTTACTCCAGGTGGAGTAACACACTCCATTTATGTTGCTCGTTTGGTTCAAAATAGCAACATAAATGGAGTCTGAGCAACCGTGACAAGGAAAACAGTGACGCCTCGTCTTCAAACAGCAGGTCTCGTCAGAAGTTTGCTATATTTACTGAAATGAGTCGAAGAGGGATGACGAGTGAACCTGCGCCGGGGTCGGGGACCTGCAAAGCTCAGATGTGTTTGAGGAGCAAAGGGTGGCGCTTGTGATCCCCTCTCTCTAAAGAGCTGGCAAAAACCTCCTTTCTGCTGGTGATGAAAGGTGTCTGTGCAAACACTGCCCATGCTGACCCATCTTGATACCACAGGACAGCTTAGACGTCTCAGAGTCTGGGGAGGTCAATAGTGAATTAAAGCTGATCTAGACGATAAAAAAGTTTTAATGTGTTGTGGGGGGCGGGGTGGGTTGGGGTTTGTGCTGAAATGGATTTACCATTTTCTCAGTATTACCTGTGAAAGGCTTCTTCTTCCCCAACCCTAATGAGCAAACGTAGAACGTTAATACCTTCAAAAACCTTACGAACCCTAAAACAATGTCTCTCTTATTTGTACAGTAAATGAAATTACAGCCATATCGAGGTTAATTAAAGCCAAGTAACATAAAAGTCACCTTTACAGGTTTAGAGAACAATATATTTAAAGATTATTTTCACTTTACTCCTTGCCACTTGTTGCCATTCGTGTACGGTTTCTTTTTTAAAATCCACACATGGATTTATTAAGATATCAAAGAAATAATGTGATTTATACTGTTGTGAAGCTCCTCAGTGTCACATTTTGTCAGACGCTTGAGCATCTCGTACGACGAGATGTTTTTCTGTTTTTGTAGTTAATTCTTTTCGACTTTGTTGAAATGTGTTTTTGTAGCTCAGCAACCACGTCAAATCGCAGGCATTTATCCGCGCTGTGCTGTTGGCACCTGATGTTTGCAGAAGTGCAACAAAAAAAAAAAAGAAGAGAGATTCGATGTGTCGATCAGACTCGTCTCTTGCGTCTTTCAGTTCAGAAAACTGAAAAGAAGTCACGGGAGCTTGTTGCCGTCACACCGGGACATCGACATTTCCGCTCATCTTCCGTTCTTGTGACTTATTCTACTTTCCTTCTGTCTATATTCTCAGACAAAAGCAGTGGCTCCAGCAATCACGACGGAGGAGGGATTTTCAAGAATTCGCCGCCACCGAAACCCAAAGTCGTCATCTCTCTGGATCAGACCGAGGTCTTCGGCGCCGTCCTCTTCACGGAGTTCCTCAAAGAACTGGCTGCAGTAGCACAGGAGCACTCCATCTTATCGTACATTCCTATGGAAGAGTAATCCTCTCTCTTTAGGCTTCTGTGACGAGTCCCAACGAACTCAGACGAGGACAATAACTCCTTTTTCATACACATTGTGACAAAGAAGCCATTTTACAAATATAGAGTATTTATTTTCCAAGCAAAAGAAATTATTTTTAATTTCTTCTTCCTACTTTTTCAATAAGGTCCAAATTCAATGCTGGAAAATCTCGACTTGTAGATGCCTTCACCAGCTCATCGTGCCCGGAAAGGTGAACTTCAGGTCCAACAACCAAAGACTGTTGATATTTTTTTTTAATGGTAACGCTTAACAAATATCGGTCTCTATCTTGAACTTTCTTCTGGGTTTTGCTTGTTCTGAATGTCCTTCTGAACGGCCTTTTAGGAGATTATTTAGCCTCGATGCCCTTTCAGGAGACCGAACATAAACATTTACAGCCATTTCCTATGCAAGTGCTACACGACAGACTTAATGGGCAAAGCAGGTTGGTAGAGGGTGTATTTATTTAACCCCCCCCACACACACACACTAATTCATGACGGTACCTCAGGAGTTTTTTGATGCATCTTTTTCTTTTTCCATTAAACAACTTGGGGTGAGGTGATTTCCCCTACAATGCACTCCGTTCTCACATTTACCAGCTCTGCAGCTTATTAACGTTTGAGCAGACTGATGTTACAGAGCACCAAAACCAGGCCGATCAATGTTGATGTATTTAATTTGCCTTACCTTAGTCACGCTTTATAATGTATATATTGTAAGAAAGAGATGTTTTGGACACTATGCAAGTCAAGGGTATACGAGGTATAATTATTTGGAGCATATTTTCATCATGGGAATGGGGTATTTAAGACTTTTTTGGAGACTAACTTTCTATTGCTTTTTTTTTTTTTTTATTATTTCTCATCACATTTTTCCTGTTAGGTCATGGAGGGTGTTGTTTGTAGTTGTTTTGGAAGAATCATCATTTTACAACGGTTATCAAGGACAACCTGCTGTATATTGCTTTTATTTTAGTCTGCGTGTCGGCTTTCTCTTTGTCCAAATGGGAAAATAGTTTGTCACAAAGCTTGTCTGTATGAGCTGATTTGACTAAGATGGGAAAACTTATAGTGCCTAACTGATGATATTTAGTTCACATGATGGCTTGATATCTAAAGATTTTGAACAGGAGTAATATAAATTTTTACAATTTTAATTTTTTTTTTGTCCCGTCCATTATACAAGTTTAAAGGGAAGATTTCAACAGTTGACAATATGATCACAAAGATCAGGTATTTTACAACAATGTATCAGAATATAATGCAGATTATTATTTAGCAGATAAAAGAGAAACATTTGACAGAATCTCCATATTTCGTCAGTTATAAAGTCAGCATTTTCATAGTCTGTATAGAAAATGATCCAAGAGCCTAAAACTGAAAATCTTTATCTTACAAGAATCCGTAGATTAATTTTGAAACCTCATTTAAAAAGACACGGTATATATTTTTTTCCTTTTTTAAAAAAAAAAAATTTTTCACTTCCTACTTGATGCTTTGCAGGAAAACTAATTAAGCATAAAGATTTTATTTTATTTTTTTGCTAAAAATGATGAGAACTGTATATTAATCAAAGCCATTTTTTGAGGGACTTTATTGAGTCCGTCTCTCCAGGTGAAGAAAGTGGCCAAGCACTTTCAGCCTTTTCATACCACAGTGCCGCTCACATCCAGCCCAGTGTATTAAATAAAGAAAGAAAATCGCCTTTTTACCAGCACTGTGGCATGCATGCAGTTATCACACCCAGGACTGTTTCTATCTGAGTGGGTTCAGATTTCCAAAGACTCATTCGGCTTGTTCTTTTCTTTAGAATCTGACCGAGCTGCTATCATGTTGGTGTTTGAGATAAAATTCAAGCCTCTTTTAATAAAGAAAAACAAAAGAAAAAATCTGATAAATTAACATTGATGCGTTGACGCTCTCATTTCACACAAAAAAGGATTTCAAGCTTAAAAACACATGTTTTGCCTCAAAATGTATCTAAAACCATCTTCTTTACTTCTCTTAGCCGAGGGGTGCTCCGCTGCAGTTTGTTTGTTTAGACACACTCGTTCTCGTTTATCCAGTTTCCAACACCCCCCTCCCCCCCAGAGAGATTTTGTTCCAAACTAGGTTTTGTTGTTTGGTAAACACAAGAGCTTACACTCTCTTACATGCAATGACTACAGCATACAGCAGTGATGGGGCCAAATGTTTGAACAGCTCATAAATATCCTGCACACACTAGATAAAGATCTTTTTGATGAGCGAAAGCCTCATTTTCTGCCTGTTTGTGCAAACCGGTCATGACGGGTGGAAAATCAGAAAAGAACTCTAAATTGAAATGTGGAATAAATCAAAAACTATGTATGTAGGTCAGAATATAGGCCACTGTTGTGGTGTCAGCATTCATAAAGACCAAGCTGGAAGCGGTGGCATGCACCTGAGATGTGCAACAGCAGCTGAATATGTTTTCCCATTTATCAGTCTTCTGGTGTTGGAGCTGATCGAAGCGGAATATTGGGGAAGGCAGGGTACACCTCGAACAGGTCACCGGGGTGTTCATGGATTTTTTTTTTTTTTTCCTGCAGTCTAAAAACAGGCATTTTGAGGACGTTTGGGGATAAGTTAATGTGTTATTGTTGTTGATGGACTGGCAATCTGTCCAGGGTGTCCCCCTGCCTTCGATCGCAGCTCCAGCGCACCATGACCCTGAAAAATGTTATAAAATATGAATAGATAGACCTTCAAAATAAGTCAACCGCTGAGGAAAATCCGTGGCATTAAAAACAGTCAAAAACTTCAAGAAAAACAATCAAACATCTTGACGAGTAACATTAAGATTGCATCTCCTGCTTCCACCACAAGAGGGAGCCCATTGATTGCTCTCCTGCTCATCAATGGGCAGGAGAGCAATCAATGGGCTGCCCATTGATGAGGATCTGGGCTGGGCCTCTGCTGCCTCTCTGTCCAACAGAGCATCTGTCATGTCAGCAATATCATCTTCTGCCTCACAGATGACCATAATGGTCAATATGGCAGAAGCCAGTGGTACATTAAGTTATATTGGAAAGGGTTACTTAAAATCACACACAGGTCCTTGAAGAGAAATAACACTCGAAGCTCACCCTCTCTACTCGTCCTCAGAGCCTTTGACTCACCGCAGAGGAAAACTGCACATCAAGGCCACATCAAATATTTTCTTACCGTGTGAGGACGTGCATTTCAATACGTCATGGGGCACGTAAATTAAAAAAAAAAAAAAAAGCAAATGGTGAAACAATGACAGTGGATAGTGAAAAAGCTTTATTTCTTTTCAAACGCATAAATACAGACAGTAATGTGTTGCAGAGTATTGCCTTGTTCAAATATTTACACTGTCTTCTGTTGTGATGGCTTTTTCTACTCTGTCATCACACTAGTTGGCCTGTGTTTTATGGCAGGATGTGGCCTTGGTTACTCAGAGACGAAACGGCAAGATTTTTCTGACGTCGGGTAAAATGCTGATGTGCAGTTAGTGATCCAGCAGGTTCAGAAGAGTCGGACCCTCATGAAGTCTTTTCCTGCAGAATCGCCCTCAACAGAACTGGATCAGCTCTCCCCTTGGTCTCTTTCTTCACCAGCCCCATCAGCTTGTTCAGGACCTTCTTATTCCCGTTTCTAATGGCGTCAACCTACAGAGCGGCATGACAAACGGAACATCTCAAACTCGTGTGCAAAAATAACTTTCCAACCACATGCAAGATTTTATTTGAGAGCTTGCACCTCGTTGGGATGCGCGTCCAACACCTTCTGGCAGATGTGACGCAGATGTTCAGCGTCACTAACGAGGGCCAGGTCCTGCTCCTGGATGATCTGCAGAGCCGTCTTCCCCGGTGACCTCCACATGTCCTGGAACACCTAGGAGGGCACGCGGAACGGCGCGGGATGCAGTGAGAAGCAGAATACAAACCGACCCTGGCCGGGTTGGAGGTTTTGACAGACAGAAGGGGATAATTGTGCTCTCTGTGCAGCCGACTGACCTGCTTGGCAGCCGAAGAGGAGATGTGTCCCGTTTCCTGGAGCTCCAGCAGCTCAGCCAGGGCAGGAGCGGAGATTGGGCTGGAATCAAATTAAACGGATGATTTCATTACTGCTCGATAGATGGACTTGAATTAATTATTCAAATGGTAGAGGAGATGGGGAGAGACACAATGGGAGTGTCATTACAGTAAAACCAACATTTGTAATGTAATTATAATATTTTTCTCTGCTCATTTATTCCTTCGGCCAACGGGTGGAATAACCGTCTTCCGTAAACGGAAGAAAAAGAAATACACAGGACGTCTGCGTAAACAATCAAACTAAAGTGGTTGCAAGAAAACAACGTCACGAGGACAAATTGTGTCAGTGTAGGACTTCAGTCAATGCTAAGAGTTTGTTTTGTTGTTTCAAAGATGGAAAACACTGTACACTTGGTTTGCTTTTGTCCAAAATATCCAGAGAGAAAGTTGTCTTAGTCGGGAGTGTTTTGTCAGCGTTTATTCGATTTTTGTAGCATCAGACAGCAGCAGGATCGATAGGCGTGTTTGAAAAACACAACGGCAGTCAGCAGTCGGATTGGCGTCTAACGGTGGATGATATTGTTATTTTTGATTTCAGGTGTGTTTTCAAACAGTCTTCGGTCTGGAGCTCGATCACAGTTTATGCACAGAGGGATCCGTTTCCGTCTCGTCAAGTCAGCTTTCACGAGAGCAATGCACCACTCCGATAGCCATATTTGACGCCACGACTAAGAAACACTGATGAATCATTCAGAGATGCAGTGGAGCTCATTTGAACTTTCCCTCTACTTTGTAAACAAGAGTATCCAGTGTTAAAGCAGTCAAGGCCGACAAACGAGGACCCTTATGCCAACGTTTTGAGGCTGTCTAATAGGGTTTATAGTGTGAAATCGAGCAGACGCTTGTGAGTTTACAAAATACTTTCCATATTAGAAAAGAGTAGAAGAGTTTATGCACATTACACCACGGCAGGAACGGGATGAGTCTGGGTCGCCCAGTCTTTGTCTTCAGGCCGGAGCTTGACCACAACTATCGCCAACACAAGTAGATAAACAAGATCAATCATAAGAGAAGCACCACGCCTAATAATCTGTCCGATCACATGATAGCAAAGAGCAAACACACCTCACAACAACGGACGACACTCCTGTCATCAGTATATTTGACTTTACCACTGAATAACCAAGACGCTCTGTAGCTTTCAACAATGTGCTGTGATTTGCATTCAGATTAACGGCAGGCAGGTAAAATCACAAGGGGTTTGCCAAACAAACAAACAAACAAGTTCGGTGTTGAAGTAGAAATCCTTCCTTTGTTTTTACAATCTTCTACATTTTTATCCTTCACATCATGTCATGAGATGTGTGATAACCGTGTTCCCCTCTCCGTCCTGCCACTGAGGCAGCGACACGTCGGAGCTGGTCGGAGCGTCCGGTCGAGCTCCTTAAGGTACGTTTACACGATGTTCACGGCAGCCCCGTTTGCCCGAAACGTAGTGCGCCGTGGGATTTTGGGGAATTCTGAGGAAGGCGTGGCACGTTTGGAGAAGGTGTTCTGTCGTTGATTGCTCAGACTCCAATGAAACTCCCCTCCGGGCTCGGAGCAGGCTTCCTCCCAGACCCTGCGCGCCGTGGCACACCGGAGGAGAACGCAACGCAAGCCGTGATTAAACGTGATGAAATGGCTACTTTACACCGTTACACGCCCTCAGAACCGTGACGGAAGTCGCGACGCGATAGAACGCGCACCCGACGTCACTTCCTGTAAGCCTCCCGTCCCACTACGGACCGCCTCCAACTTCTATTACGGCCAATTAGATGCTGCGATAAATGTTTTGACAGTTTACGGTACATTTACACGATGTTCCCGGTAGCCACAGCAGCTTGTTTCAGGCCAGACGGTGGACAAAACGTGATGGACGTGAGACAACGCAGAGGGACGGGATGGGCAAACGTAACAGGTCGTGATTGCCGAGGGGCGCCGTGCCAGATTTTTAAACTGTCAAAAAAATTTGCGTCGGCGCCGATGAGAAACTTAGTAGCCCGTAACAAAACGTGGCAGCACGTAAATCGCCGTAATAGAACTTGGAGGCGGTCCGCAGTGGGACGGGAGGCTAACAGGAAGTGACGTTTAGTGCGCGTTCTATCGCGGTTGCTTCGCGTTTTATCACGTCGCACCGCGACTTCGTCACGGTTCTCGCGGCGTGTAACGGTGTAAAGTAGCCGTTTCATCACGTTCAGTTGCGGCTTGTCCCGGCGTGTGACGGTTTGTGGACCCGTTTCATTGGAGTCTAAGCAATCAACGACCTTCTACAAGCTCTGCCACCGAAAAAGAAACGAAGAGGTATGTATGCACTATGACTGCCTTCACTTTTGGTGGTTCTTTGAAGCATAGACGTGTTTTCAAAATGGCTCGACGTCCACATTTCATCCGTAGAAAATCTTGACAGAACCTGAAAAACGTCTTCCTCAGAATTCCCCCAAATCCCACGGCGCACTACCTTTCGGGTAAACGGGGCTGCCGTGTAGTAAACGTACCTTAATGGCATGTCTGAAACTTGACCTCGCTTGCTGTCCGATCCAACATGCCAATATGCCTCCAGATGTCTCTTTTGCATTAATTTGACTCGACGGCTTCGAGCCAAATGAGCTCAAATAAATCTGGTCTGTCCCGGCCGAGCGGCAGAAGCAAAGCTTTGATATTTCCCATAATTACACGAAGAAAGGAGATCGTTGCTGTGTTTCTTCTTGGCAATCAAACTGCCAGTCATCTCCCCAGGGCTCCACATACTCGTATTGTTTCTCTCCAGTACTTTATATGACTCTGTTTCGTAATGGCCTGGGCTTTAGATGATCCCGTCAGCCAGTCTGTCTC
Organism: Lipophrys pholis; assembly: GCF_963383615.2. Lineage (NCBI taxonomy): Eukaryota > Metazoa > Chordata > Actinopteri > Blenniiformes > Blenniidae > Lipophrys > Lipophrys pholis. The sequence goes on from NC_137628.1 coordinate 25,589,296, forward strand.
AGCACCCCCCCCCCCCCCCCCCCCCAATTCTCCTCCTTTCAACCAAAGCGAATGCAACATTATGCATGAATAAACACCGGCTACTTGGTGATTTACTCACACACACATATCCCTCATAACAGTCTGGGAACGGAGGATAAAATAACAGCAACTATGTCGACGTCAGCAAATTTATTTTAATTTCAACAACTATGAAATCAGTCTTTACCATCAAGCTTTTACCTCTTAAAAACAAACTGTCATGGCGCTTTGCAGCCAAACTCAGCAGGACTCGACTCCTCAAAAAGTATTAAACTATCACTTAAAAAAAAAAAAGTCAAAATGGAGGGTTGAGAGATGTGGCCAATAGTTAGTGTCACAGTAGGAAGAGAAATACTGGGAGACGACTTTCAAAGTGTGAAAGGTATTGAAACAACTTCTTCAAATTCAACAGAATGCAAAAAAAAAAAAAAAAAGGTTCAATTCCTATCCCAAATAGGTTCGGATGATTTGTACAACAAATTACAAAAACTTGACAATCTCACAATCTAGATTTCATCCACTTCAATGCGTGGGTAGCAGGCTGAAAGTAAGACATTTTCCACTTGTATGACATCTGGAGACAGCAATACAAATCCCCTAAAGTTAGGACGGGGTCAACAAAAGGCTAAACATTTGAAAGCATATTATTAAAAACCACGGGAGAATAGTTTTGAACCCAATTAGCAAAATATTAGTAGATGAAAGATGAGTCCACATAACATTAAAGTCTGACCTGTAAACTATGATTAACAATAGAATGTTTGCAGGGCCGACAGGCCGACAGAGGACGCAATCATGGCAGCTCTTACACACCATCTAGTCATCCTGACGGCAGGCGCACCCCAAGGCCGTGTCCTCGGGCCCCCTCCTCAACTAAACCCGCTCACCCATTCGTAACACAAACATCATAGTCAAATCTGTTGACGACACCATGATGACACAGACCTTCTGTCGATAACTTGGATTTTAACACCACGGCTGTGTTGACCGGTGGATTCAAACAAAAAGTGCTCTGTCCTGAGTCGTTTAACATATCTAGATGGAAATACCGTGAAATAAAAGCTGGAATTCTGAACTTTTGTCTCATATTCATGTTTTGATCTGAAACACAAATGCCTTCAGCATACAACAAAAACAAAAGAATCGACCTTGCCATTCCAATATTTTTTGAGGAAACTGTACATACTTTAAAAAACCTTCACCGATTAAGTGAGAAATCAGCTTCTGCCAGACCTCATAATCCTTCAGGAAATGCAACTTGTTCCGGCATGAGTTTCTCCAATAGGGATCAAAACAGCACCTCAGGAAGTGCTGATTTACTGATGTCATTTGATTTGTTGAAGCAAGCTTTTTCACTGAGACTGTCAGACTGTCGCGGGGGCTTCTATCAGGGAGACGCAACGATTTTTAGAAGAGTCAAATTATTTATGAACTCATATGTTAGGGTTGTATACTGGTAGTTGAGAATCTGTTATTCAAACACAGTCTGCTAGACTTTTATGTTTGGATCCATAAAGAAGCATTATTCTCAAAGCTATACCGCACAAGATAAAATGGCTTCATGTTTGTGACAACACACTCAATTATTCAGCGCAAACCTCCTCTGGGAAAGAAAGACAGAGGAAGCAGTTCAGTATTTGTTGAGGTTTGTCCTAATGAGCCATTGTGCATGTCAAGGTTGGGATTTGATCACAATCCCTAAATTGGACAAAACTTTTACAACAGACATGAAATTTTTTTTTTTTATTGTTCTTACAATTCTGGACAAAGAACGCCTCAGACTTGTGGGGAAAACGTAAAACTCGGACATGGACTTCAGCCCCTCACACAATCATCGTCACATATGGTTCATTCACGTAGACAATGCTGCACTGATGCCGTATTGGCTGCAGGGAGTGTGCGGACAGTGACAAAAGCTAATGACAGTAAAATGTTTGATCATTTTGGACTGTTTGTCATTTGCCGAGTTCCTGCACTTCATGTTTACAACCCAGACCGGGCCATTTCCTGCATCTCCCTCCCTTCTTGCTTTTGGCCAATCCACGCCGCTAAATTCTGCCGGGCAAATTCTGGCTGAACTGTAAATTCACACTGCTGTTAACACACGTGCCAGCCCAGTTTGCTGCCAGCACCGATCCCCCCACCTGCCTCCCCAAAACTCTTCCTTATGTGCTAAGCTTTTGGTATTATCAATTTGACCAAGCTCTGATGTGCTTGTATGAATTTGTTAAAGGAGATCAATGTATGTTATCGTGTGTTTCTTGGTAGTGACGTCTCTGATGCAACAGTCACCAGAATATAGAGACAAACTTCCCGTACCTGATGAACAAAATGACCAAGTATTTCCCAAATGAAACCAGTTTTTTTTTCTCCCCCCTCACATAAATCAAACCCTGGATGCAGCATTTTGTGGCACTTCAAAAGGATAAATTGACTAACACAATTTGGGAGATGAGTGACTTCTATTGAAGAATATTTCTTAACTATTCTGGAATCTATAGTCACTATATTGTTTCATTGAGGAAATATGATTGTGACACGCTCAACTATAGTTGTAATAAATCTTTATATTTTCTTACATTATTGACAAATTGTTACATTATTGACTTTAATATGAATGTTATGTTATTGACCATTATTACATTATTGGCTGTAACAGTCGTGGGACACTGAACAAATAGAAGGTAGACACTCAGCAGAGTCCTTCTCTGTTCATTTAGTTAAGATGTTGTGAGAAAAACGCTGCATTAATACACATTTTGGCGAACTGCAGTAATCAATATTCAGAATTTGAATCACGATGGCCCTAGATGTTCACAATCAATTGAACAGGTTGGTTTAGTCATCATATTGAAGATGACACAGAACTTTGCAAAAAGCCCCTCACAAGTATTTGTAAATCATAATACTTGACTTTGCAGCAGGATATCACAAAAGATATCCAACTATAAAAGACGAGCACAGGGCATAAGGTTGAAGCTATTAAAGGGAGTGATTTGTCTGCGTACTTCTCACCTCTGGCTCACGCTCATATCGTGCTGTTTGAGGTGACCCAGCAGGTCACTTGTCACCCAGCCAACCACCTTCCTGGATTCTTTCTTTGTCGCCTTCAGCAGAGCCTCGAAGTACTCCACCAGCCCGTCCTCGTTCTGCAGCACGAACATGACTTCATTACTTTGCATGCATATCATCTAATCAGGATGAAATCAGCCCAAAAGAGTTCATCGGTACACAGCTGCGTCTCGCAGAAGTGTATCCTAGTGACCTCCACTCAGATTTAAAAGGATGCCAATTAAAATAAAGATACAGGGGGAGTTATGGAGTGAAGGAGCCTCTCTCTCTCTCTCTCTCTCTCCTTCTCACCGGTTGTTTTTACTTGCTTGGAAACTCACCACTAGGGTGAAGCTGTGCTCGGGCAGGATGCCGTATGTCTCCACCAGCCTGTCTCTTTTGACACCGGGCAGCTCTGGCAGGGCTTCTTTTATCTTCTGCACCACCACCGTCTGGCACGCATCGATGCCAGTGGGCAGTGATGCGTTATCCTCATACACAATCAGAGGGGGCAGGTTGGGCTCCGGCATGAACCTGAGGGAAGGCAGCAGAGGTGAGGCGAGGTGAGCAGAAGAAAAGTGGGTAAGGGAGGGTGAATGCTTTATCAGCAGTACAGATAAGCCCTGAGAGAAGGGGGGCTGGCTTTTGTTGGGATACTAATAGCCCTCTCGACACTGCGCTTGACACATTTCACTTGTTCTCCTAATCATTTGACTCCATCAGCCTTAAACCTGCCTGTCTATCATTCTTCCACCCAAACCAAAACACACACACACACACACACACACACACACACACGCACACACACACACTGCACACCAGAGGTTCAGGCCTCGAGTAAATCCTGTGTAATTCTTTGCAGCAAGTTGTCAATCCTCAGATCCCAATGTGGGCAGGACAATCTTACCCTCACACATAGAAACATGCAACACAATGCAGTTATTACAAATATAGTGAAAAACAAACATCCAAGCTCTACCAGATCTGCTTTTAAAACCTGACCATTAATAGCGTGTGTGTAATCATTTTAAAAAACAACAAACGGCTTTACAACAACATTTTTCATTAGGAAAACACCATACTGCATTTAATTGTTCAATGTGCAATGCATTTTAATATTTATAGCACATTATCAGCAAGGATGCTTCAACACATCAACACGGCATCCGAGGTGGGAGCAGGATCATTTTTACGCCTTTAGACCAAACTGTGAAAACACGAGTTACAAAAAAAACACCCAGGAACTGTCAACAATTTCAGCAAAAAAAAAACCAAAAACCTGGTAATATTTATAACTTTGAGCACTGCTGCACATCAGTTATTTGACTTCTTACCAGATACACATCTTTGATTCAAATGAATGGGGCTGTCATCCTGAGCTCTGCAGAAGCTTCATTACAATCTGTTTAGTTCTCTCAGGTATGTTGCAGCAGTGAAACACTGAAAACATGTAAAACAGCAGCTTCGAAGAACCACGGCTGCAAAAACACTGGATAAAACTAATGGGTTTTTCGAAAAAATATTATTATTCAAGAGGTTGGTTTTGTGGATGGATCATATTATAATAATCAGTAGATAGATTAAGATTAATAGAGAGATTAGTTTGGTTGATTAAGCAGACTATTAATAAATAGTTTAGTAGATATATTACATTAAAGATCAGATTAATATATGGACAAGTTTAGATTTGCTATATTTATAGATTAGATTATGTCTCTAGATTAAATGGATAGGAGAGAAATAAACAATATTTCTGTTGAAAAGAGGGTATGTATTGTCTTGAATTTCAAAAAACAAAACAAAAAACCCATCAAATGTACAATCCAGCCATGTGATTTTTTGGGATTCCAAGATTTGATATTTTCAGTGACATATTAGCATTGTCCCCCTCACCTGTAGTCCTGAAGACCCTCTTTGTCTCTCATAGGAGTGGTCTCCCTGAAAGAAGAGATGTAAACAGTAAAGAATTCACATTGTAATACATAAACAAGAAGCAAACCTCCTTCTTTGCTTTGTTTTCTATTGAAGGCATCTGGGTATCTCGGAGTCTCTAAATGTTGTTGGATCAAAATGTTACGTTATCGGCCATTTTCTTTAGTTTTCAAGAAAATTTATAGAAAATCATTAGCAGATCAAACAACTGCTGAAGAATACTGGAAAAAACTCATCAAACGAGGAATGTGAACATGCGTGTGGGGATTGTGTTCTGGCAGCTCGTTTGTCTTCAAATCAATCAAATTCAAATTCACAGGCCACCACGCACTATTGTTTAAGACGCTTCGCTGTGTAACTCAAAACATGCAAGGCCTCAGCGGTGTGGGAGCCGGATCGTTCGGCGAGCTCATGAGCTTGCGAGTAGCACATTGCTCACAGATAACACCGGGCGACGGCGGCACCCAAACGACTCTATTCATCATCATTACCATGATGGTGCGTCCACAGCAAAGTGCAGGACTAACGAACCAGGCAGAGATCGCAGTCAGAGGTTGTTGCAGTGGCTAAATCTTGGCGCGACATGCGCTGCTTTTTCATGCTCTCACCCCAATTTGGAGTCGTACGCCCGGGTCTCGTTGTGAACCGTTCCCCCTTTCTGCAGGACTTCAATCTGCCTCTGGATCTCGTAGTCTGGCGGACATAAAGGACCACATGAACAGAGAAACCGTGCACAAATACAATTTGGTGGTAAATGCCAAACACCTGCTGTTATTTACTGGCAATCCTCGGGTCTGTGACTGCTGCTACGGCATAATTCTGATAAACGATGTTTTCCTCCGTGACTTTTAAATATCAGCTCAGCTGCAGAGTGAACGTGATACAAGTTTATTGATAAATAATTCAAACACAGCAACGCGTTGCATGTCAAAACCCCGCTTTTAAAAACCTGCATGTCAAATGCGGAAATTCTCTCACTGGGACTTTTTGTCAATCACCAGCCAGCAAAGTTCCAGCTGACATCGAATCTGCCTCTTTTCCTGTGAGCAGCTGGGAGAAGTCAGCTGAGCATCACATGCTGCTATCACACTGCTAATTGTTTATGAATGGCTGTCAGTCTGAAACCTGTGCCTCACGAGTCACTGCCAGCATCAGCTAAGCCTCCTAGCATCTCCTCATAAAGCTCTTCTTCGATGTAAAAGAAAACGAGCCCATTTTTAAGCATTACTGTTACAAAAACGGGGGGGAAAGCTTTTGCACACTGCGGTTCTGGTTTTCTGTGCTGCTCTTCAGTTGTCAAATTAATGAAAAGGAGAAAAGAGATATTTCTTTACCAATTGAAGCAAAGGTTAACAGGAGAAGCAAACTGTCCAGTAAAGTTTCTTCCGGCACTGTGAGACTATCTTCTAATCTTAAATACAAAGGGAGCTGTTCCCAGCAAGAAATAAGTCTGCTATATAACCGCTTACTATGGATTGGAAAAGTTAATTGCTGAGCTTTGGAGGTGCAGGGAAGCAGATTGTTGTTGTCTTTAGTTTCCAGTCTTTGTGCTAAGTTAAATTAACCATCTATTGCTGCATATCTGCTGCAATGCTGCAGCAATCTTCGGTACTTTGGGTCGACAATTTAAACACTGAGACTGATGCAGTGAAGACGTGAAACATAACTCGAGTTAATTGACCGTAAGCATCAACAAAATGACTAAAGGTACGTTTACACTATGTTCACTGCAGCCCCGTTTGCTCGAAACGTAGTTCGCCGTGGGATTTTGGGGAATTCTGAGGAAGGCGTGGCACGTTTTTCACGTTCTGTCAAGGCTTTCTACGGATGAAATGTGGACGTCGGACCAATTTGAAGCAGGTTTATGCCTCACAGGGCCACCAGAAGCGAAGGCAATCAGTGTATCCTGAGAGTTTTGATGGGTGCATACATACCTCTTCATTTCTTTTTGGGTGGCAGAGCTTGTAGAAGGTGTTCTGTCGCTGATTGCTCAGACTCGAACTAAACTCCCCTCCGGGCTCGGAGTCGGCTTCCTCCCGGACCGTGCGCGCCGTGGCAAGCCGCGATTGAACGTGATGAAACGGCGCCGTGAGAACCGTGATGAAGCGCGGTCTACACATAATTGGCCGTAATAGAACTTGGAGGTGGTCCGCAGTGGGACAGGAGGCTTACAGGAAGTGACGCGTTCTATCACGGTTGCTTCGCGTTTTATCACGTCGCGCCGCGACTTCGTCACGATTCTCACGGCGTGTAACGGTGTATGGTAGCCGTTTCATCACGTTCAATCGCGGCTTGTCCCGTGTGGCGTGTGACAGTTTGTGGACCCGACGCGTTGCGTTCTCCTCCGGTCTGCCACGGCGCGCACGGTCTGGGAGGAAGCCGACTCCGAGCCCGGAGGGGAGTTTCATTCGAGTCTGAGCAATCAACGACGGAACACCTTCTACAAGCTCTGCCACCGAAAAAGAAATGAAGAAGTATGTCTGCACCCAGCAAAAGTCTCAGGATACAATGATTGCCTTCACTTCTGGTGGCCCTGTGAGGCATAAACCTGCTTCAAATTGGTCCGACGTCCACATTTCATCCGTAGAAAGCCCTGACATAACGTGAAAAACGTGCCACGCCTTCCTCAGAATTCCCCAAAATAACACGGCGCACTACGTTTCGGGCTAACTGTGTAAATAATATTTTTCCTGGAGTTGCAGTTCTTTTAATTTAAAAGAAAACTCTTTAAAAGTAGTACCAAGAAGCACAAAGTCTCCATGACCTCATTCTAATAAGCACTTTCTGGCAACTTATAACTGCCAATAACATACTAACTTGCCATTGACGTAATAAAATAGTAAAAGATTTTTACAAACGGAATTGAGAAAGAGTACTCCATAGTACGTATCCTGAATGATTGAACATGACGGTTATGCCATTCACTATACCCATTTTTGATAAGCAAACTGCACAAAACATGTAAAAAAGCTCTTTTCAGGATATACAGTCCTATTTAGGTAGAATAACATTATCAACTGCATTTATTTCAATATATCTAATACACTTGTTAAATTATTGACTAAATGTTATTACAATAATGCATCAAATTTTTTATTACACCAACGCAAGTTATTACATTTTGGGGTTTATTCCACTGAAAAACGGCAACATGTTTACAATGTTGGTTGTTACACATCCTGTCAGATCCCGACGCTCACACTCATTATTAGAGTCAACATTTAACCCCAAGCATATGTCTTTGTGGGGGAAAACCGATGAATTCAGAGGGGGAACTAAAAAAACTAAGACTAAAAAAACAACAAAAGAAAAACCCTGACTCAACCCAGGGATTTTCCACATGTGAGGAGAGACTGCAAACCGCTACACACAACCATACAGCCATGATCAGAACCACTCGATGAAAATCCAAACTTTAAGTCATCATCAGAATTTGTCGGTTCTCTCCTCGCCCCAGAGATTCTAAAAACTGAAGCAATCTGACCCACCATGAAAAATGAAGCTCATTATTCTGGCTTAGTCTTCCTGCAGCTACCTCTAAACCACTGTTTATAATTCAGCCCCTGGTAAAAGAGCAAAGAAGACGCACATTTCCCCAAAACATCAAACTTTTCCTTTCAAGTACGACTCTTGATTAATTCGCTACACTCCAGTATTTACTGCCAGGTGGATTACACAGACTCCAAGTGATTACTTCAGGGTGACACTGCATGCAAATGTCAGCCGAGGAAGAAAAAAAAGTTTCACACGGTGTGAAATAAAGAACATCCTCTGAAAGCCTGCCGCACTGGTCGTGTCCACCTGCAATCCATTGGCGGTTTGAAACTTTCTTTGCGGGCTCACCTATGGCTCTGGCCAGGTATCGGGCGCTGTTGATGTTCTTCACCTCCGTCCTGACGCCCAGCGGCTCTCCGGGTCTGTGCACCGACACGTTAGCGTCCACTCTCAGCTGCCCCTCTGAGCAGAGCGCGGCAAAAGATGCATGCGGAGTGAGATATAAGTGCAGGGTTAGGAGTGCAAAAAAAAAAAAAAAAGTGAGAAAGCGGGAGGGGCTGAGAGCGATTTCCATACCAGACATGTTGCCATGACAGGTGCCCAGGGTCTGCAGGATGAGCTGGAGCTCTCTGACAGCTGCGGCGGCCTCCTCTCCACAGCTCATGTCTGGCTCCATCACCAGCTCCATTAGACCTACACCTGACGCATGTGAAAGCAGCCGCGTGTTACATCTCACAGGTATCCATCTCATGGAGCTCCGTTACAAACCTCGACAGCGCTCGCTTCGCCAAGCAACTTTAAGCCTCACAAGGTTCTCTACCGGAGTTAAGTAGGAAAGATGGTGATCTACTGGAGAGGAACATACATTCTTAAAAGTTTTCCAACGTCTTTTCACATGTTTATTCACTCTTTGGTGATTATAAAAACCGTTTCTTTTTTTTTTTTTTTGACAACAACTTATAACTTACAAATATTTCAAGAATAACTGAAGTTGATATGTATTTATGTAAATAGTTATTGTTTTGTCTCGGAGCTGAGACAAAACAATGATGCTCTTCTTTTCTATCTGACCTGCTTTGGGAGATTTTTTGCAGCTTGTTTTCAACACATCATCTGAGAAAAACACGTTTCCATTGTGGTCTCCGACAACCACTGTCTGATCAGTCAGAAATTCGAAATGGGTGTGGTCAATAGGTAAGTTCACTTTTTTCCCCACATCTTTCTTTTATTAAGTTTATCTTTTTATTATCTTTATTAAGTATGCAATGTTCTTGCCAGAACATATTTCTCATTTTTTTCTTGAGTTGGTTTCCACCATTGATGATGGCTGACATGCGAGTTGCTCTCAGACTACTGTTAAGAAGTTGGGGTTCGGTGTCATGCTCAAAGACACGTCTACAGAATGACACAGGAAACTGTATTGAAAATTGCGGGATTGGAAAATGACCTGCTCTTCCATCTGTAACAGTGCACGAGTGGGACGTCTGATATACTGTACTTTCAAAGCCACATTGGTTGACCTCAAAGTAGGGTTGCAGAGTATCTTGAACAGATTACATAACACAAAAAACTGAAATGTAATGAATTATGTTTCTATGCACTTTGCATCCATTCTCTGCAAATAACAAAATTTCAAGAATGGAAGAAATGTGCAATTAATCTACATAAATTGAGCAACTAACCAATGAAAATTTTACTCGATAGAGCATCCTAATCATTTCATTAATGTCTGGGCCAGGGCAGAAAAAACAAGATAAACGACAGGAAACAACAAAAGTGCTCAGATGAAATGCTTCTGGCGGGAACAGAAGACAGATGACACACAGTGCCAAAGAATATTTCTTGTCTACATAATATGACAGCCCCATTTCAAATAATGTTCAGTGCTCATGATCACTGTGATTAACAAAAGTCTCTCATCACACCTGGATGGGTTTCAGTTACAGTCCACAAACCTTGACCAGGATTTGGCTCCAGGACGTCAGTACATTATTGCTTGTAAACCCAGCACAGAGGTTTGTTCCTCTTCGGGTTACCTGCTCTGTTGAGGTCAATGAGTGTTTGGCTGCGGACGTCGTCGTGAAGACTCTTCCCGCTGTCCTGCTCCAGCTGGATCTGTTTGATGTGGACACTTTTTCTGATCACCTGGTTCCGTGTCTTTCCTCCCAGGAGGCTGTAGCTCAGTACGCCATCTACTGCAATGGGCCGACGTTGCTGGGTGATCTGGTATCCAGCCTGAAAAGTGGGATATATTCTGATTCAACCGTCTGGATGACAAAGTTGTGAAAGAACCTCAAAACACGTCACTCCCCCATATAATGAAATTCAGCACTAAAGGTTTATTATTTTAGTGTAGCACCACTCTCCCTGATCTGAGGTCTTCTGGGGTTAAAATACCAAGAACCACTGCTTTAAACTAGGAAGTTGGCAGCTGTATATGACTGAAATATAATGCAACAATTCAAAGGTTAAGCATTCTATAATAAATACAACAAAGTAATTTTGATCCATCCATCCATCCATCCATCCATCCATCCATCCATCCATCCATCCACCTATAGTCTGTATGAGGTTGTATAGAGAGCAAAAAAGTTGAGATATCTCTGTCCCTTGCAACTCCCTCCAACTCCCCTGGGAGAAGCCAAGCCACTCCCAGACCAAATCAGAGATATAATCTCTCCAGTGAGTAGTGATAATATTTTCTTTTTTGTAAAAGTTCTAATTAACATGAAAAGAAAAGTCCTGCTCTTTCAATATTTACCCACTGCATTGGAGACTGGAATATTTAATCTAAAATGTGATCTGTTACAGTCACATTTCCAGAATAAAAACGTGTTTTGGCCCCTGTGTAGTACTCAACAACATCCATTGTTTGTTAGATCAGCTATTTATTTAATATTCCATTCACAACCACAGTAATACGACTTACAGTTGAATAAATATAATTGGCGATTGTTGGACGTTTTATTCGTCTAGCCAGTTCACTATCAAGCTTTTATTTTACGAGGTAGCTTCCAAACAAACAAGAGGTTCAAACATTCAAACAAAAAAAAAAAAAGAGTTTTAAAGTTCTGAAATATACAAATAGAGTAAACGTAGTGAAACAATATTAATGTCACTAAATCAAATAAAGTCAATATGTTAAATACTTGTATTTGAACGAGTATACAAACACTCAGTCGGGCCTCTTATTGGGTCAGTGGTCTTAATGTTCTCCCTGTGTGTGAGTTTGAGGTTCCTCTGCATTCTCTGGATTCCCCCTGCAGGCTGTGATGAACTGCTGACGGGTCCTCACCCATAGTCAGCTGGGATCGGCTGCCGCATCTCGCGGCTCTGACTTTGATAAAGTAGTATAGAAGATGGATGAACACTTTTTGTTTTTTTTTCTTCCAAAATGCAATACATCAGAATAAGTAAGGAGGATGCCGTTCTAACTGGACTCTTGCTGTTGAATCCTGATGTTGCAGTGGCGAGTGTGTGCTGGAGCTCGTTATCATCGCTTCATGTGAGAGCCAGGCATCAATTAACCACTCGGCCTTCTGATTGGCCGCCCGCTCATTATAATGCGGAGAGAGTGCTGCCGTTCAAGTCAAGGTTTCAGCAAAAAGCACAAGAATAAATATTTTATGTGCTTGTCTATTACTAAAAGAATCTGTTGCCCCAAGTATTAATTTCCCGCGTTGCCGTGGCAACCACATCACAAGCACCAAAGATTAATCATACTTATGCTAAAGAGAGAGAGAGAGAGAGAGAGAGAGAGAGAGAGAGAGAGAGAGAGAGAGAGAGAGAGAGAGAGAGAGAGAGAGAGAGAGAGAGAGAGAGAGAGAGAGAGAGAGAGAGAGAGAGAGAGAGAGAGAGAGAGAGAGAGAGAAGAGACACCGGCCTTCAGTACAACGTGCTGAATGGACACAATCCATCACCTCTTCCTCTTAAAACAGGACTGAAAGAAAAAAAAAAAAAAAGACTGAGCGATTTTCTTTTTCAATTTCTGCTCCTCTTGCTGGTTTTCGTCTTCAAATCTGCAGGATTTTCTCAATACTGATGCAGCTTATCAGAAATCCGCTATTTCTTGCTTAATCTTTTGGTGGGTTTCGTCAATGCCATTCAAAAATGTCTCCGCGGTGCTGAGGCGTGCCACACTCTACAATGGGGAGCATCTGTACAAAGGAGGAAAATCCTCGCCTAATAAATCACCTCCTGAATGAGGCATGGTTGCTGTAAATGTAATCCTGGTTGCCACATTAAGCTCTCCCGGTTACACTCTCAGAGCAGACCGAGGCTTAATGAGAAGCTCCTGTGACCCCCGTCTCCCTTTGATTTTTAAATACAATCCCCAACGTTTTTAGCACACATCTGACAGGGGTGATGCTAAGCGGTGGCCCTGAGGTGCCTGACCTTAGCATAACGGCTGATTAAAACCAGACGTACCACTAACTGCAGCTTCCCCCTGCTGCAGGTTTTTATACCAAGCCCAGTTGCCGTGAGTTGTCAGCATTGCACCAGTAGCGTTGGTCAAGTGGTAGCTCCGATTCTTTTTCCAAATCCAGGAGTAATGGTTCGATCCCCATCTCTGTCGTCATGTGTCCTTGAGTAAAACACTGAAGCTCCCAGTGTGTGTAAACGTGAGTGTGTGAGGTGCTCTGAGACGTCTATTACCCTGAATCCAAACTGGATGCTGAGACGATGTTCGAGCAGAGAAAATCTGGCTATTTCCTTTTATTCATTGAGAAGGGAAGACATAAAAAAAAGTGTAAATAATAAAACTAACAATTTATTAAAATAGATCATTTAAATATTTTTTTCTAACACTCCTGTGATAAAACAATACGCTGCATTGAACTAAAATAACACATATTTTGCCATTTATTGTCTCATTAAAATGCGGAGCGACATTTTCATTGAGAATCATTGTAATGTGTGTGTTTCTGTTAAAATGAAAGATGCTCTTTAGTACTTTTCGCCTCATTAAAATTCTTCTTTCATCTCATTTATCTCTAATTACAAAAAAACTTAACAAAATTAAATTGCATCATATTTCCTCTTTTTCTTCTTTTTTTTTTTTAATCTTGCATACAAAGTCATTTTGTGTGAAAAAGAATGTTTTTTCCTTTTTTCTGGTTCTCTTCTTCGTTCTCTAATGCATCTGCACCTTCGAGGGGACGAGTCTGCGTCTTTTCTGCAGCAGTGTCTTCGAGTATGGGCTTGTGGGGTTGTGTAACCCTCATTAAGCATGTTCAGCACAGTTGGCTCGTAAAAATGTCAACCATGTCCACGGCTTCTGCCCGCTTCTCGACAATGACAATCTCAAGCCCGATGAATTCCGATTCAACTGTGGAGTGAAAATTAAATGAATGATGTTCGAAATTGTAAAAAGATGAGGTTCAACATGGCATGGGGACATACTTGAAGACGTGGGGACAATACAATGGGATATAGAGATATATTAATTACCTTACCAGCCATTACTAACAGTAATTAAACCCCGAAACATGTCTTTAATCCGAAATATATAGATATTTAAAAAAGGAGACTTCCATTTTTGTCCCCATGATCCCACGAGTCCCGATGTTCAATAAGAAAAACAAGTCCTTAAACACACACTCACACACACACTTCAAAGTCATAAAGCAAACAGGACTCGGTTGTCTCCTCGCTGTTGTAAACAGACCCCCCCCCCCACCAAACCACAGAGGTCAAAAAACAAATTCCATCCCTTCCATTAAGCACTTTCCAAAGCTTCAGTGGTCGGGCCACGTCTGTTTATTTGCAAACTTAATATCTCAAGGAAATTGTAATTATTTAGATTAGCGTTGAGCTGCTGAGGCATGTTATTAAAAGAGCTGTTAAAAACTTTATACATGTGTCCTGGCTGCCATTTCAATTGAAAGAAGGGAAGGGGTGCTGGTAGGAAAGCAGCATTAATCATTTAATGAGGAACTGTGATGTTTTCCAAAATGCAATCAAGGATTCCTAGTGGAACATATCAATAATGTACAACACAATTTACAATTGTGCTTTTAAGAGTTGGGATAATTTCCCTCTCGGCCCTGCTTCCGTTTGCCTTTACGAGTGCAGGTTACACCAAAACATGAGGTCGAATGTGAAAAACATCCCGTCATCTTTTCTCGGTTTGTCAAGCTGCTTTGTACAACACTGAAATTCATCAATCTTTGAGCAGCCGATGGGACTAATGGAAACTAAATGGTTCTAACCACTCAGCAGCAGGAATTGAGCATCATGCACACACTGAATTATAACATTATGATTCAGGCTCAACCCAACCCCGTCATGAGTTTTCTGGGAAATCTCAGAGAAAACTAATATTTGTAATCAAGTATTATCGTCCCTCTGGCGCCAGCGTCGGCCGCCGAGAACGAATTAAAGGAGATGACGCAAACTCCTGTAAACACACAAGAACCCAGGAATAAGCTTGATGCTTCTGGAAAGGGGGGGGGGCGGATTGTGAGGGAATTGCGAGCTACGCGGACGACTGTCGGGGAGATAATGTATCATTTGCATTGTTAATTAAAACATGCACTGCTGCCACTATGTGATAACCAGTAATTCTCTAAAAATTAAACAGGAGAAACTCCATCTGCCACAGTCTGCAGAAAGCGCTTGTGCTCCATCACGCCTCGACACAACACAGTCACATCAGATCAGAGAATCAAGCAGCCCCACCAGAGATATTAAGATGAGCTCGCTCGTTTCAGCGTGATACAGTAATAAAACATTTTGCAATAAAATCATTGGTAAAGGTCTTATTCTGTGCGTCACTTACTACTCCGGGAGGTTATTCTCACTTTAAACCATTTCTGTGGGAAATTTCATGGAAACGCTGCTAAAGAAAAGAAAATTTGCCTCCTCGGTTCTTTGGTCCATAATTACCCTTCTCATTACCTTGCCTGCAGCTGTTTTAGCATAATATCTTACCATGGGGAGACAGAATTTTAAAATTCTAAATTCTCCAAGACCTTTCTTTGGAGAGTTTTAAGATATATTAATAGAGAGCTCTCTGAAGCTGGCCACCGTAGAGCACTCATGACATTTTGTCTTTTCCATCCAGGCCTTGAAATGTCACTCATGATGGTGGTAAAATTACCCCGCGGCTCTCGGAGGTTGTGAAACCTCCTGATGCGAGCGCCCCATTACAGAGGGAACAGGGAACATTACATGGGCATGACCGTTTAATGGCGGGATCCGTGTCAAAGAAGGCTTCTTTTTTTATTTATTTTTTTAAGAAACATCTCTAACACTACCACTTGAACCTGGTTCATTCCACATGTTGTCAAGACTGACACACACACAAATTTCCACTCATGTCAATGGGGCTAAAGTGTTGATTTTATTCTTTCACAGCAGTCAATTGTAAAACCACAACAAGCACGGACCAATGTATTATTTATTTTTCAAACATGTCTCTTTCAGTATAATTTTTGGCAGAAATCATGATAAACAGGATGCGTTTAAAACTAATATTTATTTTTTTAAAACATTTTAGAATACCAATTAAGAATTATTTTGATATGAAAAATACACGAAATGAATGAATAAATTGAAATGAGTTGTACATTTTGCTTTGGGGATAAATGGCAAAACAGTGCTCAATTATAATCAGATAACATCCTAATTTCCTAACAAAAAAGTTGCAGCTGTTGAGCTGGTAACTTTTGGAAACCCATTATCCTCAGTGGCTGGTGAGTAGTTAAATGTAATCTTTTGTTTTTATTTTGAACATTATGGTTGTTTTTTTTTCTTTTCTTCCCAGGGCACACATTTACTCATCTCTGCTCCGCTGCAAGATTTGAAATTGACAATTTAAATTTCATTACCAGACAAAAGACAGGAACAGGAACAGTATCTCACCAAACGCATGTAATATTCTGCTTCTTGAAGAGACAGGGCTCATGGGTCGGTGCTGCACAGCAGTCTTAGTTCACAGCACAATTTTGTTATAAATTAAAATCATATTAAATTAAGAGTTTTACTTTCTTTTTTTTTTTTTTAAGAGTTCAAAATTCTCTTGACAAACCTAAAACGCCCCAACTCCACTGTCCTTTAAATCTCTTGCTTGAGCCTTTTAGCATTCAGCTGATCTTTTATCACTTGTCCATTATCTATTATCGATCGAGTGGAAAACAAACACACACACACATGCAAATACACAATTTCCAATTAGCCTGAAATGCATATTTTTGGACACTGGGAGAAGCAAACTCCAAACAGAACGGCCCGCAACTTGATTAATTTTTCTATATCGATCTATGACAATTAGTCTCTAGTTTTGTAAGATATGAATCATTAACGCTTCAGCCTCGACAAGCAGCTCCATACTCAGACGGAGCTGGTAATACTCGCAGAGCTGCTCCACTCTTACCAACCGAGATGAAATGTAAAGGTTTCCATCAGGTTTAAACACATCGGAGCGACACAAAGGCTTTCAGAGCGCTGCTGTGTGGTCAAGTGCTGCAGTTCACCTGTAGCTTACTCATTAAAGATCTAAGTGGCAGAACAGCTGGACTAGTAGTGATTGGTGAGACAGGAAAGAAGTGAGTGAATATTGATTCACCTTCCCTCGATGGACTGAAACCTAATTCCAAACGTTGCGCCATGCTAACAAGAGGATAATACTTCAAGGGTTGCCTGTACAGTTTGTTCTTCTCTCATAGTGTCCAAGTTAATGAATATTGCTTTAAAGGGTTTACTCGGTTGTAACAGTAATAGGTGTTTCAATTAGGAATGAGATTGGAAGCATTAGCAAACAACTTCCACTTAAGGAAAATGGTTTTGTTTCTGAGTAACGCTCATTATTTATAATCACTGGAGATCCAAGCGATCTGCTCCCCAAACTGATTTTTATTCAGAGTTTAATTTTCATACTTGATTATTTGCACGAAGAATTCGCAGCAGCTGTATGTGCTCCGATATACACTAAGACAACTCTTCTCAGCTTTTTTACGACTCCAATAATGACTCGAATTATGTGAATGAAGGAACGCAACTCCCAAATTATAAGCTGCCGAGGCTGGGAGAAGGAAATGACCTGTGGATAGTGCAAAATTGGAACAACACAGGAGGAAATGAGCTGGTAAGTAAAAAGTGTGGTTCTTGTTCGCAGACATTTGTCTCTACGTGTGGGGAAAAAAGCATTTCTGCTGCTTCAGCAAGATTTGTTCTCTACGCTAAATTGGAGTTCGTGGCCAAGGGAGTTCACGGAGTACTGCAGCGGGGGAGGGGGAGGAGGAGGAGGAGGAGGAGGAGGAGGGGGGAGACCAAGACAACTCATATGAAAGGAATGATATGTGATGAAATAAAGGCCAATATTTAATTCATCTGTGCTGCTGTTTTTGAGCGACGGTAACCGCCGACTCCTTTTCCTTCACACAATGGGACAATTTCAGGAGGAACAGATCAATACTCACAGGCAGGTCAGCATAAAAGTAGTGCTTCCTGTCAAAAAGTGACTTCTTATTTATGGTGCAGTTGAGAGCCAGCCCTGTCATCACTGCTGCTTCGACACACCGTTTGTTCAGGGCCTGGTGATACGCGAGGAAAAGATAGTGTTCTTAAAAAAACCAAAAAAGCAACTTTATCTTAGACTTGCCTCCACTAAACATGACTTACGGGTAATGTGCCAGGTAAGGATGCATCAAAGAAGGAGACCAGGGAGTTTGGAGGAGCCGAGAAGCGAGACGGAGAGGAGGAGAACAGCTTGGTGTTGGAGTTGATCTGGGCATGGACTTCCAGGCCCACCACGCCAACCAGCTGCTGGGGAGAGCTGAGGCACATGGGAGACGGACATGAAAGAAACTCCACCAGCCCTGCTGGCCTGAGGAGAGGAAAAGTCTGCCAGAAAAGTAACTGTGGACCACGACAACAGAAAATGCGTGTGGGAGGTAAGGCCTCCATCAGAAAGTGCTGTGATTTCCTCCTGCAGGTGAAGCCTAAACAGGTTCTGACATTTAAGCGAGGAGAAACAACTAAAACAAACAACCTGAAAACAGTCAGTATGCATACAAATGAGCACCCGACTCTCATACTTTAAACAACACCCTGAAGACATATGTTTGAATGGCTCCTGTCGCCTGTCAATCAGTCTCATCTAGCATCATGTGAAGCATGACAGATGATCCTGCAGGGGCCCTGGAGCACATCAGCTTCTCCTATTCCTATGTAGAATAACATGGCTTCTTGTTACTATTGAACTTCAGTATGCACAGAATAACACTACAGTTGGGTAGATGGACCCTTTTTCTGGCTCCAATGACCTTCATCAATAAACAATAACCTTTTAATCAGTGTGTTGAATATTGATTTTATACAATTTAGTGTTGTGCTAAGCCCAGGGTGTTTAAAAATGATGATTTGCTGCTTGAAACCCATGCAAAGAGACGAAATCCCTTTATTTTTCTTCTTCTCACCAATATACTGAATTATATCCTGTTATTGATTTGACCCACATTGACCTCAGCTGGACTACACAGTGGTGTGGTGGTTGAGCACGCTCGCTTCATATCCATGTACTTTTCCCTGTCTGTGGTGTTTCTTTAGGTAGTCTGTTATCTCCCAGTCAGAAACATACATTTGAGGTTAATGGGTGACCCTAAAGTGTCTGTTCGTGTGAATGTGTGTGTGAGTGTATGAATGTCTTTCTCTCTGTTTGCCCTGTGACAGGCTGGTGTGCACCCTGCCTTTGCTCATAGTGCAATAATGCAATTGGCTCCAGACCCCCAGTGACCCTGTAGGATAAACCCTTTCCTGCACATTTACATTTTTAACAATTTTTTTTTTCTTTTAACTAAAGTTGGTCCACTGTGTGTGTCCAGTAATCAGTGAGCCAATGTAGGTGGCATCATCCCCAGGAATATATTTTATGATCTTCTTGTAGAACGTCCACAGGTGTCATGAAACTTTTTGTAAACTTGTAGATTCACGAGAACTGAGTAATATGTCCTGAATAATTAGTTTTAGGTCTCAACCTCACAGTCAATAAACTTTCATGCATTAGAAGAAGCTCAAGCATTTATTAACAATGATGCACCATGAGAGGAAATACATATATTTATCATATATCATCTCAATTTGTTTCAACATTTCAAGTCAATTAACATGTTCATGAACCTTTTATAATGGCCTTTCTTGATAAATTTAGAAAAACTGAGCACATTTGTGAAATTTTGTTCGAGGTCATCTCCGTTAATGTTTGTATTATATTTTATCATTTTAATGTTAAGTCAATGTTTGTACTGACCACTATTAAGAAAAACATACCATGTGAGCTATTCAAAAAGTCTCTGAGCTATCAAGTGTCAGCAGGCAAATATTTGTGGGTTGAGGAAACATGACGCATCCTTTCATTGTTATAGTTTTTGCCCAACAACTATGCGTTATTATGGATGACATAAGCAGATAAGAGTGAAACATCTGTGTGTAACCAGCGTATTACAGCTCTTGGAGCTGCAACTTGTTTGATATAGTCTTTCAAATTCAGAGAGCAGATAATTTGAGGGGCATTAGATGATAAATCTACAAATCTGTCTTTTGGTTGGAGGCTATTTCTCAGATTTCTTTCTTTTCGTTTATTCTTTTTTTTGGGGGGGGGGGGGGGGGGGGGGGGCATTTTACAGGACTGTTATCAGATTCACCAACATATTAATTTGAACATATGACTCCAGTTCTGTGTTACTTTATGGGAGTTGTCTGTTGGAAGAAGAATAAAATCACTAAAACCAGCAGATTTAGTCTCGTGCAAACATCCATTGTGGAATTTCGTGATCTGAAATGTATCTAAGATTTACACCAAAAAAAAGGATTAGAGAAGAAAGTACAATACTGGAAATAAAGTGAACTGGAAGAATAAATTGGCAAACGAGGACTACCCAGATCTCTGGTACAATAGCTGGTGATATTCTATTTTAAAAAAAATTTTCTTCCAGATTTCTTTCCTTTACAGGTTTATCGGTGTAGCAAGCAAGACAACTTTGCACAGGAAATTTAAAAAAAACAAACGTTTTTTTAAATGGATAAAAAAATATATGGTTCCAATGACAGTGTGTTAAGGGTTCACAATGGGAGGACTGTGATTGTACGAGTATGAGGATATATTAAGTGACAACACACGCATTTGTTGTTCAATAAATGTTACCCTGCTTGATGTCTTTGCAAGGAGGACTTGGCCAGTAGCAGCCAGTACAGGGTCATAAATACAAGCAAAGGTACAATCTACAAATCCTGGATATATGCATCAAGGTACAGAACAGTGCCGTAAAGAAGAAACAAACAAACTCACAAAACATTACAGATAAACACATACAGCTTTTTACGAAATAATAATCAGAAAGGCAACATTTATATTTCAGGAGTAAATTTGATGGAAGAGTGAGTCGTCATACTTTTGCTGCCAGGATTTGCAGAGCTTAACTGATTTATTGATTAGGCAATTGACATAATATAAGTCAACCCAAAACAATTTATGCATGTCGTCTTTTTTTTATTTTTTTAAATTATTATTAAAATCGTGATTCTAGCCCAATAAAAGGGGCCGTTTTCGAGAACTTCTTTCAGTTCCAGATCCAGTTTATTTGACTGAATATGTGTTGTTGCCTGCGCTTCACAAAGCTCAGGCAGCATCACCGTGACCTGCAGCAGACACACATCTTCATGATCCCTGAAGGTAAACAAAGATTTCACCTCTTTTCTGAGTCGCTTCTCTTACCTTCTGCCTCTCGGCTGCAGTTGACTGTCGCATTGTGAGTTTGTTGTGCTAATACGTCTGATCACATACGCCGTATTAGGATAAAGTATTGATATATGTCTTATATTCTGTAGTAGTTCACTTGCTGTTACACAGGACGCCGCCATCTTTTTTCCCTTACGTGGAAACGATGATGGGAGTTGTAGTTTTTAAATGAGAATCATTACGTGTGTCTACGAGGCAGCTTCATTTCTAAAAACTACAATACCCAACCTGTGGGTGTTTCCGCGTCCTGGTTCACTTACGTCATTTCCTGTTTGACAACTGGCGGGACTTCTTCACATGTCGCGGGGAAGCCGATTGTTTACCCCACTTTAAACGTGTTTCACGCTGCACTTTCTGACATTTTCTCATCATGATGGCAACAAATGGAAAAGCTGCGTGCGGGGTGAAAGAAGAAGTAACTACAAACGGAAACAGTGAGAATTCTTCCAAATCACACTCATTTGTGGTGAATGGAGCCGCGGCGGAGGTGTCCCAGCCGCAGAGCTTCACCTTCAGCCCCCAGCCCACCATCGAGGATATTCGGCGCCTGCAGGCCGAGTTCACAGACGAGAGGGACTGGAACCAGTTCCACCAGCCTCGCAACCTGCTGCTGGCCATGGTGGGCGAGGTGGGGGAGGTGTCGGAGCTGTTCCAGTGGCGGGGCGAGGTGGCCGAGGGCCTGCCGGGCTGGACCGAGTCCGAGCGCGAGCAGCTGGCGCACGAGCTGAGCGACGTGCTCATCTACCTGGTGGAGCTCGCGGAGAAGTGCCGCGTCGATCTGCCCCAAGCGGTGCTGCGGAAAATGGCCCTGAACAGATTGAAATACCCCGCCAGCAAGGTGCACGGGTCGGCCAAGAAGTACACGGAGTACAAAGACTGAGCTGGGGACGATGGCTGCGATCAGTTCTGGAGCTGCTGTGCTTCTTTACCCGGAACGTTTCACTCCCAGGGTTCAAACCGTGTTCACGTTGCACTCTTCAAAGCGGTGTGTTTTCTGGGAAAGTAGCCTATGCAAAGCCACTCTCTGGGTTTTCTTTAACTTTTTTAACGTTTAAATCCCATCTTTTTATTCTTTGAGTCCATGTGAGATGTGACACATTGTCAGAAAATGTCTCTCTTGTGAATCGCCTTCATTGAGGATCATGTTTAAAATATTCAAAATGGAACATTTTTGGTCATGTGTAGGAGTCTTGACAGTGGACTAACATCTGGAAGCTGAAGCAAGTGATTGACTTACACTGGCATGGGAAGTACAGCTGGAAAGAAGCACATGTGTAATGCTTGGTTTTGTGTTTTGTTTTGCTGAGAAATTATCCTCAGCTGTACCAGATATGGATGTTTTGCTTTCACAACAACTGTTACATTTTTTTTCCTCAAGTAAAAGTGGCTTATAAACACCCGATTGGTTTATTCACTTTCTTTTTAAAGGTGATTTGAACAGATGGAGATTGCTTACAGAACAGGCGGTTTTCCGGTGGTGAGCGTAAGCAGCTATATTGGTGTTCTGACAATATAAAAAAATAATTGGAGTGGATACAGTGTGAGGGTTTCTGTTGATTTATGTTGTATAACAAAAAAAAAAAATTGAAAATTATTTTGGGGATCGTAAGATGGGGGCTGTTTTATTACACTGCATTTGTTTAAACTCCTATCCACTTTGATATTTATTATCAGTCTTTCCCCATTGAAATTGCAGACTTCTTCAGTATCACATATGATTTGAATGATAATGTTGTTCCACCCCAAAAATATCCCAAGTAACTCCAGAAGTGTGAATGTACAGCCTGAATGCCATAGATGTGCTTTTAGTCAATCTTTGGCATATATACATTATTTGTCTGACACACTGGTTACCAATAAATCCATCTTTTAAACTGTTGTAGTTCAATTAATCCAATATCCTTTTTGATGAAAACTTAAAGTTGTAGTGTCGGGGCCCCTAAATTTGACGAAGCCATACAGAAGCTGCATAGATGATTTAAATTTGTAGTCACTTGCCGTTTCCTTTTCTGAGTGACAGACTGCAGTTACATAGTTCTATTGTTGTGTTTCTAATTTTGCCTGTTAATCACCAATCCCTGTGCTTGACTTTAAAGCCGGGGTTCAGACGGACAGAGTTCGTGGCTGCGCGGCTCTACCTTCCCATGATGCAGTCGTTCAGCTGAATGATCTTATTCAAGCTGGCAGGATTTACTACAGGAATTAGTGGGTGAAAAGCAAATGTGATATTGAGCAGGATCTGCCACCACATACGCCTGCCTGTGGAGATTTTAAAACGCATTTGTGTGTGCAAAGCAAGGGACATTCGGCACACTACAGTGGGGAACGCGTCTGGCAGATTTCTCATTCAATGTGTTTGGAGACACAAACGTCACCTTTGGCGGTCTATCCTAGTATTCACCCGGAAGCATGAGTCATCATCACGCTGCGAGGAAGAACATCCCTGAGATGCTTCTGCATACGAGGCCAGTCTGACTGCAAAGCAAACAGCCTTTCACTTAAGAAGCGGTGACACGGCTTCAACCTTAAGAATGAGCAACTGTCAACTTTCCTTGGTGTGTATCCAAACTCCTGGTGGTGCAATTTTCTTCCTTTTCCAGTGGTGATGTAATACATGTTTACGTCTTTTTATCCTATTTCTGAGCTCCTTTAACTGAAGGCTAACAGCAAGACCAAGAACATGGTGTTTCAGTACGGATCAGATGACGCAGGATAGCCACTGTCTGTCATACATGTGTTAATCAAGCATTGGCACATAGTTTTATCTGCAATTTAAAAGTGGTACTTTTCTACGGCTTTCTGTCCACAACCATCAGTTACAGCAGAATTCTGCATTGTACTGTGAGCCTTATTGCAACATGATGTGCTCTACCGGTAATCAGAACACCTTGTGCTTATCTCAGTATTCAGCGTGTAGATGTGTGGCAGGCAGGGAGCAAGGCTGCAATTATCTCAGCAGCATCATATGAAGCCGTCTCAGCCCACATCCCAATTCAGCCACACTGCTGTTCTGAAAATAAAAAGATCTTCACACAAGTTAGATCACTTTTTCTTTTTTCTTTTTTTCAAGCTTCTATTTTGAGCAATGATTATTATAAAAATTACAAATCATAGAATGGAGACTTGTCGTATGTAAAGTAAATTTAGTTCCCTATAAGGTGAGACATCGCTTATTCTTATCCTAACTATATCCGGTCATTACTACTCATTCCTGAATTCAAAAGGCCAAAGCTTATGCTATTTCAAACTGCACTCCTCCATTTGCCCATGCATTTCTGAACAACTGCAACCGTGTCGTATTCCCCGCGACGCTTTAATGACCTTTCTTAGAAAAGGTGTTTGCGGTACCTTTGTAGAGCTACAGACAGGAGAGAGCTGTCGCAGCTGCAGGGCTGCATGTACGTATAGACGTGCAGGTAAATGATGTAATGAGACATAAATGTGTAAATAAAGCAAATGTTATTAGAGATGAGCGGCAAACGAAGCTGGCAGGACTCTTGTCGAGGTCCACTTCACAGATGCACTTTCCAGTCAACACAATAGTGACACTGTTCAGTTTGAGGCAGTTTCATTCACACCTCCTACTCCTTTTCAAACACATGTTCATCTTCAATGTATTTTGATTTTACTTATGTTTGAAAAAAAAAAAAGAATGAATGAAGTGTGTAAAAGTAAAAAGTTCTCGTAGCGTTTGTTTGTCAGCGTCATTATCGTGGACACTGCATCCCGCCCAATGAGGAGTTCATAGTGACGGGCCATGTAACTGAGAGGCCGGATTAGGAATTCCACGTGATACAAAAGCTGAATTATTTCTCACATTTTTGATTTTTTTTTCCATGTTGATCTGCCTTCTGTTTAGCATAAAGTAGAAATCACAGCTATTGTTTGAATGATCGTTTCTAGGCTTTTTTCCAACATCGCCTGCTTTCCCTCCCACCTGCCCACACGCCTACAGTAAAGACCGAGGCTGTCCTTGGCCATGAAACAACTGCCGAGTAAAGTTACTTGTGTAAAGTTGTGTAAATTGACTTTTTAATCAATGCATCAGGCGCCATCAAACAGGGCAATAAAATAATGGAGAGGGCTCATTTTAGCCCCAGTTTGAACTTGACTGGGTAAGAGCAGGACCATGATGAGATAGTTTCCTACAAGGAGAACTCAAAATATGCACTGTGAAAAAACTACAAAAATAACTAAAATAATCTCTGGAATTGAAAAATGCTTCTTGTCGAGGCTTTAGAAAATTTGACAAAAAATGAACTAATGTTCCGAAATTGTTTTGGTTTTATTAAGTGTGTATTTAAAAAAAAAAAAAAAAAAGTATTTATTTTTTTAATAGAAAATCCAACTTTAACATTTATAGCTCTAGGTGTCTGGGAACATAGACACATATGTAAAGTGACCACATGAAGCCATACATTACATTTCCTGTAAGTTGTGTGAACACAAAAAGTGCCTGGGAGGTTTACACATTGTACCAAGTGATCAAACATGCTGTTTTGCACCGACATGTCCTGTCTGGAGATTTCATAATGTTAAACCTGCGGCACACAAAAAAGCAGCACGACTCGACTCGACGATGGTACCCATGTTTTTACTAGTTAGCACTCTGGTCAGGAACGTTCAAGAAGGTAGACTTACAATCTGCTGACAATGCCAGAGTCCGGGACACCCCACAGGACTGGCTGTTATAAGAGGTATGGTCAGAAGTGGAGGAGGAAAGACTTCGGATCTCCTCCAAAACTCTGACGAAAGTAGAAAAGGGCATTTTCAAGGTTTTCTTTGATGAGCTGGGTGTGTTCAGCTATGACTCTGCTGAAAGTCAAAGCTTATTGCATCCTGCTTGAAAGACCCTCAGAAAATGCCCAAAGTGAAGGGCATCTTTAACATCCTCAGGAGTTTAGCTGTCTGCTGTGTGAATTCCCTCTCCAGATGGTGAAAACTGCAGATGACAATAACATGCTCCCAGACAACAGAGCTGAATGTAACACAAAAATAAAGTACAATTATCTTTATCCAAACTTCACATTTGTTTCTGATACCTTATACAAGTGTTGCACAAAGAGTGGAGTTGATTAAAATGAACGTGCTGCCGATGCTTCTGTACCTGTTGGTGGAGGTAAAAGAAAAGGAATTCATGGAATGGGGTAAGATTCTATCCACATATATCTGGCAGGGGCGGAGACTGAGGATCAGGTACAGAACACCACAGCTACCCAAACAAAGGGGGGCTGGCCCTCCCGTGCCTGAACAGCTACTACCAAGCAGCACTAAAAAAAACATTGTTAAATCGGTCTAATCCCTCCTACTCAGCAAGGTGGAATGAGTGAATTTATGTGTGTGTTTTTCACTCTCATCCGCTTTGAATGGGAATTTTTTTGTTGTTGCAGTTTTTCCCCCCCAAAATTGGAAACGGTTAACCGAATCACAACAAAAGTCATAGCACACTATTTCCAAATTGTCCGCACATTTTGATGTGATTTGTGTGTACGTGCTCCCAATAGTGAGTAGTTACACACCAAAAAAGCAGCAGAAGAGGAAGAAATTTTATTTTATTTTTTTAAAACACGACCCAAGGAATAGTAATCTTTGCTCCTTGCCACAGGCAGGCACAAGAAAAATATTTTGTGATGTAACTGAAGAAGGCATTTGTTTTATATATTAAAATGATCCGGCATCTTTAAGTAAATTTGCATTTGTTATTTTGGTATCTCCAGATCAAGCCAAGCATCCTCTCTGTTTGGAACTGAAAATAGGGTCAATCTAAGGCCATGTTTACATGTACCTGAGCATTTAATAAACAGTGATATTTGGGCCTTACATTTACACATAAACGCAGCTACGACTCACCACAAACGATGATTCCTGAAAACTCTGGCCACAGTGAAGATTTGAAAAACTCTGTATCTCCGGTTGCATCTAAAGGGGGGGAGGCGGATATTAAACATCACCATTCACAACTTCGTGGTTGCAGGTCCTTGTCAATGAAGATTTTTTTGTGAACGTGGAGGGGGAAACATCCATTGTTGTAAAAACCCTTGCACGTGTAAACGTGTCCTAATATAGTACAGTGCTTAAACTGGAATACTAGCTGTCTCAGTCGATTGCGGGAAAGGGTGAAACATGTTTGAAGGTAAAATCTGTTCCACTGCTTCCACTGATCTGTCGTCAGTTTACAATGCGCCGACTTGTTGCTGCTGTCCATGCAACATTAGCGCTAAGATGAAGTATGAACTAGTTCCTTTTAATTACTGTTGATGAGTTCCTTATACTCATTCTGTTTATGCTGTTGTGATGCTGGTGCAGTACTGTATGTTTCTGTATTGACGTGCTGTTTTCCTCACATATTTTGCACCCCAGCTTGATTTTGTAACGTTGCCAAATGTTGTGTCAAATGGAGGATTTAATTGTATAAAGGCTTTGCACTCTGTGACTCACAATTCAATAGAAACATTGCTCTGATCATTAGTGCTGTGTTACATACGTACATACAGTACAACGTGGATGGTCCCACAATATAGGAAGACTTTGTCTGCATTTGTTTTTAGAGAAAAACATGTGAAGTGATGATGTGTACATAAACACAGGCTTTACTGCATTTTAATATTAACAAAACAAACAGCAAACCTGTTATTCCATGGTTTTCACTGTTGCTTCAGTTTATGCGTCAGTTTCTAACTCATCTTGTTGAAAATGGCACACATGTGAGATATCTACCTGCCCCAGCCTGTGAGACCGCGCTTCATTGTACAGATACGAATACGTGTTTGTCACGGCTCCACAGCTAATTTACCATTGCCGATGGTCCGAGGTGCATTGTTGGCGATACAGCGGCGGGAGCTCGGCCTCCTCGGCAAACATCTCGCCGGCCCTCTGCATGCTTGTGCAGCAGTTTGTAAAGCTCGGCTCCACCTCGGGACCCACCTGTGGGCTTTGATTCCCCCACGGAGGAGTTTATCATCGTCACTTCCCAATCTCTGTGCTGAGCGTGAGGTATACTCGCAGGGAAAGATGGAGGTCAGATTCACCAAACAAACTGTATTTATTTACCAACACAACAGCTCGAGGTGAAGAGACACACTCTTTATCCTTATCGACTGTCCATGAGTTTATTTCTAATTATATTTATGCAATGTTTATTTTAAGTGTTTTCCGTTTAATCATAGCTTCTGGCTGTCTGCTGCTCCTGTGATCCACACAGCTCCGTTTCACTGCCTGTGGTTTCCCCCAGCCCATTGTTGAGTGTGCTTACCTATTTATAAGTGCTATTGTTCTGTGTGGTTCATGCAGATTTCGATGCTAACAAATTACCTCCCTGGGAAACTGAACTCCGAGCGAATGGAGAAATGAATGGGTGTCAAGCACAGGCCAGTTTTCTGCACAATAACAAATTAATTATTATCTTGTGGCGCTCTTCTTGTGTTGTTTGGAAGTTAATTCAAATGAGAAATCTGGTACTTTTGGGTTTTTTTATGCAGAGAGGAAGAAATGAGAAGGACCGAAATGTCTGAACCACATCAGACATGATGGATTTGCTGTGCAGGGCTTTGTTAAAAAACCTGCTGTTTATTTGAATCGAGTACGACTAAGCAGGGGAAATGAGCCAGCGACTGAAGTGTGAAACTGACGTGCTAATGCTGTTGATTTCAATGTGTGATTGTACAAATTTGGTGTGAAAATCACTGTGGCCAATGTGCTGTTTCAGCAGACTTCATTGCCATTGTCAGCCTGGACAAGTGCCACCCAACAAACACAATGAAGAGAATAGAGATGCTGTAAGACTCCAACCAGTTTTTACGTACTTTTCAATTTCCCCAGAACCTCTTAATTTTTTTCCTACATCTGATTTAAATAAAACAATCTGTATGCACATCAGCTTAAATGATTAACTGAATACCTACACCGGCTCTCAGTGTGAAATACTGTGTAATCCAGCAGACCCAGTGGTGGTTGTTTCTGCTATTTACACTCATTAATTCCATTAATTTATTATGCTAATATACTTGCACAGTCTATCGTTGAGATTTTCTTTTTTGCAAAGAACACAAAACAACGAAAGACAAATCCGGTGTGGGGATCTTTTTAAACCCGTACTTTATATAAGAGGTATTAGCAAGCAATACTCTGATTATAAGTTGAAGTGCTTTTTTTCATCTTTATGATGCAAACAATTTAAATTTGCATTATTTATCTTAACAGTTAATACAGCATAGAGTTCAAGCTGTCGTATGTACAATGTTAGTCACAAGGTTTCTGGGTTGTGGTAGTTTGTTTTTGGCGGCTTTGACAGCGTTGCAGGTTCGATCCCTCATATGTTGAAGTGTCCTTGAACACTGGATTGAACGCTTCCATTGGTGTGTGAATTGATGAATCTGGCTTTGGCAGCTAAATCAGTGTAAAAGTGCTACATACAGTAAGTGAACTCCAATCACTATTTGTATTCACTTGTCAATTGACTATTTTTCTTATTGGAGCATGGACTGACTGAATGCAGTATTTTTAAGACTACTGGAGTTACATTTGTACCAATACCTGTTGCACAACACACAGGCATCAACTTGAAGACACCATGACAGTTTCTTTTCTCTATTATTTAAAGATTTAAATAAAACGTAATATATAATATTGTACCATAAAAAATTAAGAAATAATACCGAGTTTTACACTGTTCTTCTGGATTGCTCACTGACATTGAAAGATTTATGAATTCCCTCGGCTTAACAACAAGGAGAAAAGTGAAGCCAAATTAAATTTCTGAAACACCACTGACAGTTTCCTGAATGGATGAAGCGATCAGACAACTTATGATGGAAAATCTGTCTGCTTTTGTCTACAGCTGGGCCAAGAATTCCCAGAGAGCTCCCCGTGGCAGTGCAGCTATATTTTGACTGACAGAAGCATTCAGATCTCTGATCCCTTTGACATCCTCCTACCTCTGTTTGTGTCAGATAGACCTGGAGCAAAAAAAAAAAAAGGCAAAGCAGCAGGTTTATGTAAGAAGGACAAAAAAAACAAAAAAAAAACAACAAAAGCAGAGTTGCATTAAACTATGGACTTAAAATCTTCTCAATCCCTTTGACACGGCCTCAACAGTATTTAGAGCAATGGCTCGACAAAGATTTAAAGCTTTTACTGCAGAGCTGCAGCACTCGCCTGTATCTGCCTGAAGAGGCTTTGCTCGCCCTGTACATCCTTCAGATTGTGATTTGGAGCAGGTGTGAAACCATGATTGTGGACCACATTTGGCAGATGTGGCTGGCGAGTGGTTAATAGCAGGAATGATCAAAGTGTGACAGAACAGGCACAGGTCCCATTCACATAATGGCCACGGGGAGCCAACAGCAACAAAGCTAATATGTGACAGTGAGAGGCAGGAGGATTGTCTTTTGATTGAGCCGTGCAACATTAAAAAGACTCAGCTCGGCTCACATGGAGCGCAATTCACACTATACAATTTTTCATGTGGAGTAAAGAGCATCAAACTGAATTTAGAGTTAAAGGATGTTTAGAGGCACCGACTGTCACAATTGTATATTTAAAAAGTCGTACTGTTGGGAAAAGGTGTCAGATGCAAAGTGTTCTATTTTAGTTAGTCTAAACAGACAGGCACGGGTGTGGAGAATAATGCATGGCTGCGTTGACGAGCGTTTCATTCCTGTTGTCACTGTGTGCTGGCAAAACCCTACATCCAAAAATGTTGGGACGATTTATAAAACGGAAAATAAAAACATGATGCAATGGATTGCAAATCACAAAGTCGTATTATATTCACGGTGATAAAGAGGCAACATATCACATGTAGGAAGTGAGACATCTGGATGGATCCAGCTCATTTCGATTTTGATGATATTCCAAAGAAGTTTCATCAGGTAAGAGAGACGGAGAGAGACCTTTAGACCACGACCCTCTGCGTTGCTATTGCCTTTTCCCTTGATCGCCAAGATTTCAGGAAGTGTTAAGCTGATTTTAATGCAGGCATGAAATGCAGTCAATTTTATCAACAGCCAAATATGTCCAATGATAGCATGATAGTCTTTGATAGCGAAAATTCTGAATGTCCTCTTTATTTTGGTCCCAATAAAAAAAAGCCTCTCTGTTTATTCACTGAACCTGCACAATCTGGTAATTACTAAGCCAAATTTGTGTAATTGTTTATTTTTTTGATGCCTCCAAATCTGAAAAGATCCAAAAGGATCCTAGTGCCACCTCGCTGGCATGAGGTCAACTAGTTATCACAGCGACATCATTCATCTCTCACAGGCATGGTGAGCTTCTGCTGCTCAGTCTCATTATGAGGTGTTGCTCTTACTAAAACAACGCAATCCTCAGTGAACAAATTTGGAACAGCTGTTATTTTTATTGAAAATTCTTAGTAAACATTGACGCTTTTTTAAAAAAAAGTTTGCGCAGGAAGTCATCCTGCAGACTGGATCAGACCCTCTGCTGGACCCGTTTTGGCACTCTGGTCCACATGTTTGACAGCCCTGCTCTAAACTGTTACTCATATGTACTGTTGACTGTCGGATCTTTGTTGTCTTTCTAAATTTACATAGAAGAACGTTCCATAATTTTTAGATTGATATTATATGAAAAAATATGTAGGAAACAGTCAAATGTTAAATGTAGATTAAACTGAAGTAAATACTGTTTCATGCTTGTTCATCTTTGACTGTGAAATTTTGTAATATTTGCAGTTTCCACCAAAACATCATATTTTTTTGGAGCTACTATATCCGCCCAGACAATACTTGTTTATAGGAGCATTTTAGAGTTTGTTTTGTTCTTCTAATGAGACTGAAGAGACGAAGAGAAGCACAAGCATATGATGTCGCTATTCTTTGATATTACACCAGCAACTCCAGGGCTGCGGAACGACCTGTGTCTCACGGTGGTGCCAAGACAGATTTTGACCTGACACCCATTTTTGATTAGCCAGTGGTCCGCTCTCCCCCCTATTCCTGATTTCCTGGCATGTCTCAATCCCAGCATGCTCGGCTCGACTGCTCCTGAAGGGCCTGCGTGGGAGTGACAGACAGTTAGTAGTGACATCCTAAATCAGCCGTAGAGACTGATCAAAGTACTGCATTGTTGGACTGAAATTGGACTTGGGCAGGCTGCGGCAAGCTCAAAATGAGCCAAGTTTCTGTCCTGTCTGGTCTCATTTTGAGCTCGGCGCTCTGAATGATTCATCATATGGAGTGTGGAAATGACGAGGGAAAAGTTGAAATGGAGAGTGACAAATTCTTGGTGGAGATGTTTCTACCAGAGGCGCCTAAGAGGTGTTGTTATTCAAACGCAGAGCTTAAGTCTTTGAACGCTCCACGCTGGCCACTCCTGCTCTGACTAGATTTCCTCCTTCTGGCACTTCACTTTTCTTCTCTATGTCCAGCATGAATTAGAAATCAGCAGCCGGCCTTGTATCTCACAGCATTAAGTCGAAGGGAATCTCGTACTTTTGTCAGTCTGCTGTCACTTTTCAACCACAAGTGACCATGAGATTCGTACTCTGCAGCCTTTTTATGATACACCCTCACAAGGACCACTGTTTCTAAGGACTGAACAAACAAGACACACTCTGAAACGCATCCATTGCTATATCGGCTGTTGCTATGTCGGACTGTTGCTATGGAGGAGTCTTTCACCACTGCCTTGAGATGGGCCGCTGGAGCCCCGCCACAGGGAGGAGCCCTTTCTCTCTCCTCTTCCTGCGTGATGCTTTCTGAGGAGTGCAGCCTGGGGGAGTCAGTGGGGGTTCCTTCTCGCTCAGAGATAAAAATAAAAACATTGACTCACTCAGACGGAAGGAGAGTCACCAGGTTCAATCAGTGATTGAAGAGTACAAGTTTGGTGTAATGCAGCAAAGCTGCACTGACAGGTTGTGTGTGCTCTCAACAGGTTGGTGCTGTCAGTGCAAAACTCCTTTTTTATTCTTCATTCTGAGGATACTGTGTTAAACCCCACAAGTGTCTTCACCCCCCCCCAAAAAAAAAGACATGGCAAAAGAGTTGACCTTTGTTGTACATTAAAAAAGCTGAATGGCTGGTTAGGATCCTGAACTGTCAAAATGTTTTAATAACTGAGGCAGCAGCATATTGAACTTTACACAGAGTGGAATGATTAATGGCACTGATGTCATCTGATATTATGAGAAGAAAGATAGTTTATGCTCATGTTTCTATGTGGATAGCCGGTTTGTAAAGGATTCCCATTTTAATCATGTGTTTCTAATCAGAAGAAATATTTGATTTATTGCAGAACAAACTGTAGAACCGTGGTATGTATCAGAAGGGTACACAATGGAGAGATAAGTGTCTTTCTTTTTTATTGGAAGGGTTTCTTTTAATCAGCTCGAGCTGCATGATACAGGAACAAATGTGGTACATATATTTATATATATATATGATCAAATTGATTTCCAAGGATGACTTG
This sequence comes from Lipophrys pholis, assembly GCF_963383615.2. Classification (NCBI taxonomy): domain Eukaryota; kingdom Metazoa; phylum Chordata; class Actinopteri; order Blenniiformes; family Blenniidae; genus Lipophrys; species Lipophrys pholis. Next base: position 25,622,963 of record NC_137628.1, read on the forward strand.
AATACCTTGAACTGATCATTTCAGAATGAGTGAGATCGTTCTGCAGAGGAGTTCAGAAAAGAAAAACAATTAAAACTATAACTGGATTTTGTATCAAATGTGTGGCTTTGAATTGAACTATATGACACGAGAGGATTGCTGTAGTCATTAGCAACGTAGCTGTGAGCCGTTGCAGTGTTGTCTTATGGATGCATAAAAATATCCTTAGATCAGAGAGATCATAATGGGAAGGATGGAAATTGGCCTTGTGCTAAATCCTGCTTATTTACTGCAACCTTGTCCTCATGAGATTGTATGTTCATTAAAATGCACCGTCCCATCCAAATTAATAAATAAAGAAAGAAGGCTGAGATTGTCAAAATCAGATTCACACATCTCAAATAAAACCATATCAAAACATTCTTTAAAATCTCGAGTAGACCTGGGAAACTGCCCTTTGTTTTTGTTTTGATGCAGCCTTCCTGAGGAGTAATTTAGGTTGTCTTGAAGTGAAAGGGGTTGCGAATCACTTGTCTGAGTGGACCAAAGGTCACCATTTAGTCTTTGGAGACTTATCCAACTCTAAAAGTGGTTCGAATACCAGGGGTGGTGCTGTGAAGAGATGGCACCAAACTGCCAACTTTTCTTAGGGCCAAGCTGACTCCGGCCAATCCCTGCTTCAACTTTACACACATCGTGTTTTCATCCAATGTCGTCGCGCAGAAGTTGTTGTGTTTTCTCAAATGTTGCAGAGGTTATCTGGTGTAACAGAAACAAAACCACTATCCCCTCGACCTCCCTTGGTGACAATCCTCTATTTTCCTGCCTCTTGATCAGATTGTTTTAAGTAGTAAGTAGTTTTAAGTTTTCCTTATTAATATTGTCATTAAGTCTTGTTGAAACAACTGTGATGTGGAGTATTCCACACCCGGGAGTGTCCCAGGGCTGTTGTGCCTCCAGATAAACTCTTATGAAATGTTCCTTGTCCAATGAGATTCTTTTATCAATACTAACACTTGCATGAATTGAAATATTTGCAGAAAGCCACTAACTTTGGCACACTCCTTAAAGAAACGGCGAATCACAAATTCAGAGTCAAACCTCTCCTTTGAGTTGCAGCTTTGTAATTTGCATGTAATGCTTTAAAGTGTTTCCCCCTCGCACCCTCTCTGGCTCAGGAAACACAGTAGCCTCTCAGGAACTGTATCCTGGGTGACGGGTGGTTGGTGTGTCAATGTTGTGGTGGTTGAAGGGAAATCTGAATTTCTGAAGCTCTGCCAGGAGTTGGCAGGCTGGTGTCAGAAACACCTGGACGATCTCACCCCTTTACTGTGTGTGTGTGTGTGTGTGTGTGTGTGTGTGTGTGTGTGTGTGTGTGTGTGTGTGTGTGTGTGTGTGTGTGTGTGTGTGTGTGTGTGTGTGTGTGTGTGTGTGTGTGTGTGTGTGTGTGTGTGTGTGTGTGTGTGTGTGTTTTGCTCATACTGCTTTATTCACTCAGTCATTTGCTCATCCACATGTGTCTGTGTACCAATGGGGAGGAAATCTTACAAATCTGTGGGTTTCTTTCTTAATACATTAATCACAGTTGCTTGAGTCGTGTACAAATTTAACTGTTCAACCCCCACTGTTTTAACTTAATTTGGCAATTTAATTTCCCATCATTAGGTCTGATATTTTGGTAAATGATCACGTCCACTATGTCCTGTCTTGCTTCCATATATAAATCCTCACCTGGATGTTAGGATCAGCAAAGCAGCTTGGTATCCTCACTTTGATTATTCAGTGGAAGTGGATAGATTATATAAAGTGTCACCAACTACACCTGCTGTGATCACTTTACACCTGGTCGTTTTACCTCGATTATCAGAGACAACATGAACTGAATCTCCTCCTCAGCCTTTATCTTGCAATCCTCGCTTCTTGTGCGACTGTTACGCTCCCCATATCTATTGCTGAATGCTTTGTCTGTTTGTGTGGATATGATTATTGTCATCAGACACTTCTAATCCATCAAAGTAGCAGTTGTTGACAAGTGAGAAGCTGCAATTTGTAATTTTCTTTTAACATCCTGATAAGAAGAGGAGAGCTGATCATACAGGATTATATCTTAGATACTTGTAGGTCATTGAAATTATTTGACTTTGGATAGTTTGCAAACACAGTAGTACTATTAGTTTTTGCGTACTTAAACTATCTTGTCCACTACATTTGTTGAAATGTATTATAATTTGACTTTGCAAGCCAGTGTAATGTAATGTAATGTGTCTGTCGATGCAAAGTTGTTCTAAATCAAACATGTTAACTTCGAGATATCTCTGACCTCAGTAGGTGATGTATAGTGCCAAAATATTAACCAAGTTGGTAGATCGCATATTTGAAAAGTAGGTATATTTATGATGATCGACCAAATAACACTTTTTTTGTGGTAAATGCACTTCCCGGTACTGAACGGATTAATGTTGCATTCATGCTCCTGTAAACATTTATTTGCTTGGGAAAGTTGTATTCTGTGGTTTACTGGGTACATATGACAAACACAAATAGGCAGAATGGTCTCCTCCTGCAGTACTACTGTATTTCATCTCTGTCTGTCTGTCTGTCTGTCTGTCTGTCTGTCTGTCTGTATATCTACCCCCCCCCCCCCCCCCCCCCCCCTCTCTCTTTACTTCAGTGTAAAACAGAATCTATCTTTCCACTCAATCTCCCACTTTCCCAGTAGGAAGCTTCCAGTCTGATCATGTTCAGATGCAGTTTTTCACTGGGAGGTGGGACGCTTATGAATATCATAGACATATACTTGTTTAAAACATTCACTAACTTTTTTTTTTCAAAATACGGACTACAATACATTGTGATGCTTCAAGTCAAACTGCTTTAAAGACCACTTTCACCTCAGAGGGGTCGAACATCCAAGACACTTCAGTAGAAAGAGGAAGGACTTCCTGGACAATGGCTCAGAATGGGTTATTCAATGAAGCAGCTGTTTGAGTTTTGCAGCCCTGCCCGTTTTATAGAGACCTGAAATCAGAGAAAATTCTGCCTGCATGTCTACTGAGAACAACCTGCTGCTGCACTTTGGCTCTGCTGCTGTGTTCAAAGTTCAGGCCTGCAAAGTCCCACTCAGCGTGCCGCAGTGCCTACCTGGGGTAGCTGTTTTGATGGAGGCCAGGACTAAGCTGTGTCAGCTGCAGGGCGTACCACTGCAACCCCCCTGGAGTGAAGACGACACTGCCGAGGCAAACCTCAGTCCTCGGTGTGACATGAGCAGAAAGTGTCCACACACGATTTACTGCCACTCTTCTGTCGATCCACAGGACAAATCAGCCAGAGAAAATTCAGGTTGAGGAGCAAGGTGCAATATCACAAAGAATTCCTCATCTGCTGCTGTCGCTGTTATTTTCCTACAAACTGCTGCTTATTGACAGAGAACGTATAGAACCCAAACTAGCCAGGTTTAATTGTTTGAACGTGTACACATTCCTGTCCCTCTCCGTTGTCTCCCTTAAAGGTTCTTGCACAACACCTGGTTTCCCATCGGCAGTAGTTTGCTGTTAACCCCTGCTGAGAGAGCGTTTGGATTCTTGATCACACTCGGAGCAGCAGCTGTGGCTCTTTGTATGAATACCACCCGCTTGTGTTTCACAGAGCAGGGCCAGAATACAGATGAGTTCTGTTTAGACCAGCAAACGCCTCCCCATTAGTTCCCTCGTGATAATGTGTGCCTCCCTGCAGGAAAAAAAAAAAAAGAAAACACAACTGAGATGGGTGTTTAGTTCCTGGTATCATTTGTCTTTTGGTGCCAGCCCTCCTTTTTCTTGTTTTTCTTCCTTGGTCATTACACAGTAGCCCTTTTGGCTCTTTCGCACCCCCCCCCCCCCCCCCCCAATCTCCTCTCTCCATTGTTCCGAGGCTCCTTTTCCTCTCACCCCTCTACCTGTCAAACCTCTGAGCAGCCTTCTCACGACAGCCTGTAACTGGGGTCATCAGCTCTCTCCCAGTGTTTTCAGTGGCAGGCTATCATTCAGCACAGCCATAGAAGACTCCTATTGCCTCACACAGAAACTGTGGACCCCCACCACAGGAGCTACAAGCCGTGGCCAAATAGTGAACTTTAAGTAGGGCCACTTGAGATGACTGAGACAGGGTTATGGTACCAAACAAAACTGTATTTGTAGAGAGGACCATAAAGCCATTTATGGCTCTGTGTTACCACCCTCCTGAGTCAACTTCCAGACAGCTTATTAACCACAACCATGCATTAACCCGACAAGGGCGAAGAGGACTATTTTGCTCGGTGTTATTTTGCGATTTTAACGATTCAAAATGGTCAATTAACATCTTGTAAATATCATAAATAGGAAAGGCCAGATTTAATGAAATGTAATTAATATAATGTGAAACATTTGGCAGAACAGTCTGAGTTGCCTTGTTAAATTTTAGAAGAAGAAAAAAAAAAGACTCCAGCAAGAATGTCTATAATGTGGTGTGCACATTAAGGGGTTAACTCACATCAGAATGGGAGTAAATGGTATATGACATAGGGAAGTGGTGTTAGCAGAGGGGATGAATTAGGAAGTAAGGAGAGGGTACAGCTAAGTACTGTATTGAGAAAACATTGGAAGTAAAGCAAAATGGACTTGACTCTTCTGTCCCTCTCATCTTTTCCGATTTCCACAATAAACAATTTAAATGGAGTCAACCAAATGACCAGCATTCATTCAATCAGTATAAAGACACACAAACTAAATTCAATCTCAAGCTATAATACACTAAAAGGGTTGCCCTGTCTCAATGTATATTTTCACCACGACAGTCTGGATGATGCATCCCTGCATCCTTCCAAGTATGAAAATCCCATGAGTCCCATATTTCCTGAGAATTGCCCAATACTTTCTTATGCAGCCAAAATCTGTTCAGCAGCAACCAAACTTGAAGCTTCTGAATCCAGGTCTTACCTTATACCCACACAGCCATCAATATGACATCTATCTAACATGTCATGAACTGTGCTTGTGGAGATTATTACTTTCTTTTAATTTGACTCATAACCCATTCACTGACATTGTAGTTATCATTTTAAACCTGCAGCCACCCCGCAGGGGGCCACAGAGGAATTTGTAGCCAACCATTGTGACCGCAGCTATAGTTGTCCATCTATATTTGAAGTTAGTTGCAGTGATTTTTTGCAAGATTAGCTTGGGAGATCTCAAAACAGAGAGGTATTAATTAAGATGAATGATGAATTCTATTTTGGTGATTCATTTCTGATTTTTCTTTGACTGATAAAACTGAGGTCTGTAAGTGAATGATACACATTTTTGTTTAGATTATGTCTGCTAGATGTATTTTTATTTAATTTTTTTCGTATTTACTGTTATTTATTTATTTATTTCTAGAAAACTTCATCGTCACTATCATCAGTGCCCACGAGCATGTGCGATCTGTAGGGGACCCCCAAAGTGCCGTATGCAAAGTAGAGTTATTCTTAATTATAGTGAAACATGGCAGCTCCTAGATTATGATTGTTTCATGCAATATGTCCTCCTACAGATCATGGGGAGGCAGCACGCTCACAACACGTGAAGTGAAACCTGCAATAAACATGGGCCACAGCCATTATTAATACCACAGAGTATCTGGGATAGGTATACACGGCATATCGCACCTCCTGGTGTGTATAGAGTAATGGCTCGCAGAGTATGATAGAGGCTATATTGGGTTTTATTATAGAGCTAAATCATACTGTTATTAATATTCAGGCAAATGTAGGGGCACTCCTGGCAGGTATATATTACAGTCCAAGAGGTGTTGATGGTATTGTAATTACTTCAGCATTAAATCACTGTTGATTTCTCTTGTTCAAAAAGTGAAAGTGTATCAAAGGTTTCTCTAAAGTAATCTCATGCAAGTGACTTTGTTTAAAAAAAAAAAAAAAAGAATTATAGAGGTTCTTGTGAGTTGAAACTAAAGTAGTGAAACTGTCTCTGTACATGTGACCTATTTTGAATGTTTTCCACTGCCCTCATTTTTTCATCACATTCCAACATTATCCAATCTCATTTGAAAGATGAGAGTATTTTGAAGCTTCAACTGTTTGTTCATTTATTCATTCACCTAAGAGTCCTCTGGCTCATTAGAGATGTTTGAAAAGAAAGCTTTTGAAATCATGTTTTGGCTCCAAGAGGAGTATTTCAAGGCAATGTTTTTTCCCCCTTCACTCTTTGCGTCGTTACATTTCCAAATTGGTTATCATACTGTATTAGACAAGAAAAGTCTGAAGCTGTGATCAGTAATTTGGTTATTGGGAGAAGAGATCAAGGGAACACATTTCACACAAAAGCTTCTTGGCATGCTTGCATACAATCAGGATACCTCCACTCTGTCGGTGCACACAAAAAACTCATTTTACACCCATTCTTCAACCGCGCTGTCTGCACAGCAGCGTCTGTTGTGCGTTAATGGGCGGCGCCCGGACCCCACCTTCTCTCCCTCCTGTCTTCATCCCTCTTCAGTCCATACAACACCCCCATTGGAGGAGTGCTAGGGGGTGGTATGCGAGCTTCACATCACTATAGATGTGAATAAATCAAGCCCCATCAGACCCTTAAATCACCACAGTTTAATGGACTTGGTCTGTCGTACTATGTTTTGGACCACCGGGGCGAGTAAGCCCCATTAGGAAGAAGGAGAAAGGAATCTGGGCCAGGTCCAAGTGACCAAGTCCAGCCCTCGACGATAGATATCCCGGCCTCCAGGGCCGCCTCTCTGGAGAGCTGCTGGTGAGATGACTAATTATTACACACAGACGTCCTCCCATGGGTGTTTTACATAGTCTCCTCCCGTTTTATATTTTTGAGGAGGAAGTGACAGAGGATGCAACAGATAAATGAAGAAATAGGGAAAGAAAAAAAAAAAGTAAAAAAAAGTAAAAAAAAAAAAAAACACAAAAATAAAAAAGGTACCACAAGAATGGCTGTTGATAAGTGTGTATGCACTAAGTAAAATAACAAGATGAGAGTGAAGAGGAGAAAGAGATGGTCCAAAGCCTGTTTGCTGGCAGGCTCACTTAATGAGCGCCGAGGGAGGAAGGCCCCCTATTCATGACGTGCCACTAAGTGGTCTGTTCCCACAGCTAAACACAAGCACAGCCATGGGTCCCACTGAGGCAGGAGAGGGGAGTCCTTTCTCTCATTGAGTGTGTGTGTGTGTGTGTGTGTGTGTGTGTGTGTGTGTGTGTGTGTGTGTGTGTGTGTGTGTGTGTGTGTGTGTGTGTGTGTGTGTGTGTGTGTGTGTGTGTTTATTCACTTCTTTCTGTGTCATTTTCCCCCTTCAGTCCTTTTTATGACTCTTACAATCGCTCATGATATTATAATCATGGTTGCTCGTCCAGTATCTATGGACAACTGTGCTTGTATCTCAGACTCCCTCGTCTGACGTTCTAAAAAAAAAAAAGAACCACAGCTCAAAGTTGTATTACTACATTGATTTAGCTCCAAATGATGCAGAGAAAACCTCGTCCTTTTCTTGGATTTTCTGGGGGCAAGATTTCTATTTTTACTTTAGATAATTACAGGAGGTTGGAAAATTGTGCATTTTTGAATCCAGTGTTGATAGTGACACTAAAAGCAATGTGTTCTTCCATATGTTGTTTTTTTGTCTCCCATGTTCTAAATACAATATTCCCATTATGGTGGCAACAGCTAATATATCAACATCTAACTTCACATGGAATCTCCAAATACATTAAAAGCAACATTTCTGTGAGACACGTTCTTATGAAATGGTTTCTAAAACAGTTATACCTTAAGAAAACCTGTAAATATTATTTTTAATCAACAGAAATCATTTAAAAAAATTTTATATTTCAACAAATAACTGCAAAAAACATCAACTGCCATACGAATAAATGATCAAACAGTATTATATAATGGAAACAGATGTTCTCTGTATTAAATTCAAGAGCAGGACTTTTTTCTCATTTAAATTGCACTGATTCAATGAATCTCAAATAAGTTATATTTCAGTGACTATTGGACATCCTTGATTCTTTGTCTGTCCCTTCAAGAGATTTCTTATGGATGATGATCATGCTGCTTTGTCCTGTTAATTATGAACAAATATGGACATTTTAGTGGACCTGATCCACTGTTTAATGTGCAAATTCAGGAATTAAAATGGGATGATTTTCTCATATTAGTTACCCAAATTAAATAATTTGTATATAGCACTCATTATATCTAACTCAGCATAAATGTTCAGTCTTTTAAGACTTTTTCTTCCCCCATATTAATCTATAGAATAAATCCATATTGGAGAACGCTGGGACGAAAACAGTTTCCTACTCTGGACAGGAAATCAAGAATAGAAAAGGCTCATCTAAAAAGGACAAAACATTCTTACGAGCAGAGAGTGAGGAGAATCAGTCTCTTGGAGTATCACATTCCTTGAGACTGTCAAGGTGGTGAGCTGGAGTGGAGCGGAACTGCAATTTCACAGATATAATTTCTGAACTCATTGGAACCAAATATTCATTCTCTGTTACATGCTGGTCAAAAACTTCACAGGACACCAGAGTGCTTTTAAAAGTAAAAATTAAAACAGGGACTTTAGGTTTTTTTTATTTTTTTTTATTTCTGACCACTGTCCTCTTTGTCCAATTTAGTGAAATGTATTCATATATGAATATCAATTAAAGTGCTGCTAAGTAAATCCACTTAACAGTTATTATAAAACTAATTATTAGGACCATTGTTTTATTTATTGTGTCAGTCATGACTGATCCAATCCAGCTCGGTCCACATTTCTTCCACTTCAGGACACTTTACGTCTGGTCTGCTTTCGGCGATGAAGGCAAATGTGACCAACGTGTTTCGATTCACCAAGAACGCTTGAGAAATTTGTGCCTCTTAGCATTTTCACATAATCACCTGATTGTGATGGTTTGAGCTGCCTGCAGCTGTGGCTGCACTGATTCAGAATGATCTGAGGAGGAGCACCGGTGCACCTAGTCACAGTCTCCCCATCTGCTCATTTTGTTTGGAAAGTTTATGCAAGTTTGAGTTTGCGTTCTGCTCAATGTGCTTCACAGTGGTCCAGTGATTGCAAGTTCCAAGTGGCCTTTGTGTTGAGATTGACTATTCACCTTATGTGTGCATGTTTTTTGGGGGTTTTTTTTGGCGGGGTGTTTTAATTCTCTGGCCACATCGCAAGTGTGGGTTTGGTTCCAGAATCTTACAATTCATGGTCGGATAAAGTGGCACAAAAGATGCATGGCATGAAAATGCTTACAAATCTGGTGGAGATGAGGAAGTTGTTGGTTTACCCTGTAGAGCCCAAAAAAAACATCTTCCTCAGCTCGTATTGCCTTATAGTTAAGTATCACCGGTGAAATTAAAAAGCTAGAAACCATCTGTCAGGCTGCACAACAAAGTGGACCATTAGGACGATGGAGGACCACTTCAGAGGTTCTCCACTGGAACGATGAACATTTCCAGGTGAACAAAATGTCTTTTTTTTAAATTGGATATTAGATTTTTCTTTTTTTTTTCTTTTTTCAATGGCTCTACTTTTGGAGAACTAGTGAGACAGGCTGTGGCAGGTCTGCGGTTAAATCAGGTGGTGGAAATTGATTAAGGGTTTCATCGCCCTACACCAGAACCAACATGCAACTTCTCTGGACTTTGATAAAAGGATAAAATATGATGGTTCCATTGCATTTGAAACTCGATGAAACTAACAGAAATATGAATTTCCAATCACCATTTTCACATTGTTTTCCACCACATTAGGTTTAACACCACCTTGTATTTATCATGGCACAGCGCCTGTTAATCTGTATCTTAACAGTGTGAGTGGAAAAGTTGTTGTCAGCAGCAGTTTACAAACTCTTCCCACCATAAACAAAACACATTCAACAGGTAACATTGCAACCATGGATTCAGTTGCAAGGCCAAACCCCACAATGCTGTTTTGGGAACATGTTATTTTAAAAAAGAGAACTTAAAATGTGCCACACACAAATGAGCAATAAATAAAATAGAAAATGTTAATTACAATTCATGGTGTGATAATCATCTGTGTCTTAAAATTTTACAATTCTGACTGTAATGAGCAGATGCCAGCAAGTCCCGTATTGAATTCTTCATTCACTGTCTTTTATTTGAGTCTTTTCTGCTTTTCTCTCCCCTGAGTCTATAGACGTCTGTAAAGAAAAGCTAAACTGATTATTTCCACCGTTATTTCTACTCCAGCTTATGTGCATGCTGCAGCCGTAACACGGCTCCATTGAACAGCAAATGCTCTTTTCCTTGGTAGCTTAAGGAAAAATGAGCCGAGACAAGGTAAATGAATGTCAGAGACAGAGCGCCGAATGCCAGACACCTCCCAAAGCCTCTGTTGTTAAGGTATAATACAGAAGGAAATGGGAACAGAGCATCTTATTTTGTAAGTAAAATGTTTCCTTTCATGAATAAACAACAAGAAACCATGACAGGTACTATAAAAAAAAAAAGAAATTACAAATCAGAGAGCTTATTTAAAGTCACAAGTTGCACTACAGATTATATGATAGGAATGAGAATGAAAGCACATTATATATTAGTGCATTGCGGTGTCACTTCTGTGCTTCATTGCAGGTGTGTCAGTGCAAAGACTGTAAAGGTTCCTGAACAGTGTGTGGATGTTTTTCCTCACCGCCTGTCAGCGATGTGACTTGTGTGGGAGCTGCTGTCGCTAACAAGGCCATAAAATTTCTATTTACCAGCGACAGAAGGAACTTGACCTTGGTATTTTCTGTGAGGAGCTCTGGGTGGTTTCTGATGAGAAGCTGGCCATTACCATCCAGCAGGTTTGCCGCTATGAGAGATTGGAGCTGTGTTTGGTTTTCAGGCTCTCTGTGTTTGTTAAGATGTCACGCTGGGAATCATGTTTCCTAAAAGGAATCGGTGAAATGGAAAGAGATGGAAACAGCAGGGAGAACGGAGGACTGCCCTGCCGTGTAGTTGTTACTGGACTCCCTGACCGTTGGTGTTTCAAATCTTCTTTTAGTGCCACAATTGATTTTCTAATTGTTTTTGAAGTATATAAGTTTCAGGGAGCCGTGTCTCTGCAACAGCCTGACAGCGTGTTGCACCCAAGATTTTGGACTGCTTACTAACAACTCTGATACTTTTATAAATTAGCTCACCAGTCTATGTGGGTCACTGTTTGTGATGCCGGCGTTCAGCCACATTATGTACTTCAAGGATCTCCCAATACACTCATTAACTCACCCACCATAAGTTTGCAAAAAAAAAAAAAAGAGTCAGTATTCCAGAAAGCTACTTCAGAAAGTAGTCGGACGATTGTGAACTCTTTGTCATTTCATATCTGATTGAATGTAAAAAAATATCCGTATGTGCCTCATCATTCACAAATAACTGCATAAAATTATGACAATAAAAACATGCAGGACGCCTCTTATATTGCCAAGTTTTAAAGAAAAAGCTTCAAGGTGACCTGACATGTCGAGACCACGTAATAATGTCAAGATATTACATTTCCAAGATTGATGTTGAATTGCGTGTTCAAGGAAAACAAAGTTTTACTGCAAAGATTTAACTTTCTGTGTAATAAATGGCACTATTTTCAATATTTAGACCGAACTGCAAGACAATCTATCAAAAGAATTGACCTCAATGTATTTTTCTTTTTCAAACAGCCAAAAGTTACTATTGTACGTAATAACCATATTTCATTTTCTTCATTTCTGGAGTATTAAGAGAATTGTTAAGCACAAACCTGCATATATGAGATCCCATGAAGACACCCGTCTAGTAGCTTTACCGGGTGTCGTGTGAAAGCGCTTTGACGTCCAACTGCCTCATATCCTGCCCAGGTCTGAGCTAAAAACTCCAGTAGTCTAACGAGCTGTGCTATATGAAACCCAGATATGTTTTACCGATTGCCTGGACCAGAAAGGCAAAAGAAAGTTTGAACGAGTACAGTATAAACTTCAGTACGTCAAACTTATGGTCCACATCAACAGGTCTGAAAGCACCTTCAGTTTGTAGATGGAGACAAAGATCAAGGAAAAAAATGATCTGTAAAGCTTTAAATCCTCCTTTAAGAGCATTGGCCTTGGTAACTGTGAAGAGAGTCAGGAGCAGCCAGTCAAGCTGAGTAGCCCTCGGTCGGAATGAAGCCTTGATCAGACAAGAAGCTTGTTATTTCTCGTGCTTCTGAAACATCACCGCGTCAAACTCATTTTAGCTCAGAGGCCACAAACGGACTTGATTTCAGATTGAAAACAGGAGAACTTAATAACTATTCCTCCTTTGAGTACAAAGCTGTAAAGGTTTATTATGTAAAAGTCTAGATTTGGTGCATCCAAAATATAACAAATTACTTGACTATCTGCAGTTTTTAAAAAAAATTGTATTTCTTTAATCTAAATCAACCAGAAACCCTGAAATCCTCTCCGCAGTGTTTCTCCGCAAACCAAATCCTGTTGCTACCGAGTACACACAATTTCTGAACGCATCAGTGTCCATGTTTTTGCGAATTCACCCTCACCGCATGATTTCAATACTAATGCCACTTTGCGAGCAATACAGGAGCTACTTTTCAATGATACATCAGCTCAGGTCCTTTATGTAAGCCACTCCCATGCTGTTTACACTGTAAATCTGACCTGTTAAGCCAATTTTTGAAAAAGGCCGGACTCTGGGACACAGTGGCATTTGGAATATTTCACATTATTGGGTACCCTGAGTCCAGACCACAAGAGACGTCCTGCATCCTTCAATTCCCTCTCTTGCCCGTGTTGTGATGCCCTGACATCGTCCCCGTGGCAAGAGAACAAAATGAGGTAAATAAATGTCAAATCAATCCCCACAGCTTGCAGACATGATCTCCCCTTTGGATCAGCAGAAGCTCCTTCGTCTCTGCATCTTGCCAATTAGGAGCTATTTTGGGTTAAGTTTTAACACAATGCACTGTCTGGTAGCCATTTTTATTGTCTGCATTATAATGACGTGTCTTGACTATATTGACATTTACAATGTACGCTTTGGTTAAAATCAGAACCGAAACCAACTCTGGTAGGGGGGGTACCCGAGGGGATAAAGATTAGTGAGTGTGGTGTGGTCCTTCGGGCATAAACAATGTTCATTTTATATAAAAAAAAAAAAAAAGAAGTTTTGTTTGTGAATTTTGCCTCCAATGTGTGGCTGAGACCCCGGTTTGGGCTGGCTGTTTGACACCACTCGGTACCTGAGCCGTGCATGAATGCAGTCATTACATTGTGATAGAACCTTGAATGCGTGAACTTTAGAAAAGCGGGGATTGCAACAGGTGGGGACCGAACATCTCTGTGCAAACACAATGTCAACCACTTTTTGTCTTGCTAATGTGAACATTGTTTGTTTCTCTGTGGAACAGATAATAGATGACCTGGTGGAGGACAATACGGTGCGGCTGATGAGAGCAGGTGTTTGCTTGAATGAGGGAAAACTGATGGCAGCAGCAGGACGGGGGTGAAATTGAAAGACTTGCAGACACAAAAATAAAACAAATTTAGAAACTCTCCGTTGCCATTCCAAAACATATTGAGTGGAGACTTTCAGTGGAAGATAACCACTTGTTTTTATGCAAGAGCAGCAGACATTGCAAAGTGAGGGTGAAGTTTTTAACAGTCCTTTTCTTTTTATTTACAAAATGTGACCATCAGATGCGGGAAAACAGCAGGGTGGACTGCATATGGAGTTGGAGCACATTATGTTTGGGTGTTTTTTTTTTTTTTAGCTTGTTTGTTTTAAAAATCAACTCTGGGGTTCTGTAATTTTTCAAACTTTTCTGTAATTAATTACATGTCTTTAAACAAAAAACCAGTTCATTTAGTCTCTCTCTCTCTCTCTCTCTCTCTCTCTCTCTCTCTCTCTCTCTCTCTCTCTCTCTCTCTCTCTCTCTCTCTCTCTCTCTCTCTCTGTCTCCATTTTCCCTCTCTTTTCATTTCTGTGTCACTCTCCTCTCTCGCCTCGTGTTCCAAAATAGTAATTAGTACAGAATCACACTGGCGCCAGAACACAAAACCACAGAAACATGGAATCTGAGGCTTTGGGGGCAGCTGCCTCTTCAGCAACAAGCATATGGCAGACACCCTTTTAGTAATGCTGCACAGTGGTTTGGGTTATTGCTCCTGCCTCCCCTGCACCCCACTTTTACTCTGCTTTGCACCAAATTAGCCTGTTTTTGCCTGCAACCACCATAACGGCCGGTTTTCATTCAAAGCTTTCGTGCTGGTGCTTGTGATTGGGCAGCATCAGGGATATTGTATGCTCTGTGGGACTTCACAGAGACGGACACACTCAGGCTGACTCATGCAGACCCACACACACTTTGGTATGTGCCTTCCCCTTGGCCTCTACGACGGGGGAATGTTGAGGAGTGGAGCCAGCCTTCGAGCCGAGCTCTGTGCCATATGGCCCTGCCACAGGAGTGGCACTAATCCGACTGACTAATTTAAGTCAGACACACACACACACACACACACACACACACACACACACACACACACACACACACACACACACACACACACACACACACACACACACACACACACACACACACACACACACACACACACACACACACACACACACAGACATACAGTATATACCTACATGTGACAAGCATTACAGGTTATTGGTTGCTTACTGTGCGATTTTAGTTAAATGGAGCTATGAGTTGGCCAAACATTAAGTTCACTGTCGTGAAAAAGTAGAAGTCACTACTGCACAGTTGTACACAGCCAACATCATAGTTCAAGAAAAGTTAGTATTGTTCATTGTTCATTCATGTTATTGATGAATTATAGAAATGTTCCCTTCCACTGTTGGATTATTTTTTTTTTTGGAGCATCTGCTCCTCTTCTTTTATTCCCTTCCCAGTTTCTCTGTCAAAAGACTCTGGCGCCTGGCAGGGGAGCAGGATCCCCCTAAGCAGAAGCCAAGCTCACACACTCCAAACACTTGTTCACACTGAGTCTTTGTGTGGCTCGCCCAGCATGACATACAAAGACCTTAATGTGTTTTTTCCATTGTGATCAAACTAAGTGTGAAGATTTATGGTCAACAGGTACTTAGGGTGGAGATGCCGAAATGCTTTTCAATGGTTGTGCTGCATTAGGACCATTAAGAGAAGCAGGAAGTGTCTATTTTTAGCCTCTAGAATTCTTCTTATGTCTGTTCATGTTTGAATCTATGCAAAAATCAGGTTTCATGTGTCTGACATAGTCTCCACACTTGAAAGCATGAGCTTTCAGCATGTCATTTCAGCATTTCAGTTGTTTTTCTCATCACACGCTCGCTATAATTCCCATGAGAGAACTAAAGGTTTGACATGGCTTAAGGCTCAGTCATCCTTGTACCTGATGTGTTTGCTTGATTGAAATTCATCCTAAAGACTATCAGAAGATTTGTGAGGATTTGTACTCGGGAGACAGCTGCTCATCACCCAAGTGTAGTGTTTAAGAACAAGACATTTATTTTGACACTATTAATTGATTACGTGTGTGTGTGTGTGTGTGTGTGTGTGTGTGTGTGTGTGTGTGTGTGTGTGTGTGTGTGTGTGTGTGTGTGTGTGTGTGTGTGTGTGTGTGTGTGTGTGTGTGTGTGTGTGTGTGTGTGTGTGTGTGTGTGTGTTACCAACTTTTAGCAAAAACTGTTCACCTGAATTGCATGAAATTTTCAGGGATGATTTGTTTTTATCCAAAGATGGTCCCATTGAATATTGGGAGCGATTGGGTCAAAGGTCAAGGTCTAGTTCACGATAAGGTCAAAAAAGTATTTTCGTCATAACGCAGTCCGTTTTAATCTGATTGGTATAAATTTTCAATTCCCTATTCTCTGATATGCCACCTGATGCAGTGACGTCATTTCCCTGGTTAGTGGTTGTCGGTCAGAGGTGGGGGGGTGGGGGTGGGGGGGGGTAACATCTGTTTCAAGCAGTGATAACATGCAGCAATTCAGACAACTATGACAAATGATTGAAGAATTGGTGTGGTGGATCAAATAACCTTGTAATCCATTGGTTTCCATGTTTACAAATGTGGCGTTGGCAAAGGTATCTGTTCTACCGAGTGCCTGTTCCAAGTTACTATTACCAAATTCCTAATAAAATGTCCCTTGAGCTTGTTATTTGCTATTTTTAACACAGATCAAACTCATAAAGCTGCTGTCTCTTTGTCCTGCTTGAGCTGATGTCAGCCTGCCTCCATGGTGCGCCTTCCAAAATAAAGTATTTTACAATTTCAAGAGATATCCGCATATTAGTAGGAGATCTAAATGGTTTGTTGCTGCTTCTTTTAGTCATCATTCATGCACATAGCTGTTTTTTCCATGAACAAATGTTATGCCAAGTTCTGCATGACTGCTGAAAAGATGATTCTGTGTGCAACAGAAAGTTCAGTGGACTTAAGGACTGAATCAGTCATTAGACTTACCCACATCCTGACACCTCAGCTAATGTATTACAGCAATTCAAATTACATGCACATGATTAAGACATCCTCACTGAGAAAGACAATTAAAAGTGATGCATGAGTTTCAATCCAAGTACAGTTTCTTTTTTTTTGTTAACATATCCACAGTAGTAAATCAACTCCACCACTACAGTGTAACTAGTAAGTGCATTCAAGGGCTATTTCCAGGACCTTGCCCAACACGGCCTACGTGTCAGTAGAAATCAGTGTTGACCTTAATTAATTAATTTAACTAAAGTGTTATGTCACATTAGTGTGCCAATGCTAAGCAGTGCAAAATACCACTATTCTGCATGAAATCATTCAATTAAATTAGAATATGTAATCAGAGCCTTAATTGTCAACCAGCTGTTTCGCTGTGTGTGTGTGTGTGTGTGTGTGTGTGTGTGTGTGTGTGTGTGTGTGTGTGTGTGTGTGTGTGTGTGTGTGTGTGTGTGTGTGTGTGTGTGTGTGTGTGTGTGTGTGTGTGTGTGTGTGTACACTCTGTGGTGTTCACTTTAAGACTCCCCATTGTCTATTAGAAAAGGTATTGATCACAACCATGGTGGTCATGTGCGTTAGTGCGAGTGTCAGAAAAGTTACTTTTACATTGGGACCGTCGCGTTGCACTGTGGAAGCCATTTTCAAAATGTCGCTCCAAACACAGTTGTCATGTTAGCAAAGAGCAACTGATGCTTTTCTCTTTTCACTTTAGTTTATGGGGGCATGGCTTTACCATTAAACTGGATTTGCTGCATTACCTCTACTCCCTCTACTTCATTTATACTTATAATGAACTGCTCTAACTTAGTACTGGAGGATTTTGCTGTTTTCCCTAATCTCAGGCCTGCACCCTGAATGCTTTTATTTATTTATTTTTTAAATGAAGTCCTCAGCTCTGAAACAACTATAACAAAATCCAACATTACAAGCATCATGAATGTATGTTACAGAGTTTCCTCCTCACAAAAATGCCAAAGCTTTGTCAGGGGAAATACATAAAAGTAGCTGCATAACATAAAACAGGAGACGCATTCACTCATCACTATATTACCCATTATATGGTTCAAGCATCATTAACACTAGTCCATGACAATAAACACCCATTTTTTTATTATACATCTGTAACTCGTGGAGCATTTAAAAAAAAAAATCGTATTCATTTACACCTGAAATGTCTCAGTTAATGTCCAGAGGGGAGAAACCTAACATTATGAAAGAGACAATGGAGAGGGTCCTTCAGATTTTAAGCCTTTTCAAATTGCTTTGTTAAAAATCTAGACAGATAGTTTAGGTTTATTGATCCCGGCTGCTTTTATTGGACAGTCGAGCTATGAGACAGACTTGTTGGATTCCTGAGGCTGCTACAATCTAATAAAAAAAGTAATCCAGGGTTGTCCAAGCAGGTCAATAATCATATCACATACGATAATCTGCAAAAACTTGCCAGTCCACGAGGTATAGCAAGAACATTCAACCTCCGTCCAGTTTTCATGGAGCAGAAAGTTGAGGGATTCACAGTGCAAAAAATACAAAGTGAATGCATACTAATGCAAATGCAATCGGCATAAGCAAAGTTTAAAGCCGATCATTAGGGACCGCGGCTGCTAGTTGAAGAAAACTGCTGAACGCTAATCATGCATTCATCCTGATGTAACAGGTTACACAGAGCTGGGGAATACGCTGCCACATTTCTGCAAGTCAAATTTCCCAAAACTGCAAATATGCAGAACTGTGAGCAAGTATTTGGCCCCTTTGAGATTCTGTAATTAATTCTGCTTTTCTCATTTCTGTTTCAAGTCGTCAAGATATTTTGTCACTTAATTACACTGCAAGATTGCATTTATATTCTACCAAAACTTTAAAACACAAAAGCTTCTACTGGAAAATGTTTCAACTTTTTAGAAGTTGGATGCCTGATTTTCGGGGGGGGGGGGGATAAAGCAAGCTTATTATATATAATATATAATACATTACTGTAGTACTTGTTATTATATGAGGACAAATGTTCATTCGCAGTGTTGTTCTTATACTTTGAATGAGACCTGTCCGTGTCACATATGTTTTAAACTTATATGATGTTTTTTGTACATGGATATCAGTGTGTTTTCAGCTGACAGAGTCTAACTTCAATGCTGTAATCCTTGATGAGCTTGAAAATGACGAGATGTTATCATTAACGCCTTTTGGGAAGCAAAGGCAAAAAGCATAAATATTTTCCTGCGAGCTGGAGGCTTTTAATTCAAAGTATTTCAGAAATCTGAAACTGTTGTGACCATTTGACATGTGGCTCTGATTCGTAATAATTTCTATACATTTGTTTAATTTATCCCCATTAAGTTTTCACCTCTTAAGTTGTGTGTTTTAATAAAATCATTAATAGTTTCACTCTTCGTTTATACATTTCTATAATGTTTTCCTCTCATTTAAATAAAAGGGAGAATCTATGCTGGAAAAAGGCAACCGACCCAAAATATTTCCTGCTGCCGGGTCACTCTGTAAAACTCCGACACCTGAATTATATGAAAACCATTCCCAGGTTTTTGGTACAGATGTAGTGAGAACTGCAGTTAATTTGGTGCCCGAGGTGGCCCTAATCCTCTTCTGTACACCTGTAAGTTTTGATGTATCCCGTTAATTACTGCTGGATATACTCAATAGACTGACACCACAGTGTGTGTAAGAATTCATAGTTACCCACAAATCATCAGATGATAGTCCTGTTTTTTTTATTAAGAGAATATATTACAGATTTGTATGAAAACTATGAAAAAAATTCTGGGACTGAATGTGTATCAGATTCAGATATTCTCATGACCTCACCTAAAGTCTCAGATTTTCCTGATACTCAACAATATGTAATTGACTGTAAGATGCAGTGAGAGCCACCATGGTTGATTTCTTAATGGTTGTTAGCAGAAGTTCGCAGCACACTCATTATGATTATGGCCAAAATGATAATGATTATCAAATTATAATGATAACCACAATAATTGTATGTCTACTATCATCGTGATTGCTAATCATGAATGTTAATTAGTTTAAGGAAAACTCATTTTTAACTCATTTTTCACATAAAAGGAAAATCTTGCCCTGCGTCCCGTTGTGGCTACATTATGTTGAATTACAAACCATTATTCCTAAATTAAGTATAGATTAGCTTCTTATTCAGCTGTCTCGGTATATTGCCTTCAAGTAAAATATAAAACATTAACCAAGATAAAAAAATAAATATGCCATAACAGATTATAATTAAAACGCACAACCCTTGGTACCTCAGTCCTAAAGTAAATTGCTGATGTTTTCAGAATAAAAAAAAAAAAGAAAAATACAGCTAGTTTCCAAACTAAACATGGTTTAGTTTAGTGGTCATATAAAAGTTGATAACCATCGTGGCATCAATGCATTCCTGCCTATGGGTGGAAGCTTCTCAGATGTGCTTACAACTCTAAATGAAGTCCTGCTGAGGCCAGCAGCGGTTTTCCTTGATTTATTTATTGCCTGGACATGTAGAGGTGGACGTCTCCTGCTCTGACTGCTGCAGGAGGCTCCCCTCTGCTCAATAAAGCCCTCCCCTCATTTGCCCCCTGGTGGTTAGTTTATTGTTGGAATAAGAAGATTCTTGATTTGATTGATTGATTTGCAAAAAAAAAAAAAAGGTAATTCTATCATGGGAGCCAAATTCTTGAAATTGATCAAAATTGTGTAGCCTGAGGTTTACCAAAAGGATTATGTTTTGGGTTCAAATAACTGCATTTAAAACAAAATCTTATAAGTAATCGTTCTTACTTCAGGCGTAAGTTAAATGATGAAGGTCCTGGGATCTATCAAGCCAAGCAGCCCTGACTGCCAGCTCTTCATAACCCTGCTGATACAGCAAATTCATTGATGCATGTACGTTTCCAGTCCAGGTGATGCAATATGGACACGCCAACCTTCAACAGGACAATGGGCGTAATATGGGAGTTCATCAAAGCTCCAGTATGCTTGCTGCACTCTCCCTGTACCTGACAGTTGGACTCTCACTATATCAATGTTCAGGCACAGAGTGAAGACCAAAAACCTGCTTTAAATTATTTATCGTCACCTTTATTCTCGCGTTGACTTGTAAACATGACACAGAGCTGCCTCATCCCCGTCTGCGGCTGCTGCTCCTTCACCACGGCCTCCACCTGTTTGGATTCCCTCTGCCTACAAACCCTGGAGGAGCTTTGTTTCTGAGTTGATTCCCACTTGTGGGTTGTTTGCCGTCCTTGCTGCATGGCAGCTATTGTTTGCTTTATATTTTGTCTTGTTATGCAGAACTGCCGCAGCAGGGAACATCCCCAAGAGTACAACGGCGCTGCCAGCTCCGACAGTATTGCTATTCGTCTTTGCTATATGTGTTTTTTATTTTATTTTATTTTATCATTTGACAGCTACTATAAGGCACTGTATAATAATGCATGAAGAACATCTATATTGCATTTCATCGCCCAAAGTCTGTGTAAAACTTAAATATACCTGCGTTTGTCTCACAGCAGACATGTCTTATAAGACATTCAGCTAAATTATTTAATAGATGCATTTTTCACAAATTCTGATGTCAAGAAGAGGCGGTTTTTTTCACCCTGAAATGTCAAGGATATTTCCATCAATCAAACTCAGCTGCACAAACTGCTGCTGATAAAACAAACAAACAAACAAACAAACAATGAGCTCAGTATCAGTTAATAAAGTGGGTTAGCTGTGATAATTACAGCCCTCACACACGTATACCAAGTGATTGTGGTCACTTACTGATTTACTCTCTTATTCATTCTTCATGAAGCAACAAAAGTTTTTGGTGTTGTGCAGATATTATCACTACAGGCAGATCCAGCAGGAGACAAACTTCAGTTTGTATCGTGGACACTGGACTGCAATGGGCCTGTGACATTCATTGACTCCAAAATGTTGCAACTCAGTAGTGGTGTTTCACACGTGCACAAGAACATGTAAAAAAACTAAATAATATTCAGTAGTGTTTTCTAATTATTCTAGTGTTTTCTAAGATACATGATGCACTTATGAGGAACAATCTTTATCTACAGTCTTACTAAGTGATCACAGGACTGCCTTTTTCATGAAGGCCAAAGGAAAGCCCACCACACGGTCAAATTCATGCTGGTCCTTCTTGGCAAGCGGCTGAAGTTCAGGGGTCACACTGCTCTAATAACACTTTGCTCAGACATGGTCTCCTTCTCCACTTCCCTGACTTGAAATCCAGAAAGAGACCGAGGATTCATGGGGACTGAATGTCCTTGGCTACGTATTTTTGAAAGGCCCGAAACAGAAAATGATCCAAGGACACATCATTGACGATGCGTCCCAGATCCTCCTATTCAGAGATCCTCATCAAAACACACTGAGCGTCGCGGCAGAGGTGCAGTGTGAAGGATTTATAGGAATCTACGAATGAGGCAACAGATTGCATCGAACTCAGTTCTCCTTCAAGTGTGTCAGAAAACACAAATTAAGAAAAAAAATGAAAAAGATTGTCAAATGCCAGGGTTTGATTTGTATATTGCAATACATTAGCTGCTGAACTCTCTCTCATTCTTGGCCTCACAGGCTTTACTGATAGTAGTTACACACCGAATTCCAACACAGCATTGAATATGTTTATCTGTTTGTCCCGATGCGTCCAACACAGATTGACACGCTGGGCTTTGACACCCTGATGGAAACATCTTTCCTTGTGTGCTGTCTGCTTTCTCGCTGCCTTTGCTCGCTATTCGCTGCCTCGCTTGCTGTATTATTACTGTAAGTTGTGAATCAATGGAATATTATAAAACCGTGTGTGGGGCTGTGTACCAGAGACCCACCCTTAAAGAAAACTACTTCAAAACACAGCTCGATGCCAAAAAGCTCCACGGCAAGGATTTAAATGTAATTTAATTTACCGGTCAGTTATCTCACCTCTTCAATCAATTAAATGTGAGCATTGATTAACGAAATCATTCACACTCTGTCTATGGATGTTTCTGCTTACGAATGCAAAACCATTTATTTTGATATCGTGTTTGTTGTCAATGTGCAAAACTGTGTAAAGTGACAACCACTTCAAAACATGAAAGAGGAAGGAGAGAGACGCAGGATGCAGAGGTTTCAGTAGAAACTAGATAAGGACAAATGAGAGAAGTTAGAAAGGTAGAAAATTGAAATCAGAGACAGAGAGAATCAAAGCCAAAGAGCCATTCTGAAGTGAAGTCAAATTGACTAGGGGAGACGCTCGGGCACACAACAGACAATGAGCGGGAGACAAACAGAGGATGGAAGGAGTAAGATTATGTTCTCTGTGGCTGTCACGCAGCCTGGCAGAGCCGCTCAGTCATAGGCAGAGGCTGTGCACCCATAATTCAGTCTGATTTAGGGCTGCGATAGAGCGCTGAGGGATAATAAGCAGCATAATTTGCAGGAAGGTGTGACCGGACTGGATAAGTAGCATACTTGTGTTTGCAGCACGTCCCGGACGCCCCCGCTCTCTCTCAATTCAATCACTTCATTTCAATTCTGTTGCGTTCAGTAATGTCAAGTTCATTTTACTTCTTAATGAACTTTTAACACCAAATGAGGTGAGTTTAAATCTTTAAATTTCAGTTCTTGCAAGTTGAGTTTCGGTCAACTCAGGACAGGTCCTGGATGCACAATATAATCGAGCACTCATAAAAGCAAACACAATGCTTCACCCGGCCTTTGTTTGGGTCTTAATTACTTCCATAAACATTGTTGACAACCTGGTAGTGGTCATTTGGCAAAATTTAAGATGCCCATTACCCACTTAAACAGACTGCTTTATATCTAACTCTTAAATGCAGAAAAATGTGAATCTGTAGATATGTTATTTAAATTGTAATTTTGAAATAAACATGAATGTTTTTTATAGTGTAGATGAGTGATGCCCGGTACCATTTGTATTGGCGCAGTAGTTATCAACCTCCCTTTTGGACTGTGAAAGGAAACACATGCCGAAGAATTCGGAACAAAAAGAAATGAAGATAGTTAATTAGTTATTAAACACTAACTCTATTTTGTAAAATAAATATATCTGATTTTAGTTTTAGTTTCTCAAAAGACTTATTTCAATTTCAATGATATAATCAATATTTATCTTCTTTTTTTTTTTTTAGTAATATAGTAATTTTTTTTATTTTGGATTATAAAAGGCGCCATAAATACGTTTATAATAGCAGTAATAGACTCAGCTGTGTGTTTAGGTCCTTCAATGGATCATAGTGTCTTTGATACTGTAAAGTTAGTGAATGCTCAGGGAGAAAACCAATAAAGGTGTCAAGGCTTTTCAAGACTTTGACTCGCTCCAGGTAAGACAGTAAATTAATAATATTGAGATGACTTTCAGTACTAAAATAAAGAATAAAATATAGGAGCCTATACATTCTATTTTTTGAAACAGCAGGGCTGTTAAAATCATGTGAGTTCAGGGATCACTTACGGCCCATTTGATCTCAATTGGGCCGGCCCAGTGAGATGACAGCATGACAACCTAGAAATAACCACGACTCCAGAGTTTTCTCTTTTGCTTCAACGCAACACAAAATGAGTCCCTTTTGAAAAGGTACAGTTTAATAGACTTTTTTCACCGGTGAACCACTGATCTCCTGGCTGGGAGCATTGTTGCTATCCGTTGTTGAGCACTAAGCCGTACAAAAAGAGTGAGACCCCGAGTGTTCAAATTCACAACAGAGGTTAATTACAAAAATGTTTTAAATTGCATTAATGTCTTTGTGGTTTTTACACCTCACCAAGTCATCCTGTGGGTTTGGGTGAACCAATTTTGGGCACATACTAGATAATAAACACCCCTGATCTAGAGTGTTTACTGTACAAATATGTTGACAATCCATAATGCAAACGGACCTTTGCATGTCATTTTCACAAAACCACTCATCTGATTTCACTGTGTAGTCATTTGGTTATTTTGTTTTCAGAAATTTGTATTTTTAAATCTCTGTGTCTCTGTGTGGTTCTGTCAGTTTATCTTAATTTGAGCGGAATCAAATTAACGGATACGCCCTAAAAATAGTTTACTGACGCCTAAAATATCCCCTCTTACATGATAAACCTTCGTTGGCATGGCCCAACCGACTATCAGCACTTGCCACTGTAATTGCCACTCGTTCAAGGATGGGACACGGCAATAAACTTGTCAGCACATATTACAATGTCGGACAGATGAGTAGGGGAGAGAGCATTCTGCCTTCCTGCCCTCTCATCTTAATGGCAGCCATCTCCAGCCTGGCATGTCCCCAGGGAGACAACTCATTTCATCTTACCATTAATTCTGAGCAGCCAGGGTGACATTGTGTCCGTCATGGCGGCGTTATGTAGAACAGGCTCCTTTGTGTCGGGTCTCATAATACAGACGTCCGTCCAGCTCACCCCTGATAAAGACATTTAGTGACGATAATCCGATGTTACACCTCCGCTAAAGGAGATGCTGCGATAGGCAACATTTGCTGGTTCATTTCCATAAAATAAATAATATAAAGTAAATTAAAGAATGACTCGGTAAGCACCGGTGAGAGTGATGGCAGCCAGACTGTGCGACCAAACAGCTGGTGGATATTATATTTGAGGCTGTATTTCATCTTGCACTGTCCCCTCAGGGCCACTGCTTAACTGTCCAACGAGGCTCACCGGCTCCTGTTTTATAGATGGCTCTCTTTAGCACAGTATCAGCACCTGGCCTCTGAGAATTCATTAGGGAGCGCCTCAATCATACAGTCAGGCTGCACTAAAGGGACAGGCAGCGAGGGACGAATCAATTTGGAGGCATGCAAGGCGCAGGTGGAATTATCTGCCTGCGTGAGAACGCAGGAAGAGCTGGTTATCTGTATACACTGAACGAGGTGGTGGGAGGTGATTGAGCTTTTTACGTGTCGGCGGACTGGAAGTCAAGCAGACAATGTCTTTTGTGGAGGTGGGGAACAACTGCACATCAACATGGGATGATGCGGTCACCTGTCTGCGCCCTGCTAGAGAAGGTTGAAAGGCTGAAAGGCTGACGTGGGAAGATGCTGCATGACACACACAACACTGCAGCACTTAGCCCAGGCGCCAGCAATTTAAATATGTGTAATCCTTTAACAAATAGGTACATGGCTTTACATTTGAATTCAGTTCTCTCCACATCTAGTTGAGAACCATATTCTGCTCTTCCTTTTTCTTTTGGCGATGAGTTTGAGGAGTAGAAATTAAAAGGGGGTACTGGCCAATGTACCCACTAAAACTTTAATTAGCCACAAAAATGAATGCAAAGCAGTTGCTTTAATTGTACAAAAATTCTAATCCAATTATTATTTTCTTGTTAACTTTGCAAGGAAATTATTTACATTTTGTTACAAACAGAATATAGAAGTGAATGTAATGATTCTTAAAAACCTGGTCTTAATGTTGAATAAACTGTTTAAAATGGATGTTGCTTTATTGCAAACAGCCAATCAAATCTTTTCCTGTCAAAATCAAATTGTTCTGTTGTTACTGCGAGAGATCAGTAATATCTTTTATGTCCTTTTAAATGTGTTTTAATGTCATCAATAATCATAAAGTTTATTGTTGAAGCCCGCTCGGATACAAATTTCTTTTATTTTGTTTGCGACCCAAACAGTCTTTATCTTCAGAACAATTTAAAACTTTGTTGTTTTATTTTTAAATGAGCATTGCCCTTGGAATGGAAAAATCTGCTTGAATAACCAGCCATATGATCCATATGTCTTTGAGAAACTTTGGATTTGCAACAGATATTCAATTGACTGTATAGAAGAATCCCAAACTTTGTTGGTTATTTGGAATTGGCGCCATCAGCAGGTTTAAATGTTGTGAACAATCTCAAGCGCTCAAGATGGCTCTGGAAATACATCAACGCCCCAAAAAAAAAAAAAAAGTATTGGCATAGCTTGTATACTGTTTCTTTTAATCTTCCTAAACTTGGTTCAGGCTGAGACAAGGCTCAAGTAACCTCGAAAGGAGACTTCAAGCTAAGTTGGACATCTTGTGCCAAATTCTTACAATGGAGTTAATTCCCAGACCAGACATGTGCAGTGCCAAGAGACACCATTGAAAATGCGTGACCATTAAACAGAGATTCCTTGGATTTCAGGACAACCAAAGGCCTCTGTGAAGTGAAATTTCTAATCAGAACACAAGACAGAGTTTGGAGCAAAGTTGATATGCTGGTTGCTGACATGTCATCCAGAGACAACAGATGCCACATTTACACAAACCGGGGATTTTACAAAAACTGATATTTCCCCCTCTACGTTTACAAAAAAAAATTCTTTATTTACTCGTATATATACCTGCTTCAGAGCGACTATGAGCAGCCAAACCTGTAGGGGGCAGTGCAACGGGAAGCATGAAGCCATGCTAACCAATCAGAATCCTGGAAAAAAAACACGACGTTGTGAACTGGGAAGCAAATCTCTGCCTACCACTCCGCCTACCACGGAAACAAAGAAATTTTCAAAATCTTCACTGTGGCCAGAGTTTGCACGAATCATCGTTTGTGGTGATTCGTAGCTGCGTTTATGTGTAAATCCCAAACATAGAGAAATATCACCGATTTTTTTTAAATACCCGAGTACGTGTAAATATGGCCTGAATGTGCACAAGTCAACGAGCACTTGAGGAAGAAGAAACATCACACAGAACCACAGAACCACATCCATCAACAGATTACCTCTATGTGAAGGGGGCGTGTCACGTTAGACAGTGTCATCGGTGGATGTTGCTGATGATTGTAAATCCACTTATCGACCTCAGTCAAAGTCCGACCTGTGGCATTTGAGCTGTAGCCCATTGCTTGTGAGGTTTCATAACGATTCATTATTTATTGTTGACGGTGGAGACGTGATTCATCTGAATTTTTCAGTCCAGTCCTCACTCACTGCACAGTAGCATGGTGCAGCGAGATTCATTACAAACTGTGTTCAACTCATCATTCAGCTGTGTTTTTATGGACTGCAAGTCCTCAGATTAAACGGCAATCCGATAAAACTTGCATCATGTAAACACAGCTATCTGGTGAGCTCCGGCCTTTTCGATTGAAATTATACTTGGATCGATGAAGGTGGTGTAACCCGGTTTATAATCCCATCACATACGATCGCTTACCATAGTTGGAGGAGGTGGGAAAACAAAACTGGTTGAAGGAAGAAACAATGCTGCAACGTCACGCAAAAAACTCTTTGTCCTTGTCTTCTCTTGCTCAAACTCATGGAGGATGTCTCTTCGACGGTGCGAAAGAAATGCAAACAAACTCGGTAATTCTAGTTGACGAATCAATATTGGAGAGCTTCTGGGCAAATCTGGACGTGGGATCATGTGCACATGTCACAAACTGCAAACATCACAATGAAAAGTGTTACGGGTTCGTTCCACTGACTGAAATGGTTCATGGCAGGTGTGTGTCAATCCCATCACTTTATTCAATGTTAACTGGACCTCTTTCTTTTTTAATTTTAAAAGCTCCTGTTTTGTTTGAGTCTTTTTTAGATGAGTTACTTTAATGATCATTGTTCTTTGTTGTTGCTGCCTTCCTGAAAGCTGAGATTTCTGGAGGAATCTCTGTGCTTAGATAATGTGGAGCTGAGCGTGAAACAAACGCTCCTCTCAACACAGTTAGGCGACTTTCTGAAAGGTTGTTTGTCTCAGTACCAAATGTCAACGCCGGTCTGTTGTCTTCCAACCTTTCCCACATTTGTAGCCGCTGTAAATGGTTTGTAATCACAGACACATTGTCTGTATTAGCTTCATCCGGTTTGACTGATGAATTATTGGGCCTGTCACTTAGTCTCAAGTGTACTTGATCATTTTAATAAGCAGTGATATGGTGATTTAATCAAGTATGAGATGATGTGACTCACGTCAATACAATGTTTTTGTGCCGAGGGAGGGAATCAGGGTTCCTGACTTGGTCTTGAACCAGGGACCGTCTCGCTATGCTGCTCGGCTGCTTCATCTACATGCTGTACAGCTCCTCTATTTCATTTTATATAATTTAGTGTGGGTCTATTGAAGTTGAGCTCTATTTGTGTGGTTGTTTGTAATAATTTCCACTCAGTGAAAAACAAGTTTCTGTTCTTCTATTTTTCTCTATTTTACCTTCCATTGCTATTTTGTAGATTTATTTATAGATGGGTAATGTTTTGGCACAGTAATCTGCTTTTTTTCAATTTTAATTAAATTAGAAAACATAAACAGTCTGAACAGACCAGTGATCAAAATCTGCAATTTATTTGAGAAATAACGCAAAAGCCTCACGCCATCCATTGACATAGGGGGCCTTCTTTTAAATATGTGTGCACGCATGCATGACAGAATATAAACACGACGCGGCAGGCTGTGAATTCCAACCCTCGGTTTTAATTTGGTGACGACGTGAAAATATGCACCTCCACAGGCTTTGTGTATCAGGATGATTCATATGTTATGGCTGCATCATGACCTTTATGCCCCTCTGTGTCGCCCCCCCCCCCATAGTCTCAGGCCTCCTCAGCGCCGGGACAAAAGAAGGTGCTGACTTCCATCATCCAGGAAGGAGAGAGTGCATATGGAAATGACTTTCCGAATGAGACCTTAATTAACTCACTCAGTCATAATGAGATTGAAGCAGCCAACACATAAATGCACTGAGAATTATTTTACTACTTTAATGTGAGAGACATTCAGGCATTTAAATGGTGTCTTGTCATGTGTATTAGATATCAGGTCCTGCTTTAACAATCTGCACCGAGTAATCAAGAGACAATTTCCATCCTCCTTCCCTTCCTGCTGTATTTGTATCGTAGTCACAACAAACACTGGAAAGATGCATCATGTTAAGGCTTTTGACTTTTTCTTGACCCTTGGATCCATGACCGGACTTGTCCGAGTTTAGGATCTATGGTTTATTGTATATTGTACGGATGTATATTGGTGTATAAACCTGTATTTCTCTGGCTCAGCTTTCCCATGTTGCTCCCTCTTATTTGTCTTTTCCCTTTAAGGGATTCGACAAGGCCGGAAAGAGATTGATGCTGAGGAGTGTTGCTTTGCTGATTTGTCTCCCTTTCACAGAGCAGATGGATGGATGCAGAGTTGCCCATAGTCATTTAGCATCAGGCTGCCTATTGTGCTGTTTATCCTGTGTAATCAATCAAATGTACAGTACAGTGTCTGCATTATAAATTGAAGTTATTGTTATTAACCACTGGCCGTTACAGAGGCAGAAAAGTATTTCTTTTCCTCGTGATCACGCTGTCTTTATCGTGTGAGACAAGAAGATTCTAAGTACTTAATGCAAACAGGATGGCCTATAAATATATTATTTGTCACTTCTGTTCTGCAGGGCACTCTCATTAAATGTTTTATTCAACCATACCAATTACAGGAGACCACCTAGTTTGGGGATTTACTGCTAATGAAGTCCGTCTGAATCAGATATCAGAAAAGTTTTCACTTCCTCTCTTGTTTTTCTTCTAACTACTTTGTTTAATGACAAGTAGAAAGAATAATAATAATAAAACAGATTTGTTGTCAGTTTTTGAAAACAAAATAAATTGCTCTTGTGGCTTTTTTTGAGACATATTAAGACATAGACATAGACAAAATGACAAAATGACTCGGAGAGAGTAATTCATTTTAAGGGGGAGGGTGCGTGGTTATTGTTTATGGTTTGATTTTCAATATTTCCAAGGTACAGCATATTCTATGGCCTATGGCTTTAGAGCACGCTTCACAGTCTGAGAGGGAAAACCAATAAAGGCCAGCTTTATGTCCTGTGAAATTAAATTCAACTTATAGCCATATATTTATTCTATCCATTTGTTTCGCTGCCTTCTTTTCTATCACAACCTCTGAAATACACATATATCCTAGTGCACCTTTGTATTTCTTTATCTGCATTGAATATTCTGTTTTATGATATATCCAGTGGCCTGAGAAACTGTGCAGTTAATATTATGGTCTGATAGTAGTTTGTTGATTTATGGGTGCACATAGGCCCTTGTAGGAATACTGAGCCCATAAGATATTTGTTGTACCCCTGACGTTGTGAGAGTCATCGTTAGCTCAGAGAGAAACTCATCAGATAGTGTTCTCTCTGGTCTAACAAACTGCCCCGAGCAGCTCTCCCTGTCATTTTCTCCTTCTCTGCGCCTGGCCCTGATCCCTCCCCGTCTCTGCCACTGACTGTTCTACTACTTTTTAAAACAAGACCTTGTTACCAAAACGCAGTCCTCATAATGTGTCAAATTAAAATAAATATTTCCAGAAAATGTGCCCTCGTCACAAACTTTGTAGTCATGAGAGGAGGAAAAGACTGAAAAGTGAGAAGGAGAAATGACTTGTGTTGCTTGTGTGTGCTCAGTGGGCCGGGGGCTGGTGTTCCACATCTGTTTATCAGTTTTTTACTGCACCTGACTTACTTTATCTTGAGCTTGAGTCGTTTTGATAAATGATTGCTGTTTTTACCTTGAAGTTGTGAATCACATTGGACATCCTCAGTTCACTGCAGATATACAGTTATATATATATATATATATATATACAGTACATATATATGAAGAAAATAGTTATAGATACTTTAGATAATCTATCTTAATTGTACGTGTGTGCTTCAGAGTTATGATCAGTGATCATGTACAATATTACAACAAAACAAAGTTGTGTGTGTCTAAAGCAGTGAAAAAGTCCTCTGATTTTCTTGTCCTTGAAATGATCTTGAGTGATCTCCAGTAGTGTTTGTCTTTACTTTAGGGTTGCAGAATATAGAGATAAAATATCTAACACTATTTAATATTTTTCTGTAAAAAGACATCCAGAAGTAGACGACGTCATTCTGCACAGTGAGTTGCCCCTCATGGAGATGTTGCCTGTTGTTCTGCCATGTTTCCCAATTATACATTCAAGTGCTTGCATGCACATATGGTTGTTACACATATTTCTTTGACCGCTGACTATCATCTGACCTTCTACCTGGATGTCTAACTTGATTCGGGTCCATTCTTCCCCACTGTCACTCTCACCCTCGAGTTCTCTGTCCTCGCTGTTCACTGGAAAGACTCTAACTTCCATCGCTGCGGTCCTGACGCCGTAAAAAGTGTCTATTTCCCGAAATCAATTGTAGTGATAAGTGATCATGAAAAAACACAATTTTACTAAAGAAACAAAACTATAATAAAACATTTAAACCATCACGTATGCTTCTTTACATGTTTTTGCATCTCGAAATATTTTTCGAGCCATTTAGACCCTGATTTTTGGGGGAAATAAACATATCCTGCAATGTTTTGAAAAGATATAAAGGCAAACAAATCAAAAAGGACAGTGTCCGGGCACAAATATAGTTTGTTGACGACGGGCAACGCTAAGCTGCAGAGGGTTAATATACTGTCTATATATGGAATTTGAATCAAAAAATGCGCTCAAAAGAAAACTGACAAAACAAATGAAAACATTTCAATTGATGCTTCTGTGTCCTCTTATTGTCAGATGGCATCAGGTATGTATCAGCACGACATGTGCTAATACTGGGTGATGTTTTTAGACTCCAGTTTATTGTGCTAATCAGTAGAAACCTGTGATGATTTCATCATTGCAAATAAGAACACCTGTCAGAGATTTTTGGCATCTATGGTGCAGACTTGTCAGGCTTGTGCTGTGAAATGTATTGAAGGTATTGGCTGGTTTTTTGTTTTTTTTTCCCGGTTTCCCGTCTCTTGACTCACTTATTTGATGAAATCTGACAGCACAGATTTGTTTGGGTGTTGGTGGAAGTTCAAATGAAGGTGCCTTTTACACTAGGTGGTACAGCTAAACCCCAGACTGCACTCCGAATGGGGTAACTCATTTTTTATACAAATTATTATTTTCTGTCAAACATCAAAATGGAAAACACCAATCAGGGAATTCTTGAGTGTGTCCTCTACTTCCCCCCGCTCTGCTCTGAGCTGTGATCTGATGTGTAATTCCTTAGACAACGTCTTGTTAAGCTGCTTGTGGAGAACAAAAACCCACCGAGGGTCTCTATGGTGATAACAGACAAGCAGCAATGCCTCGCTGTTGCTCGCATCTCGCCTTTTGAAGTTGACCAGATGTGATGAATAATGCATAATCTCCTCTGTCTCCTCCAAAGACAACATTACCTTTGGCAAACTTCTGCCTCCGCTTCCTCCCAGAGGACAGGTGGGAGAAGTTTTTTCCACTATCTTTCCTAAGTGTAGCAGGGTAAGGCAAACGCAATTATTTTTTGGAAAGTCTTTCGTGTAATTCTAGTTGCTGAGGATTAAAGTTTTTCTCTTTTAATTTCAGTAGTTTAAACCTGCGCTCTCCGCGGCCCCGAGCTAACCCTCAGAATCAACTCTTGAAACTTCTCTGATTACCTTGCCCTCACAAGATACTCGACAAAAACAATCTTGGGTGCAAAGGGAACGAGGCGATCAAACGGATTGTGACGGTTAGGAGTCTGAACCGAACTGTGGCGTTGGAGTGCGGCGAGCAGAGTACTTTATATCATGCCTCTGTGTAGTATTTTACTGCATATTTGAATGTTTCTGTGTTTATGTTTTCTTCTAGAAATAAATTTTGGGGAAAAAAAGAAAAAAGGTTTGATTCTTTACGTATCTGCACCCCGACTTATGATGCCAAGTCAAGACACCCTCCCCATTGCATCATTACTACAATTCTCTATTTGCCTCGCTGGCGTTATTAATAGCTGTACTTCTGTTTACTCAGCTCATCTAAACCTCCCAGTTAACAAGCTTGTGCCTATGATGTTGAAATTTGTCGTCCTTCATGGCTAATTCTCCCGCCTTTGATAGAAGACACCATTAGCACTGTCATTATGGCCCTCACAGTACGAAGTGGGTAAGAGCGTGTGTGTGTGTGTGTGTGTGTGTGTGTGTGTGTGTGTGTGTGTGTGTGTGTGTGTGTGTGTGTGTGTGTGTGTGTGTGTGTGTGTGTGTGTGTGTGTGTGTGTGTGTGTGTGTGTGCCTGCCCATCGAAGTAGGTGTGTGTCGTGTTGTGTGCTGCCAATCTGGCCATGCCCGTCTGCAATTACTCCCCTCAGTGGAAACATTAAAATCTACTGCCATGGAAAGGTGCCATGGCTGAGACATCCATGCCTGTCTCCACGTACTGCGCAGACCCTGGAGTGGGCTGGATTCAACACATATTCACCATCCTTCCATCGGCTGCGAGGCATAGCGGATGCCAAGATGGGAATTACTACTCTGATCTGAACAAGTGGTGCAAGAATTGTGGGTGCAGCAATGTCGTGACTGCGGCTTTGGCTTATCGCAGCCTTGTGGGGTTGTACATCCAGAAATGTGCCAGTGTAAAAGCCCTTCAGATAAGAAGCACATGAGTGGCACGTTGAGATGATCAGGCAGTAGAAAATCAGATGTTGTTGTCTCCGAGCCACATAAGGGCCCTTGAAAGAAGGTTGATTCTGGAGAAAGACGAAAAACTAGACGAGTCGGCGCCACTTTAAATTTCAGCTGTTGTGGCTGAGTCTCATTCCATTTGTTTGTATTTGGCCTTAAATTTGATTTTCATCTAGACTCATTTGTCACATTTTATTTGACGAATGACACCTTTTTTTTTTTTTTTATTGTGTTTCTGAATTCACTTCAGAGATTAAGGCATCATGAATGATTGTGCCACTGTCTTGAATTATTTATTCACTTTATTTGAAGCTGGCTGACATGAAGTCAAATCTCACGTCTAAAAAAGGAGTAGATTTATTGATTACAAAATGTGATTTATGCCTATCCCCCAAGGCCAAAAAACTGTATGTAAGAAACTGGAGTTATTTGCAAATGGGCTTATTTTCATCTCTGTGGACTTAAAGTTTATTAAATGTAAGCATTTTGGGTTCAGGCAGATTCCCCTGAATTAATCTTAGGTGTCAACAACACAAATAAACCAGCTGAATGACAGAAAACCGAACTACATAAAAGCACAGTGGTTTATGTGTGAATTAATGACCACCAACTCCACAGAATACTTTTGTGTGGTAGTTAGCTTTTTGTTTGCTGAGGCACACATGAAATGGTTACTGAAATCTGCCAATCACTGCAGCCGTCAACAAGTCTGACATTTTGATTGTCAGCGAGCAGATTGAGTGACTGTACGTCACAGTTATGGCGGTTTCCCGCTGCATCTTTGTTTGTGATAGCCTGTAGGATTAGCATACATACATCCAGATACCGTGTGCGAACTCTGTTCGAGGTAAACAGTATATGTTGACTGGATTATTATCTTATTTACCTTTGCTGTCAAAGACGACGAGGTCCCTGCTGATGTATATCAGCCTCTTGGAGGATCTGCAAGTACCTGCCACGCTATTTAGTCTCAAACTGATTAGTATTCTATGGGTGATTGACTAATGTTTTTAATATTTCCTGTTACATTTCAAAACGAAAAAGGACTGTTAATGATTTGGGATTCACTGACAAGTACGTTTTTGACATTTTTACTTTTAAATTCATATTGAGTTAATGTGCTTACTGGATGCAGTCATCTTACTTGATCTGAATCTAAACCAAACCTTATAGGTTGAAGGTGAGATGAAGAATGGTTACGGCGGAGTTTGTCTGCAGAAAACAAATGTATGCGATGTTCCTGCGAAGCATGAAAACACATTAGGTGTGTGTTTGTGTACCCCCGCTGTGTCGGTTTTACCCATTCACACAGACGCTGTCTCGCCTCTGCTGCACGTCTGATACCACCGACAGAGGTGTATCAGAAGTGGAAAAAATCAGTTCCCCTGTTCCCTCTGTGAACCACTGTCCCAGACAGCGAGCTTTAATAAAGGTGCAGCAGCTCAGAAACAAAATCTCAGTCTGAAAGGGGGCTGTCATCACCATTTCAGTTTACTATCGAAAAGTGTTTGTTTATTCTTAATGCTTTCTTATTTACACAATCCAGCAGTTACAGTGAACCATCATCCTTTGTTTGTTTGGTATCTGCCCACCTGGTAAATGTAAATTTAATACTCGCACTCATTGAGCTCTGATGGGAACTCTGTTGGTTTTCTGCCAAGCTCTGATGGGAAAAGTCACTAACTGTGTCCATATGCCACTCATATATCCAATATGAGGTCAACAGTGCTCTGTGGAGTTTTGAATGAAAGTAGTTATGGTGCCTTTCGAGTGAACCAACGCCTCTTCATAGCAGCTCAACGATAAAACTGAAACTTATTTTGAATCCTGGGAGGTATTCCTCACTACTTCAATACATTTGGTTATCAAAGGCTACAAGCATGACCTCAATAGAAAACAACAGCCGGGTGTTGAAGGCGGTTAAAGCACATAATGTTTAAAATATATAACATCTTGCCAGTTATGTCAATAAGTGCATTTAATTTGAGCAGATTGTTCTCTAAAACGCATCCATGCAGTATATAATAAGACATTTACCTTGATGACCATATTCTCGATGCAAACAAAAGTGAGCTTTGTCTAAATGAGTGTAATTCTGTATGTTGAAGAATATTACACTTATAACGCTAATGACCTTAATCTTTGACTAACAATTATGCCACTCGGCTGTTTGAGGCCTAATGCATGAATAGAGTGCCTTTGTTGTCAGACGCTGAAGTAACATCTGGCCATCTGTGTATTATCAGACAATAGAACAAAGGCCATTCAGTATTAAACCTGCTGAAATGGTATTATACAGTCAAGGACACAGATAACGCTGGAAAAACAATGATCTCCTCGAATTCGTTTACACTTCGCCCAGCCTATTGCCGTGGGTGTGGCCCACACCCTGAAGAAAACTGTTTTGAATTGAAAGTCTGTTGCTCTGCGGGGCGTCTTTCTTGTACCAAACATCTCCGGGGTCGAGCGCGATGAACGTTGCATTTGGTTATCTTTGACTAATAAATGGTCAAACGTATCTTGCTGTCTTCTTGAGACGTCTTTAAACAACCATATGATCAAGGGACCGGACAGGGACTCTAAAAGTCTGTCTTTAACAATATACCATAACTGCTGTAATATCATCAACCAAATGTTTTTACCAAAAGCACATTTTTTTTCTCAACTGAAATATAACTATCATCATTTCTTTATCTTAACCACATGTTTTATTGGCACAAGAACAATGGCAACCCTTTATACCACTAACTGATATTCTGTATTTGCAAAAAAAACAACTGCATCTTGCCAGAAGGTATATTCTTTCGTGAAGATATAATATATTGCTCAGTTAGTTTTTTGATATTGTTTTTTGGTAATTGAAGCAATGGGTTAGTTTCTTAGGTTTGCTCTCCATTCTAGAAAATGTCTTCACATGGGAGGTTTTTTGACACGTATGAAACACAAACCCTGTGATCTCTTCTTCTTCTCATCTCGGACCCTAGCTGGGGAACCCTCAGAGGGGGTTGAATATATGTCTGTAGCTTGATAAAATAACTAAACAAACTCATTATGTTGTTTAACAATCTGTTTGGTCATAGTGACTTTTTGGATTCCATCAATTTTCTTGCTTAGACACTATATTAAAAGCTCTTTACCGTCATAAAGTGATGCATGTGTTTCACAATAAGGTTTTCATTTAGTACTAATAAGTAAATTAACTGACAATAAAATATACAGGCCTAATCTCCTATTAGCTTGTTGTCCTCGTGTGCACGCCTGCAGATGAACAGATTACAAAGATCACAAAAGCGTTTCACAGAGCCAGTGTCGTCTTAATATAGCGTAAGCGTTTTTACAGAAGCAGATCACTAAATTCATTCATTATTTCCACAAAGTATGGATGCCACTTGAGTGCCTGCACTTTCCTCGCGTACTGGATGACAGCCATTACAGAAAGATGTTACCTACATAAAGACAAGCGGACAGATTTACAGCTGTTTATATGAACTGTTGGTTTTCCTCACGATCTAAAAGCCGAAGTAAAGGATTCTTGCTGTTGCGTTTATGGCCTGGCAATAAAACCGAGGCTCCTAAAAGCACAGGGAGCATTTAAAGTGACAGTGATTGGGTTTACAGTGGCTACCCATGCTTTCAAACTGTGTCCTGAACAATTTGCTGTCTTGTGTGTCGCAATTATGCAGTCTATCAGCAGAGTGCGCCTGCATTATGAAACAGACTTCAATTTATGTTTTCCTGCAAGCTCACAGTTCTCCCTGTCAGAGAAGGATGCATCCGATATGTGGACCAGTTCTCCCCAGCAAGGCTTTGTTCTGATCTAATCAATGAGTCAGAACTCAATAACTACTCTCCGCCTACAAGATCAGTGGCATTGATTTTGGCAGGATCTTATTCGACATGATTGACCGATTTAGCTGTTTTTTACTGGCACGATTTATCCAAATGTTCTGGCCATGTATTGGTGTCTGCGATTCACTGTATTGTTTATTACTCTGGGTGTCTGTACATGTTTCTATGCATGTGCACTCATGCAATTATTTGTTGCGTGCATGTTTGCAAAGAGTGCTTCCTTTTAATAAATCATTTGGGAAAAACACTGAGAAGCATTTCATTTGGGATTAATACTTTTGCACGTCACACTTTTCAGTTTTTATTTGTGAAAAAAATGTTGAAACCATGAATGATTTGAATTCCACTTCATAATTAGGTGGCATGTTGTGTTGGCCCATCACATAAAATCCAAATAAAACACATATTCACTTGTGGTTGTAATCTGACAAAACATAGAAAAGTTCAAGGGTTATGAAAACTTTTGCAAACCACTGTATATAAATACAGATTGACTGTAATTCTGATTTATCTAGATAATGATGACAATACTATGTTCAAAATTTCTCTATATTTTTTGTCTATTTTATCAGACTAAATTGAGCTAATGTTGTGATAGAAAATAATAATTATTAATGTATGCACTTGTCACCAGTAAACCTTCAATAGTATATATATTTGTCCACCTTTTAAAAAAAATTATTATTGTGACTTTTACTTTTAATATAACTAATAAACAGATGATATCCAGTTGAAATCTGCTGTTGCAAAGAATTCGCATGAATTTGTCATGAGATCATCCTCGTACCACAAACGTATTTGTTCAGTCACACTGCAAACAATATTACCCACATTATCATTTTACGGCGTAGTCAAGACAGGAGTCCTCTTTCATAGAATCGTGGGTTGATGAGAATCTGTGATGGAAATGACAGGCTGAAAATTGCCGGTCCCAAATATGCAGCCTACATCTATATCAGTCAGGCGCACAGCTGCTCCTATAATTGAGATATTCAATTATATCTGTTTTGCGTAACGACCACCCACAGTTGCGGCCGTGTGGAAATGCACGGCAAAGTGAAGGGAGCATGGGAATTCTAGTCTGAAAACTACATTTGATGATGTACTCGATGGATGAACAAAAACTGCATTTGGGCCTCTGTGTGACGGTGATCCGGTTGTCCTGTGACTGACAGAGCTGAAACCTTTACAGTCCACTGATTCCCTAATAAACATGTCTTTGTCAACACAAGGGGAGTTACTGTTTAATTTAGAATCACATTCACATTTAAGTTTACATGCTTCTCACAACTATATTTTCTTCCTTCCCTCTCGTTATGTCTTCTTTTTTTGTTTCTTACAGGGTTTACTTATTTCAATTTGCATTTTAATGTCTTAAGTTTTTCTTAGCTGTGTATGTTGCAATGCATTAAAGTGAAGCACTTTGAGTTTCTGGAATATGCTCACATTGTCTTGCTTGACTGCTGCATACATGGCACCAAAAGCATGTGGAGCCGAAGCTCCAGAAGTCTGCAGCCTGGATCTCGACTCTATTTTTAAACAGTCATTGTTTTTGGTAGAGGCTTAGAAGATGGATTAACCACTGCAGACCTTCTTTATAGCCTCGAGATGAATGCAAAATGAGGATTACAGTGATTATGTACAATATTACAACAAGGCAAAGTATTAAGAGAAACATTATCACAAAGCTAAGTGTGAATGTGCACAGTCGCGTTTGTGTGCGAGCACGCGCCACACATCTCAGTCGAGCGTTGATGGGTTCTTAATCGTCTTTTGTGCAGGCAGGAAATGTTAATAGTCTGTGTTTTCATTCACTGTCCAAGGCCTGTAAAAATGAGTACGTAATACATTTGGCCCGGAAACGCCTGCTGCTCTGTGTTTCCACCATCTCGCAATGAGCCGAAGATGAAATGATTCATCACAGCGGAGACAGCTCCTGGAGAATGAGATGAGATGAGAGTGGGAATGGTGTCATTTTATATCTCCCAGAGAAATACACAAAGTGAAGATGAATTGTAGCTGCAGGAAGCCAATTGTACACTAGCGCAGGCCGGTACTAAAGCCGGCAGCGCTCCACAGGTGTGACGGTGCCACAATGTTTGTGCAGTAGCTGTAATTAAAGAAGCATTACTCCCCTGGATTGACCCTCGGTCTGCTCGCTGCCTCGCGGACGCCGAGCTCGGACACACTGAAGGTCAGCGAGGCTCACATATGAAATGTGCAAAGACTTAGCAGGTCCCATGAGAGCTCGCCCATATCTCAGTACGTACAGGAGAACTCTTCCTCAGTGTGTTTACACTTCAGGAAGGCCACGTTTGTCTTTTTTTTTTTTGTTTGTTTTTAAGATTTGAGCACTTTTTAGTAGCGTCACAGTAAATCACAGATGGAGGCCTTGGGCATCAACAACACATGGAAGTGATGTCCTCCATCTATTTGCAGCACAAAAATGAACCAGTCCCTTATAATGAATTTAGAAGGGAGCGCATACAATGCTTTGTTCTGCTATTGTTAAAAAAAAAAGAGATGAATTTCACATGAATCAAAACTGGATTGTGGAAGACGCCCGCTGGTCTGTTCTCTTTGTCTAAAGGCACTCCTAAAATATTTAATTTGCATGCATGCATGTCTTTGACAGGATTGGGGTTAGCTGCATTTATAAAGCTAAAGCCATAATAATTACTTTACTAATTTGCAGCATTTGTGCTAAACCGATAAGACGGCCTCTTTCATGGGACTCAGAGGCTGCCATCAATAATGTGAGTGCTTGGGGTAAAAGTGATTTAAAGCCCATTTCACACTTGGCTTCAAAAAGAGCGTGATGGCTGGGCATTCTCAGATCCACACAGCTGGCATCATGACACATCCTATCCACAAGCTGTGCATTTAATGCCAATAAACAAACTTCAAGTTGGAGGACTTCTCTCCAGCAGTTCTCTCTCTCTCTCTCTCTCTCTGCTTTTTCCTCTGTTTGTCATTCACTTTGTTAAACTGGATGTATTTTTAGATCTGTGTGGTTTCTCTGTATTTCTCAAAAGCCCATCGTCTCAGCATCCTGAGAAATCTACTTCATACTGGTAAAATCGATCAACTCCGCTCACAAAAGTTGCGAGTGCCTGATGTAGAATTCCTCAGTATGAAGTGAACAGAAGATGAAAACATGTGTCTAATCGTCCAACAGTCAGACCAGCACCGGGTGGACTAAACAATCAGCCTTGTTGCACTTTAGAAATGGTTTCACTAAAGATGAAGCTATTCAGAGCCACTTAGAAGAGCCAGTTGTCACTCACAGGGAGCCCTCATGCTGATTGCAAAATGTCTGTTTCAGGTTGCTAATATTTGTGTTTGTTGATTTGTGTGGAAAGGATGTAAAGGATGTATCCCTCCTTTGACCTCTTTTCTTCTGAAGAGGACAAAACCTTGTTCTGTTGCTGATCCAAACTATTAGACGGGTTTCTTGATTGTTCATTTTAAAACCTCTCTTTAGACCAATCTTGACTCTTTCGCTTTCAACCTGGCATGAAACCAGTTTTTTTTTTTTTTTTTGTTCTTACTGTGTTCATTAAGTACGGAACTTCATTTCAGCTGTGGTAGTTTTTAGAAGTGGTAATGCAGATTTTTGACCTTAACCAACCACAACATTGGTGATCAGAGTCACTGAATACGCCCCGACTCCATTTCCATGTAAACGAGGGGGAAAACGCAACTCCTGTAAAACCCTGCAACTGCATGAAATGAATATAAAGCGGCAAGTTTGTTTTTAATCAGTCTAGTATGTTATTGTTACTTGGATTTTGTTTCTTAATAGGTCACTTGCAGTGCAGGTTACCACATTTTCATTGTACATCAATAACCATGAACTCAGTGCTGTGCTGCTGTGTACGGGAATTGTTGTCTTGTAATTAAGTTGAGCTTGCAGGCACATCCAATACCAACCGATATCAAATATGAGTGAATGAAGGTAGATATGAAAGAGTGTCTCTGCATCAATGAACATGCTCTTGTTGCCTTTGGCCAACAAGCCGGGGGGTCAGTGACTTCATTAACAGACTGATGCTACTCCGTGGAACACTGAACACTGACGATCAACACTGCACTGATTAAAGTCCCATTCCCTCAGTGTAAGCACTAATTATGTGGACTGACGTGCCACTATGGCTCCTCTCAGCCGAGCTCCCACTGTCCTCTGTCCTCTCTGCTCATGCACATAGGCGGCACATAATGGATTTTCAGCAGATACGTGCACATAAACAGCTCTTTTAATTTCATGCTGCTATTTTTGGATGAACGCTCCTGTGTGTGTGTGTGTGTGTGTGTGTGTGTGTGTGTGTGTGTGTGTGTGTGTGTGTGTGTGTGTGTGTGTGTGTGTGTGTGTGTGTGTGTGTGTGTGCGTGGCATTTCCAACTCGTTATCACATCTTACTAAATTATTTAGTCACTTGCAACAAAGGGCATGACATCACGCTATAGTTTGCGGTGTGTCCTCTCTTGCGTGTGGTTTATTCCATTTAGAAATGAGCTTGATTACTTTAATTTAAAGGGGAAAAAATACATACTTTCTATTTAAAAATCAAAAAAAAAAACCACTATGCTCCAAATAGTTACAATAGTTTTATATAAATATAATGAATAGATACTCTCAGTTAGTATGTGACGATGCAGAATGTCTTTTTGGTGCAATGGTTTAATGCATTTTTGCATTAAAGATGGACTTCAAAGTTTTACTGTGAGGATTCTTCCTGTAAGCTTATGTTTATCATTTTACAGCCAAGAAGTTTGTTGGTAAGAAGAAGTCACATCTTTTATCAGAAAACTGTAACCTACGGAAAGCTACTCTTTGAATAGACTGTTCACTCCAGTTGGTTAAGGGTCAAACCAACAGTAAAAGAAAAACAATGCACAAAGTAGACTTTATATATACCTGGATCGAGTCCAGGTTGTTGAGTTGCGACCTACTCTATGCTTTGTTGTGTTTCTTAATGTCCTGTTGTGTTTACTTTGAAAACTTAAACAATGTGGCTAAGACGTCACTGATAAGGCCTCCATGAAAAAGTCCTGCTTGGAATGACACAGGAGATTAGAGATATGTGCCATCAGACCTGGAAACAACAGCAGACAACAACCCGAGATGTTAATTAAATGACCTCAGAAATGCATTTCAGCCCAGCCCATTAGTGTCTGTGCTGCCCTGAGCTTCATCAAGCCGGGCCGATATGGCATCTTTAGGCTGCAATATGTTCAAACTCACAGAATGCATTTAGATTTTATCTGGACTGGAAAGCAATAACAGCTTTGTTTATCATTGCACTGATATAAATAAAAGGACCTTGTATGCATGTATCCGTCAGGCGTTCACACAGACCTGTAAGGAGGAGATAAATAGGAAGATAAAGCACAAACAGTCTTTGTATAATTGGATTACGTTCACTCGGGCTGATTAAATTTGGCTCCTTCAGGCATCAGATTTGTTAAACGTCCTGTAGCTGAGATGTTCTATCGTCACGCAACATGCAGCTCTACACAACACAATGCAGCCAATGTTTACAGATGCAATGTTTTCTAATATAACAAGAGGAAGTTTTTGTTCATTCCCTTGAGACAGACTTGTACCCCGATGGAAAATATGTGAGCCTTTGAAGGTGGAGGTTTCGTCAGACGGTGAGATGAAAGGACATCAGGTCCAAAGGCGCAAAGGGAGATCAGATTTTCGTGGACATGTCCGAGTCTGTTGTGACTTGAAAGGGCACAGAGGCGGCTCATAATTTGATGAGGCACCCATTACTGCCTTGCAGGGACTTACCACCAGGACAAAAGTGACTTCCTGTGTGTGTACTACAATGTCAGTTTCTATTTCACGTTGTGCCGTAGGAGGGTGCGCAAACTGTAATCATGTCTTATTAACTGTACATATAAATGCAGTACCATCTGTTCACAAGTTTCTATGGATCCCAATTGCTGTTAACAATTCCAAGTCCAACAATTCAGTCAAACCACATGACAACCAAAGTATGTACTTACATCTTAAAGAGTTTCCCATTGTGCACTGCTCATCTAACTTTGAGAAGATATCATGTTGAAATGGTGAATTAAAAGTAGAGTTCATAACTGACATATGCAGCATATTATTGAAACATTAGTGTCTGAGCTAAAAGTAATGAAAACAAGTTATGTATGTAAATTAAGCTCTCGTACAAAACTAAGAGTAACAGGTGTACTTGTTGCAGTTTATAGGAGATTTTGTGCA
The DNA here is from genome assembly GCF_963383615.2 of Lipophrys pholis. Lineage (NCBI taxonomy): Eukaryota > Metazoa > Chordata > Actinopteri > Blenniiformes > Blenniidae > Lipophrys > Lipophrys pholis. The sequence continues at coordinate 25,666,937 of NC_137628.1, forward strand.
GTCCTATCCTGTCCTATCAATATACTTTAATGTACATTCTGTATTGTGTGTTGTATTTTCTACACTGCTTCATTCAACTTTCAGTTACTAGCACTTGTCATTGTAGACCCAGTGTAGTTCCATCACAGTGAAACGATCACCAATGAACTTCAAATACTCAGATATATATATATATATAGTGGAAAAAAAGGTATAACATGATGTTGAATTATCATTTATATTAAACCAGCTCTTCTGAAAATAAATAAGGGCATCGTATGTAATGATGTCTTATATTTGTCTGGCAGTGAGTCCAGTGAATGTATAAACAGAGAGAAAAAACCCCAGCTATACTCCGAAGAAAGAAATATATGATATTAGAAATCTTGGTCTCCCTCACCTTCGTAGCCAAACAGCAGCAGCAGTGTTGACTCTGCAGACCTGAAGAACATAGTGTGACCAGTGACGCTTCACTTCACTTTTTGTCATTTTGATTTCCAAGACAGTCTTATCTGAACACATATCAAGGGCAGGAGATACACAAGTAAATAAGTAAAAAAAAAGAGCAAAGCTTGTGAGCATGTGAATTAGAAGCATCCAGAAGATATTGATAGGAAATGTGAGCAAGTGGAGGTAAGGTTTGTTCTCTGAGTTGAGCTCTGTATTTTTCTTTTTTATAATGATGCTACTTTAGACCACGCTCCTAAAGATGCTGCTAGTTCTAATGACTTGTTGTGGTCATCAATGAAAAAATATAACAGACAGTTAAACATAGAAATGTAGGAAAATATAACTGATTTGTAGACTTTAAGGTGGTAAATTTATACCATCTGTTTTAGTTACTTGTGTGCAATTCCCAGAGGCGGTAAGTAATGAAATACTTTTACTTGTGTGACTGTGATTGGGTAGCTTTCTTTCTGTACTCGCACTTTTTAAGTCATTTTCTGAGTCAGTACTTTTACTTGGGTGTGTTTATATAAAATTATACTGCTCTACAGTTTGTCAGATTTACATATATGAATAAAACATTTTCTTTTGTCACAACACTTTTCACTCACGGTTGCAACATTAAATTATTAAACTACAGTAAACTAAACCACCTGACTAGACTAACTAAACCACAAAAACACAACAATCAGTAACAATACTACAAGACTAATAATAACAATAACAACATTTAAAGTCCCAACAACCCAAACTCCCATGGTGCATTGCAACACAACAGTTCAGCCCTTCCAATCGGCTCCGTTGTTGCTACACTATTATTTGACAGGTAGAATTTCACTTTTAGTGTCTCGTTTCTATTATGATCTATGTTAAACATCGGGCATTTAATCAGATAAAATCAAATTTATGTTGGCTAACATCTAATATAAATATAATAATATCGACTAATATTGTATTTTTCTTGTATGAAGAAGAAGGTATTTGTTATTTGAAAAGAAAATCCTCTGAGGGAAATGGTCAAATTGACAGTGTCTTTTTTTTTGTCTCTCGTAGCAGATTAAAAGAACAAAACTATTGATTAGTGTGGTGTTACCAAGCACAATATGGAAAGAGGGTGGAATAAATGGTGTGACTTCAAAGATCTCTTATTTAAGTCTTGAGTAGGTTTTTCTTTTTTTCCTCGCTTGATGGATCCATCAGACTTGATGCTCTTTTTGTCAGATTTTCTTGTGATTGTGACGGGCTATTCAGGAAACCTGGATGAATGAAGCAAAAGCCATTAATTGCAACAAAAACAGAAAACCACTTTGTTATCAAACATCAGAATCAAGTTAATTTGTAATGCCCCAAGAGCTTCTCTATTGTCTAGAGAGAGGGTGTACAACACATTCTGGTATCTTTTCTTCAAAAAACATTTTCAGGCTCATGGATGATTAAAGCATACATTCATAGAAAATCCATTTTAAGTACAGATATCAGTAAACAGTTAAACCAGATTCATCCATAATGTCAATACGTTTGCAAAATCGTCTGGCAGAAGTTTATTCATTCAGATAAACCAAACTCTTTTTTTTTCTTTAAGCATAAACTCCATTGGTGATGCAATGAATGCCTGAAAAATCACCATGTTTTGATTATTCTGTTTTGCTTTCAAAAATGTCATACAGGCATAAACAATAATATATTTCTCATTTCCACAGATCTGAGTGTCAGTGGAAGTGAGGCACCTCTCTAAACAAATCAGCATTTATATATTCAAGAAAAAATCCCAAACAAAAAAACAACCGTCAGTCACATCCAGCTGATTGTAAAAGCATTTACCGCCTCCACACTTCTTTAAGAATATTTACAAATAACTGAGCTGGGAAGAGTGACTGCAGCCACATAGAATTACATGAAGAGTACTTTCAAATAAGTGCAGACCTCTTGGTGTGTTATCACACAGCTTGCTTGCATAGCAAAGACAACAATAGGAGTGTCAGTAGTTGTAGAAAAGGACGCAAGACAGTTGATGGTAATGATCTTCAGAACAATTAAGAGGAAATAATTGATGCTGTCAATTCCTGACATATATGTAAATTAAGTCATAGCATGAAGTGTGAGGTGATTGATTATAGTGGTTAAATTGATTTCATTGGTGAGGCACGTTTATTTATATACCACCATTGCATTGAAATTATTTAGGGAACATTTAAATTATGTTTGGGAACTTGGAGGACAACAGCCAAAAACATTAAATGGTTAAAAACATCACAGAAATCAAATCCTAAAAGCCGACATGAATCAAAGGCATATGACATATAAATACAAAAACAGCAACAGATAATAATAGTCGGTTAAATGTTTAATTTCCTGCTCATGCCAGTTGATAAGCAAAGGAATGGACAGGTTTGAGCAGATCTCTCCTGTTTTCTCCTATTATTTCTGTGTAGGAAAGATCCTATGAATAAATGTCCATAAATAACAAAAACGGAACACAGTCGCTCAGTTATCAAGCAAGTATTTTGTAGAAACAAAAGTATTTCTATTTAGTGGAAAGCTTTAAACATCAAACAAACAGTATGCTCTCTGTGAATGACGCAGGGGTTCATGGCTGATAACACTGGTTCTAGGGCGCGTTCACATTTCCCTGTTTGATCCGGACCAGAGTTCTCTTCGGGGAGTTTCTGGGAAATTTCGTCTGGGCGTCTTCGAACACTCCTCCGAACTCTGAACCGGATCGAACAAGTGATCTCTGTTATCTGGGAAAATATCTCCCTGGCAGACCGGGAGTAGTGAGGAAGAAGTAGTGAGGAAGACTCTCATTGATATCTGGTCTGAAGACTTTATATCGTAGTTGTTTGTGGCTACCCGTTAGGCGCAAGCTTCTTCTTTACCTCCTCTCTGGTCAGTGTTTGTTTTCGGGTGACAGCGCCCCCACATGAGCTGCTGTTGTAATTGCGTAACATTTTCCAGGCGGTTTGATCCAGTCGCACAAGTGCTGCATGAAGGCCACCCGCACCAAATGAAGCGAGTCCCAGACCATCCGAATGTGAAAGGCCCCTTAGCCTCGTGAGTTTCATTCCTCCCCAGGACAAGAAATCAAAATTGAAAGAGTTTTGTTCGACTGCTTCAAGCACCAGGTCCTCTGCTTTTTAAGAACCCCTCTGTGATGCACCCTGGCCGCTCCAAGAAGGAAATATATCAGCAGAACAGGCCTGTTCTCTCTGCACCAGCGATCATAACACAGTGAAATACGTTGGCTGAAAGCCCGGGGGCCAGAAGAAATTTGTCACCTGTGATCATAACATTTATTTGCCAGACACTGTGCTTTCAGCTTTTGTTTTGTTTTTTCCCCTCTCCACTGTCTATCTCTGACTGCTGTTTTTCTTGTTCATTTGTGGGGAAACGCATCTACATTTGTTTGGCGTGATTGAAGAGGGAGATGGCGAAGAGTCAGTACAAACTTGGGTAGGAGAGGGAATCCAGTCACAGCTGGTGTGCCGCTCCCTTTAGGGAACGTGGCCAGATGAAAGTGTGCAGCGCTCTCCATGCAAGAGGGTGATTCTAACGTAGCCCTGTAGCTGTTGGTGGACATAAAAAGAGCTGCATTTCCTTCGAGTTAAAAAAAACAATTAGAGAGTTGACAATCTCACTCTTATCCACAGGCACCCTTGTGTGGGCCATATGAGAGAGTGAATCACAGGTTATTATCCCAGAGCGCTGGCATCCTTGTCATTGGAGCAGAGGTGGTCAGAGGTGTTGCCAAAGTGAGGAGCCAAGAACTCAACTCATTCCCATCTGTTGTGAAGAAAAGTAATGGGGCTTGAAGCCTCCTGCAGCCAAGGACAGAACATCTTCTTTGAGTGAGCAAAGAGTTCTGCCGTAAACACAACGTACATCTGGGGAATGGCAGGAAAACCTGGTCCTCTCAAGGGCAACATGACTTTTTGGCTCACATGCTGGACTTTGGTTCACTGCTGTTATGGTTTCCGTTGACCTTGTTCTCTTCCACTGTGCACTTCTGTCAGGAAAAGGGACAACATGGCAGTCCTTTCATGGAACTTCCGAATAGAAAGGGAGTTGTTTTTTTTTTCCAAACCTTTCCCCATTCGAAAGCTGAAAGAAAGGTGTAGTTATTCCAACGTTTAAGTCTCTGCTACACCTGGTTGAATCCCCTTGGTGGAGTTGTGCAGCTCAAGCAGATATCTGACCACATCTTCTAAAATGTGTAGGAATCCATAGCTTCCCCGGCATTCCTGGGACTCCTGCTGCTCACTGAAAGTTGCTTCTCGGCTTTGATAGCAGCCTGAGCTCTCGTGAGGAGAAACAACAAAGCTGTCAAATCCTCCTCCCCCCCTGCAGTTCTTCAACTATCTGCTCTCTTCAGGCATCCAATATGTCAGAGGATGGTGGAGGTAAATGCCTACAGGTGGAGACGCTGGTGCAGACAACAGTGGCAGGAGCTGTGGACAGTATATGCACGGAGGCAAGGAGAAGGTTGAAAATCCACAAACTGCTCCTATAAACTCTGGCCGTCTGCTGGGAATTAATCAAACCATTTTCGTACCTATTACATATTTTTGTGATACTTACAGAAACAGTTTGTCTTTGAGTAATTTGCATTTTCATCTTTTGAAAGGAATCTGCGGTGCGAGATCAAAGTCTCTCTTTAAGTCATTAGTGGCTGAGATTACATTCCCAGGACTCCTTTACGTGGCTTTCTGTGATAGCTGCTATTAGCGAATGCTGAGAAGTCCGGTGCAGAAATAATTGCTCAGTTTAACGTCTGAATGTGCAAGTCTGACTGATACAACTTTATATTTCAAGTGAACGTTAGATCGCCTTCCTCCCCTAGTAACCACGTTGTCCTCCTCCATTGAAATATGAGTCACAAGCACATAGAAATCTGTATTTTCATTCAATTAACGCTGCCTGTCGCAAGCTTCAGTCCTACACAGTTGCCACAGAGCTGTCAAGTGACTGCTGCTCAAAATAGCTTTCTGGCTATTTTCTCTGTCACCCAGCAGCTCAGTGCTTCTAACAATAACCTGCTTTTTCTTGGTTGTAAAAATCCAAATTAACATAGGCTCCTTCTATCAATCACTTTTCCCAACTCAGGTTTGTTCATTCATGCATGCTCTAATTCAGAACACGTAGCGTATCTGATTATTTCTGCTCACAGTTTCCTTCTCGTGTGCTCTCTGCTGCTTTCCTCTTGTTGGATTCTGCTCTCGCACCTCGCTCTCCTCCACGAAAACATACAATTTACACAAATACACATCTCATTTTGAGTTTTTACTGTCAGGATTAGATCAGCTTTTAGAAATCTCAGAGGAAATTAGATAGGGTGGTAAACAATATGGGTGTTTGTGTCCTGGTGGTGCAGCAAGTCTCTTCATGGCTGCAGCTCTTTCTCCATAAATCACCGGCAGGAAATCTCCTTGCTCAGCTGTCACTGTCATGCAGTACATGAGAGCCGGTGTTCATTCACCACTTTCCAGTACATTACTGAAAACCCGCTAGTCCATTGTACTGAGCCAAGCATGAGGGCAAAATCAATATTAAAAGGCAATTAAAAGAAAAAAGGAACTTATGATGTTCCAGCTGCAGTGCGTTTGTGCAGTCAATTTGTGCTTTTGATCACAGAAAATAGTTTGTTACCAACTAACTTTAACTACATTATGAGATTATTTAAAAAATAAAAAAGGGGTGAAAAAAGGATGTTCAGTAATGATGCAAGAGTCTACTTCTTTTTGTTACCTTGGAAACTACAACACGGTATAGCAGGCAGTCCTTTCACAGGCTGGATGGATACTGCTGAAGGTCAGTCATGGTGTATGGCTTCGCTTGACGTCAGTCTGACTCACTTCTTCCATTCACATGTTTGCAGAAGGGAAGAACATGTTTCTGCGTGAATTGGTACCGTTCGATTAAGCTTCTGCAGAATATGATTAATATGGTCAGAGCTCTGGAGGCGCAGAATGAGAGCTGAGGGTTTCTCTGACAAAATAATTAAATTACATTTAAATGTGGCACTATAGTTTATTTTATACTGAAACTATGCCTTAATTGTGATTTGATTAAGTTCTAACCAAACGTGTTTTATTCAAATGTATACAACTTTTATATTAAGTTATTCCATTTATCTTGATTTCATCTTAAGAATTGAAAGATTAAAAAGAAAGAAAAGCCTCTTTCACACCCGCCCACCACTGAAAAATATGATAACGTGATAATTGAGCATATTTCTGCTGACTGTGAGTGAAGGAACGATATATTCTGAACAGACAACCGCACACACTCATTGATTAAAACAAGTGGTGGCAAAACTGCCACATGGTATTGATATTGGTGCTTTCACTGAGTAAGCTGCTGTGTGCGCCCACTGAAGGGCAGATGTTCATTTCCTCAAACAGAATTATTTTATCATTAATTTCTTTTTCGAGATCAGTCAGTGGGAAAATCTCAATGTTATCAAGTAGCTATTGACTGGACCTAAGGAATAGTTTCATGTGTGTTGTTGCTAATGTTTCATGATAGTAATGCATGTACAATCAAGGAGGGGAAAAAAAAAATCCTCTAACGGTAAATTAGAAAAAAGGCAGAGTTGCAGAGCAGTCCAAGCTGCATCATCTAAAGTTGGATCCATTCCCCATCTCATGCTTTCCGTTTGAGTGTTTCTGGCCTGGAACCAATGGCGTGAAAGTGAATGAGCGCATGAATACATGAGTCCATTTATCATCATAACCAACGGGTCATTTTTGTATTGTGAATTTCTTTTTGCATAAGTTGTTTGTCTGTCTTACGTCGTCCTAATTTCTATTGACCTAACAAGCTGATGCATTCAAAAGAAATTCAACTCAGGCAGTTGTTTAGTTAACATATCAGAAACATGTTTGATTAGTATGAGCAAATTGAGTTTCCCATTGTGAAATGGTTCATTCTAATACATGTTGTTCAGATAACATCATTAAAATGGACTCAATCAACTTAATCTGAATAGATGAGTTACTGTGAGCTTTCAGTTCTTTTTAACAGCTAATTGATCTTCTGATCACGATTGCTTCCTCACCTCTAAGGTTATCCACACGTATGGCGAGGTGGTATTATGGCTCCAACAATAACAATGAAAAAGAAATCAGTCTTTATTCAGACTTGAAGACTATTAATTACTCATGCCTTCCAATAAACAAGAGATTTTTGCTTATTTCATTGGATTTTTATTATAATAAACATTTTACTTCCTATATTCTCATTGTTTTATCTTTATTATTTGCTTTGCTTTAGCGTATGTGTTTCAATGTTGCTATATAAATAAAATGGCCTTACCTTACGATAAAATAAAATTTAAGCTGTACGTTGGATACATAAAGAGCATTACAAACCAAATCTTTTAGCGCCATCAGTAGAAATGGGGGCAGGGATGAGATTCAAGCCAAATTACAAGTGGCTTTAGTGTTCAAAGAGCGACTGTGTACTACGTTAAGATGTTTACTGACCTCACAGACCAACGCTGCTGCCGAAAAAGCCCTCTTCTTGATATCGACCCTTCAGTCCTGTCACCATTGTGGCTTTTGTTGACTTCCTTCGTCTCGAAAACACCAAAACAAACCGTTTACAATTCCTCTCCGTATTGACAGATGTGTTGATTTAGAGCAGAGCTTTCTGGTGGATCGAATGTCAAACGCTCATTCTCACACATTGGAACGCCAGGAAGTTTATATTACGGCATTTTCTTTACAGCCATAAATTAGTTGTAAAGATCAGACCAGAAAATGCTCATATTGCCACACTGATATCAAGAGACTCAAAGTGAATCATACAGAGCAAAATGCTGCTTCTTTATTTTCAAGTGTTGACACCCTGGGTCATGCACCAAACAACAAATGATCGGCTCCACCAAATGGCAGGAAGCCATCACTGTAATCGGTTTGACAGGTGAGTCGCTCAAGGTTACACTGGTTACGATCATGCTTCACTTTGCATCCTCCTAAATCCTTCTAATTGAACAATAATTTCCCAGATTACTACTGAGACACGCATCAGAGGAGGTGACATTAGCTATTGAAGCAATAAATCCCAGAGAGAAGAACATCATCGAAATTGTTCAAATAAAGTTGGGCTTTCCACTTTGACGAGAGGCATTCAGGTGTTATTAGATAAATTGGATCCTCACAGCCGCATCCGCTTGCCTCAATGTCAAGTCCTTGTTGCTGCCAAAGTTATTGTGTTCCAAAGTCTTCCAGTGGCCTTAAAAGTATGAATCACAGATATGAAACGGAGCTGATCACTGAGGGCGAGAGAGAACGAGACAAGGTTATGAGAGGTTCAGACTCAGAGCTTAATCAAGTGATCACTCAGAATAATTGGGTCTCATACACACGGATGCAAATACTGTACATCAGCGCACAGTCAATAAGGGACTGACCAGCAGTATTACCACTTGGTTGGCTTTGTTTAGAACATATCCTGTGGATTTGAAGAAGGACAATATTTCACATTTAGAAACTATCTTAATTAAATTCTAGAAGTTGATTTCGGTGCAGAATGTGTCCTCTACAACAAGGTTTTCTCGTGGATATGTTGGACTTTTATTTGACCTGTTCTTTTCAAGGTGACTCCAATCGTTTTACACGTCCGTGTAAGCACACAAGCAAATCGAATATGGTCGTTCTATGGTCTTTTCATCCTTGTAAAATAAACAGTTCTATGCTCAGTGCAGTTCTGAGTAAAATGAGAGCCAGCTCAGTGAACATTTTTTTTAGTCCAAAAGCTACTGACCCGCTCCGTTGACTCCCAAACCAATTTGTCCTGAAACTGTGGAGCTTCGTGCTTTTAGTTGACGTTGATTTGGCTCCAAAATTTCCCTCTGTCACATAAAAACACATTGAGATATTGCATCAGGCAGTACTACGACTACTAAGAAAATGGGATATGGACAATGAAACATGTATGTAATACGTTATGATGGACTGAAACCGATAACGACCTTTTTGGGTTCACATGAGTTCATCTGTAAACTGCATCTTCACCCTAACTGTCTGAGTCATGAAGGAAAAGTAAAGGAGTGCGTAGGGAGTCTTCCTCACAGGCTCCGATTGAATCTTTTCTCGTGTGGCTTCCTGACTGGAGCTGCTCAGATAGCGGCACTCCTGGCACTTCCTTCAGATAAATGCTGCCACGGTGCATGTGCGCTTCCGTGTAACATAAAGCTGAATCAAAGAGGCATGCAACATTAGCACCACCGGCTGCGTGTCTGCACACATTAGTTAAAGTTGTGGGGAGCAGACATGACGAAGATAAGGGCAAGCAGATGGAGATAGAGCAGGGAGATAAAGTGAAACAATCAGGGTCCTATTTCTTTTCTTGAAGAAGCTTCGTGGAGAAACTGGGTCAGGGAAGTGGTTTTGTTGTCAGTCACGTGTCCACCTTGTTCAGTTTATTGGTGAAGCTCCTTGTAGTTTTGCTGTTTTCAAGGTTTATTAAAGACTACAATTAAAGTAGATAAAAACCACCACCTCAAACATTTCACTTGGACAGTCTAGTTTTCGATTACTTAATTGCAGTGTAGTTGCATGTTTGCATGCTAAATTACGCCGCCACAGTGGAAGTTATTGACTCCTGCTCATCGACCCATACATCTCTGTCGCCAATCCATCGCCGGGCAAACACAGTAGGACAATTACACACTCATGTTGGGATTTATGGTTGGTTTTTAGCATATAATTACTGTAAGTAATAGATTACTAAAAGTAATAACTTACTGGGAGTAATTTATGAAAAATTTAAATTCCATTAATAATTTCAATTTTTGAATAATTGAATAATTACTTTAAAAACAAACAAAAAATGAATAAATTATCAAAAATAATTTATCAATAAAAAAATTATTAATTTGCATAAATTTGTTATTTATGTATTAATAATAAATCGGAGCACCACCAGATAAACTGAAAATCGCTAATACCAAAATATCAGTCTCGTTTGTAAAAAGTTTATTTAATTTAGTTAATATTTCTGCATAAAATATAACAATCTTAAATAGAATGGAAGGTGTGAGATCCGAGCACAGACTGTTACAAACCAGTGAATTGTCAACAATAAATACACAATAATCACCAAGAAGCGTACAATTCAGCTAACAGGCGTTTATTAACAAAATGTATTTATTTATTTATTTATTTATTTATTTTTTCTCTAAATGCTTTACGTCCATCTAGATTTCTTACAAAAAAAAAAAGAAACAATAACATCCTCAAATCTCGTCTTCTGGTGGTCAGCCGGGAATATTCAAATAGAAATGTCCATATCCAATGTCGCGGAACACAGAGGGGCTTTTGTCATCCACTATGATGTCTCCATCTTGTAACCATGTTTTTCGAGCTCCGCTCTCAACTGATTAGAGAAATCATCCTCTACGTTGTCATCGTCCTCCCACACATGAGCATCCTCGTCTTCATCCAGCCACGTCCAGTCTTCGGCGGGAAATTCTTCAAACTCGTCGTCCTCCTCCAGTAAACCCAGGTCCACGGTCTGTTTCTTGTCTGACATGTTAGCAGCTTAGCTCCGGGTTGCTATGTGCCTTAACAAAATGTATTAATTCATAAATAATTCTGACATCATTTCATAAATCAACACATTCAAATAGCAAACGACATCTAACACGGAGATCTAATCTATTAAACAGCAAACACTATGTACAAAGAGTGTGTGTGTGTGTGTGTGTGTGTGTGTGTGTGTGTGTGTGTGTGTGTGTGTGTGTGTGTGTGTGTGTGTGTGTGTGTGTGTGTGTGTGGTCTGGAGTGACGAGGGGGTGTAATGACCTCGAACGTCCACCAGGTGGAGGCAGACATTGGCAGGTCAATGCGGTGACTGTGACGACCACTAGGGGCGTGCGGCGGCACGCAGAGGGAGAGCGCAATAACCTGATGTGTCCACCAGGTGGATGTCAAGAGGGATTGCGATGACCCACGCGACCACTAGAGGCGTTTGACTCGCTCTTTCTGGGGACGCGGCGGTTGCTTAGCGGCCAGATAAACAAGACGTCCGTCGAGCGCACATGCGCGAGGGCGGTCTCGGAGCGAGTTAGTCTACCGAGGGCATAACGAACGGGCGGTTCCGTTGGCCCGGTTCTGAGCACCTGAGTCCTAAGTGGAGGTCGGGTCCTGCAGTTAGAACTCTTGTGATCAAGGCAGATCTGCTCTGCAGCAGAAAACATGCAGTAGTGAGCTTATCTTGATGGGTTAAGGGGGGCGCGTAGCTGCGGGGGATGACAGGCAGATCCCCAGCAGATCAGGATTAGTAGAAGGATGAAGACAAGAGAAAGACAGAGAATTCTGCGCGGCTCGGTTCTGAACCCTTGTTCCTCCACACAGAGCTCCCAGTGGGCCTGGAGCTCACTTGGACCTCTGGTTCTGAGGTGGAAAACCAGAGTCCTGGACTTGGTTGGTGCGCGTGAATGCGCATACACAAACAACATGAGATGCTGCGGCCTTATCAGCGGCACATTAAAACACACATCATTCTACCTATTCTCTGCCCAGACAAAAGCTCTCACCCTCCCTGGTTTGGTGCTGAAAAGCACCGTCCGTGGTTCTGTTGGTTCTGGGAGGCGGTGGTAACTGGTTGTTACCGGGTCTGAATTCAGCGTCCTGAATTCAGAGGCCTGGCTTCAGCTGCAGGAGTGGACAGCTGAGAGGATGATTTTGGAGAAGAGGAGACGATGGCTCTGGTCTCCAGAATCCCCCAAAAAGGCAAAAATAGAGGAAACAGAAGATGTAGTCCGAACTGGGTCCTGCTTGTCCAGCGGGCTGGTGTTGGTGTTTCTTCTGTTCTTTTGCTCTCTTTACCATCCTGAGGCCAGCAGAGACTTGTGTCTCCCTCGATGGTCAGTTGAGAAGCAGAGCAGTGTTGGTAGAAAGTTGGTCTCACCAACTTGGGTTTTGGACCCCTGTGGTGTTCGGGTCGGATTCAAGCATCCTCATTGGCCACTTCCGGGGTCTGGCTCGCTCCCCTGCTATTTTATGGCCTATCCATTGTCCCTGGTGATTTTCTTTCGGGGGAGCAAGCTTCTGGAGGAGTTCATGGAATCTTCAGCCCCAACACTCATAAGAAATTCTGAGTCACCAATTATACGCAAATGCTTTGAGGGAGGAAACCAGTGCACCCAGAGGAAAACCACCACAGGCACAGGGCGGAACATGCAATTGTCTGTGAGGCATAAGCATGGTGAGAGGCTCACCACTAATAATGTAGAAATACACTTTCCTCCAAAATACACAATTTATGTGAATGAAGTCTCCGTTGACAGTTTTGTGACAACATTAAACTATTCGATTGACAATTTCAAAGTTTTTTTCCATTTTACTTGTCATATATTTGTTGAGCAGATCTGATGTTAATGCTGAATATGCGCATGCCAAAATATGATCCGGGACTTGCAGGACTAGTTTCAATTGCGCTCTTCCACAGTGAGCAGCCTTCATACTTTCTCAACCACGTTACTCTGGGAGTTTGACCTCTTTTCATCTTTCGTGAATGAGTTCCGCCCAGCCGGAAGGCCACACAGAGGTGTCATGGTTCCCACTGAATTTCACCAATTCAAGCCAGGGTTGTTCCAATGTGGAGTTGGCATGCTCTCTCTCTCTCTCCTTCTTTTGCTTCATGCATGTTTTTTCTTTTTCATTCTTTTCCATTGTTTTTTTGGGGGTGTCTGAGTCTAGTTTCAGGCTGTGGTCAGAAATTCTCAATAATGTGGAGATGAGAACAAAAAGCAATACGAATATTACAACTATTTGTCAACTTGTACACTATTGCTTAGTGACTCATTTGATATAAATAGACTTATTTATTAAAAGCTGTTGTACACAGCCTTTAATGTTTTGCTGTGGACACTATCAAACATTTAAACATTTAGTTAAATGCGTATTTGTCAGAATGATTTACGATTTTATGTATTAAGAGATCCACCGACTTTAAGTGTTAAGGAGAATCCATCAACAGACGACCCAAGCCACAAGTGCATTATGAATTTAGAGACATCTACTTTAACACAAGACGTCACAATAAATCTAAGCTGCTCAGATCAAATGTAAGTTTTTCAAGGTTAAAGTCTTTGTAGTGGAAAATTCTTTCTTTGTGTTTCCCCTGGCATTGTTTCCTGGCTGAGTTGTAATGGAGAGAGACTAACACAAAGAGACAATTTTAAACTGAAAAGATTCGCTGTGGCTCAATATTTGATGGCGCGTGTGTGTGTGTGTGTGTGTGTGTGTGTGTGTGTGTGTGTGTGTGTGTGTGTGTGTGTGTGTGTGTGTGTGTGTGTGTGTGTGTGTGTGTGTGTGTGTGTGTGTGTGTGTGTGTGTGTGTGTGTTTGCTTTCTTTCCATTTCAAAGCAACAAGGACTATTATGCTGTGACCCCATCTCTCAGTGTCAAAGTGATTTGTTTGAAAATGATGGCCGGTATGGATAGAAGGAGCAACTGCAGCAACCACTAAATACTACTGCAATTATTTCTGTGCTGAATTTCGATTATTTGTACCAGTGTTGCAGTCTAAATACAGCATGAGTCCCATCAGTTCCCTTATGAGAAAACCTCAGCCATTAGCTCTAATGTGCTCATTTTGCAGCTATGCTAAGACGCCATAAATCAGCTGTGTCAGCAGCTGTTCTGACACTGACCAACGTTCCCATGTCCATTGTACTGGCAGATCAACTCTGCACAGGCAGGACTCCAAAAGCTGCGTTGTCATGACAGTAACAGAGCCGACAGTGATTGGCAGGTATGTCCAATTACAGCCGCACCTGCACACATCATCACATTCTCATTTGGACCACAATTGTCAAATAGTCCCATTGATCCAGACGCCAATCCTCCTCCACATTGCTCTACTGTACATGTCAGAGGAGGCGAGTCTGTAGGAGGTCAATTAATGATGCATCGGGGGAGACTGACATGATTGGATGTGAGTGGGAGCGAAGCCCAGTGGTTTTGTTAACCACGGCAAATTTGTGTATGTGTTGGAGGGGAATGAGAAGGTTTACTCTAACGATGTGTTGACCTGTCATCTTTCGTGTGTTTGAAGTAAACCCTGGTACGATTGCTGCAGGAGTGTGGTCAGGCTTGGGCCTGGCACGCTCTAAACATGTGGTCCAAGTCCACTTGAAGATCTGGTCTTTACACAACCGTGTCACATCTTCTTATTGAAGTGCATAACGGAGCAATTCATGTCACTTTTCTGCCACCGTTATACATTTTATAAGCTTTTGGTAAATTCTCAGCTTGAAGGAATCCCACCAATATGTCCATTGTGTTGATTTTGGAGCAGCGCACTGTATTGTTGTGGAAACTATGCAGTGGAATGAATATCACAGATGTTCAAGATGTGTTTTGTTGTGTACACATACACTCAGACGCACAGAATGTATTTATAACCATCTGGATGGCAGCCAGTTGTGTGTGTACAAAGAATGCTAGTTTAGCATTCAAGGAGAAAACCTTGTGTCAAAAACATCTCCTTGGGGAAGAAATTCACATTTCATTAAAGGTGTGTGTGTTAAGTTACATGAGGATAAGAGAGAAATTGATTGGAGAGACAATATTTACCAAGATTCCTTGTACATATTTTGTCAAGAAATTATGGGAAAGAAGTTTTAAATTCAGTTGTGGACCAGAGATGTTCATGTAAAAGTATTAATAATAGTCCATGTTACAGTATCTATACAAGAGTGTGGTGGTTGCAGCTATTAAATATTGAATATTGGCATATGAAGTTATCAAAATGAGCTTTGCAAGAGGTGAGGCTTGAGAATATGTGATTAGTCCTGATTTTAATGCAAAATAGGAAATACAATACACTCTAATGTCTGATGTTCATTGCCTTCTTGAAACGTCAAATAAACCAAATCAAAGATGTTCATTTTGCACAGTTGTGTTATTCCAGACTGGTAGTTCAGTTTATTTATGTAATATCAGGATGCTGGTTCCACAAGCTAGTAAAAAATAGACAATTCTGAACTTTAGTCTAAACTCCAGAGTGCGAAAATAACAAGCAGTTTTGATACTAACAGGCAGCAGACGGCCCCCTGTGACTGCTTTGCAGGTGAGACAGCAGGGTCATGCACAGGTTCCTCTTTAAGGAGCAACTTTAAAAAACAAAAACAAAACTAACTGAAATAAATATACTCAACTACACAAAGATGATTCGGTGTGGATGAAGATGAAATATAAGCACACAAAGTCCAAATTATTGTTCTTGTTTTTCTTCCCATTAAACTCTCACAATTAAATTCTTAATTATTCTGATAAAGTCCAACCTTTTCTTTTATGTTGAAGACAAGTATGAGTAGAATCATTTCTGCAATCATATTTATTCCACATTAGCAGCAGCTTTTTGTGTAATCAATTAATCGAACGTGGTGAAATCTACATTGCGATCCTGTATGTGGGTATGAGTGTGAGTCTGATTGTGTTTCTGTGAGTCATTCTTTAATGAGGGTGGTATTTTGTCCTTTCCCACTCAGCAAAACCATGAAGAGAAAATAGGGAACTGTCTCAGTTTGTAGCCTAATTAAGCAGAAATAAGCAAACCAGTTTGATTTATTCCACTTAAACTAAATTTGGAGGCTCATCAATGCTGAAATAAAAAAACCAAACCTATACAAGAGGAGAAATCAACAGATTAATATTCACTGAACTGGCAGTAGTCTGGATTTTGTGCTGCTTCCTTCAGTTTTAGAAAACATGTTCTCCTCACAACACTTACAAAGTTGTGTTATCGCTGGTAATAATTCCAATTTAAGTCAATGGCTTTTTGAAACAGGACGTTTGTCACTGTACAGTCTCTCGACTCAACAACGTTTCTCAGGTTGACTTTTCCATCAGGTTGTCTTTCATGGAGGTTGAAACAAGCAACGAGACAATTTTGACATTGCAAGAAGTAGAAAGTACAGATATTTTAGTAGTATGGAGTAAGAATAAAATGCCATGAGAGAAATACATACCCAGAAATAATACAAATCCCTAAACAATCAAGCATAAGAGTGTTTTTTTGTTTGTTTGTTTGTTGTTGCTTCACTCCTCTGCAGAGCAGACAGGTCAGATGATGTTTGAGCAAAAAATAAACCTGGATTGTTATCCATTCTTGACAGAAACAGATTTATAAACTTATTAGAGTAAAAACAAGCAAACGCAATTATTGAGACAAAGATGAATAATTTTAAACCAAATGAGCTCATGTTGCTCAAAGTTTAAATCCAGCGATGGCAAAAGTCGTATCAAATGTTTGAAGATGTTCACAAAAGTCTGCGACACGTCTTTAATATGAGAGGAAAGTTCCTTCGTCCGTTTTTTCATCCGAGCATGTCGGCTGTCAGACAGGAGGAGAAACTCTGACAGAGGTCAATGTGGAGTGAAGCAGTGTACGAGGAGTTAAGGTGACACGCTGATAACCCTCACGGAGAGCGGAAAGGACAAGTCAGATCTTATCCTGAGATGTTAGCCAGCCACAGAAGGCAGACCTGAGCCCTTTTGACCGCCGCACTGAAGCAGTGGTCAGTGGTGTATCCTACGCAGGTCATCAGAGGGGGTCAACAAGCCTCCGAGATTACCAGATCGCTGACTCTGAGAGCTCACACACACCACAGGAACAATGTGTCTGGGGTTTAGGAGCTGCTGTCTGTGATTGGGGGAGTACGAGAAGTACGAGAAACTACAAATGTGGTACCTTATCTCCGGCTATATATGGCCTGCATACAGGTTTTTATTGTTTAAACAACTATTTTCAGTTTTTGTTCAGTTTTTTATTAAAGTTTTTCAATATTTGTTAAACATGTTACGAGGTAAGAATTATGAAAACAGTTACAATTAGTTTTGTGAATTTGTTACTTTCGTCATAAATTACTGTGGAGCTGCCGTGTTTCTGTACTTTCTACTGGACTTTCTGTTTCTGTCTTTACTTCAGAAATATATTTCTTACATGAGTGTTGAAAAGTGCACCCTTTCACAGGAGCACATGATATTAAGAAAAACTATTTTAATGACAACTGATTAACTCAAACAGACCAAACTCATGGAACTTAAGTTGAACTTTAGGAGTTAGTCCTCCATTAGTCTAACCTACACGGTGCAGACAGCTCAATGAATCTGCCACAGCAGCATTACAATTATACAACTTTGTGCACATTATTGAGACGTCCTAAACTGAAAAAGACAGTAAAATGAAGCTCAAGTTAAATCCAATCCATTACTTTTTCTTTTCTTTTCTTTTTTCTATTTCACTATATAATTAACCGTAATCCATATACATTTTCAGTGACTTGTACACCACTAATAGTGATCAATATTCAACCAATAACAGGTGCATCCTAAAAGATTCCTGCACAAACCCCAATCTTCAAAAGGTCAGTGCAGTGTGTGAAATATTAGCAAACTGCTGCCAATAAGCCTAAAATATTGACTGTGTGAAATATTGTACATCTGACTTTTTCTAGCCTTTTACTGTCCTTATGCCAACTGTATTTATTCATCCACTTTAAAATCATTTTTGATGAAATACTAACGTGTCTCCATTTGAAATAGGATTAAATGTAGGATTGACATTCCCGAAAAAAATTGTTTTCAAGTCTTTTTTTTTTTTTTTTGTAATTTCCACTGTCTACCAGCCTCCGTTAAACTTTAAGTCGCCCACTGGATGGAAAGAGGCAGACTCTTTAACGGATTTCGTTATTTCTGTACGTCTATGCTTAAATCCTTTTTTCTTTTTTCGCAAAATTAGACTATCTTTCCACTCATGCTACTAACATGTAGTAAGTATCAAAAGATTCTTCTTCAGGAGGTAACTATTAAATAAAAAACACACCCAGGAACACAGAAGGTGAACTCCTCACAGAAAGGCCACCGGGCCTGGAATCAAACCTCAGATGTCTCACTGGGAATTGAAAGTGCTGGCCTCTTACACTAACGTTAGGATGGTTTGTCACAGCATGACATGAAATCATAATGTTTCAGGGATGCGGACAAAGAGAGACAACATAGTCTTTTTTTATTATTTTTTTTTATTTGTCTAGAACATTGATAGGATTCATTTGAAAATTTGCTTCATAAATGGGGTTTATAAGACCTCAAGCAGTCTCTGCTCTTTTTCTCATGAGTCTCTTGTTTCACACCATAAATGCATGCACTCCATCTTAAAATGTGATTGAACAGCATAAAATATGAACCATTGTTCTTCTTCATCTGGATAGTTGGCTGTGATGTGCAGGATTAACGAGTCCCACACATAAAAACAGCAGAATGTCAACTTTTAACACACAAGGCTGACGTGTGTAATGTGTGTGTGATGCGTGTGTGTGTGATGTGTGTGTGTGTGTGTGTGTGGCTGAGTTACTTTATAGCAGCTCGGTGTCATTTGCTCATGATTTAATGAAGGTAAACATGCTGGACGGCTGTGTTTAATGGCACTGCACTCTGACTTGGCACTTCTCAAATTGGAGGCTGCAGATTTATCAATATAAATGTCCTGTGCCTTCAGATGGCTGCGGGGTTTTAATGAAGTGAAGGAGAAGCCTTTCATACTTTATGAAGCTTCTGTGGACAACAGATACGGTGAGACACGTTCATTCATAGGCCAGTGAAGACTGTTCAAACACATTAAATATAATTCTTTAGATTAGTTAAACATGCCAGTTTACTGGTAACTGTTTCAATAAAATACTTGAAGCATGCGTTACGATTTCCTTGGTACAATAGCATTACCGTCAAGTGATTTCTTTTTCCCCCTTCCATCCAAAGATGATTTATTTTACACATCAGCACTGATAACAAACTTAGTAATAAGGTTTCAAATGAAATGTCACTTTCTTTTGGACTATGACTTAAATGTGGTTTATTTATGATCATAATTATGAATCATTATTTTGATCATAGCTCCAAGGAGTGCCTGTTTGGCAGTGGCTATATTTTGATACAAAAAGAAGAAATATCAGGAGGAGGAAGCTCTTTAATCCTTCTAAACCCAAAATGTTCTAAGATAAAATGTAATAAAACCTGAAATGTAATAACTGCTCGATAATGTAACAAGACCCTGAGCACAAAATTTTTAAACTTTTAATATTACATTATGGGACAGGCAAAATATTGTTCCCGTTAATAGTGTAATAATCGTTTTATATTCTTTTGGACTGTTTCAATTTTTATATCATGTTTTTATGTTGTGTTTTATATTCTTTTATACATGGTGGTGGTTGTGTAACCTGCTCGGGACTACAGATATGAATTAGCTGTTTTTCTATAATCTGGCACATTTACAATTTGTGTACAATTTGTATTTGTATATGATTGTTCATTAATGTGCATTGTCCCAATCAAATAAATAAATAAATAGATCATAAAGTGAGCCAATGATTTATGGATTGGGCTTGACCTGCTTCAATTTGAATAACACCGAATAAATGAGAAAAGTTTGTTTTAGTTTGTTTGTACAGTTTATGGTAGTTATGTATGATTGCTGTTGCCCAAATCATGTACAGTCTTCTGTTCTCTATAATCTGTAATCTATTTCTCCAATCATTAGTACAGAATAACATTAAATACATTAAGATCACTTATCACTGATCTGACACGAGGGGTCTTTCCCAATAGTCCCTCCTATCTCCTTTCCTATCTACTTTAGCTTAACCTTGTGCATGACCTGACGGGGTTAAGGAAAGGTGTTAGGAGGCTTGCTCAAGGGGTTAGGGAAAGGCGATCACGTTGTTGTGGTAGTCGGACTGCACTTTCACTAGGTGACGTAATAACAATCTGACGGCGGCGCAGGTTAGTAACGTCAGCCGTGGTGAAAACAACTACAAATTTCCAAACATGGACTACAAAAAGCGCATTTCTACTATTTTCCCCTGTGGCTCTAACCACTGATATAACCTCAAATATCACAAGGTTTGAACTGAAATGAAAGAAAAAAAGGCTGCCAGGCTACGAGGAACAAAAGTGAAATAATAATAATCGAATAGAATAAAAAAGAATAAGCCCAGGTGAATAAATAACCAATGCAAACTGAGAATAGGCAGCACAAAAAATATACTGTGTTTATTTTACAACATCCGCATAACATTCACAGTTGGGATATAGGTTTTAGATTATTTCAAGTTATTCACGGCATATTATTGCATTGGTAACTTAACATGATCTGCATTGAGTCATCCTGAGTGTCCCTGAACGCTTTAAATGTTGTTGCTGCAAGGAATTGTGGGGCAGCATGATTTGGTCTCCTTTGGTAAAGGCTGCATCAGTGTTTCCTGGGCTAAAGGAGGTTCTAAACTGGAAGCAATGAGCCTCCTGGCCTCCCCTTTAAACACTTCCGGGGTTAAGAAAGAATAGACTGGAAAGGAGATAGTTATTCAGATGCACCCTAGAAGACAGGCTCGTCCCGATAGCTGAGGGGTTGTCATTGGTTCAGTCTGTGAATCTGTGTATCCAGGTAGAATACAACATGTTAATGGCTGCCATGCAAGGTGCTCACATTTTACTGGGAGCCATTTGGGGACTTGCAAACTAGAACACACTTTGAAACAGGACAGGGTGAGATTGGAGGTCTTCCTCCAATCTTTGGATTGGAGGAAGACCTTTTTACCAAATGAGCAACGCCGCCTGACGAGGGATTCTCTTGACACTTGACTTTTTATAAAAATAAGCCAGACTCTTCTCAAAATGAAGGTAATTTATTTACACATAAGTGAAGAACTAGAGTACCTGAAGAAAACCTGCATGTGTACAAAAACAAGCAGACTTAGAAATACCGACAATATTTTCACTGTAATTCAGGCGTGCTAACCATGACACCACCGTGCAGCCCACAGAGAGGTGTGTTCAACATGTATTCTGTACTACTTGTTAAAACTGGATTAAGCTTTTTTTTATTTTAACCAAAATAATGCTCCATTGTAAAAAAATCTGTTTTGATGTTAAAACAGAAATTGCATTTTTTCACCTTGGGAAGTTTTGTTGTTGTTAGTAAATACTTACTTACTGTAAATCTTATAACATTCAGGTGTAGTTTTAAAACATGTCTCTGATTCACCTGCTGCATACCCCCCCCCCCCCCCCCCCCCCAATAAAAATTGATCTTATTCCCCTCGGAATTGAACTTAAAAGTCTGACTCAGACACACGTTGAGCCGTCATATTTTATATATATTTTTATTAGTTTGCCTCAGTATTAAAAGTGAGAAATTGAACCGCCTATGTGAACTGTAAACTGTCATTTCACAGCGGAGTGCCGATGAAGGTGAAGTGAGCAGAAGGAAAACATTCATTTGTTTTATTGCTGTGTCTTAAGAACAGAAATCAGGCTCCAACAAGCGATTACATAAGAATGTGTCATCACCCACAGTATAATAGTCTTCAATATGTGAATATGTGGCCAATTAAGAGTTCAGCCCTTGTCAGATCATTCATTAATGTGTCGCTGTTCACACAGCTAAGAACAAGCTGGGCTGTAAATGTTAACATCCCGGTTTTGTCTCTGAACTACCAATAATGGAAGTACAATAAAGAGACGAGCAGCGCAATTTTCCAACCTTTGTTTCGTTTTTCTGATTTGATCTTTAGGAGCTTTTGGGCGACTTTTTTTTTTTTTTTGGTCTCTTTTGTCATGTGATTGTATTCAGCTCTTTTCCCCACGATGCTATCAGGAGTCAATCAGTAATGTCCCCAGTCAGAAACAATTTTGCATGTTGGGAATTGGAATAGTTATCTGTTGGGAAGGCCCCATTCCCCAGTTTACAGCGTCCACATGACAATAACAACCCAACAGCACGGCCAATTCCAGCAGCGCTGCTTTACTGTTGACAGAAAATGTAGACATTGATAAAAACCTGCTTGTTTTCACATATATCAACACGGGGAGGAACGAAATGAAGCTTGGGAGGATCAATTTATTTCCACTTTACATTTAGTTTTACAGCTATTGCCTCGTTTTCAATCATTTCCCTCAGTTCTAACTTTGCTTCAAGCTTTGTAGTTACATGCAGCAAGTCTCTCACACTAACATTGTGAGAAGGAGCGTCTAAATTTATAGTGTATTTCTAAATGTGTGAGCAAACATTTACTTAAAATAACCCACATTTGCATAAAAATGACATGACACACACTTTTTACTCAATTTTATGCGGAGCAGGAGCTCGGAAAATCAGCTTAAATATATGTTCGACCCTCATTAAATGTCATCTTTAAACCCATTTGCATTAATGTAAAAGAAATCAAGTAAGGGGATGACAAATCTTCACAGACGAATCACAAAAAAAAAAAAAGCCTCGCAGGCTTATGTGAAGTTTTTTTATGTTTATTACCTCGGAGGGCATTTTGACAATGAACATAGAGTTTGACTCATCCAGTGACTTGCTTTGATCTTCCTCTCTCTGTCATCTAAACCAGATTAAATGGAACATTTTTTGTTTTTTTTTACGTCTGCTTTTTGGATCGTGAGCCAAAAGGGAAAGTTCGAACACAGCTCCTCAATACTGATGGATGACTGCAATCAATAGGCTCATTTAAAATAATGACCAGACTCCCTCCTCCCAGCTCCAACACTTCATTGGGCAGATAAATAGCTTGTTTGTCCCGTCCACCAGAGCTCCTTATTCTTTACTAATGTCAGAGTTTATTTATTTTTTGGTTTAAATTCGGGCTGCACTGGGCTGTCTGAGAACAAAGGCTCAAAACAGCTTTGTCTGCGGTGAAGGAGGTGATGGAAATGACAATGGTTATGTTTGGAAGTGAAAAAAGAAGCCGAGCTTCGACAATCACTGCATGTGAGCTACTTTGGTTCAGACCAATCTTTTCTTTTTCTTTTCTTTTCTTTTTTTTTTTGTGCCAGAACCCCCCACCTCGCAGGTAAAAGATCAAAAACATAAAAGAAGAGGTATGAAAAGACATTATTCCAGTTCTGCATGGGTTCAAATTCAGATTTGTTCTTTGGCAAATCTGGTTCATTTCATGGTTTTCCACACGACCCAATGAGAAAAGTGATGAAAAGGCTTGAGATATTTGTGGCTTTCATTAAAAACAAAAGGAAGTTTCATCCACAGCTTTGTTTGATGTTTCATCTGCATATTGTAATTGTTCCCAAAATGCAGGAGGATAGAAGATGTTGATGTTGGAGAAAGAGACACAGTTATCACATTTACACCTGATATCACAATACAACCAGATTATATCCAGATATGATCTCAGTGTGACTGTATTAAGCCCGGGTGCTGATATTCATCCATGTTCTATCTTATAGATTCCACACAGATTAAATTGAGATCTGACGGTTTTGTCCAACTTACCTAAGACACAACTGGCTCACTTACTTACTTTATTGTCAATCAGATATGAAATTACAATGTTCATATGATCCCAAGAAATTGAGTGTACCTTCCAATCCAGTTTTTATTAGTAACAAAAAAAGAAAATCCAACATCTGCACTCTTCTGTCACCCAAAACTCCAGAATCTGTGATTCATGCATTCATTAACAACCATTTAAACCACTTCAGCTCTTTTTCTTTCTGTTCCTCCAGATCATAGATAAACACAACTCCAGTTGGTTCCAAATGCTGCTGCCTTACAACTCACTGACACTAACATAATAAACCATCGGCCCTGCTTTAGCTTCACCGCTCTGGATATCGACGCATTTTGGAAGTGATTTCAGGAGTTTAGTTCTTTGTTATGTGGCGAGTAAAGGACCGTTTTTAGAGTGCATCACCTGAGGATTTCACTCCATATAAACCTAAATTTAGCCTGATGTCCCCTGGTGGGCCTCTGCTATTGATGCCCAGAACAAGAATAAGAACCAAGAGTGACAGAGTATCTGCAATGACCACCTGGAGGAAAACCAGACTCACCTCTTCCTTTTTAAATCTCCATTGAAAACACTTTCCTCCAATAGATACGTTTTGACTCAATTTCAATGCTTTAGTTCCACTGTCGTAAGTGACTGTTTGTTGTAAATACACAGTTTTTCCTCGAGAAGCACAGTTACTTATTATTATGCCAAATTGCATATAGTAAAGTTATTATTGTCGTCATCATAGGAGCAAGATTCCAATGGCTCTCCTCTGGCAGTATTACAAATGAATAGATAATTAAATAGGAACAGTATGGTTCAAAAGCCCTGTTCACACAATGAACTATGTCAATTATTATATAATATAATTAGGATTATATTAAAGGGCACACATTCATTAAAACATGCAGCTATTCTGATGTTGCACTGGACTTTTTGTTTTTAGCCACTTTGACTGACTGGATCATAAAATCAAAGTATCTTGGTACCTGTGGTTTAAAATAAGTATACATGTGATATATCATAATCTGAAATTCAAACTCAATCATGTAAACCATGATGTCAAATGTTTAATGTTATTTTGATCAAATCTGTCACAAGAGATGTTTAATCACAATGACTTAACGTACCTTAACTTTCAGGACATTGAATAGTGGTATTGGACAATAACAAACAGCAACAACAATGTAAGTAATAACCTTTGGAGGGATTTGGGAAGCACTCTAAAAACTTTACAATGCTGGAGGACATTGTCTGTGAACATTCATTGTATTTTGCACAAGGAAGTGTAAATAAAAATGGTATTGTGTTGCAATTTAATTTCTTTTCTTTTCAACAAAAACATGTCGACTATTGAAAAAGTTTCCACCTTTCTGCTTTTATTTAACCCAAACCATCTGAGATCAAATTAAACATGTAACATTGCAGCGTTTTCATTTCTTTCTTGTGATGTGGGCCTTCGCACATGGATATTGGATATCAGAACTACAGTATGAATGTGCTGTCAAATCTGAGATATTTCTTTGGACATGCGAGTTATGGTCGTTGCTTGTGAATCAGGAACACAGTAATCACTGTATTCATGCTTGTGCTTATTCACATCCCATCAATGTATGGAGGGAGGACTCATGAATTTATTTCTGTAACTTGCTCACCTCTTTTACACTTTCCCATTTCTATAAGAAAATCGAGATTCCCTCTGAGACGAATTCTCTGAAAAAAACAACAGCTACCTGCATAGCCACAGAGCGGCACTGCAGCGAGGTCGTTAGAATGAATCTCTGAACCACATTAAGATCACATCACTGAAAAAGGTGATATTACTGCTTTGTTAGAAGATGTATTTCCCATGAGCCTTTCTTCCACTAACCCCAGAAAGATGCATTCAGTTGAAGGTGCAAAAGCATTTGAATACTAACAATTTTAACAATTCCAACATAGATTACATGTATTTTATCAACAGTACTGTTTTGCACTTATATATATTGCAGGATTACTATTGCAACAACACATCGTCAGTAGGGTAAAACTAACCTGTCTCACGCCGACATTTAATATATATACATAGAGAGAGAGAGAGAGAGAGAGAGAGAGAGAGAGAGAGAGAGAGAGAGAGAGAGAGAGAGAGAGAGAGAGAGAGAGAGAGAGAGAGAGAGAGAGAGAGAGAGAGAGAGAGAGAGAGAGAGAGAGAGAGAGAGAGAGAGAGAGAGAGAGAGAGAGAGAGAAATCATCTTTGTTCTCAGCTTCACTCAAGAACTTTATTTCCAACTGAAGCAATTTTATATTTCCATCATTGCAGTGACCGGGGCAATTATTCTCTTTGGTTGCGGGTTGAATGTTGCTATGTTGCTTCTGATGCACACATCTTTGAAGGTAAGTGATAAAAGCCATTGAAACCGAGTATTGTTGCCCAGCACTCACACTATAATTGACTCTCTACATCTCAGAGCAAACACAGTTCTTACGATTCACAGCGGACACCTTTGATCTCTGTTTCTTATCTATCTTATTTCAGTCAGTCTGAAATCGAACATCTGTAATCTTTCCCAAAGGTCCTACAGTTGGATAATAGAGACAAAACAGCAATAAAATGAAAAAAAAAAAAAAAAAACAACCCGGAGGAAGTTACTCTTGATTTGTGAAGTTAAGGAACACTGCTAATGGCTTCTTTTAAAAGAGAAACATTCCTAAAGTGTATTAAAAAAGTTAGTGTCTGAAAAAGGTCACTGCACTCAATTTACTCTCAGTTCTTCTGGATGACGACTGTTCACACTGTGAGATGTTAGTGTTGAAAAATCATCTTTTAGGCTCTTTGATTAAAAAAAAAAAAGAAAAAAGAAAAAGTTTGTCATCTCTGAAGAGACTATGCTTGAGCAAATGTTATAGTCCATCAATTATTGATTGTTAACCTAAAAAATGCATATACATGAGACTGAAAAAAACCCCACTGTATTCTCTAAAATCTCTTTTCAGATGTTGAAATCTACCAAAGCATATCGCTGTTGTCACAGTCACGACAGAGACGCTTGCAAACATGATTGCGATCGACTAAAGTATGAATTAACAAGCAGGTGGGAACAAAGAGTTTGTTACTGGTGGAACTGAGATTTAAGTCAACAGCTGATTAGGTTTCTCAGTGCCTCAGTAAAAAGGAGCATTAAACCAGTTGAAGTGTTTTACTTTTGCATTAAAGTGGAAAGCGCCAACAGTTGATGGGAAAGCCACATTAGGGCAGTTTATAGGAAGGTTATCTCGGCAAATCACTACAATTAAAGACACTATTAAAACTCCATGCAGCAGTCAGCCATACACACCATTTATCACTGCTGAGAGGAGCCGACGTGTCCTTGTTGAAATTACTAGGAAATGGTGACTTGCTTGTTAACTTACTTGCCTGTACTTCTCTCTTCGTATTTTTGTGAATTTTCAATAATCAATATGTGAACAACAGGGTTTTTGCCCCCACAAACTTAAATGATAAATCCCTACTAGATATAATTCACAGAAAGTATATAATGTCAAACCTCATAATTTAAATAAAAGGGAGGGTTTTTCTTTTTAGGAAACTCCAAAACGTGGCTCATCAACATTTAACCAGGCTTCTTTTCGGTCTTGTTTTTGATGTTCTAATTCAACTTTTCTCTGTAAACGTCACTGACATTGAAACAGCTGTTTAAAATCACCACCACCTATTAAACGCTACTTTAGTTGCGTTACACTTTCCTATATATGTATGAAATTAAACTTTTTTGATACTAAAATACTCTCTTTCATTCATGGTAACAGCGATATTTCTATTTTACTTAAATTGAATTTAAATGGTTTAGTTTTATAGCATTTTATCACCACTTGAGCAGCCCCCAAAGTGTTTTACACCATCAGTAACGTTCACCCATTACCACACCAGTGGAAGCGGCTGCCATACGAGGTGTTCGGTCCAACCACTGGGAGCAGTTTGGGGTTCAGTGTCTTGCTCAAGGACTCTTAGACATGTGGACAGCGGGAGATTGGGAATCGGACCTGCAACCTTCCGATTGAGAGACGACCAATCAATCAACTCTTTACTTAAATGAAGTTCTTGTAAAAATGTTTTACCTCAATTTATCACACACGGAACTTTGCCTGAAGCGCTTTGCTTAAACTGGTCTGCATTTGCTGCTTCTTGTGTCCACCGGTGTGAACGCCTCCGGCGTCACACCGACTCTAATGTACTACAGCATTTTATGTTTTTGATGCTCTCTGATCTTTCAAGATGTATTGCGATATAGAGAAGTGGCAGTAAGAGCGACATACATACAGTTTTCTGTATCTTTTGGTCACAAACTTTAATCCCTGCGCAGTTCCACACTCCACCAGCAGTTCTATATTCTTTTGAAAGATTTCCACAACGTCTGGTGTCTACAATGAAATCATTTTAAAGTCAGAATCCACACGGGAAAGAGAAAAACTTTTAGGACCCAGTTTTAGTTGTTGATGTACATCTCTAATACATTGTCAATACCTTCTGAAGGAACTTAATCATTTCACGTATTTCTAGCATTTATTTTCAACGAAACATACCCGGGTTTGTTGACATTTCAGTGTCATGGAAACTCCTCAAGATTCCTGAAGCAAGATCCTGTTTAAACACTCGATCTCGCGAGATCTCGATTCACACTGGAAAAACGATGAACCAACAGCTTCAGAACATTTAAGACCATTCTCGTGGCTTGAAAACTCTTTCTTTGAGAAAGTCTGTCTTTTTTTCAGGCTCAATCGGTCAAATATTGATATTTTCGCTTGAGCTGCCGCGACGCCATCTTTGATATCCCAGAAGCCCTTGAGGCAGGTTTGTGAAGATGACGTCAGTTAGCAAAACAAAAAATACAGTTTGATGGCTACAAATTCAGGCGTTTGTTTGTAAACATTTTGACTTTGGTGTGACAGATTTTTAGGCAACTGAATTTTGGAAATGAGTTGAAACGAGTGGTAATGGTCTTGTTTTCCTGTATTGGTTTATTCTCTGTGCTGAAGTGCTCCATTTTATGGGAAGCATATCTTAATGATTTTGTTCTGGCAGAGTAATTTTGAAGAAGCAGAAGCCATAACTGAACAATTTGCATGTAATAAGTAAGATAAATAATTAAACCTAAAGAAATGGTGCAAAGAAATGAGGTTGATGCTGATGGAGCTGAACTGAGATGAATCCATGAATCAGTCATCGTTCTGTAACGTAGACCGCCTCTTGTAAGATTCAGGATTTTTTTTTCTGAGTAGGAAAGAGTGGGCTCGAACTAAGTAGAGTCTATAAATCAGTCATCGGCTGATAGAGGTGGCTGAATGGAGAGGGGACGGGACGAGTAGATTGATGACTGTTTATGCTCGGAGTTTATATCGTTCAGATCTGCTTTATTCCTCCTCAGTCTTCCTCATTAAAATGCTGGAAATGTTCGGTGCACTTTTGCGAAGCTTCCTAACCTTTAGCTCGGGATGTCACACAGTCCTGAAGAAAAAACAAAAAGAAAAAAAAAACCTAGATGATTCTGTAAACATGATAAACCACAGCAGGATATTTGTGCCAGAATAAAAGAAATTTGCAGTTCCAATCTGCCCGTCTGAGGGTGGTACCGACCTTCGGTGTCCTCTATTTATGCTCTGCGGTGTCTGTTTGGAGCCGTGGAGAGCACACGCTCTCTGTGTGTCGCTGGACTGAAGCAGTGCTCTTCCGCCTGAGCAGAGATGGTTATGCAATGGTCTCACCACAGCAGGTGCGACACACTGACAGTGGCGTGTTGTGAAAAGTGAGGAGGAAGAGGCGGACAGCCAGAGCTATTTTTAAAACCTCTATCAGAGCCATCAGCGAGGTTGGCGCGGGTGTGGCGCTACTCTTCGAGCTTGCTGACTTCCAGGAGGGCTCCTCGAAGTTGTATCCGCAGCACTTTAGCTTCTTGGGGTGAACATGTAAATGGGAATAAAATGCATATGGATGAATATTTGAAAAGAAGTGTGCTTGGATAAAAACCGCTGAGCAGGGCCGACGCCATCTGGAATGAAACACATTTAAGTTCGAAGTGCTGCCCTGAAGAGAAATATAAGATCATACTGACTGTATTACTGTGCTGCCAACACAATTTTTTTTAAGGATGCTGCATTATAAATACCCGGGCACCATTTGTTCCGGGTAATACCATCTCCCCAGGAGAATCACTGGGTGTGTTAAGACTATCAAGCATGTGCTGCGTTTATCTGTCGTCTCTGACTGTAGCCAAAAGCAAAAGCAGCACCTCCCTGAGTTATGACTATTACACTTTCCTTTTGTTGCAATGAAGCTCGATTTCCTCCCATATTTGTGCCGAGCGCTCGCTCAAAGCATCCAGCCTCAGATTTCATGATCAGTAACTCGGCGGGTGTGTCTGTGCACCAAAGAGTCTAACTGAGCCCATTCACTGCGAGCATGCGTCTGTAGCTAAGGAGGCACTACTTTACATCCAGCACCGATTTCAATTAACTGCCCAACAGGAAAATGAGTGTTTGGGGAAATAAAGCGTGGCACAAGGAGAGAAAGGAAAGAGCCTATTACTGTAGATGATGCGTTTTGGGGGTATTTGTTATGATTTGCCGAAGCAAAGCAAAAAGATATGTTCAGGGCATTTTGCTGCAAGATGAAAAAAATAATCGGGTAGAATATAGTTTATAATAAATAGTGAAAATATCACTATCACAAACAAACAAATAAAAAACAAAAAAACAAGGATTTTGCAATTGAGTCTGTGGCTGCAGGCAGCAATATGATCAGTTTAATAAGATTGTTGTATCTCGTTATGACACACTGAAAAACTGCCAAATAAACGGTACATTTGTGAGCTCAGACAATTGAGTTACTTGGCAATGAAAGCTGTTTCCTACAGTATCTGCAGGATATGGCTGCACTGCATGATTGGTTATCCGTCCATCCACCTCTGTTCCTGCTTAGTCCGTATGTGGCGGCAGTGACTGGATAGAGAGCAGAGAACTAAATATCTCTCTCCCTTCAAACTTCCTCCAGCCACTTCCAGACCAAAGCAGAGGAGTCATCTCTCCTTGGGGCCTCCTCCCAGTCGGACGCCTGGTAAACCTCTAATGGGAAGCAATCAGGGAGCTTCCTGATTACTGGCACCTCTCTGATGCATTATTGGTCATGTTTCTTAAAAACATATACAGTTATATCATTATTAATTTGTAACTAGGATAAATGCAGAGGACAGAACTTTAGAAAAATAAAAATAAAATCTCTATTGATGATAAAATCATTTTATCTATAATGATTTGAATTGTAATACAGCTATTGACATCTTTAATGTGTATACATGCACCTTTTATTTTGTGTCCAGATATATAAATGGATACAAAATGCAATAATTAGCTGTCAAGAGTAGGAGCCTGGTTTCAAATACCAAGTCATCCAAAAGATTTAAAAGACACCATTAATTGCAATTTTTCAGTGATGGTAACTGCTTTTCCTAATTGATTAAGATAACACAATGTTTTGCAGTAAAACCTGCCCTACCACTACCATAATGGCTTTAACATGAAAGCCAAAATACCGTGTTTGGATGAATTGATAGAAACATGCTTGTTGAAAACTGTAGAAGTTGTGTAAAATTGTACATCCAAGGAAGTGACATTAATCTGAAGGGAAACACTGTGGACGAGAGGATATACTATACTAAGAGGAAAAATCTTGATTTCTTGTTATTTCTACACTATAATGTTATCCGTTGGCTCCTCTGGTGCCATTGAGATCGAGATCTGTTTATATCTTCAGAACTAAAATGAATTTGACACCGTTGTGGGGGAGCAATTCCAGGGTGGGCACTTTGATTTCATCTTTGGCAACTGAGTTCTGGGACAGCCAGAAAGCCCCCAATTGCTCCTGATGGAGGATAAGCACCTTGAATGGTGGCTATACGTATGTCTGTGAGTGTGTCAATGGGAGAATTTGTAAAGCACACCCTATAAGTTCAATTTCCATCTAAAATGTTGTGATCTTGTCAGCACGTATCTGATTGTGTCCAGTATTCATTTCTGTGTGAACAGGGGATCAAACTCTGCACAATAGCAACTCTAACCTGCTTTCATCCCGGCTGCAGGGGTGGCGAATTCTCTCATTCGCTCTTATGAAGTTATTTGTACCTCAAACAGCTAAGCTCGGTTCAACCCCAGAGCTATTAATTAGAGGACACGCCTTTGAGACAGTAAACAAGCTCTGACCTGACAGCGCAGGTGATGTACGTTACTACCAGAGGTGGCAGTCTGCAGCATCGGAGGCTGCAGGTGTTTCTCTCTCTCGCTCTCTCGCTCTCTTCTCTAGTATCCTTCGGTAGGTTTTATCTCGTGAACAAGTGGTAATGAAAGAGGAGTGAAGCCGTTTGGAGAAAAGCTGTTGATAGTAACACTGAGAGCAGAGACTGCAACATGATCCCTCTGAGGGTTCTGGTGTAAGTCGCCACGAGCTTGAGGACAGCTGTAAAGGATGCTCATGAGCAGAAATGCACTTAGGAATTGAAACTTTTTTCAAAATTCATTTCTATTTGTTTCCTCTTCTAAGCCTCAGTATATAGGAAAGGCAACCAGCTGTGCACCGCTTATTGCAACCTCATGAGGCGTTAATACCTCTATTCTGTCTGGACTCTTCAGAAAAATCTGAAAATCTCCCTCTCTGTCGCCCCGCTTAGCCTGTCTCTCCCACTCCCCTTTTTCTTATCTGTCTTATTGCCCTCATGGCCGACCAAAAGAGAATCTTCTTCTGCCAGAGGAACCAACCTACCTTGTCCCAAAGCAATTACAAGCCTGGCTATTTCTTACTCTCAGCTAAACATATAGCTGACTGATATTGCATGACTTCTTCCTCCGACCTATTCTACTGAAAGATAACAGAGAAAAGTACACTCACACTGCACATGAATAGTTTGGGGAACTTTCCACAAACACCACAAAGTTCGGTCTGTGGAAAAACCCACCTTTGATTGCAGCTTGAAATTAAACACTTTAACTATCCGTCTTTTGGGGAGGAAAAAATAATCTGAC
This sequence comes from Lipophrys pholis, assembly GCF_963383615.2. NCBI lineage: Eukaryota > Metazoa > Chordata > Actinopteri > Blenniiformes > Blenniidae > Lipophrys > Lipophrys pholis. The sequence continues at coordinate 25,699,713 of NC_137628.1, forward strand.
TTTGCAAGGGAAGTAAATAGTAGAGTGTTACAGAGAAGGATATACTTAGTTATGACAGATCTATATTATAGTTTGATGTATGCGTAAGCACTGGAGTTACTTCACCATGCAAGTGGTAGAACGTGGTGACATTTCTTACAAACACTTGAGGTGAGCATCTGAAAGCAGCTAAATAAACACACCGACTGCAGCCGTGCCTGGAAAAATAACAAAAACATTAATGCTCAGAGTTTAGTTGAGAGATTTAGTTTGCATTGGTGTTAAGCTAAACTGCATATAAATGAAAAGGGATTAGACTATCTCATTGATATATGTCAGATAAAGACTAAATAAAGCATCTCTTATTATGATGCAGTGCAGCGCCACACCACTGTAAAGTACTTCACCCGCCTGTCAATCTTCTATACCGCTCCATTCAACTGAAGGTTGTGTTGCACTGAAGCAGATCCCAGCCGACTGTGGATAGAGTCAGGGGACAACAAGTCTATCACAGGGCAAACGCTCAGATACAGTCGCACACAATAACACATTTATTTAAATGTTTTTGACAATACAACTAAACCCGGACAACACATCTACAATGGGAGAGCACGCAGACTCCACACCAAAAGACACGAAGTCCAACCCGGATTCAAACCATCAACAACTTGCTATGAGGCAAAAACATTAACCACCACAATGCAGCTCCTCCACGGGGCATTATGGTACGATATGACAAGAAAACTGTCCAGATATCAAATCAAACCAGATAATACATACATGATTCCTGCATTTACCACTTGGTTCCTTAATGTTCTGGAGATCACTTCCTATCTGACCAAGTGGCAGAACTTAAGAAAATAAGCTCATTTAGAAAAAGATGAGGATGAATGGAAGATAATATTACTGTATATCAACTTGATTTGACTTTTTTTCTCACATGTTGGAAAAGATTACATGTGCTTACGACTAATGTTCCAATTAATGGATAATATTAGTTTTTTTTTTGAGTACATAGAGATTGAGTAGAATGGTCCAACTCTATTGACTATAGTCAAATGGCGACCTCTAGTGGCTCCAGTGTGATGACAGAAGCAATGTAGAAATGCAGGAGCTAACCTATAGACAGGAATATCTTTATAGTGATGTTTGAGTAAAGTATTCTAACATGATGTGTATTACATTAAACAAAGGTTTAAGAGACCTGCATCATACTTTACCCATTTAATTTTCAAGATGTCGTTTCCTAGTTGTGCAGTTTTGATTTTGATGTGCTTTTAATTGTTATGCTTTCCTCCCCCTCCTACATCACAGAATGTAGTTAAACAGTGAAGAATTACTCTTTAGAAAACCACAACATTCGTCAGATCATCCGTCTCCATCTCAGCTTTCACTGCTCGCACCACGAACAACAGCCAACGAGCTTTGTGTAAATAAGACGAGTGGTAATCTGATGTCCTGTCATTTTTAACCATCCCTTGGAGCTGCCAGGGTGTAAAGAGTAGACAGCACTGGCCCATCATCTCACTAATATATGATTACATTTCTGAGAAATTTTCCTCTGGGATCTGCAGTTGGATGGTTGGAAACAGAGTCGCCTTCCTCTGTGCTTATCATGGTCAAGTCAGTCAAATAGTCAAGGAGTCTTTTTTTTTTTTCCAGTGACGATGATCTATTTATCTTTCTCTCCGACAAGTAGAATATTAGCTATTACGGAACAATATATGTGCTTTAAGAGAAACACCGATCAGAAACATGATGTATGTTGTGTGATATTGGAGATATACCGGTATGTGCTGATGGTCATGACAACCTGTAGTTTATTACAATCTGTTTATCACCTTTACCCAGAAGTCACTTGACACCTCCTTTTTTTTTTTTTTTTTTTCATTTTCTACTATTTTTCTGCTGTTTGTCAGGTCACACACACATCCTGCTCAGTAGAGACATTTTTCCCCCTCGGGTGGTGGTGGTGGTGGTGGTGGGAGGGTGGGGGCGGTCGGGGGGCAGGCCAGTCGCTGCGCCAAGCGTGAGAGTATGAAAATGTAGGTGACAGGATGTTGATGAGAAGGCCCAAAGCGTTAGCTCCAACCGTCGTGCCCCGGAGTGCTCCACTCTGCCAGCCGGTAATGAACCTGTGCGGCGGCGCTCGGCTCAACTGTCACCCAGTCGCCCAGCCGAGTCCTCGCCAGCCGCACTTCCACCCTCGGTGAAAGACAGAGAGCAGGCGAACACGTCCACAGAGTGCTGCGCATTCGGCATTAACCATCAGATGTGCTGTTTGTTTGCAGACAAACAACATTTCGCATGCTGCCCGAGTCGGCGTGACTGATTATATGAAGCGCATGGATTTAAAATAACACCATGAGCAAGGAAGTGCAAAACAGCAGAGCGAGTGAGAGCTGAAGGGAGCAAAGTAGAGGCGGGTAGAGCAGAAAAATACATGCAAACAGGTAAATATTCAGAGACGCTGCATCCTGCATTTAATGGGAGAGGTGAGTGTGTGTGAGGGAGCGTGTCCTGTGTGACGAGATCCCTCTCTGTTCTTCTTCACTCCCTCAAACCCAATCATGGAGAACACAACCTTGGTATGCCAGTTGAGAGAGATTTTTCACTCCACTCTCAATATTCTCTCTCTCTCTCTCTCTCGCTCTCTGATTTCAGTTTTTGGTGAGGCATGAAAACTGTGAATAATTTCCCCTGAATAGCCAAGAGAGTTATTTTTGGCGTCCAGAGTTCTGGAGGGAAAAGGAAAAAATAGCATCCCGTCCATTTTATAAATTTTTTTTATCATTATTATTCAAAAAAAATTTGCATCAATAATATCAAGCAACTTTCGTTAGGTGCTTTTCCAAGCTTTCTCTAACTGTTGAGTCATCAGTACTGGAAGTGAGCGTCCGCGCTCGAAAATATCTCCCTCTTTCATAAAAAGTCAAAGGTACAAGCCTGCGTCCTCACAGACATAAGGAGAGATGTCAGCAATCACTGCCAAGCAGCATGTCTGTCTCCCAAACTAACAGCTTAACAAAACAGGCTTCCACTTCCTGCTTCAAAACCTGACAAACTGAATAATTTCCTCATTCTGTGCATCCTTCCCCCTATGCTTTGTCCAACTCTGTGGTTTGTGTGCTGTTAATGGTCCTGGACAAGACACGGAAACCGACAGACCTTCATTCAGTCTAATGTCAATATTGAACTGCAAATGCATGTTTATGGAGTGTCGGAGGAAACCAAAGTGTAGACCAAGAAGAATTATGAAAATGGTAGCTTGTCCTTGTTGTTTTGGTCAATTAATCAGTGTTAGTAAAATGTAAACGCAAATATAGTTTCAAGCTATGTCTTCAAAAAGTGGAAGTGGGATTTCACTGTTGTTCAAACAACAATAACTCGTTATTGGAAACAGTGACTCTGAGTTATTCTTTGATTGTTTCTGCTACTCAGTATGTCTTGATATGTGCGCATGCAGTCTAATTTCTGATTCGCTTATTAACTTTGGATGAAGTGACATCTGTTAGCTCGAAGTCAAATGGCGCACATGCGTTATTATATTTTCTTTGGGTTAATCAGGCATAGTTAAATTTCAACTGCGAGCGCTCCACTGCACACGGTCCCTTGAGGAGGATACAATTTCCATCCGTTATGCAGAACTCTTAAGCTTAACACCTCTTCGTGAAAGAAATGGATAAACAAACTAATGTCAACAAGAAGAAGCAGCAGTAAAACAGCCGAGATAAACAACCAACATGTAGCAGCAGACGGCTCTTTTACAAAGGTCATCTAATGTTTATTTAGTCTGCAACTGTGGAGGAAGGCTAACATCATCTAATGCTAAACTTAACACCCACATTATCACACCGTCTACGTCGTGAGCTCATGGAAACTTCGGTAATTGTGACTGCATTGTTGAATATCTCAAAAGTAAGTGGTTCTGGGACGAGGGTTATGTGTGAGGGATTATTGTTCCCAGCCTCTCTGCTCGAGGATGATCGGTTGCATCATGTGTGACTCTTTTCTGAATGGCTTTTGTTTTCTGGTTTCTGATCTGCTTCTGCTGTAGTTAAGACTTATTGCGGTACTGTTACAGAGTGATGCTTCTTAAGGCAGAGCATTCACACGGGCACAGAAGGGTTCTGTCAGAGAACGACCAAAAAAACCACAACTGTTGTTTTAGGCGTTTCAGCAAACTGTCATTTCTTTTTCTCTGTGTTTGTGAGAGACAATTTATTCTGTTTGGTTGTAAAAACCAACAGTAGAGGGATGATGGGAGATGAGGACGGGGAGCAAATCATGACTGGACAGAAAGCGGGGACATTGCGGTTTCTGGTCGACATCTGAACCCAAAGGAAGTTCTGTTTGGGTTTTCTATCACTGGTTTTGTTTACACTTACAACAATAAATTATTTTGAATTTGTCACGGCTCTGATTTGCACTCCCAGCCGACAGAATAGCTGCAGAGGAGCCACCCGTATGTGTAGACCATATTAAAAGTGTGCTTCATTCTCCTCTTCTTTCTCGTCTGTCCTTTTAACCCCGTCCTGTAGATGAGAGCTCATCTGTTTGGAAAAAAAATAAAAATTACCCAGCAGAGTAGAAACTACTCTGGATAAGCCATATAATCTCTGTTCTGCCTCATTTTCCCTCCTCTCACTTGCTTGTATTTTAACAGCAGTCTCCAATATTTGTTGTATTACTATCAAGGTCTGCTTGAAGCCACATTATTCTATCAGCATGGTTGCCTCTGGCAGCACTTTCACCCCACAGCGAAGCAATTGATGAAGGACTGTGCTCAGAAAGCAACTTTTTGGCTCGGGCGGAAATATTTGCCTTTCAATAAAACATTTTGCCCAGAAAAACTGAAGCGAAATATAAATTAGCAAACATTCTTTGATGCAAAATATGACTGGGAGGTGATTTAGCTCCCTCTCTGGAACAGTTCACCATCGGTGTGATTTAGTGCCGCGGTATATCTGTTTTCCATCAGCTGGGATAATTGAAATGTGTTTTAATTAAAACATCAGCCATCAATCACAGGGAATTCTCCCAACAATGAGATTGATGAAACAGCATTGTGGTGTGTTTGTGTCTGTCACTCAGGTCATGTGCCATGACTAATGCTACAGTGTGGGATATGTTCCTGAAATGTTTTGACAAAAAATGGAATTTGAATGGCACGTACGCCACCTCCCATAAGGACTGTGCTCCACAATGCAAAGGTGTTGTATAATTTATTGTCATTGCTCTATTAACGGCAAGAGCAGCAGCATGTGTAGCAATGACGGAAGCTCCAGCTCAGAGCCGCAATGTCTTCCCATGGCAATATGTGACACTAAAATGGAAAACAATACGTACGTTGGGAGCCGGGCCAGGCGGCAACCCCCATGAACCAGAGGTCGTTGTCTTTCAATAAATCAGTGGAGGCAATAGCGGGGATGATTGTATAGGCTGGCGGCCATAGCGGGGCTATTACTTATCCCCCCCTGTCAGTGTATTGGGTCCAGTCATTGTGCTCAGGCCAGCAGCGGGTTGCAGAGTGAGGCATTAGGAGCTCAACAAACATATAATACATAACATCCGGGTGAACACGAGCAAAATTGAGCCTTTTATACAAGTACAAATAGGATAACACTGGACATTACTGCTGTGTGTGTGTGTGTGTGTGTGCGTGCGTGCGTGCGTGCGTGCGTGCGTGCGTGCGTGCGTGCGTGCGTGCGTGCGTGCGTGCGTGCGTGTGTGTGTGCGGTGCCAGTTTGCTGCAGTTCCTCCTGACCTTATAAGGCTGCAGCTTATCTGCAGTCAGTCTGTAGTGTCATTAGTCCCGTCATTTGTCACTCTCCTCGCAGCTCACACCTTCACATATTCATCAATGACTGTCTAACAAACCCAGAGGTGATTTGCAGTCCCGATGCCATTATGAGGCTGTATTGGTGTGATTAAATTTTAATATTCCAGCGCTGGACAAGGCCGCTGTAGTTGTTTTAACAGCGCTGACAGGGGAAAAGCCCAGAGGGGCTGTTTTTGCACCTTTCTGACTGGAGCAAAATGAAGGAATCATAGGAGAAAGGAAATTAATGGTGGGGCAGACTCTGGGAGAATATGGGGCATTAACCTACAAGCAGGGGTAGTTACCTTTGCTCCTCATGTCCCTGTTCACTCCATTTAAGCTGTCCTTCATGAGGATATGCACCAAGAGGCCGTGAAGTCAAGGTCATTTCTGCTACATCACGATGATTCAAGACCAATAAAACCAAACAATCCGAGAGCTCCATCTCTGTGCTGAGAGGCAGAACATGATTTGTTTTCCACTTACCAATTTTCAAGACCATTCAAACCCCACTGGACTTTACCAACTATATATAAACTATAGCAGTCAAACAGTACTCTGGTAGCGTGATGATATTTCTCAGTCTGTTTTTCTTTTGCGCTGTAATAACGGTGATTGATTTACCTTCTGAAACTCGACTCAATATCACTTTGATCCTCACAAGCGGAGCGCCTCACTGTATTATTTCTGTGACGTTATAACCTGTCAAAACATCGCTGTTGTCTTATGGTTTCTTTTATAGAAATGTTCAACTGATCAACAGTGAGAATGTAATTAATTAGGGTAAGATGTATCTGAAATTGTGAAATTCTTGGATTTTTTTCGGGGGGGGTTAAAATAGTCAAAAGTCTTGTCAAATCCAAATAGAGAGGAACTAGTGGCAGTAACTTTGCCTCACACGAGTAGTAAATACAGTTTTTCTTTCAATGGCGTTTACTTTGGCGAGTAATGACATTTGTCACAATAATTAAAAATATTTTTATTGCAAAATGAAGTCCTGACCCTCAGAAAAATTGTTTTATCACTTCCCACTTATTGCCCTTTTATTTGTTTTCCCTTCATTTTCATCAGCGCCCTCCCCTTCTGCTTCCAGCATAAATCATAATCTGTTTTTGGTGACTCACCTTCGGCTGCAGCCTTGGCGCTGGAGATTTTTTTGGTTTCTGTAAAAAAAAACACAATACCTACAAGTAACAGTTAATCTTCACATTTCACATAAGTCACAAGTGATATTGATCTTTGAACTTCATACTACTTCAAGGAAAGTGACTCATATCTGCAGCTGACTCATCTCAAAGAGATGGCGTGAAATTTCACCCGCTAGCTGGAGGTTGATGCGCCGCGACGTCTGTGTATTAAGAGCTGCGGGTTGTGTTGCAGGATGCCGCACAGTTATAAATGTGCCAACCCCGGATTCACCAACTCATTTGGAAACTTTAAGTAACCATCCATCACCTGGCAGACTTACAGACTGTCAGTTCAAATAGTGATGCTCCAAAAAAAAACCAATAAAAAGTTCTTTCACAGCGGCATCAGGACGGCGTAATGAATGTGGCACAGGCCTCGTTCCTTTTGTGTGATATTATGAACTCAAAAATAGCTGCTGTTGTCGACTGTTATCACATCCATCAAAAAAACCAACCAAAAAAAACCCAACAAAAAAACCAACACTGCTCTGGAGCGAGACGTTTCCAAAGCGTACTGTAATGTGTTATAAAAGTTATAGCTTCACATCCTGCATCCATCCTGAAGAAAGAAAGTGAGATTAACCACAAGAACCCTTCATTACCTCTGAAGTGCAGTCTGTCTTTGTTTCTGTTTCCCTTGTCCCAATTTCTGCTGCTGCTGCTGCTGCTGCAGCAACAAAAAAAAACAACTAACTGATGTTAATTTACTCTAAATAAACTCAATCCATCAAACAGATTTCATTATGTAAAATCATTTTAGCGATCCATTTAAGGCCTGTTCATCAAACTTGTGATAAAATAAAAATTGGCACATGGTGGTCGCTGTTCTGTAACCTTTTCATTATTATTATTATTATTATTATTATTTTTGAAGCGCTGATATGAATTAACCTTTGTTAATCTCAGTGTGGAGCCGGGTAATTTGCCATCACAGTTTGTGACTACTTTAAAATTCACTGCAGTAATAATGAAAGATGATTCAGTGTGGACTTGTGGCTGTGGTCTGTACCATTTTGAGGTAAACCTATCAATCTATCCATCCTCTATAATCCCGGACAGGTCGGCAGGTCGTTCATCACAGTACGAGCACGCGGACACGCACACACACACACACACACACACACACACACACACACACACACGCACACACACACACACACACACACACACACACACACACACACACACACACACACGAAAACAGTGCTCACCACATTGCCATTGATAAGCGCTCATGCTTACAGAGAAAATCTAAACCTTAAAGTTTTTGTGTTTTACTTACATTTTCATTAGTCCTTCATTTCTTTGCCATTAGCTATTGTTTTTATATTTGTCTGGTGTTGTTTTTTTAATGCAATTTCTTCAACACATCAACCATTGCCTTGCTCTTAGCTTTGGTTTTTAATGATCTCAAAACCCTTTATGTATTTCCAAGTATTTGCAAAGTCCCTTCAGTTCCCTTCATTTCTGAATATTATAAGGATAAAACTGCCTTTTGTTGGAGTGAGTCCTCTTACATGCTGTGCTGCTACATTTCTACAGTAATGCAGAATGGAAAAACACCAGCGAGAACATTTCACTTTATTCACATCTTCCATCACTGCTGTAGATGCTGGAAATAGTTACAAAAATAAACTTTAAAAGGAAATTATATATATATATAATTTAATATTTCATATGAGATGTCACTAAATCCTCAATTTTTCAGGACTATTTTTGTTTTAATTAATCATACATGCTAAAAGCATGTTTTTAACTCATATTTTTCTGGTTGCTCATTTCTGAATTTCCTATAAATCAGTCAAATGGCAAAGGCGTGAACTGTGAAATGCATCACCTGCAAGTTTGAAATGATGCATTGTACGTGCGAGAAAAAAAAATGAACCCAACATTTTCACTTTGCAGGTAAAAATCAACATGGTACCTTTCGTAGTGTAGTTCTATATTTTATTTTTGCACCATTGGATTGGCTCCTCCTGCTGTAACAAGGATTTAAATCAGGCTCCCCCAAGCTGCAATTCAGGACCATCGGAGAGGATTTCAATAATATTATGATATTTTTGAGTCACTTTAGAGTCCTGAGGCAGCCAGGTTTTATCTTGTGTTCCTTTGAATAATGTATTACAAAAGGATTTGAAGACAGTGACACTATAATCACACTTTTGTTTTGCAGCTCTGCTTCCCTTCATGTCCTCCTGTCCTCTCAGGTGAAGTCAATGAAGAATTATCACAAATAAAAAAAAGAAAAGAAAAAATAAGAAGTTATAATTCAGGATAAAGATCAACACAAAGTGATGTGAACCTGCTGTCTGCGGGCTCCACACCCACAGCGCGTGACACCAAAGTAAATCAATCAGTTGCTGAGTCGTGGAAACTTGGCTACTGTGATGACTATAAATTAGGTGGATGATAAGAGCAAGCATGTCGACGAGATACAAAGGGGGAATTCATTAGTGCTCAAGATAATAAGTTATTGTATTATTTCTGTGATGCTGGATTTTCTTGTTGTTGTAGGTGTAATAGTTGAATCATAGCTTTACGCAATCAAAAAGATGATTGCTCATATGACAAGCGATCTACTGAGATATTGTGGAAAGATTCACTAGAACAAGGCTTTGTTTGTCCCTCAAAGTACAGGTCAACGTTTCACTTCTGTAATTAACATGCAGCTCGCAGTGAAAAGAAATGTCAAAAAAAAAAAAAAAAGTGACTTCTACTGTGCTCAATGACAAACTCAGAATCTTTCCTAAAACCTCAAGCTTTCTCAGGGGAGGTGGGATTGAAGTGTAAGCCGGGCGTGCTTTACCTCTGCTGTCGAAGGCGGATTCAAGATTTGGGCTTTGTTATCTGCACAGTGTTTTCCTCCCACACAGACACTGACGCTTCACCTTGACTTTTAAAGGGGACACATCAGCTCAGGCGGTGACAGCAGACAGTCCGCAGACTCGCTTGCAGTCAGGACGCAGATCAATGATGAGACTAATGAGGCCGTGCGTTAACCGACTCTGTAAAATGGATGCAGGAGCGAAGCAATAAAAGCTGACAATAAAGGTGTCAGGGAACAGACGGTTAGGATTAAGCAATTAAAAGGAAAGTGTATCCAAAATATTAAATGTCATTAAAAGCAGCGTGGGCATAAAAATGTGAGATATAGACGGGTGACAAAGTGAATGAAAAAAAAAAAAAGCTCCAAATTTGACTTCTGCAGTGACTCTGTTATGCTGTCGGAGGCGTTTTCCTGGCACGGTTTGTGTCCAGGTGTCCTTTTAGTGGAAAGACTCTCAATAAATGAAATGCAAAGTCACCATGACTGATGATCTTTTTCTTATGATGAAGCATTTCTGTCCCGATGGGAGTAGTTTCCTCCAGGATTACGGTGCCTCCACCCACAGGGCAGGAAAAGCTTTTCAACCATCTCCTGTTTGTCCAAGTCAGGCTGACAGAGATCGCTGAGACGGATCCCCACTGACTGAAAATGCAAGGTACATGCTGGACCATCTCAAGGGCAACACAGAGAAACCAATGGAGTCCTCAACTATCCCAACATCCTAGAATCAGGACTCGCTGCCGTGAAATCAGGCTTTGACTTCTTTGATAAACGTGTGGCTGAGTCCACGCAGTCAGGTGTTCAAATCTAATGAGGGGAAAAAAAACCTTCCTGGAAGAGTCAAAACAGTTAAAGCACGGATCGATGGGACTTGTTGTTGGAGTGAAATGATCTGTGACATGGGGGTGTGATTACTCAGCTGTTTGTCAATCTGAGCACAAAGTGCAGAGTTCCTGTTGCATTGGAGTTATTTTCTTGTTTCACGCTGCGATAAAGCCGACTGGCAGTGGACCATGTATTTACTCTGAATTTGTTATCATTTATGAGTCACTGTTGGTGACTGAACATTACGTATACAACACATATTTGTCATCACTGAAATACCAAATTGACATGATCAGTCCAACTCTTCTCACAGTGAAAGAAATCTATTTACACATTTAAAAAAAAAGTAAGGGCATCTTACTCAGAAACAGGTAAATGAATTGCGCTTCCAGTCCGTCTCAACACGTCTGTTTCTTCCTGAATAAACCTGAATGAAAGGGATCCTAAAATATTGTGTCAGACTTCTTGACTGGGTTTGAACATAAAGTGTTCAACATATTAAAAACAAACAGAGTAGTTTTTTTTTTTTTTTTTTTTTAAGGTAAAAGAGTCTGAACTGTAAACTAAGCATGTGGCAATGCTTTACAAATCTGATGTGATCCTGTGACCATCTGCTGCTGCTTTAGATGCACGCAGTGCAGGTTTTTTTTATTTCATTTTGGAGTTGTTTCTGGCCACCTGATGAATGTGAGGCCTGGTTTGCTCTGCTGTGTTCGCCACCTTATCTACAAAGAAATGAGACTCTTTGGGTGCCAGATGGACTCTTGGTTGTTAACTTTGTCGACCGCTTAGTGCTGTACAAGCTGCTTACAATGGGTTTGTCTCTGGGTTTTCTTTTTTTTTTTCTCTTCCTGAAAGCAGCTGCTTGCTGCACCTGGATGGGAAACACCACATAATGAAAGACACTGAAACACTCAACAGAGATGATCTTTTGTCAGTGTATAATACTGGTTTTTATCACTTTCAAAGGAAATATTGAAATTGATTGGTATTAAACAACAGAAAAACAAGACTGAGTTACTATTTTTGAAGATTAGACCGGATGACGTCACTTCATTCACGAGCCGCTGTAATGAGGACGTGAGGACTGATACGCCGATGTACTTAGGTGCAGACGTTCGTGCTCTCACACGCTCACAGACAGGTACTCATAGACGGGCCGACAGGTGACAGGTGAGATCAAAGCTGGAGCAGCTGGTGGTCTCCCTCCTCTGGAGACTGACAGATGGCACGCCATTAATTAAGTAGAACCCACTGTGGACTCAGCCCACCTGAGCGCTAGCAGTCTTTCTGTCGCCGCTAAATAGAGACTTCTCTGACGGCGCTATGAGAGTCTCTTTCTTCACTTCCTGCTTGTGAGTAACTCATAGTCATCGCCATAGATTTTAATCAAGGAGGTGTTTTTTTTTATTTTTTTTTAAAGGGGTCATATTATCCAGCTTTTCAACACTTTCACATGAGTCTCATTGGTCCAAAAACGCTGGAGTCAAAGTTTATTGCCCCAAATCCACCTTTTCCTTGATTTTCCTCCATTTGAATATTGGATCATAGGAGCTGCATTTAGAATCTGCTGTGTCTGTGTGAGCTGGACTGGCTCCGCCCACACATGTCCATTTTGGGAAGAGGAGGAAGTACTTCCTCTCGTGGTGCCATGTGCCAAAGCAGAGCAGCCTAATTGTGGGAGGGTCAAAGGGAGTCCCTGTGCCTGCGTTGATTTCCTCTGCTAAGATCTGCTTCTTGAGTGAGTTAGTGACTCTAAATTGTCCAGAGGTGCATAATTGATAGGCTGTACAGAGTTAACTTGGAAATGTTATGTATCTCGTATATGTTACGTATATGATCCTAACGGGTAAAAACATATATGGAGGGGTAATCTACATTAATCGCACTTGGGCACAACACACACACACACACACACACACACACACACACACACACACACACACACACACACACACACACACACACACACACACACACACACACACACACACACACACACACACACACACACACACACACACACCTCCATCCTCTCATACTGAGAATAAAGGGACTTATGGCATCAAAGAGCCAAAAGACATTAAGAGTTTTATCCAGTTGTAAAGCGCATTAGCCCCTTGCAATTCAGATGGCATAACGGAAAATAAAAGTCGAACATTCAAACAGTCAGGCCAAGAATGAATTAACTGATAACCAAATAAATGGATTAAATGATTTTGTTAATGCCGTGCCTTAGTTAATGCGTGAAATATTAAATATCCTTGAATACAACCCAAGCCCCTAGGTAATTATTATTTTGGATTCCGAGGAGACATTTTAATATCTTTGAAATGATTTGCTCTTAACATTTTATAATGGTCCCCCTACACTGTGTTTGATCATCTGTTTCAGCTCATAGATTCTGTATAAATATGGATAGTACAGATCCGCTTCTTCCCTCGGGACAAATGAGTCCAAAATCATCCATAAACTGGTGCTGCCATAATACTCTGGTGAGGAACTGGTTCAAGGCTCCGCCCAGTAAAGGAAACACATAAAGATATTACTGTCCTTTTGTATTGCTTCAAATTACTCAAGTCTAAGGTTATGAGAAAAGAGACCTTGGGCTCTTCAGCAAGCTTCTGTGTGATTGAAAACTAGCTATTGTATACAACGGCAGCAGCTATCTTTAGAAGAATTTGTCTTCCTTTTAAGGGTAGAGTTTGGTTGCTGTGTTATCCTTGTTAAACCAGACTAGTCCAGTGAGAAGCAGCCCCTGCTCCCAACACCACACCAGGAAATACATATATAAGACAAGTCAAGTTACCAACCACTCATACAATTTTTACATCAACATTTATTTCATTCCTTGTCATAAAACCTCAGTTTTTAGAAGTTGCCATGAAGTGAAGTCTCCTGCTTTTCCACTTTTGGTGTGAACAGTGTCAATGCTCACACAGATGACGGAGAACCAGTATCCTGAGGAGACAGTTAAGGAATATGGATAATTTGGATTGTAACAGTCTAAATTCAATCCAGTGAATTTATGGATATCTGTACACTCCTCAGAATCTTTCTTTTCACACGCAGTGTCCAAAAGTTGTTCTAAATCATCCCCACGGCATAGTAGAGTATTTTAATCTGGAAATATTTGACTGTGTTTGGGATTGTACATATAGAATGTAAAGGATGAATAACAGTGGCTACATCCCAGATCTTTGATTTTACATTGTTTATTTGAAAAAGTTCATGAAGCATATTGAGAATCTGGCCTCAAATTCAACACCGTCTGGTCCTTCAACCTTTCCCCTGAAAATGTCAGATGGAAATCTGAAGGAGGTGTCAGTGGAGGACGAGGTGGTGGCGTTGGCAGTGGTGGCAGGGCAGGAGGCAGGTTGGTACAGAGTGGAGAGGGAAGGTGGATGCTGCTTTCTTTTATTAGCAGATCACATCATTATTGAGGATTGAAACTTGAAACTGAAGTAAAAGGAGCTGCCTGGTGGTGTGCTTGGATGTGCTACACCTCAGAAAACTTCACCTTGGCACTAAGGGGCTGTTTGACGTTGCAGTGCTTGAAACACAAAGCTGAGCGAAACTCTTATTTTGCCTATTTCACAAGACGTCCTTGAAGCAACCAACTTCTCCCAAACACACAGCGGAGATGATGTCCTCAGTGGCAGCGACTACTGAAAGTGTGAGAGCTGATTTCAGTAGTGTTCACTTAGCCCTGAACTCATCAGTGTTCCGTGTACTCAGTTGGAAAATATACTTTTTAACTCAGCTCTTATGCTGCTGCTGGGACTCGTATAGCATTTCCCTTTAGGCTCTGATTACCCTGTTTTAGGAGTTCTTGTCCTTTTATTGCTCTCTAAAGATACAGTGAAGCTCTTTTGTGTGAGATGGATGGCCAAAATAACAGAATAATAATGTTATCATACTGCACAAGTCTTCTGTGTAGAATAAATAACATATTACTGCAGTATGCTTTTCTATATGTCAGGGATCGCAAGTTATCTAGTCTGGGTATTGTTTTTGTTTTCATGGTCTCTTTTCTGTTTCATATCAAGTTTGTGCTCAATGGATTCATGTTTTAATGTGTCATGGTCCGTGTCTGTGACTTCGCCTTCATGTCTTCCTCGATGCTTCATCACCCTTCATTTTATATATAGCCATCCTTCATTTAACCAGTTCATAGCTGCATTGACAGTAAGATCAGTTTTTCTGATTGTGTCATGTGTGCCTTTATAACTCCTCACCCCCAGCATGTTTATATGCACATTCCAGTGTTGCCAATTGTTTTGACTCTTCCCTGCTTCTCAGACTAACCTAGTGGTCATCTTCTGGTCCGCACATTAAGATCCTCTGTCAGACCTGTGGTATTATCTGACAATACTTAAAGATGGTCATGCTTGGTGGCAATCTATCAGCTGCCCTGCTGCAGACAAAAGTTGCCCCCCCCCCCCACACACACCAGTCAAGCAGCTCCTGTGGTGGATTCCCTGCAGACCGAGCCGGTCGACACCCCCTCTGTTATCTACAAGAGCCTGTCTCCTCGTGTCAGATCAGAGCTGTGCAGCCCAGCTTGAAGGCCTCACCCCCGGATTGCCAATAAGGCTCTGGCTGTGTGCGTATGTGTGCGCGTGTGTGTGTGTACAGTGACCCAGCAGGCAACAGTGATGCTTTGTCTGGCTGTTGCGAGACCAGAGGCCTTGACTTTACTAATCTGTTTCAGTTAATGCAGGAATCAGATTATTAGGTGTGATTACATTTGAATACTGAAAACATCTATTACAGATGTCAGCGTGATTTATAGCTGAGACAGACCAGTAATTTGCACCAATAAGAGTTAAGTAATTTCAGCAGTTATTGTAAAAATAACTGGGCGTTAAATACGCTGTAATTATTTGTCATTCGCCATTAAAAGCCCCTTTTTGAATCACATCAAGCCAGTGCTCTGAGCTGTGTGGACAGAGCTGATTGCCAACGCTTAATGAAACACTTCGAAATAATGGCGACTCCCCTAATGAACCAAAGTTGGAAAGAAAAAAGAGGGAGGGGAAAAGAAAAAAAAAAACTGCAGTGAACTACCAACAAATTAACTTTTGAAATGAACAGTAATTAGTTGAGCTGATCCCAACTCCCATTGGCCTCGGAGGGGCCAGCTGCACACATCGACACAAGATGTGGCGAGAGCTCCCACCGGCTGCGTGGCTGAACGCTGCTCTTCTTGTCATTGCCATCGCACCACGGGTGTCCCCTCAGTCCCCGTCCAATTAGGAGCCACTGCGGGCCCCGAACTTCGAACATCAGTGCTGGAGACCCTGTGGCTTAAGTTGATAGAGAAGAAATATTAAGTAGAGGGGAACAAAGGCAGTTTGCTGCAATTTTTCTTTAATAGCAATTCAGTCAAAGTGTCTTGTGTCACTGAGCCGACCCTTTATGGTTAAATAGTCTTCTGACAGAATGACAGAAATGCTCCCATCTTTGAGGGTAAATGAGGATTTTTCTGAAAAGCCTTGTCCTCCTAACACAGCCATTATCTTTACATCCTCAGTTTTCAGCTCGGTTTGAGTTAGCTGGAGTCAAACAACAAAGTTTAATTCAACTGTGCTCATAATGTACAGTATGATTTCTATCTGTGAAAGAGCTGATAACAGGGGATCGGTGATGTAAAAGAACAAAAAGGGCTTTTTAATCAATTATAAAGTTAACTATTTTATTAGAGTCTGTTTGGAATATTGAATAAGGGAAAACAGAAAAAAAGAAATATCCTGCATTAATCCACACAACAAGAGTATACTAATAAACAGGTCACTGAGATAAACAAAGGAAAAACTCATTCAAGCCTTTACTCTGGGTCATGTTGCTGTCCAGATGTAATAGTTGGGACTTTCTAAGGCTTGTTGGAGCCTCATCATTGAGACTCGTGTTCAACCAGACACAATATCCTGACACTTAACAAATCATTAGAAATTTCCAATAAATAAATTATTACAGGTGAACTCAAATGTATTTTCTGCAACCCTCCCAATATTAAAGCAGACTGAGTCAAGTGCAGCTCCTGTTGTAGCTTCCTCTTCACCCACATTAGTCGGTGTCACGTTGTGCACAAATACGTCTCGATGTTATTGCATTGGACTGAAAACCATAATGCTGTATTAGCCGTGTAAATATACCTGCATGGCTTCAACTCTGACATCTGTTTAGTTAAATAGAAAAGATTAATTTAATATTCAATCAAATGTTTATGTGGGCACTATTATTTTCATTCCATGTAGAAACATTTTATGTGTTCATATTGAAATTTTAAGCTCACTGGGTTCATTAAATTGTATTTGTATGTGGGAAAACCTATCTTTCATATCATAATCAACACTTGTTTATTGTTCATGTTCTAGCCCTGGTGAATTAATATATTTGCCGTATTGTACCGTCTTGACCAACAATGAGTTTGTGACCCAGAAGATATATGAAAAAAATTATTATGGAACTGATTGAAACAGATTCTGAGAATCTAAGAATGAGTGATACTTCTGCTATATAATTCCCGTACATTGGCATAAATAATCTTTGTCCTTGAAAAGCACAGGTTAGTGAATAGTCTATGAGTTGTGTCCTGTTTTCAATGTTTTAGTGTCCTTCCAGGGGTTAAAAAAAAAACCTACAGAAAGCAACAAGTACCTCAACAATAAGGTACTTGTTGCCTTACAGCAACAAAAGATCAACAAGGTCAGTTAAATCACATAAACCAATGTTCCTACAAATAAGTATTTTTACATGTGTGTCCAGGAATTTGCTCTGCTGTTATCTGTCCATCTGCCCATCTCTGAAGGTCATATCCAAAATAGGATTGCAGCTTTGGGAGTCTCCCTTTTGAGATGCCAAACGAACAAAGGACAAATCCTTGCTCACACAGGGAGAACAGACAAATTCTACACAGGCCCAAGCCTGAACTAGTCATTTCTACCCTTTCCACCGTGCAAGCTTTGCCCCTATAGCAAGTCAAAAATCAAGCTGCAAAAATCCATCAGACGGATAACAAGGGAGATTCCTAATATTCGCGCGTCTCATGCATTTCATGGACAATCACAGAAATGTGGACATAAGTCAAATCTAGTGGGCAAAGCCTTGAATGGCATGACCTTTCATGTTAAGATCCACTCATTCACATTTCAGTGCTAAATGTCACCAAATGTCACATCAAGGCTTCAATATTCCAGCTTGTCAGTTCACAGGCAGAGATGTAAAATGTGATATTCCGATTTATAAGCAAAAAGTAAAAAATAAAAAAAACAAAAGTAAAAACATCTGTAATATAGCATCCGTGATTCTGTTTGAGAACACTGAGATATAAATAAGAGTGTTTATCCGTGTATTTATACATCTTCCAAACCACAGGGAACACAGTGGCATTATACTCTTCTAATTGAAAGACTTGACAAATTGGCTGTCTGCATTCACAAGCTTTGCATTGATTCAGAGGGAGCAGGAATGGGACTGAAGCTTTGCTGCAAAGCGCAGTTTTACTGAGACCATTTTCGAGGAAAAAGTCTGAAGTTGAGAGAACGCGCGTTGCTTCTTATTGACAGTCGAGTCATGTCTACCATTGCAGCCTCTCGATGAGACCTTGGCTTTCAGAGCCTCAGATGTTTTCACAATCCGCGATCAGAGAATGTCAAATGGTCACGAAACACATTTTTGATTGACGGTGTTTTGTCACTCCGTCCGTTCACATTCGAAGCACAAGGCAAGAGGATGAAGCATGTTGGTACTGCTGATACGAGGACTCCTGGGTGCTGAAATGTAGGGCAAGATCATTAAGAGACTGTACGTGGTAACACGGGCTAATGAGAGAGGGAAAAGGTGTCAGGCTGATACGGAGCTGTTATTGTAGCAAAATGACTTGTGTGTGTGTGTGTGTGTGTGTGTGTGTGTGTGTGTGTGTGTGTGTGTGTGTGTGTGTGTGTGTGTAATATGTTTGGTGTGAGTCTGCCCGCAAGGATCCATAAATTCCTCTACCTGAGTCTTCCGTCTATTCATACGAGTATTTAGTGGCGCTATATCTACACAGATCTGTCTATAGCGCAGGGTTTAATTTACCCTGAGACAAGGCTGTCAGGCTCACTATTGTCAAGTAAGATTGCATCAGGATACTGTACTGTTACGTTCAAAGTAACTCACTGAGCTTTACTACCCTGCGACTTTCTGTGAAGATTTACAGGTAATTGAAGACAAGCACTAAAATATGAGCATACACGCACGTGCGTCACATATTTTACACATGTACAAGTTGAATAATAAAACAAACACATTCATCAGTGTACACAATTATCTGTACACACCAATAAATCTAATTACATATGCACATGTTTCGATTCACAATCATAAATCCAAATAAAGGCACACGACTCTCCTCGAACAAACACAATTCATTCATTTTGCTACAATAAAAGCCCCACGACAAGCTGTCTATTTGCATCACATCACACATACATCAGCTTGTAACTTCCACTAATTGTCTGAATTCTTAATCTTAATAGTCGTTTTTATTTGTTTTTATGAATAGTCAAAAACAAAACATTAAACTTTCTATTCATTTAAAAGACGTCCCTGCTCTACATGAAGCTGCCGAACCATCAGCCATGTTTTCCCCGCTGCATTAAAAATTTCTTAAAAAATGAACCATAAAATGTGAGCTGTGCAGAGAAACTAACACAGCTCCGCAGAGACCAAATATGTAGAGTCTGAACTGCCAAAACATAGATTTCCACACCCTTCATCCATCAAGGAACAAGAAGTTTCAAGCTTGAAAAATGTTTCCCTTGCTGGAAATAGCGCTGGGATTTTCTACAGCATTATAAGCAGGCATGTGAAGATAAAGCGCAGCCTTGGTCCAAATGAAGTAATTAAGCCACTCGTTTTACCTTGTGTAAAAGTTTGGGGATGTTTTGTTAACTTTGTGTCACTTGCGATAGCAGCAAGCACAGTTACAAGTGAGAAGACGTTACACCTGCTGTACAACAATCACACCATACAGATACGCTCTCGTACTGACACATCCTCATGCTCAAGCATCAGTTCCCATGCACTAAACAAGACATTACTTTTTGGCAGGGATGGAAGTAATGTATGAGAGTGCTCACGTTTTTCTGCTCACGTTAACTGTGGCTGTGTTTTTAATTTGTACGCACAGGGAGAACATGGAAACTGCACACAGAAAATCTCTGCGAGTCAAGAGCGCGATCTACTGCGCCAGCATGTCGCATGTTCACGCCCCCAGTATTACATTGATTAGAAAAGTTACTTAGACTAGACAGTATGTTCGATGTGTTAAATCAACATTTCCACCAAACGACAAGACGTCGATAAACAGTTTTAGCCTATCGTCGGGATTGTTAGGTGAATATTCCTGATTCTTAGTTGTCACTTTCTGTTCTGGTTTTGCGTCAGATGTTGGTGGGACGGTCCAATAAGAAAACAAATAATCAAAAATCCTGGTTTGACGTCAAACCCTGAAAATCAAAGAAGCTTTTTGAATGTTTAGCAGCAAAAGCAGCAGTTGCACCCAAGCTTTTAAAATTGTGTTTAGGAGCTGTACTGGGCGTTACAACTCCTCATTTCCTAGTTTTGAGGTGGTCACTGCAGCTAAACCTTCATGAAGCTCCAGGAGCTTTTTTTAGGAGTTTCTCTTTGTGCTGCATTTCCTCCATCCTGACTCATCCTGAACCGAGTCATCCAGGTTAGGTGGTTGTGGAGATGCGATCATCCGATGCAATAAATCAACCTCACAGAGCGGTGAGGTGTGATTAATATCATTGTCCCCTCCAAACAATGAGCTCGCCGCAGAACGTCGTGCTAGCTTTTCTAGCCAAGGCCCGTCACACCGCCAGAGATCTGCATTCATGTACCGCCTCATGTGCCGGTACGATTTATTCACCTGCTAAATAGTCTTGGGTTTGATTCCTTCTCTGATTTCCTCCTACATTATGAAGCTCGCGAACCCTCCTTAGTTGTTTAGAATATCTGAGGTTGGCTCAAACTGCTCAATCAGGGCTTAAGAAACTGTGTTTACCAGTGAAGTAGATGTTTACGTTACTCTTGAACTATTTGTTGGATGTTGCTTTCTTGTATAGATGCTTTTTAAATCCATTTCTCTAATGCTCTTAACTATTTATTCTCTGCCTTTTAGCTTTCATTTTTAATGATCTGAAACTGTATGTTTTTTATGTTCCTTTGATGTTTTATCTTGAAGTTTTTATGGGGCACTTTGAATTGTCATAAGTCTGAATGGTGCAACATAAATCATTTTACCTTTCTTTACCAGTCTTACAGCAGCTGGAAGCAGAATATCTGAGGCTGGTTTCATTTAAACTAAAGTCTGATTTGTATTCAGTGTGTTCCGATCAATTGTTGGTCTCCTTCAGTTGTGGTTTCCACAATAAAAACCTGATTCACTGTTGGGCTCCTATAAAAAGCTGCTTAGCCATTGAGTGTCAGCTACTCCAATAAGAGGTGCTGTTTTAATAGTGGATTTCTGAGGCTGATGGTTTTTAATAATTTATCCTCCTCTGTTTCCGCAGTTCCTCAACTCCTCAAGAATCAGTTTCATGGTGTCATTTGATGTTGTTTTGCAGCTGCTTTTGAAGAAACTTTCAAAGGCTTTAACATGCATTCATGCATTTAAAAAAATCATAAACCGAGAGGGCATTTGGGGCAAACTGTGGATACTTCTGGGAACTCAAAATGTTTGCTATTAATGAGATTAATGTCTCTGAAGGGAACAAAAAAAAGATTCTTTTTAGATTCAAGATTTTGAGATGGAGGAAATTTAATCCCATCCAACAGCTAATGTCTTTGAGACGATGTTTAACACAGTCGCTAAGATCCTCGGCTCATCGGTTCTATGAGGGACGGAGATCTGCATGTCGTCAACACAGCAATGAAGACTAACACCGTGGGAGTAACTGATGAGGCCTGGAAGATGCACATAACTTGAAAATAAGATCTGACCTAGCTCTAAACCTTGGGGTACACCACCTGTATGAGGCCTTGCTGACAATGAGTGAAAACCAACAGTGACTGCAGAGGTTATCTCTAAAAGGAGGGACTGAAACCAACTAAGTGCAGAGTCCTTTATATCGACCGGTGTCTTTAGGAGATCTGTTAAAATAGAGCGATCCTCAGTGTCAAATGCTGCACTCAAGTCTAAAACACTGAGCATTGTCCGCTCTTCACTGTCGGCAGCTAAAAGCAGGTCGTATTTTACTTTGAGGCGTCTGGTGTCTTCAGGACTATGTGAAACTCTAAAACCAGACTGAAACTCCTATAAAAGTTTGTCTCACTTTTTCTAAAAGTGAGGCTTAAAAAGGTAGTGGGCCCTAGACAGGTCACCAGTCCATCACAAAGCAAACACAGAGAGACAGATAATCACACACACTCGCAGTCACACCTACTCTATTGTGTTTTACACATGAGGTTCAGAGGAGGACACTTGTGACTGGCCACGACCCAGGATCACTTGATTTGTTTGGCAGAGAAGAGAGAACAATGTTGTAAATACGGGAGAGATCAACCTCCTCCTCCGGCAATTTAAGGTTTTTCCACTTTCGGATAAATGACTTCTTCTTCCCCTCTCTCAAATCTTCTCTGTCTCAAGGGTGTATAATACTGTCTTCAAAGGAGTGTGACTGTTTCCTAAGGTGTGAATAGACACCTGAGGCGTTTGCCCACCTGTTTGGTTTGACCAATACAAAGGTTATACCTTTGTCAGCCTTGGGTGACGCCTTGAAAGAGTTTAAATGCCTGAACGGGCCAGCCGAGTCAAAGGAACATAAACTGATGAAAACACTATTATAAGCGGCAAAACATCGTCCAAAGACAAATGACAAAGTCCAGTTTTTCTACTTCAGTAGCTTTGAGATACTTTATATCAGTGGTATCTGAATATCAATAAAGTGCATAGATAATGTGATGAGAAAAAAAGACAACTAAAAACATCACAACATTTTACTTGTTACTCTGAATATTTCTGTAAAATATTTGCCATTTGGAGATTAAGTGAACAACTTGCATTTGAAAATAAACAGCGGCAACAAACCTGATAACTGATGAATCCTTACAATAACTTTTCTCAGTGAAAAGTTTGTGGCTTTCCTCAAATGTGAACGGTATTGTGAATTTATTAATGGTGTTCATTCTCTCTCGGGCTCTGTCCTCTTGAAACCCCGAGTCTGTGTGTGCGTGCGTGTGTGCGTGCGTGCGTGCGTGCGTGCGTGCGTGCGTGCGTGCGTGCGTGCGTGCGTGCGTGCGTGTGTGCGTGTTGTGTGAGTTCAGAAATGTCAACCAGGAGGCTGCATGAAAATCACATCCGGCTGTAATTATGAAAAATGGCAGCATGTTCATCCTGGAGTGAGGCGTCATTACAGGCTTGAGTCGGTGAGACGGAGCGAGAGATGAGAGACTGAGCAGAGAGGAGGAGGGGGGCCAGAGGAGAGGCTGGGGGTGAATGTGCATCCATTATGTGAAGAGCACGGTGTATTAGCTGCTGTGGCTTAGGTACAGGCCATTATGTTTCCAGCCACTTGGAAAACATAGTGCTAAATACTGGACAAGTAGAGCGAATGCTGCATTAGACCCGGCGCTCGCCAAACAAATTGATGATCAAAAATGTACAGAGAAAAAGAGTGAGACAAATTCATTATGTGAAAAACAGAGCTATTGATCTGAAAAGTGAAGAGAGTATTTTCTGTCTTCACTGATTTAGTATTTGGAGTCTCAAAGCAATGTCAATGCGCCCACATCAACACTGGAATCCATTAATGAGTTTTTAATGGAAGTGTATGGGGAGATAATCTTTAAGAGTGAAGAAAAGTTTTGAAAGATTTGGATTTTTAAAAAAGAATTTGGTTCTCAAACAAATTGAGATTATCGGTAGTTCAGTGACAAGAGATGGGACGTGATGTTTCTGTCTTGGAGCAACTACCAGCACATCCAACACTGAGGCCCCGCTTACACAACGTTTCACGTGACAACAACTAATCCGTTTTTTAAAAAGTGGTGCGTTTACACTGCAGCAGCAGACACACTGACAACGATGTAGTTAGTATGCCGTGCCACGGGGGGCGCTGTTGCTTGTTTTTGTACTGAAACCACACAGACATGTGTGCAGAGAACAATACGCTATAAATGTGAACAAAATCAAGAGCACCCGACATTTGTATGGACTGATGACGAATCGGATGCTATCAGGTGAGTCTAAATTATAAAACTACTGATATGGACGATAAAACTAGAATACGGAAGAATACAGACCGCAAGTCATACCACTGCAGTCCGCCATGTTTGTTCACAGGCGGATGAGCAGAAGGAACTATTTTCAACAGGGGGGGAGGAGGAGACATGCGAATGCGGGGTTGCAGTTTTGTGGATGGATCCACTGTATCCTCAAAGTTTTCATACCGGCTCCCAAGGTGGAACGTTTCAGGAAAACCTCTGTCCACGGTTCATTGAATCGCCGCCCAGGTGAGAGCAACATGGCAGATATGCTGTTTTTGGATGTGTATGAGTGCAGAGCCATTACGCCGCGCATTTCTGCTGTTATGAAGGATGACAGAGAAAACATCATTTTGTATGTAAACAACAAAATGTCTTGTATACCTCTGCTGGAGCCCAATGCGCTATTACAAACAGATACATTTATAGATAGATCTTTGTGCAATAACACAAGCTGGATTTGAACAGTTTAAACAGGAAGAATAATTCAACAAGAAACACATTTATGTCTAAGCGATTTGATGTAAAACAATTTTTAAAGCCCCCTTGAATAAGTAACATTTTACCTTGAACTTTTTGAAGTATTTGCTTTATATTTGATCCTGTTGGTTAATTCTCAATCATGGACTCACTTTATCACATTTATGTTTCTGCCAGACTTTATCTGGAAACTGGGATAGTTACCAGTTTACAATATTTACATGACTATCACTGGCGAGAAGCAACATGACTGCCTCAAGCTGCTGTCATGTTCAAGAATAGAGACAAACATCTCTGCTCTGTACTTATTTATGCTTGGAAAATGCCTAAAATCTCTCCTCTCTACAATACTATACTAATATACTAATAACACTACACTTCTTTGTCTACAAAGCTTTATGGCCATGATTGTTAGACATCAGAAAACAAATGGCTGTGCAGCCAGTGTGCATTAATGTAGTGTGAAAACAAATAGTAACCTCCTGAGCTTCATTTGATCCTCCGCTTGGTCATTATCTGTGATGATGATGAGCTTATTTGTCTCATTTTTGGGCTCCAACAGCAGTAATAAAGCAGCACTGCTGGAGGCGGCCATGTTGCTTGTTTGTTATTGTCATGTGAACGCTCTCAACTGGGAAATGAAAACTTTGCAGACTGGTTACTGCACCAGTTCCCTGCTGCATTGTATTAATTTTCTAGTCCTGTTATTACAGTGATTATCATAAAATAAGTAACCGGAAGATTGCAGCTTATGACAGATGAAAGAAGAAGATGGATGGATGGATGGATGGATGGATGGATGGATGGATGGATGGATGGATAGATGGATGGATGGACGGATGGACGAATGGATGGATGGATGGACGGACGGATGGACGGACGGATGGAATCACCTTACAATCCATCTAGTATAACTTTATTACAAGGTCATTTTTGCCTGTCGACACAAATTGCTTTAATATCATTAGCGCAGCGTCATTTCTTCTATTTGCAAACTTCCTCAAGATGTATTAATGGCCATTTTTGAAAGGGCCCATTATTTTCTTAACACCAAATTGGATTTTATAACTCACCGTTAACAGCCGTGAATGAATGAGGCGGTAGAAAACTGTCCCATCAAACAAATTTGTCGGGTCAGGAAAAGTTCTACCCAAAGTTGGAGAACAAAAATGCAGGGGAAAGCTCACATGTACTGAATGCCCGTGTGGATCTATTTGAATCACAAATAACATCATAAATTTGCAGCGCACCAGCGAGCCGGGGATACACAATGAACCTTTGACTGGGAGCTAAAATCCCTGAGACAACATTTGCATCTCAATAAAAAACCCTTACATAGCGGGTTAGGGTCTCTGCCTATCTCCGCATGCAGAACATCAACTGATGGCAAATTATTGACAAATAAGGTGTTGACTAGAGCAGCAATTGTCGAGATATATGCTCAATGACACGGCACTGTGTGCTGCATGTGTACTTTTTTTTTTCTTATTTATTTTCCGTGGATTTCACTTCAACTCCAGTTCTGAAAGGCAAAATCTAAAGACATTAAATCCACACGAAATGAGTCAGAAAAAAGTGTGAAAAAGAAAGGATAAGAACAAGAAGTGCATGGATGCTATGACTGCTCTCCGTGAACCGACAAAAATTCCGAAGAAAACATTAGCAGGAGGTGTTATTCCCGTGTCTCTCCTGATGTTACAAACACACTTATATCACCATGCAAGCTGTTTGGTCTGCCTCTAATAAGGAGGACGCACAAAAGCCGCATTTAGTCTCAAACAGAGCCTGCAGATATTTTATATCTGTTTCAGATCAGCGCAGACAAAATGTGCCCTCCAACCATTTTCCTTACCTATTAAAACCAAAGCTTGTTCTTGATGTGGTAAAAACATTCTCTCTGGTGTAGCGGCGTTTTTTAATAGCTCCACTTTCAAGTGCCTCAAGTGTTTTCTATTGTCATCCTGAGGAGTGGAAGATTTTCAGATTTAAATCTTCCATGGTTGTGTGAACACTTGATCTTCATCTTGACCTCCAGAGAAGCTTTGAAAAGACGTCCAGGTGCCGTTTTCAAAGTTGGGAATGAAGTTTGAATCAACACTTCAAGTGCAGTTCGTTTCTTCTTCTCATCGGTGCTGAAACTTCTACCATATGTACAGAAAGACTTTTAGACTTAAAGAGCAATGAAAAACAGAGCTCGTGCTGCATATGCTTTATGCGACAGCAGTCATAGTAGTTTTTGTCGGAATGCTGGACTTCCTCATGTTTTTCCACATTGGAAGATATCATCGTTACCAGCAGTCGGGATCTGTCGGCAATCAAAAGCAGAACGTTTCTGCTGGTTCAGCTCAGTTCAGTTCAGACTTTATTCATCCCTTATGGGCATTTATATTGTTTTTATTTTTTTGGAGCATCCAGTTCTGAAACCCCATTACAAGCAACCACCAATTACTGTTGTTCTGTGAGGTTTAAGTATTAAGGAGTTGAGATGTTGACAAAGTCAAAGAATTTATCTTTTAAAAATCTTCCAATGTTTGGAAACTTTCAAAATGTGATAATTGGAAGAGAAAAATAATCAATTCAGCCTGAAAGAAAATACTGGATATAGGTTAGTCAGCCTAATAACAGAAGAATGACGGACTTTGGAGTAACAATGTGCGGCAAAGCAGGATACTTTTAATATGAAGTCTTTATGTACAGTCTGCAACATTTGTAACTGGAAACTCAATAAAATTGATAATTAATTCTGTTCTAAAAGTGTGTATACAAAATACACACAATTAATATTACTGATAAATGCATTAAATCCAGGAGAATAGATTTACATTATATGCATCAACAATGAAAAAAAAAAAAAAAGAAAATCGTTCTCCACTTCGTTCCACACTGTCTGAGCAGGTCAATGTCAGACGCGACCAGCATGAAGATTCTGTCTGAGTACTCGGCTCGGAGCAGAAATATTCTCTCATAGCAGGGATGGCGATCAAATATTAATATGTGTGAAGAGGTATAGCTGATGACTCTTCGAACTCCCTCTAAGGAAACTGTGAGCACATGCTGCAGGGGGTTCATTTCAATGCCTGCCACCGCCATTGATTTAAGGCCCGGCATCAGCAGAAGCCTCATTTAGGAGAGTCATCTGTCTCGCCTGCCTGGGCCTGCTAAAAGGTTATTTAGCTGCCCGGCGCTTAGTGGCAATAGACAGAAGCTACAGACGCACACAGCCGATACGTGTTTGTGTTGGCTATTGATTGCCGCGGCCCGTTCGCTGTGGTTGTTTTGCAGGTGCGGCGGCCTCCGGTGTTACGACACGAGTGGGGACGCGGGGGCGGCGGCGGCGTCTCGCAGGGTCTGATTGGGTGATCAGCACTAAAGCGTAAACACGGCGATGATGGGGCTCATTTGCGGATGCCGGGTTCCGAAGAGGAGACGAGTGAAAACAGCTCGGTTCCTCATTATGTTGTAACGTACAGCCGAGCTTCGCCATGGACTCAAATGTAAGGAAGGCGTCATTAGCCGCTGAGAGGAGCGGCGAACTCCAGTCACAGCAAGAAAAAACTCTGGCATCAAGGAATCGATTGTTCTTCTAATAGATAAATAAATAAAAAGTTTGCTCAATGTTATGTGAGCGCTAATGGATTTCAGTCTCGACAAATTAGGAAGCATTCAGAGAATTCAGCTTCAGGGTTCATTTTGTGAAAAGCAAACAAAGAGTTCAGATGTAGAGCAGAAGAAGCAACATAAATATGTAGTTTATTCATAACCTGTTCTACACTGGAAGATCAAAAATAATTCCTTTGAGAAAAGGCATTTCTAAATTTGTGGAGATTTAAAGAAAAATGTTATCGTTGTAATATAGATATAATAGTTTATATATTTTCAAGGATTCTAGAAGATGGGTAATGGAAATGTCTCAAATTGGCACCAATTTCAAAGAGTATACCTTCACCATGAATAGATTTGTTCTGTCTGAGCCTTTGTTACTGTTGAATGAAGCGATTGTGATTTAGTATGCATGCATGCAAATGCAGGTTGATGAATTAATCTGAATTCCCTGTGAGCTGTAAATTCTGTCAAAGAAATCAATGTGATTTCGCTTAGTGTCACAATATGGAGAGGAAGTCATTACCCTTCATCTCCTCATCCTCGTCTGGAAGAATAGGCAAACAAAGATGTGGAAAAGCAATTGTAGGAGGAAGCACTTATCTTCAGAGGACAACTGCTGAGAATACAGACATGTTTCATCCTTTGTATTTAGAAGTGGCACAATCGACTTGTATAGAGAGTTTTGATTTCAGAATTCCTTTAATGGATCAGTATGGGAACAGCTAACGTCCATATAAATCTTTTCTTTTTCCAATTGCATTTTCTAAAATACTTGTCGCCGCGATGCCAGATTCTGTTTTATTAATGTCAGTCTTTGTGAAACGACAAGCACTTTCTCCAATTACTCACATTTTGTCTCAAATGAATGTGGAACATTTATATAACAATAAACAGTTTTGAACAAAATGCGTTCATTCTGCAGATGTCTTGATTAGAAAAAAGAGGTAAGTCTAATGTATTCTTTATATTTTAATTGGCCTTGCAAACCCAGTGGGTTATCTTTGACTGATGAAGGAGACAATAGATGACAGCGTTTTGTTTGTGACACCCGTGTTGTGACAAGTCAGGAAAGGAGTCTCAACTCAAGAGGAGACAAAGTTCAGAGAGTTCAGACTGAGAGCAATTGAAGAGATTAAACACCGTTTAATAAGAAAACAAACCTCTCACAAACACAGCCTCTGCTTAGCGCTGTGCTGGAGTTGTCCAAACATTTTTCTGTGCAGCCGATTTTTTGAGTCCGTGGGAAAACACAATTCAGTCTGGGTGCAGACGCAGGAACCTCTGGTTGAGCAAAGAAAAACTCCTGATACTCCCGTAATTTCCTTTCTGGTTCTGCCTCATCCGAGTGTCCTTAGATAATGGTGAGAAAATCTTTGCCCGACAGACACATTATCATTACCAACAATGCATCATTACATTTCAACACATGTACATGTAAACTGTTATTGCAGTCTGAAGGCATCGATGGCCGAGCGGCTCAGTCATGACAGCGTCAGTCCTTATAATGAAATAAAGACATTCAGGAATCACACTAAAACTATTTGACATGTAAATCGTGCTTTACACATTACATCAATATAAAACATTTTGCTTCTATAATAAATATCAACTTAAGTAGGAAGGTGTTTTTTATACATCTGGCCTCTGTCATAACTGTGGAAACAGTTTGTCCTGTTTTTATATCCCTGGAATTTTACATGAAGAGAATATAAAGGGGCTCTGATTACTTTTTAACTTAAGTAACGAGTAAAGTAAGGGATTACTTTGGCAAAAACAGTAATTAGATTACCATTACTTTCCCGCGAGCAGGCCACGTTACTAAACTGTAATTTGGTCTTGTGAGACTCTCGTAACAATGACCTATCAGCCATAACGCCAGTGTAAACACCATGGAGGGAGCGGGACCTGCAGCCTTTAAATCTCGAATAGACCAACATCACTTTGAGTTCGACTCAGTAAAAGGAGACAAAAACCTGAGCGCCGGCTGTGCACTCTGCCTGAGAAGAAAACTTTTATCCACAGCGAGAAATTCCACCTCAAATCTGAGCGAGCAGCAGGAGAGCTGGCACAGGAAGATGAAACTCAGTGAGGAAACCCCTGG
The DNA here is from genome assembly GCF_963383615.2 of Lipophrys pholis. Lineage (NCBI taxonomy): Eukaryota > Metazoa > Chordata > Actinopteri > Blenniiformes > Blenniidae > Lipophrys > Lipophrys pholis. The sequence continues at coordinate 25,729,790 of NC_137628.1, forward strand.
ATGAGAATGCTGGAAAATGTAAAATCATATAAATTAACAAGAACCACTTGCTTCATTTCATTAAAATATGGTGCAATGTGCAGAAAATAGGTTAAAATGTTCAAAGATTTCCTTCGGGTCAGAGATTGTTGCATATAATTTAACTTCTGCTTGATGCATAAAGTAAAAAGATTGAAACAAACAAAACAAGATTATTTAAAAAGAAACAACACAGAGTTTCATTGGATTTATATGATGGAATGTGCCGACCCATTACAATGAGACTGAAAGGTCTATTGCTTTATGGTGTATTCAGGCTGTGCATCTTGTTTTTGAAAAGAAAACTGAAAGTAACTAAAGTAAACTAACTCATCACTTTTCAAAAAGTAATCAGTAACTGGATTACTAAGGTATGGTCCAAGTCCATTTTGGCCATTGCAGTGGTGTGTGTGTGTTCACAAAGTCTAGAGTAAGAATGAAAGCAGCTGAAGGCTACTTGCTCTCTTGATTATTCAAGGGTGCGTTTTAGATATGAAATGATTAATCACACTGCCATCTGTTGTTCCTTGAAGAATTAAGGTGATCTTGCTCATCGTCCCTGTTCTGAAGGCATTAATGAAAGCAACAGCTGGAGCTCAGGACCTGGAGCTGCGACAGTGGAACAATTAAACTGCGACTGTGTGATCGCTCACCTGCCGACCCGGCCGAGAGGGACAGAGCATCATCAGCTCACATCGACAGCCGTTTGGAAAAAAAAACCCAGGTTGGAGCAAGCAGACAGCTATCTCATTTATGTGCACATGGTATCTTGCAACCTTTGAAAATGTTGGTCAGTCATGGCGTTTTGTTGTGTGGACATCAGATCAGTTTATTTAAGCACACTTCACACACATGCACGGTGGTGGAGGGTATTTTAGTAGTGTGGGTATGAGGCCGCGGTTTGGGGTCGCCTCAAGGTTCAAGTTCAGATATTGGCCTTGGCCTTTCTGTGGGGAGTTTGCATGTTCTCCACATGCATGTGAGGGTATATGGTTACTCTAAATGAATGTGTGAATGTGAGTGTGTGTGTTTGTCCTGCGGTGGCCTAACGATCTATCCAACAAGTATCTTGCCCTCACTGATAGAAAACTGGGATGGGCTCCAGCACCCTGCGACCCTGCACAGGGATTAAGCTGTATAGAAGATGGATGGAAGAAGATGGATATTACATGGGAAAATTACCATTATTACTGCTACAAAAGACACCAATGCTGCACATCTCATCAGTTTTTTTTTGGGACACAAAATCACTGTGCTTGCTTTGTATAAAACAAATAGAAAAGACTAAAATAACAGAGTTGACAGTTCATTTTATAACCAGTTGTTATACCTGAAAACAAAGCTCCACCTGCTGCCCAGCATCATGCTGAGCAGTGTGATATGTTTTTGCATTTGCAACATAGTAGTGCGATATTGGATTGGCAAAAGACAGTTTTTGGCAGGAGAGCTCCACCTCCACCTGTTGTTTTTGCCGCCACAGAGGTTTAAGTAGTAAATGCTAGACCCCCGTAGAGACGAGGAGGTTTAGAGTTCAGGCAGTTTGTGGTAATGACCCTCTTCACTTTGCCCGATCGACTATGGAATCTAATCAAGAATTAATCCGCCCCCCAACATCCTGAAGGAGCAGGTGTACAATAATCTGTTAGTAAAATTAAGCCTCTGGTTAAAGCCCTGCTGTGTTTATCTTTTAATTAAAACCTGATGGAGAGTTCTCCACATAAATATCACACATAGAGTACAGTGCACATGTGCTTCAGTTACTGAACCTGTGTGTCCTTGTTTGTCATGGAGACAATGTGAGCTTTTAGTACAGAGCGCCGTTTGAACAGGCTCTCCTGGTTCGAGAGGCTCTGCATCTGCCCGAGCACTGAAAGAATGTGGCTGCGCATGCTCGGTGTTTTCATGCAATATTGTCTTTGTTTCGTTCTGGCTGGTGAGTCCATCGCTGATGCATGTGCACAATACTACTATCCTGATGACTACTGTACTCTGAGGACGGGAAATAAGGCTATACTGGGCTTCTTATCAGAGAATCACTCACTTTGCTCAATATCAAAAAGCTCTTAAAAATGGATGGACAGCATGAATAAAGACAACACAAACCCAACAGAGCTGGTTGATCCACAGATCAGCAATAAGGAATGAGTTGTTAGTTGAAATGAACCTTGTTAAGTTGATGCAGGTTTGCCTTTTGTTTAATAAAATTTTTTTTATATTAAATACATTTTCATCTAACTGAACCAGATGTTGAATTAAAGCAACCCCTAATGTCATGTGCAGTATAAAGAACAGGCCTCGAGGGACGATCATATAGTCAAATATGTAATGAATAGCAATGTTTGTTTTAATACTTTTTTTCAACAGCAAAGGTCCTCCATGCTCACAATGAGCCACAGGAAGATTTAATGATTACTTTTCTATCCCAAGTGCATCTTTGTTGGGTCAAACGTTTTAATCCGATAAAGAAAAATAAACCCTTAAACCAAGCAGGAAGTAGGCAGAGTGATGTGTTCCTCTGGCTTACCTGTTTGTGTGCAGGCGTCTCCCTGCGACCCTCACCTCTGTCTGTTACGTGACCTTTGACCTTCAGGATATACTCATAACTTCTTTTTTTTTTTTGTCGTTTTGTTTTCAGAAGTGAGTGCATTGAAGGGAAATAGTCAACTTCTATTTGGTTGATTCTTTAAAAAAAAATTTTTTATATATTAATATTAAAAAAAAGACTGTTCTGTCAGATTTAAATATGGTTTTAAATTGACACCACCAAGTCATTCTAAGGTGGATTTGTTGGTGTTTTTGCGTCATAATTTCCGGAACGATCTATTTCTTCAAGAAGCCCAAATAACATTCAACAACTTTTCCGTTTGGTGGTCGTACATAAGCGATGACAGCAGAGGGATGGAAATGACCCACATCAATGGTAAAGTGAGTATTTCCCCGTGGAGTCTGGACACTGTTGGGGGTGGAGCACAGATGTTGATGACTGAAGGGGGAATCATGTGACTCTCTGGATAAAGGAGGTGCAGGCAGGAGGTGGTTTGTGCATCAAATGTTCCAGAGAATAGAGCGAAAGAAAATCTTGAATTCTGAAGCGCTCGGGGCCGAGCTGATCGAGGAGAGAAATGCAGGCAGTAGGATATTTCGATGAGGAGGAGCGGCGTGAAGAATAGAACAGAAGGAAAACGCTGCGCCGACAACGTAATCATGGAGAGATCTTACTTACTCACTTCATGCACTGACGCTTTGAGTTCCATGTGATTAAAGTTGACCTGTCTGTCAATAGTTGCTCACTGCCTTTCACCCAGAGTCAGCTGGATTGACAGAATCATAACTGAGTCACTGAAAGTCTCTTTGGGATTGAAGCCATGCCTCAGTGTTTCACCATCAATATGAAGGTCTCATATTCTCATATATTGACTCAGAACATTTCTGCTGTTTCTGCGGTCAAACCGCTCTGTCTCTCATCCCTCTGTTGGGACCACATCACTGGAAGAACAAGTCATAACCAGGCCAGGGGTCAGCCAGATGACCAAGCTCCACCCTTCTTGGAAAAAACCCACAGAAACGGATTTTATCCAGAACGCTTTTGCCGCAATTTATTTATAGACTTGTTGCATGTTGTAGATTATCTGTGAACTTGAAAAAATATCAGCTACGTCTTGCTTCCGTGTGATTTGTGTGATAATGATGCAGGAAGAACAGCTCGATGGTAAATCAGCACCGGCTCACACAACATTCATATAATTTTCCTTACAAATGAAGGTTTTAAGGTTTTCAATCAGCCTGTTTTTTTGTTTTGTTTTGTTGTTGTTTTTCTTGGGGGGGGGGGGGGGATTTCTTATACCCCTCCCATGCAGATGAAAATAGTGCAATGGCACTCTGACTGTCAACCCACTTTGACTTTGTTATAAAAACTACTGACCAAAGAGATAAAAATGGGACTTTTTGTGAATGCCTCCTCTCACTATGATAAATGATTGATTGCAATCATTTTAAAAGCTTTTTTTTCTTCATTTTTTTTTAAAATCCTGTTCTGGGCATTTTGGCATCTTTAGTCTTTTTTGAGAAAGGCCTCTGTGAGGGTTTTACATCTTGGCACGATGACGCCACACACTTTAATAAGAAAAGGAAGAAGGCAGGACTCATGTCGAGGTTTGATGGATCTGAAGGTACAATAAATGTCCCCCCGTGGCTGACTCATTAAAAAAAAAAAATAGATGCTCAAAACAACCACAAAATGGCAATTTCACCCAATAATTACTTCATCCACATGTTTTCTGGAGCTGCTGTTTCAGAGTAAACTGCACTATCGATTGCGCGACCTGAGGTGACTTTAAATTATCAGAGGGGAGCACAGTGCTTTCGCTCTGTTGGCATTACTCTCTTATTTCTTGGCTTTGGCATTTTCAAAATAGCTCAGCCCCGCTTCAAACCCAATGAAAACACCGTTTGCTTTATATTTACATTCAGCAGTGTCCTCATGCTGCTGCCAGCGCCGCACATAGAGGCTGACTTTGTTTTTGTGCTTCGGGAGGCGGATGTGGTTTTGCGGTGGACGAGCCATAGCCTGTGACTCCCACTGATGCATCATGGGATAACAGTTTAGCGTGAAGCGCACCAGCGTTTATGGGGTTTGGACGAGACATAAAAACATGTGGGCTTTGATTGTTGAACGAAAGAAATACGGCTTGTGATTATTTTTTTTCTTTACTTTCATGTCTGAAAAGAAATGTCTGCTGTTCTGTAAGCAAACAAACAGACAAAAAAAAACATCATTGAAAATTGTTTTTGGAATCCACTCCTGTAAGAAAAACGATAAAAATCATAAGTCTAGCCGAGACTCATTAGTTCATGAGGGACCAGTGTTTTCCAAACTTATGAATGTTTCATGTCTGCGGCGCTGGCTCGGGAAGAAACAGTGCAAATTGAACGGCTGTGATTAAGAATATGTAATAAAACAGTTACAGAGCATGAAGTTTGAGACACTAAACTTTGAAAAGAGGCGGTAGAACCACTCTAACGATATTAAATAGCAAATTTACGGTGGATCTGGAAGTGGTTCACAATTAAAGCACTGAGGGAATAAATGAATTGGGCATGAAATTGTTCTGCAGTATATTAAAAGAATTGCTTTCAACTTGGAACGGAGCCTTGGGAGACATCTTTTCTCTTTTCTTTTCCCTTTTTTTTTTTTTTTTTTATAGATTTACTCAAAGATATGATGTAGTGGCATTTTTCATTCCTGCTGCTACTGAGAGGAGGTGGAAATGAGCGAAGGATGAGGAATAAGGAACAAAGAAGAGATTCAAGGACGGTGTGGAAAATCCGTCTGCTGCATGCGAGAGGAAAAAAAAGGGAGGGAGCTCATTAAAAAATGGCCGTATGTCTGTTTGAGAGATGGCGGCCTTTTGTGATTTGTAGCACACATTTTTCTGTTGCTCACTCGCTCTGATGATGAATGTTTAGATTTAAGTAGCATCGATTGGAGTCACTCGTGTAGTTCCATTGCATTCCGGTTACAAAGTTAGGCATTTGTTTTGGGAAAAATGAATAATCAGCTGTTTTTGAAAGGATCCAGACGGTTGTTTAAACAACAGTTATCGTCGTTCTGACTGGATTTCCACAGTCCGAAACACAGTTCTGATCATCAGGGTTGAATAATATTAGGCCCTGCTTTAACTGGTGTCTTTGGACCTGAAGATCCATATGAGCCAGTTTAGCAGCAGATAATCATCAGAAAACTTTACTCATTATTATTATTATTATTATTATTATTATTATTATTATTATTATTATTATTATTATTATTAAATTATTATTTTATTTGCATTCCTAAACATCATGTCAAATAAACTACTGAAAGTGGATTTTCACATTTCCTTGAGGAACTTAAATTGTTAGCTCTATTGGAAGTGCTCCCCAACTTTTAAAGAGTTGTTGTTAAGGGAAAGTTTATGAGCAATGATGAAAGTAAAAGCTGAAGCTCAGGACTGATGATATCTGTGTGAATTGAAGAAACAGGTTCAGTGCAATCTGCTGTTTGGTTCTGACCCACACTGTCCAGCTGTTGAGTCAAAGTAAATAAAGTGTTCATGGCTGCTACATGTGCACACTGTTCTGCTTCTCAGACTTACAGAAATATTGCCGCAGTTATTTAACAAACTCCATAATAGACTTCTGCACACAGCTGGGAGTAACAAACCCATTCATTTCCTGGTAATGATTTAGAAAAGTGTAATCAAGCAGATGAATGTGATTTGTGAGCCACCTGTTTGAGTGTTCAGTGCCGTGTGCTCATACAAGGACAACAAAATACTTCACCACTGACTTAAGACTTTATTTCAAGTGAACAAATACCACAGTTAGATAATTGAATAATTTACATGGCTGATGATGATGATGATGATGATGATGATGATGATGATGATGATGATGATGATATATATATATATAGAGAGAGAGCGAGAGAGAGAATATAGAAAAATAAAAACACCAAATACAAAGATGTGCTAATGTCGAGGCGCCAACCTCAAGCTGCGCTGTGTTGAATTTCATGCAGAATAAAACTGTCAAAGCTGGAAGACTAAAGAAAATGTCCCAAATGTCCGTGACTCAGAAATTACTTTGCCAATCCCGTGAAAGGGTCACTGACATCCGTGCACCTTTAATACAGGCACAAAACGGCCCTTATAATAAAGAGGAGGGGAAAAAAATCTCGTTTCATCATGGTGCATCAAGCGATGGTGAAAGTAGTGATGAAGTAAAGGTGATGAAGAAAAATAGATGTTGCTGGACCGCGAACAAAAGAATTTATGGGTTCATGCAAGTTAAAACTTCCTGTTTTTCCTGACTGAAGGGATGTTATTAACACTGATGCTTGACTGTGTGGATTGACTACAGTAATAATACACAGGAGCTTTGAGCATCTGCTGCCGCCACACGGAAACAATCTTGATTCCGCAAAAAAAAAAAGAAACAACCTACAGATGTGAGTGTGTGTACGTGTGCGCAGCTACTTGTGGATCCTTGCTCACTTATTGAAATGGGCCATGCTGGCCCTCAAAGCCAGGGGCCATTGTGCGTTCACGGCGTCCGTCGTCGTGGTAATGGGCTCCTGTCAACAGATGGCTCATGCAGCGGTTCAGACAGATTCATTTGTTCTCCTAAACAAAGTTGTCGCCATCAGCTGCCAGACCGCTGACACCAGACCCCTATTAGTGTAGTTTAGTGGTCTGGGCGGGAGACCGAACGTGCACTGACGCAGCAAAACGGGTGAGAGGAACATCCATCTGTTCTTTCCCTCCTGTGTTACAGTGAGCGCATCCATCTATCCTTTCATCCATCCACCCCACTTTCAATTATTTATGAGACATTAGCTCTGTGTGTAATTAATTGGGGCTGTTAATAGTGAATGCATCAAGTTAATGATTTTTAATTAAGGAAATGTTTTGGTGTTGTTGATTAGGCCTTCAGGGCACATATCTGCTGTGGTTTATGTAAACTGTCAAGCTCTCTTTTGTCTCCGTTTAATGAGCTACGTCATGGTCCGGGCTGCCGTACAGCAGGTGATGCAGAACAGAGGTCTGTTTCATCTCTGGCTGCAACAGTTGGTAGGAATGTTAGAAATAACAGATTTGATGGTATAAGACAAAAGATATATATATCTGTTACACAAACAGACAACAGTGAAAATTAAATCAATCAAATGGCTACAACCAACCAAATAACTGTCATGACCGAAGCAGAATAATTAAATATTTATATATATATATATATGTATACTGACCACAGATCTCGAATTAAAACTTTCTCACTAACATGTGATTTCTGTTGCCTATTGAGTAAAGAAGAAAAAAAAATAATTGATTGGGAACATGAAACAGCACTGAGTAAATTCAAACAAAAGAAATATGAATATGTAGACCAAAGGCGGTTAATTTACTGTCCAGCAGCTTCAGAAGACGTTGGACACACCATTCACTGTGATGTGTCTCTGACTCTGTCACGGCTGCACATGCAAACAGGGATGGCTTCATTCCTTTCGCCTGCATCTCATTCCGCTGCCTCAGATCAAAGAATCCCGTCAAACACAGCCACATCTTTTTAACCTCTCAAATCTCGCCCCGTATAAATCAAGGATGGACTTGAATCCCCCAGCAAGCAGAGAAGCATCAATTAGGCTGGTTTACACGAGATTAACGTTTTCACATCCGCGGGTCTGTTTAGCTTAGAGTGCAGCTCTGTTCTGTTTTCCTAGGGCTCAACACAGAAGCTGGATCACAGAGTAAGCTGTGGGCTTTTCATCTGTGTCTCTGTGCAGTAGCTCTCTGTACCTTGCCTGTTTTTTTACCCCCTCTCTTCCAGTGCAGCAGCAGTTGTAGTTGCAGCCTACACATGGACAGTTGGTGCATATCAATCAGGACGCAGGGCGCTTCCCGATGAAGACCACGTCCTCCTGTGTCTTACTATCGGTGATGTGTGCAGATGCAGCCAAAGGAGGGCGGATGTGGAGGCTGGCGCTGCCAGTTGCTCGTGTAATTTGAGTGAAGCACAGGAACGGCGCTTTAATTCTACGTGGTAATAGCGCTCTCGGCAAGTGTGGGAGTGAGTATTAGGGTTAGCTGGTGCAGAGGACTCGTCTCGTTGGTAAGTGCTGGTTGTGCATGGCCGTGTGGTTGCGGCAAGGAACAGTCAGCAGTTTCCAGAATGTCCTGTGGTGTTCCTCTGTGGAAGTGGATGCCTCCACTTCCACCACACCCTCATGTACGACTCTCCGTCTGCAGGACTGTTTGTCTTTTTTAGCCTCTACGGAGCATCAAGCTTTAATTCAATAAGCGACAGGGTTTGTTTTTGGTTTGGTTTTGTTTTTTCTTATCTAGCAGCAGCTCATTTCCCTGAGTTCTCATCCAACACTTGAATGTCTTGATTCTTAAATTATTCACCTGGACTTTTAAAAATGAAATTTCACTTGGATGTAGCCGCCGAGGCGCAGACGTCACTCTCGCAGTCCGGGTCTGTGACTCATTCATGTTGCCAGCATGGTGGCGACTGTCTGTGCCCAAAGCAGCGGCCGTGGTGGTGAAACCCTTCCACTTGCTTTTGTGTCTACGTGCGTCATCCCGAGCCCTACATCATTTATGCTGCACCTCAAATGAGAGCCTTGTCCAGCTAAATAAAGGCTCCTGAGTCTTATGCAACCGAGGTCCAAGAGTGCACTCGCAGTATGCTGAGCAAAGAGACATAACTTGTTCGTGACGCTCTAAAAATATCACAGGGGCGTCACTCTGACAGGCGCCATGGCTTCCCTGAGAGATGTTAGTGGTCGCTCCTGCCTCAGTCTCTTTTCTCAGTGGAGTAACTTCACAGAAAAAGCTAACGATGTAAGTAAAGTTTGGGGCCACTGGGATCATTGTTTAACGGAGCACAGACACATATTTAAAAGCAGCGCACACCGTATTCAAAGTCTAGGCAGCTTTTCTTTCTGAAGCTGGTCAGCGTCTGCGTCACTGTCACTGCTGAGAAGCTAATGCTAAATGAGCGGCTAATGGGTCTGGGAACAACAAACGCTGCTGCTGGAAGCGGCATTATTGTGCTAATCCGGGGAATGAGATAAAAGAGGGGTGGCGAGCAGAACTGACCAGATCACACGGGTGGCAATTACATCATTTAGCAAGACAAACGGCCAAAATAGGAGAGAGTCAGGAGCCCAGCTGTTACATTCAAACACTGTATGAATATTCTCCCTCGTAGCAAATAGACCACGTTTGCAAGTTTGATTTTACAATCTCCCCCCAAAATAAGTTCCTCTGTTGGAATAATACAGCATTTCTTTACTATTTTGTTTTGATAAAAGTAAATGGAAGAAGCGCAGTCGCCCATTAGGCTTTGAACGTTGAATTTTTTTTCTACAAACTTTCAATCTTTCGTCATTCTTGTGCCTGCATGGTCTCTCTCTCTCTCTCTCTCTCTCTCTCTCTCTCTCTCTCTCTTTCTCTCTCTCTCTCTCTCTCTCTCTCTCTCTCTCTCTCTCTCTCTCTCTCTCTCTCTCTCTCTCTCTCTCTCTCTCACACACACACACACACACACACACCCCTTATTATTTTTCTTCTGCCATTTTTTTGGGTGCATCCCGCACCGTTTGGGGCACGTACACACAAAGTACATCAAAACGTGCTGAAAATTCAGGAATAGAGATTATATTTTGTTAGCGACTTGGCTAACGGTTTCTGAAAAAGTCGGGGAAAACTGCGAAAAATTTCCCATTCAAAGCGGAGTTAGCATCACTATCTAGCATTGCGAGCTAGCGCGTTCGGCAGCAGGAGGCAGGCACACAAAATTTCCCCTGGGATTTTCTAGTTTTCCTACTTTTCTTACACTAATTACAATATAGTGAAGTCATCACTGCCGCTTTGTTGGTCCACTGCACAAGCTTCAAGCTTAATTATATTATTACAAGTAATAGTATTAGCAAAATGACATAGCTGACTAACAGCAGTAAACTATCCAAGCTCTGACAGCAGGACTGAGGGCACAGAACATTAACACAACGCACAAAGTGGTCCGTTAAGACTTAATCACAGTTAAAATCATTGCCAGCAATTATGCAGTGGTTAGCACCTTGTTTGACAGAGAGGAAATCCCAGGTCGTTTCCAGCAGCTCGGAGGCCTTGTGGACTTTGTATGTTCTGAGTATGAGTTTCTCTTGAGTTCCTCCTACAATCTGCATATGTGTATTTTAGGTTGATTGGTGACTATATGTTGTTGCAAGTGTAAATGTGAGTGTGTCTTTGTCTCTGTATTCGCCCTGTGGTGGATTCGCCACTGGTCCTGGGTATCTACTGGACTCGGCTCCAGCTCCCTGCAACACTAATTTGTATTAAGCTGGCACACAAGATGGAAGAATGGGTGGATTATGAGCAATAAAGTCACCAGAGAATCCCTTCAAACATTCTGTATCAGTCCTACAAAATCTGCCCTGTAAAGTTTAGTGAAATACTTCCAGTTCTCTTTCATTTTTGTGACAGTCCAACTATGTTTTGAGCTCCCTCCCTTCCTGCATTGTTAAACATGAAAGACACCATCAAATACTATCTGCCAATGACTCTAAACTGTCACTTTAATCCACCGCCTTGTTGTCGACACCCTGTGCTGTCAGGGTTTGTTTTCTTCTTGCCTTTCCTTTCCTTTTTCTTCTTCCACTTACAGTATTTCTGACATAGCCTCGCATGCACTTGAATCACAGCAATTACACATCAGTCCCGTTGTAATGACAATAGTTAAGACAGAAAACAAGCCCTCTCCTTTGCCTGCCTTTCAGTCACGGGATCAAACATGGCTCAAGAAGATGCGGCTGCAACAACCCCATGCACATGACGACTGAGATAACAGCTCTACTCTGTTCCCACCACCCGCCACGACCGAAAACATCTCGGGGAACTTCAGTGAGGTCTAGAAAACCTGTGTGCCACAAACCCCTTGATGACCTCTCAACTCCTGAAATAGGCCGCTGTCGCCCGGCTGGTAATTACCTGCCAATCAGGGCAGAGGATGGACCTGCAAAGGAAAAGGAGTGGCAGTCAAAGATCATGTCCAGTCACCAGGATAGGAGGAGAGATAAAGCCTGAAAAGACACGGCGAGGCTCATAATGAGGCCTGTGAAACCAACTCAGCTGTCAGAGCAGCAGAGGGAGGCCGAGGCGGCCGGGCTGGAAACACACACCCTTGTTCCCTGCCGATGGATGGCAATTCCAGGGCTTTTATGTGGGGATAACATTGTGTTCCATTTTGGGGCTCAGACACTGTACGCTTTCTATTGTATGAAACAAACGAGGGATGCAGCGGTGCCGCCTGCTGTCGAGCAGATGATTAGAAAGGGAAGTACACAGAAAGAGAATACCGGAACAAAGACTGGTAATAAAGCTTTCTGTTTAATAGAGGGCAATCCTGGAAATGCTTAGAAATATCATGAATATAAATGGTTATTTAATTGATTAAAATGCATTCTCTTTCCACTGCATTGTCATTTTTGTCATTTTTTTTTTCTTTCCTGCAGATGCACGTTCAGTTCTTCTGTGGGATTCATTATTTAGGTCTAACCATTAATATTGCATCGCCCACAGTTCCTCAACTGTTGATCCCGACTGCATTTCAACTTTGACTTTCAGGCACTGTCACTGAGTTTGTGTCGGAAGAAGGAAACTCTCTAAAGCATGTTCATATCAAAGGTTTTGTAGCTGCAAACAGTGAATTTAAATGTTGGCGTGTAGGTGAACTCAAGAATGCTAACTTTGTGCAAAAGAAATGTAGAGTGTTTGTATTTTAACACACAGATGGTTGAATTTATGTACCTTTTTTCTGTGAATGTCACACATAAATAAAAACTTCTCTCAGGTTTTACCAGGCAGGAAGACAGTAGCTGTCAAAATAAACACAAACACGGCATGTTGTTGCATATAGTTTTATGTGCAGTAGGAAAATAATTATAATCCGGAAATAAAATAGCAAAAGTTATGGCTTTGCAGGTTTGACAGACTTAAAAAAAACGAAACAAAAGATCTTCCATTTTTGGCGCTATGAGGAAGATTTTTGTCATTCTGACAACGTACGACATTGACAAGGAAATTCAGAGGTGGTAAAAGTTTTCAGACACGTTAAGTAGAAGTAGAGCTATTTGTGTAAATATGACTGGCAATAACAAAAAGATCCATTCAACTCCAAGTAAGGAAGATGAATATGTGTATTCCAAAAGAAAAGAATGAAAAAGGAAGGAAGGTAATGTAAGGTATTTGAGCAAGTTACCTCGGGTGTACTCACTTGAACTCTCTGTGTTGTGACATTTCTCACACAGGTCCAGTATTGAGAATCATTCAAAACTGTAAAAAGTAGTTGATCAATGCGTTCTCATCAGGAGAAGGCTCCCAAATGAAGTTCTAGCTTTGGACATTTTCGGTTGTGGAGGCTCCATGTTCTTCCTCAACATTTGTGAGTGTTCTCTGGGTACTCCATTTTCCTCCCACAGCCCTAAAGTCTTTAACTAAATGCTAATTGCTTTGTTTCAGAAAAGTTTTGTGTTTACACAACAACAATTTGAAAACAATGTCCGTTTACCCAGAAACGCTGTAAACAATGTGGTTCGCCTGTTTGGCCACTCGTGGATGCTGTTGTTTGCTTTTGTGAATGAAACCAAATATTGCAACATTAACAATGGTGAATAAAAGGACATTCGTCTGAGGTGGACAGACGACTAAGTTGGATCAATGTTATGGTGACTCTTAACTATAGAACTATAACGTCCCTGGAGAATATCAGCTGTGTGTCATGACACCCTGGAGGAAATATTGTGGTTATCGACTATCTACTCATGATTGTGCAGAAAAAAAACTATTCACTACAGCACATCTGCAACAGCAGTCTTTTTGAAAAAGTGGGTTTTCCCCTGTTTACACAGAGACAGGCTTGGAGCGTTTTCGAAAAGTTCCACACTGGGATCCGTTTTCAAAATGTTGCATTTTCAGTGGCCTTAGTTGGATTCACAGTCGAGTGAAAAACCTACCAAACTTTCCAAAGCATTAGTACTTTGTTACTTTCAACCTCTCGTGAAATCTGCGCTTGAGAACATCCTGCTTGACTTTCTGAACCTTCTTGCCAAACTTTGTGTACGTCTCCAGGCTCTAGGGTGGCGGCGCATTGCTGTTCTTGACAGTAATGTTAAAAAAACAACAATCACATTTCACTCAAACAACGAGCACGAATGACATGTTCGACTTGTGAACGTCTGCGAAGGTTCGCTCGGTGCTCGAAGCTCTAAAGTGGTCACTGGAAATACCTCAGCAAAAAGCGCACGAGCAGCATTTTAGCCCTTCACTTCGTATTTGTTGGCAGAAGGGACAGCTTCCTCTTTGCGGTGCTTGGAAGGAGGGCGGCCTGGTAGCAGGTGCACGGACCGAGGACCGGTGACCCGCGTCAGGCCTCGCTGAAGCTGCAGGCAAAACAGACAGGAGGGTTTAGCGGGACCACAACGATCAAACTGACCCCAAAAGATCGGTCATGAAAATAGAGAAGGAAGAGGAAGGACTGAAAGTGGGAGGCCAGAAGCATAACAAGTATTTCACTTTATCTGCGTGCAGCAAGTGAATCGTTTCAGAGCCGCGTTACAACAGCCAGAGGCAATAACACTGGAGAGAATTAGCAACCGTAAGGTTTATTTCACCTCCCAGCTAATCACTCATCACTTCAAAATCCTCGGGACTTGCGGCCACTATTTTAAGCAAAAAACATGTAAAACATGAGTCAGCGATGTTTTTGAGGTTTTCCACTAATTCGTAAGTGGTTATGTTTAATTCATAGCTTTGGCTAAATGATACAGAGGGAAGGGCTCGGAATGGAGGCAGCTTGAAATGATGAAAATCCTGCTAATTGTCATTTCTTTTGTGCAAAGATTACAAATTTTCTTTTTTTCCGTCGATGCGCCGGCACTCATGAGGAATGACACCGCTTCATTTCGAGCCGCTCAGGCTCCTCGGATCTTCTCACTCTGTCACTGCCATCCCTCCATCTTCTGCTTTGTTATCGTCGATCTCATTATGACCGCTGTTCCTCCTCCGTCGTTCTGCTCGGCTTGCTGGCTGACAAGTCTGAACGTAATGGAGATGGGTAGGAAAAGGCTCTAAACGTGGCCCCCGAGCACCGAGATACGAAAAAAAAGAAAAAAAAATGAATAGCTGTGAGAATTATGGTAATAGATTCATTTGGACTTATGATAGCTCGAGCTTTCCTGTGCTCTCTTTTTCATCCTCTCTGGCAGGAAGCCAGCAGGAAATTGGAGATGGGTTGTTCTGGAAATCAGCAACAGACAGGCTATGACTCAGCACGATTTGGAAGATGTACAACAAAACATTATGAATCCATATTATTGCCTGTGTTCAGGATCCACCTCCCAGGTTTCATAAGCGATAGCGAGAGAGAAAAAAGAAAAGAGAAAAAAAAAACCTCCAGTGAGTTAATGATCGCTGAAGCATAAAGTCATATCGTGGATATACATCCAGACTTTGCACAGAAATGAGCCTCAGCACCAAGTTTATGTAAAGATCAGACAAACAATGTGTTTATTGATCAGCAAATTCACTCACAGCACTTGCTTCGATTTGACTTCCAACCATTTTCTCTTCCGCTTTGTCCTGTTCTCGGGTGACTTGGAGGTGGAGACAGTGGTCCGATCGCACTTCAAACAACACGTTGCACACAGGTAAGTCAAAGACTCTAATTCACATGCATGTCTGAAAACTATGAGAGGAAAATGATTTGAAAAAATAATTGCCTTGTGTTGAACGGCCTGGCCACACCACCACTTAATGAATTCATTAAAGAAAAAAGGAACAGTGAGACGAGTACTCGATCCACAGTGAGGGGAGGACGGTGAAGTGCAGTTTCAGAAGTCCACGTTTGCACAGAATGTGCTTTCAATCAAAGGGTTGTTCTGGTGGGAACACTCTGCCAGTGACCGTTAGAGAAAGCACCACCTTTGTCTCATTCAAGACACAACTTTCACTTTTCAACAGGCTCGTGTTTGTTGCACCTGGCCTGTGCATCACACACACTTGCAGAACACACACCAAAAAAAAAAAAAACCCACACGTGTGTCGAGTGTTTACATTAGAGACCTTCAGAGGAAAAACAGCGGCTGCAGATACCTGCAGGTAATCATTGCAAAATTTATTTGACTTGACACAGGCGAGTGGCAGTGGGTTGTCTGCCTCCTCTGTTGCTGTGATGCCCACAAGTAGGCAGCTATAGGCGTTTCCTGAAGCCTGGCTGTGATAAAATAAACATACATCCGCACAAACAGACAGAGTTTCTCTTTTCGAGGTGAAAATAAGAGCATGCTGGAGAACATATATCAGCAACTCATTAAAGATTGTACTTTTTAATACTGTATGTTTCCAGATGCGACAAGACAGAAAAGAGAGAAGTTCTGATGGATACCTCATACCTGCCACTGATGCCTTCTCTGCTTTGGAGAATATAACAGAAGATTGCTCATCTTACAAGTGTCCACAGCTTTGAAAATCAGAGCTGGATTCCCACCATGAGCTGTGTTTATGGATGTTTGATTTATGACGCCCCTCCCCGCTCGTCTGCTCGCTAATGCAATATGTATGCATTGTTCTCCTCCGCTTGCCGCTGTGATTTTGAATGAACTCCAACTAATTACACACGGAGCAAAATGAAAAATACAAACTGCTTTTGTGCATTCAATTTACATTCAATCAGGCTTTAATGTCACTTCATTTAAAGCTTGATAAAAGAAAAAAAAAGAATCTGGAAGAAGAAAAAAAAAAACAGCCCCTGGTGGAGTTGTTTTCACAGGAGTTGTTTGTGTTTGGAGAGAGGAGCTCGGTGTGGAACCGGAGTCAAGCTGGAGCGCTTCAGCTGAGCTCAGTTGAGCCTCATTATAACTTTTCAATTAGAGGCTGATTGAAGTCTGCAGTGACTACAGATTCAGAAACCCTCCAACCAACTGAGGCCTTTTTAATCATTCCCTTTGGTTCAAGGGGAGGCTATGAATGGGTGAGGGTAATGAATGGCCCTGTGAACTGCAGTGAGAACGAGGGCGCTAAATCGGGTATTTCTCTGACACTTTATTGGTTTTGATGAATTAGAATTGCGGCTTACAAAACATGGAACACTGTGATTTACAACTGCACAAAGAGAAACTCCTACTGTATAGTACATTTCTGAAACCCGCTGATTTTTATCAAGCAGCTGCGGCGGCACCTCCTCGTCCGCCTCGTTCTTTCCTCCAGCTCACTTTATGGAGTGATCGGGGGGGGGGGGGGGGGGGGGGGGGGGGGGGGCACAAGGGTTACACCAGGCCTCTCATAAAAGCCCCCCCCCCCCCCCCCTCTCCACTGAAGCAGGCACCCAATTTCACTAAAGCGTTGGAGTATAAACAAACCCCGCAGCAGCTGGCACAGAACAACGGCGCTAAACGATCAGCGTTTTATGAAACATTTTAAAGTCAAGAACTGTTTGTATTTGCTGCTCGTGTCACTTGCTCACGCTGAATGTAAACAATCCTGTCCTCCTGGGACCCCGTCGAGCTCTCCGTCTGTGGTGGAGCATGTTATCCACAGTCGTCTCTCGTCACTCCTTTCAACTGCTCCACTCGGTGCTGTTTCAATTTAAAGGGGACATCCTGGGATTTCTGGCCATGTGTCGTCTGGAACCCAAAAAAAACACCCCTGATAAAAACAAAACCACAGGAAATCAAAACGGAATAACGTTTCCCTCCAAGTTACAGAAATATGTTTATTATGCTGCTTTCATTATCAATATTCTAGCGGTATGATAACACGTACTCAGCTTTGAACTTTCATTCCTTTTCATTTTTATCAATGAGCATGTTTAACAAGCGCACAGATCAAATAATATAGAATGAAATGGAGAGAAAAGATGAACAGAGACACCAAAGGTGCTGCCAGCGAAGAGGAGGAATGATTTTTTCTCTCCCACAGTGAAAGTGGAAACATTTGCTAGAGAAAGATCCCAAATTCTTCTGGGTCTGCGTTGACATGAGCTTCATTCTTCATGGACTCTAAAGTGTGAAGTGTGACTTGGGTTGTGCTTTCCTGGAAAAATCACACTTTTATTGAATGCTGCGATCTGCCAAGTGGATCTCATTAACTCTCTACGACATCGAGTTGGACTGCGAGATGATAAATTCCCCATAATCAGAGGTGACACTCACTGTGGTGTACGTTAATATTTAATTCAGGTTCGCCATCAGGGGATGAATAAATGGCGCTAAACAATAATTGGTATAGAAATGAGTAAACGAGATGGAGATTTAGAGTTTTTTTTTTACTTGGGTTCAGTCCCAGAGGCACTTTTATTATTGCATCATTTCCTGCTGCATTTCTATTATAGTTTTAAAGGTGCCATAAATAAATAGGTGGTGGCTGAAGTCCTACTGCGGTACGAGTTGTTTGACACCGTCAGGAATTGATCTCGGGCTATTTTTAGACGCTCAACTAAAAACTGCCACCCGTGAACCTCTGGAAATGTGCAAAGCCCATTTCAGGCCCCGACACCACATATTATTATATTCTGTTACTTTTGGTGCTGGACAGCCCAAAACAACAACACTGTTTATAGGCCATAATTAGTTGGAGAAATGTTTCTTGTTCTTGTCACTGAAAGAAAGTGAAGATTTTCCCCGGCGCCATGATTTTGCCCCTCTGTGACCCCTCATGGTTGGAAGTGCAGGCTAACACCTCCAATCCGAAGCTCTTTCACGCGTTGTCGACACCTACAAAGCAAGATGTGTTTGATATGGTGTCGAGTTCGGTGGCGAGGCCGACATGCACCTCACATAACCTTTTTGTGTTTCCTCTCCTGGCGCCATGTCAAATTGGAATCATGCTTGGCCTTCAGGATATTAAAAACTGTGGTAATTGAAACAAATAAATAGAAATAATCCAGGTGCCACATCTCTTGTTGGTACCTTTATCAATTTAACCTTTAGTGATGTTTCTTTGCACATGTTCTTATGGGTTCTGGCCATTTTGGCCATTTTTACCCATTTCTGTATTTAATACGTTTACGGTTCAGCAACAGTAGCCATTAGACCTTTTTAAAGTTTGGTTTTTTAGCCCCTTTCAGAGAAGTGAGTCATTTTGAATATGAGTGGTGTGCAATTAAAATAACAATAAAAATAAAAATGTTTATTAACATGGAATATTGTGAACGCTTCAGGGAGCCACTACAGAGGAACCACGTGTCTCCAGAGCTGCAGGTTGAAGACCCCTGATGCCCTCAGCTTTTAATTTTGTCCTTAATATCGTTAACAGGGGTCAGCCAGAGGAGCTGTATGAACTAAATATTCAGTAAAGTTGAAAACTCAACAACAACCACACACACAAAATAAAAAAAAATAAAAAAAAGCACAAAGAAAGAAGTTCCAAGCAAAACAACATAAAGTCTAGAGTCTGGCTCTGCATTGGATTTTCTTCTTTTATAAATCCAAACCTGCCAAGTTCAGACTGACGGAAGATTTAAGTTTGGTTTGGGAAAGAAAAAAAAAGAAAAAAAAAAAAAAGAGGCGCAGAAGAGCTGAAATCAGGACGGCGTTCTGCTCCGTCTCTGATCCCGACACGATACAGTATGTTTGGTGATGTCAGCTCATCCTGTGCGCTGGGGGATCGTCTCATCCCACTCACCGTGGGACTGACTGACATCCCTCTGTACTGCCTCTCGTCTCCGCTCGCTCGCGAGCTGCGTGTTTTGCGGTGAAGTTTTTCCCTGGGTTGTTTTTTTTTTTTGTTTATTTTTTCTGCTCTTTACATGTGGGTGTTTTTCTTTTCACTCCTTCACTCAGCCCTAACTCCCCTCCCACCCCTCTCCGTCTGAAGGGAGTCGTCCTCCGGTGCAGTTGGTGTAAGAGCCCGGCTCAGACGACACAAGCCTGCCAATAGTCTGCTGCAGATTCCTCCAATCCCTCTCCGCTGTCGTCTTAGCCGGGGCCTTATTATCCGGCGGCTCTGGCAGCCACCAGCTGCACAGCAAACGTCCACCGAATCTGCTCAGGACGAGCCCCGAGCGTCTTCAGTGTGTGTCGAGCAAACTGATCGCATATATCACGGTTCACCGGGGAGGCCCTTATGGAGGCAGCCTTTCCCCCGGGGTGTGAAGGAGTCCTCCTTTGAGAGAGAGAGAGAGCAGTCTATTTCTGTAAAATGTCTCGTGTTCCCTCGCTTATCTGCTGTTTCTATAGTGAAGTCGGCCACTTTTCTATCGTCTCTCGCTCTCTTTCTTCATTTCTCTCACTCTCATTTCAAACATTAATCTTCACATTTCATACGTTGGGGCTTTGATCAGTTTTGTGTGATGCGCATCATCATGCAAGTGGTTCCTCTCAGCCGGGGGCGACCATCATTACTATCAATCAGGATTTACGCCGCGCCGAGACGCAGTTTTCTTCATCACACATCACGGATAAAATCCCTGCACGTTTCAGTTGGCAGCGATTCTCTCTGGACGCCGCAGCGCCTCACAAATGGACCTGAGCTCTCAGGTGTTCCAGGGGAGTTCAAGCCTGAATTCCCCCCCCCCCCCCGCCTCCCTCAGACGCCCTCGTGCTCGCTCTCCGCTCTCATGTGTCGCTCTGCTTGTGTTTGCAGTCTTTCTTCTCATTCGCCCCTTTGAAGTTTCTCGACAGTCTCGGCTCTCCTACACTCGTCAGTAGGAGCAACCCCCCCCCCACCCCACCCTTCGTCTCACAGAGGAAGAAGAGGAGGAGGAGGAGCGCTAAAGCCTCACCCAGTGACTGGCTGATCAACTCCTTGTGGGTGAAAAGTGAGGCACTGATGTGATGCAAGCCCGTAGTGTCGCCACGGAGGAACGAACACGCCGCAGCCTTCTTCTTCATTAGCGGCTAATTAGCTTTCCTGCTCCTTTGATGTAAAACTAATTAATTAAGATTTATATGAAGGGAAAAAGAAAAAGAACTAAAGAAATATGGTGGCTTAGGAGAAGGATTAACACAAGCACCTATTACAGTTTCGGCTATCTGCTCTCTAAAATACTATTTTAGCAATTAAGGTGATTAGAGAAAGTGACAACAATGGAAATCAATAACAATTACACAAAGGTTTCGGGGCGAATCAGTCTCACAAGCTTTAAAATGCTGCTGCTGGAATACAGTATGTCTCATCCTGGAGACTGACAGGAAGCCGTTTGGTATCAGTGGATGAAACCAAACGCAGGGCAGGGTGAAGGTCAAGTGAGCGTCGAGATGATTTGTTATCCGTCTGCTCATCTCAAAGTCATCAGATCAAACTATTAAACTGAGTTTCAAGGTTCATTATCGTGACCTCGACCGTCAGGATTGGTCTGATCTGACGCTCGATCTCAGGAGGTTCAAACTGCCGGTGACCAGAAGCTGAACTTAAACTCAGATTCACCGGAGAGCTTCAGCCCTCCACACCGGAGCGACGCAGCAGTCGTCGTCTGCATAATCACAGCTTCCCACGGCCAAACAGGAGCAGATTCCAAGTTTATGAATGAAATCATCAGGAACAAAGCAGCTGCCTGAGTGAAACGGGCTGAAATCATATTTTTCTCTCCAGGACACCACAGTTGGAACACAGTTGGAATAACAATTCCTACACTTCAAGCAAATGAGAAAATCCGGACAGACAGGACAGCTGAATGAAAACACAAATAAATATGAAGTGCTGTGTCTCCATAACACAGAATATAAATACTCTTAAACTACTCTTCAATCTTAACATTTTGAGGTCAATTGGCCGTTTTTAACTAATTTAGCATTTATCTCTATATTTAAACATTAATGACAGTTTAACTTGAATGCTTGGTGTCTTTTTTTCCAGCACAACCTCACCCATGTGATTCTACTATTATTTACTCATTTTTAAATACTGGCTGAACACATTGGACCGAAAACTGCAAAAAAATTTACAAAATTCCATTGGGAAAAACTTTTCTATGTTGAGAGCCACAAACATGCGTAATGAACGATTTTACCAACTTAGAAAGTATATCCAATTAGTATATGTACAAACCAATGCATAAATGTGTCCAAAAAACTCTGCAACTGTTTACATAAAAATACAATGCAAATTTGCGTCAAATGACCCGAGGAGGTTTTAAAGTGGAATAAATGTTCTTTCATTGCATGGTTGTGGGTTTGTCCATAAGCCAAAATGTCCTTCAGAAATCACAAAGAGGACGAGTAAAGACAGGTTAATGCCGCCACCTTCAAAATGAAATCAAAGCCAGATTACTATTACAGTAACACACTGTGAGTCGGGTGAAACTAACCTTCCTCACGACGATCTGCACCCAGCTCACGTTCTCTATTAGAGGGTGAACAATCCGACGTGTAAGGATGGAGGATGGCCACAGAGGCTTGGTCAGTCTCACTGGTCAAGACTCTCTTCACATTCTATTCTGCGCCTTCACGTGTCATATCAAGAGCTTTGCTTTTCTCCTGACTCATCCAAAATGCAGCCAGAGAAACAGTCATGTTTGGATGATCTGTGAACATCCTCCAGTGGTTTTCAGTTCGATGCAGGATTGACCAACAGGTTCTGCTCCAGATCTATGGGGTCCTTTAATTGCCCTCAGGCAGAAAACACATCCGACATTCCTCCGGTGCGTCGACCCGGCAGCTTTCCCCGGCTCGCCGGACAGATGTCTCCCGCAGATTCCCAGAACTGGGTTTTAAATCTGGCCTTCAGTGTTTCACTGTTTATGCACCTCAAGCTCACAACAGCCTGCCGGCTCATTGGAGGTTTCCACAAACACCCACTTCAACTAATGAGCTGTTTACATGCTGTCTGCTTTCAACGTGACACTTCTCCATCTGGATCACTGGTTTAACCTTTTCTTGTTTGTTTGTTTAAACTGTTTTTAGTGCACTCGTGAAACACTTTGAGTTGCTCCTACATTTGTCAAACGGCCTCTAACATGTGTGCAGCAGTGATTCAACACCGCCGCATAATGATCACACTGTTACAGCGCCGCTCTTGGCTAAAGACGCTTGCAGGCTTGTATCGGTCCCGAGTTGGACCGGCGCGTTTCCTCCTGGGGATAAGTGTGATCACGATGAAAGCCTAACAACGTGGCAGTCTTGGGAATCACTGCTGCGCAATATTTTGCAGATGGTGAGTATAATTAGTGTCCTGGTATTAAAAGGCCCTTCCAGTAATTGCTCCTTCCTGCGCTGCGCGTGTCTCTGGGTTATATTTAACCTAGATAAAGATCAGCCTTTTTCGGTCGGTACACTTACTTAAACTTGGATAATTTGTGAATCTCACTCGGGTTTAGGAGGAGTTTAAATTGTTACTAAAAAGCGGATGTTTCCCGTTTATTTTGCCTTGTTTTGGGGATTTTTCCTTTTATATCCTTTCTGGGTTTTGTGTTATATTTGTTTTGGTTATAATAAATCTGTTCTCACAAGTTAATCGCTGAGACGTGGGGAATGCAGCAGCGTCAACTATACAGAAGTCTATGTGGCGACAGAACGAGTAGTTAGAAACGCAAACTAAATTTCAACATTTGCATAGGGCGTTAAAAAAAAAAAATAAAAATAAAAAGAGTCCTAAAATTTAAAAGATCTTCTGCTTCACCTCATTAGTGAGAAGGTCAGTTGTTGCTCCCGCGCTGCTGGACGATTTAAATAATTAATGAGTGAGCGCGTACTGCGCCAGCTGTGTTCAGCTCAGCCCGCAGGTCACTTCCACTGCCCTCCCGGACTACCAGAGGGAGCGCAGCAACGTGGAGACGCCTTCTGCTGCCGCCTTGATTCCTTCACGAAACCGAGGAAACCTTTTGTGCTTCAACTCAACGTGTCAGAGAATCCCACACAGTCAAGCTCAGGGAGAACATGCAAACTCCACAAAGGAAGGAACCCATGCTTGAATCGGGAACGCGAGGTGACGAGACGACTGTGTCACCCTCATCACCAGGACTATCACTAGGTTCATTTAGGATGCATGAGAATTAGCCGAAGGGCAGAAGTTCCACCAGCCACACACTCCAATAGGGCACGGTCAATATTCAAATCATCCGTCATGAGAAACGAAACGGTGAGAAGATGACCTTCAGTGATACATCGCATTTCTTCCCTTCGGCCGACTCAACATCTTTCACATGATCCATCACTCACACACATTCACACACACCGGCGGTGAGATGGGAGACTGATTATGAGGCAAGACAGAAAGAAAGAAAGAAAGAAAGAAAGAAAGAAAGAAAGAAAGAAAGAAAGAAAGAAAGAAAGAAAGAAAGAAAGAAAGAAAGAAAGAGAGTATAATAATTAATGATGAATATAAAGTATTTCATTTTACTCTCCTTGTACCTCACCCAAGGAAAATGAGATGATCTTAAATAGTTCCTGTTTATCATTATTAACTAGATGATGATTTCTTAAGTGACTTATAAATCAATAACTAATTGAATGAATTTCAGTGTGATGGTTATGAGTCACATGTTTACATGCTCCACAGAGAAATCCAAACAAATTCTCCTCACTGTGGGGGATTGATCAATTCCATATTTGTTTGTAATTGAATTGATCAACTAATCTAGTGAGAATAACAGAAAATAATGGCATACTATTGACACACTTTCTATCGCTCAGGTATTAGAACACAGAATATGAAAGTAAGTGCAGGGGTGAACCGTGAAATGATCACATAATCTGTCAGTCAACACCCGTCATTGTTTGAACTTGTGCTCAGGTACAATGCGTGACTGCTGCCAACACGTCCAGGGCTCTCCTTGGGTTTCACCTTGGCGTAAATTAGTTTCGATGATGCAGCTAAGTGAGGGCTTGTTTATAACCTGTAGAACCACTTCTGGCATGACGTTACAACATCCTGAGTGACGAGCGAACGGGATACTGGAGTACACTGGAGGACTGCAGGCGTCTGTAGAACAGTGCGCTATAGGTCCTGGGTTGTTTGGAGGGAACGCGCTCACTGTGGTCCGTGAACCTGTCAGTCTGCAGCTGCGTCTCCGGGCTGCTCCGGCATATCGGACATTCATCATTGGTCGGGACTGAGCAGCCTTGGCAGTTTATTTTCAGGCGGTGAGAGAGAAGACAAACACGGAGTCAAAACTTCCGTCAGAGAGCGTTTGACAGCTTCAGTCCACTGCGGCGTGGGGAATCACCTGAAACACCTGAATCCACCAAACTACAGAAATCCCAAAGGCCTCACAGACACAGCGAGGGAGAACGACCAGGGCGTGGCCTCCGTTTGGCGGGGAGATGACGTCGTCACAGAAAGAAACGGCGGGATAATTTCAGGAACATGAGATAAAGTGGAATGATACTTTCAAATGTGTTCAACATGGGACGCACGTATTTATGAGAATTATGCAGGTCAGGGCTTTTGGGAATGGAACTTTGTGTGTGTGTGTGTGTGTGTGTGTGTGTGTGTGTGTGTGTGTGTGTGTGTGTGTGTGTGTGTGTGTGTGTGTGTGTGTGTGTGTGTCAGCTCTGTTGAGTCATAAGCGAGCTCCAGAAGGGTTTGTCATGGCCCAGCTCAGCCTGCGGCACTCTCCTGCTTCAGAGCTGTCAGCAGCAACGTCTCCCTGCCAAGCCACAGCGGGCAGAGGCAGGAGAGAGAGAGAGCGCACACACACACACACACACGCACACACACACACACACACACACACACACACACACACATCTTCTCCCGCTTATCCGTTTCCGGGTCGCGGGGGTGGCCGTCTGAGCACTGGGGTGACGCAGTCTGAGCACTGTCACCCAGACCACATAGCACCGATTAAGATGGTGAGCCCACGGAAAGGTGGCACCCGGCGTGGGACACAAACCCACTAGCATGTTAGTCTCATGCTCTACCAACTGAGCTAGCCGGACACACACACAGGTTATTGGAGAGGGAAGAAAAAACTACAGGCATCTGGCATGGAATCAGTTGAATCCCTGAAACTCCAAATTCCTGCGAAACATAATGAAGGTGTCCCTCGGTTGCTCGTGCTCTTTGTCCTCTGGTGCAGAAAATTGACCGTGTAATTAACACTTGAGTTGAATTTGCTTGCTCATCTCCTCTGCAGATAAATGAGAACACACGCCGAAGCATACCTCGTGCTCATCAGTTACCCAAGTGAGGCAGGTGGTGCTGGATAGTCAGCGTGTGTGGCCTCGCCATAACAGTGTGTGCTGGCATCCTCCCCTGCCATACTTTGGCCGCCTACGCACACCAATGGTGCAGATGAGCTCTGGTGTAGCGTGAAGCTGAATGCTCCTTTAACGTCCACCGCGGGAGGAAAACACACTCTCACCGTCAAATCACACACACACACACACACACACACACACACACACACACACACACACACACACACACACACACTCTCAAGGTCAAAGAGACAGAGGGATGTGGTTGACGTCCCTGAATCCGTTCATACAAAAGCAATGATTGCAAACTTTGTGCAGGTATAGATGGTATTTATCAAGCTAAAGCAATAAAGCAGCAGAGGATTTGTAGGATTTGTGTTATAATCAGAACTGAGGGACTGAAAGGTTGTTTTTTTTTTAAAGAGACTAATCATAAACGGAAATGGAAATTTAAAAGATTCATGAATAAATAATACATTTAAAGGATTAATCAATGGTTTAACACATTTTAAATATAGAGAACCATAAACTATTAGTGATTGAAAATAATCTCCCCCCAAAAAATATCAGTGCTCTGAACGTATTGTCTGACTTTAAAGTACACATTGTAGTATTCATGTTTGTACACTATGTGGCAGTAGTGAGTCATTGTACCTAAACCTTTCAGCAGTTTGCTGCTGTTTGTTGACAACAGAGCAACACATTTCCCATCATTACTTGAATCAGTACCGACAACTGCGTCAGGAGCCAGAAAGAGAGGAACAGCGACTCACTGCACCAACTAGTGGTACAACGTTGTATTACAAGTCTGATCAGGCTGTAGCGAGTTAACTTTCGTAGATTTCTCCACGACGTCACAGATTATTTCTTAGATTGTTTTGAGCTAAGAATATTACATACTAAGTCATTATGCCATTAAAGCAACAATTTCTGGATTTTCTTTTAGAGCAATTGCAACAGCGCCCTCTGTGGCCACAAGTGGTAATCTCAGGATTGTAATAGAGAACAAGATTCTTTCAACAGTTTTTCAATAGTTAATTAGTTGTTTTTGGAAGATTTTGCATGTGAGAACAGAAGTGTTGTAGTTTAACTTCCAAGTAAATCTTCTTTCACAATGTTTTGAAAATCCACCCAGTGATGTGACGCGCTGATACCAACCAGTTTGTCCGATATGAATTCATGTCACACTAAAGTGAGCTGGTTTGTACACTTCTGTTAGGAGATAGCCACCTTGTCTCATGGTTTGATCCTGGACTGCAGCTCCGTGTTGGAGTTTTATTTAGAATGAATTCCTGCACGCGCTGGATGGAGGCAGAGGACATAAAGTAACAGGAGAGTGAAGAAGGAAACAACATGGGACAAGAATCTGCTGCCAGGCTCAGAAGGCCAGAAAAGAAGAACGGTGTGGTTTGTGGTTCTCGTCCTCAGACCTGCAGACCACCCAAAGGCAATATGTCAGGATCGTTGTGTTGGGGGTCTTCAGACCTCCAGGTCACCGGATATCGACAGCAGGAGTCCTGAATCGATGACATTGTGATGCTCCGGTTATATATCACCTCCCCGGGCACTTTTTCCTCTCCATTCAAACAATAATCCGTCCGACTCTGGAGACTTGTGACTTCCATGTGACCTCAGGCAGTGGAGAATAACGTCATCTTTTATCTTTTGTATTCTCTTCTTAATTCAGATAAAGGTAGAAATGCCAACGTATAAAAAAAAATACTTCATGAACTTCAGATTCATTTAAAAAATGTTCTGAGATTTGAAATATCACTGAAAAAAATATATATATTAAAAAGTAAAAGGATCCATCAAACAGATGGTCTTCTCTTAATGTGTGCACTATATTAAATGGCGGGATACTCATTTCTGAAGCGGTAAAGCATCAATTTAAAGTCTGAACTGCAATTACAAGTAATTTATAAAATTAAGTATAAATGAGCCAATAACTCAAGAATTCTTTTGATTTCACGTTTTCTTCCGATAGTTGGGCTGATAAAGTTTAACTGATGTGCCGTCGTCTGTGTTTCCCAACAAATTCAAACGTTGTGCTGAACAACTCTGATGGCAGTGCAGCGTATTGATCACATGATTACTATTTACTTCCTTTTCCTTTTTGAGAATAAATACTTATCAAATGGAATAAGTGGCGAGTGAATCTATTAATTATCTTATGGATTAAGACTTAATTTGCTGTAATTGTAATGGGGAATTTAGAACATCAGGTTTAGTACAAATCTATCAGTGTAACACCAGCTGAGGACTTTTCTATATAAGAACTACCTTATTTTGAATTAAAGCCTTTAACTAGCAGGAGAAGAGTAATGTTGGTCGTCTGGATCACAACTGTAATAACGAGGCATTGGACCATTTCAGGGGCAAAACGTGATTCAAGTTGTGTGAAAACCGTTGAATTAGGAGGAATCTCAGTGCGTTCTTGGTCTGTGTGGGAAAGTACCCAGAAATAAAATCCAGACGACAGGAAGAACATGCAAACATTCACACAGAAGACCCCGATTGGCCTGCAGGACCCCCAGACTAACACAAATCCTGATTTAAAGAATAAGTTATATATGAAGGAGGGAAGTATTAATACTTAAGCAGAACTACTATTTACTATCATTCTCCACATTTTAACTGCAATATTTATACATTTATTTCAAAATACACTACAGTCTGTATATCTTTTAGCTTTTAGTCAGCATTTTCAGTGTTTCTTTTGTGTCTTCAACACAACTATTGGCACCAATATCTGGATGAAAGTGTGTTTTGTTATTTCTGGTTAAACGTGGACTGTTTTTGAATGACCTGAAGTATTTTCTTCTTGTTTTTTTACAATGAAAGGCTGAAAATATTTTCTGAAGTCCGACCCGATCAGGAGGAACAAAGCGGCTCTGATGTGAGCTCCGTTCAAGAAGAAAAGGTTTTAGTTTGCCTTTGCTGACGATTCTACAGACACAGAAGCTGCTATTTACTCTTGTTGTCCGTATTTTGGGCGCCAGCATCGTCAGATTAAACGGGAAATGGGCCCTTCGCTATAACCTAAAGATGAATGTCTTGCATTGTGGACGTCGGTGGTCCTGACAGTGATGTGAGTGACCGACCCCCCCGTGGTTCTACCTCCCGCTGACGGGTCCTTGATACTGAGAAAGTGGCAGTCGGGCATGAATCCCATCAGGGCAATCAAAGAGCCTCAGCTGATCTCATCAGCCTCATACTCACCTGGGTGTTATTAACCGAGCCTGATATTAAAAAGCGAGAAAAGCCTGAATGAATATTTCTGCTTCTGGCCCTCTCAAATAAGATTTCCGTACTCAAGAATGGCTCTGACACATCTCATTATGGAGCACAAGATGTGATTCGGTGGGCTGCTGAGTTGTGATCAAATGGAGGAATCCACCCAAATTGCCAATTTTACCGATGACAATGCCGGCATACAAAGGAGATTTTAATAAAAAACAAAAAACTGCTGGTTATTTGCTTTATCGTAATATGAGTCTAAAGGAGAAGTATGAGGTCAGTTGGAGCCACAAGAAGAAGAAGTGAACCTGTTCAGCATCCAGCATTTATTTAAGGTCACGATTAATAGTCAATATAAACATTATCTCACTTTGGGCGGGAAAAAAAAAAAGGCATTTTATTTGTGTGTGTGGATCAACAGTGAGCTCCAGTACTGTAACCCCATGCAGCATCATCCATTGACAGCAGGTTATAGCGATTAAATGCTTCTTTATCAGTTCTCGGGATACAACAAAGGTCCAAAATAGGATTAAGAGGAGATGTGGAACGCCACCACTGCTAATGCTACGGCCCTTTGAGGATCTGCTGGCAATGAGAGGAGCCGCGGTGCTGCGGGGCAGGATTACCGAACAAAGAGAGATGGAGGGATATGGAATGAGGTGCGAGAGCCTCCCCTCCACCCTCTTTTATCTTTCCATCCAAAGCCCTTAAATGCCTCACGCCTCGCATCACACTCGGGCCTGCCATAGGGCAGAATCCCTCTCTGGGCGCCATCTCTCATGCCGGTGGCCAGTTGCCGGTCGGCAGATGAGCGAGCGCTGAGGGCAACGGCGGGAGCACAGAGAGGGACATTCATTCATCAAGAGGAAGTGCAGTGCAATCCAGGCTGTAAGTGTAAAGTAGATAAATGGCTAATAACCTCAAGGAATGAGATGATTCATCACTTCCTAAAATTAAGTTCATTAAAGGACTGCCTGCGGAGATTCATCAGTGTCTCCAGCTCTCGACCATCTTGTTTGTTACAGTAGATCAACCGTGAAGCTTTTCTTTTCTTTTTTCCCTTTCCATTTTTCTCTCGCTTGTAAAAATAGATTTTACAAACAGAAAAAAAAAAAGAAAGATCGAATTTGTCAGTAAATTTGTCAACGAGGTCAAAAAACATTATTCGCAGCACAATTGTTGAATTGAAACACATCGAACTAATTTCATATTATTGTAGTTTATTCTTCTGCATCACACACAGAAACATACATATTGTGCTTCGTTAGTCTCACAGTGGTTTGTTGACAAATTTGCTTTCCAAACCATTTCAAAATAAAGGTATGCTTAGTATTTGAAAGGTCAACGTGTTGGAGGCTCTCAGATGAAACAAACCTTCAAACTTCATGAATTGTTCCAGACGGTTCCTGATGTTACTTTCTGATGTTTTGATTTGAGCCCTTCTCATCATGATGAAGCAGAATTTATTAGTGCTGGATTGTTAATCCACTGGAACTGGAACCACAAACTTGTTGAATCATCGTTAGAGCGAGTTTGTCTTGATCGACTGATCGTGTGCTGATGATAGTACCAATGTCATGTTGTCAGATATGAAGCCGATGTACTTCAAATGTGTTTTTTGTGATCTAATTTTGAAAGAGATCAAACTTCACAGTGATCAAATACAGAACAACAGGCTGCCAACTACAATCTAAGCTCTATTGATTATTTGGTCAAGAAAAACAAACAACTGGCCACATCTGTGAGAATCAGTTCAGTTTTAGGTTCAAACTGCAACAAAAACCCCAGATCTCTGTTGTAGGGATTTAATCTGCAAGTAAATCGTAAATGTGTAAAGTAAATGTGAGGGGAAATAAACAACATTTACGTGCCAGGCTGAGGGGAGCAGCTTTTCGGCAAGCAAATATGGGAAAACTTTCGTGTATGTTTGGAGTTTGCAAGTTTTTCCTGCATGCCGGTATTTCTGTAATAAAAAAGCTTGATAATAATGGCGACTGTAGAACTGGTTGTTGGAATGAAGGTGTGAAATCTCGGATTACACTGCGTTGGACCGGTGGCATACCCAAACATGTCCCCTGTCTTTACCCTCGAGGGACATGAAGAGATTCTCATCATTTGAACTTGGATAAAGAATATGGACGTCAGGGGGAACGTCTAGATGAAATCTGAGGGTTCTCCACTTGTTGAATTAATCTTAAAAGAGGATGCCATGGCAATCCACACCATGGTTCTGGAGCACCGAGAGACAGAGCGACACTGTCGTCTGCACACACTGGATTTGTTGTGGCTTCTTGCAAATGTGCACATCTGAAGCCGGGAAACTATCCTCTGTGATCAGCGAGTGGAACAGAGCGGCTGCTCACACACACACACACACACACACACACACACACACACACACACACACACACACACACACACACACACACACACACACACACACACACACACACACACACACACACACACACACACACACACACACACACACACAAAATCCTGGGAACAAACAGGCGCATGCCGTAACCTTGCCAACCAAAGTGGAAACTCCCCCACTGATCCATTCATGTGAGGATGTGCACAATGCCGTTCACACTGCCAGTGGACACGGCGCTCCGAGGCCGGGCCAGAGATTCACCATCGCCGGGCAACAGGCGGGGCGGGAATCTGCATCGACAGCGCGTCGACTGTCATGGCTGCTGCTCAAGCCGTACGCGCTCACGACAGCCAACGGTCTCGGTTTTATAGGAAACGTTCGAATGGTTCCCCTTCACACGGCTCTGAATGAAGCTGCGAGCTCAACAAGTTTTCTGCAATTAGCCAGTAGCTGCATATATTATCTTCACAGGTTGGGGGGAAAAACAACCCATTATCTCTTTGTAGTTGTCACACACCCTTTGATAATATTACACCAGGATTAAAGAGTGATTCTCACAGCGAAGAAGTGTTTTGTCTGCATCTTCAGGCGATGTCGAGCTTATTTTTACGCCACTGAGCTAAAAAAAAAAGAAAAAAAAAAAGCACCTAACAGCTCTAAACACGGCTGATGTAGACGGCAGTCAGCTGATGCATGCGGCACCTTCACTGTTATCTCTCTGGGCTCAGGGAAAAGTTGATTCTGCAGATTTGTTGCCGGACGACCTGACTTCAGGGCTGAAACCTGAGTCTTTACATCGTCACTCGCAAGGACGGCTGCAAAGACTCATTTCCAAAGTATCAGTGTATGAGGCCCCCTGCTCAACGCCGAGCCTCTGAAGTGAGCCGGCCCTTTAATTCTGGTCAACAAAAACCAGCCAGAATTCTCTTCCTCCGCACCACGGAGCGTCACTTCTCACTGCCCAGAAACTATTAAAGCCGAGCAGCGGGAGCCAGCCTGTTGCCCCGGCTGACATGTTTCTTCATTACAACAAACACGACCTCTGTGGTTTGATTTTTGAGTTGAGCCCTCGTCGACTCCGCCGCTGCCACAAATACCCAGCGGAGCTGAAAATAACCAACAAATGCATCATTTTCTTCTGCCGAGTCGCGTTTCAAGCCGTCGGAGAAGTTTTAAAGCAGGTTTTGGGAAAAAAAAAAAAGTCCATTTCCGCAAATATTTTGGGGTGTAAACTTGTAAGAAGAGAGCAGCTTATTGTAGTTTGATCACCACAGAAGGTTGGTTTTAACCATCTCTATAGGACAGCACCTCAAACTCAAAGTGAAAGAAATCTTGTATGGGAGCAGCTTGTGGTCCCACACAGAAGCTCCTGCACTTTGTTTTTTTTTTATTAAGCCACAAAACCGTTGCAGGGCCTCGGGACAAATCTCATTCAGTCGAAAATTTCCAATCATCTTTCATAACTGCAGCATTTGTGCATTTATTTGTCACAAGCGGCAATAACTTGTAATATCTGACAAATGCAGAAGGATCGTGCGACCGCGAGGTGAATCATTTCCTGTAACTTTATCGGGAGCATGTGCGACATAAATACTAATTCATTGTGATACCAAGAGAAAGTTATTGATGGCAGTTGGTAGATTTTCTTGTTTTAAGGAGGTGAAATCAGTTTTTGTGCCTTTTTTTCTTCCAGTAAATGTGAATCCAGCATGAAGTCCATGTAAGACGGCCTCTGGGTTATTTGGCTGAAGAAGGAGAGCTAAAATTATTGCCCCGTTGAGGTCATGAACCAAACAATTTGCTTTATTGGACACGTGAGACGCCGTCACACAAAAACAAGACAACCGATATGCTTGAAATGAAAAAAGAAAAACCCACATTTTATTGCACTTAAGTTATAAGAAAATAAAATTCTAAGTGAATCAAACAAATACACAATCCCTTTAAGGTTTTTTCTGTCTGTTTTCTTTTTTTGCCAGGCAGTTTACAATGAACTGAAAAAAAAAATGTTTGTTTTTTTTAAACACCTGCAACAAAATCTGATTTCTCAAACCAGATCATAAATTAAAAACAGAGGGAGAAAACAACAAGAGGAGATAGAGCAAGATTGTTTGCTTTTTTTTTTTTTTTTTTGCTTTTTTTCTTTTAATATACAGTGTTATACCACTTTTCACAGTTCAGCTTGAGTTGTGACTCTTGGAGATTGAGACGATTTCTGTTTGGCTACAATGTTTCTGTTCACGTTTTTGTTGCCTTTCGTGTTTTTTGTTTTCAGCCCGCCGGCGACTCGCCGCCCCGCTGATTTCAACTGCAACGCATGTAACACTAAGACTCCACTCCCCCCACCCCACCCCCCCCCCACCCCCAGCAGCTCCACCCAACAGCTGATGTATGTGATGGTCTCCTCTGTTGCTTCAGACATCTTTGCATTGGAACAACAATCACACATGGATACGGACAGATCTCTCATTCACGTGTTAAAAATCAAAACATCTCCTAGTTTGACTTTTTTTGTCTTCTTTTTTTTTTTTCCTTTTGCCAGTCCACACAGCATTTTGTACATTTCCCCAAAGAACAGGCTTGAAAGAGCGTTGTCCAAAAAGGAATGTGTGTTACAAGTTGCCCGTCAACACGCGAACACACGCACTCATGCACTCACACGCACGCCAACAGTGTACATCCCCCCCCTCGTGTCTCCTCTCCGCACGCCGGACACGCTCCCTCCTATCAGCCTCGTTGAGGCACGTTTGGCTCAAGTTTCAGTGGCAAAAACAAAAAGGAAAAACAAAAACACAAATTAAAAAAAAAAAAAAAAAACACAAAAAAAATCTAACCTTGGATGTTACCTTTCGTCATCTTTTGTTGAAGTTCAAACATATAGAGTTCAATTTGGAATTTCGCCTGGGACTAAAACGTCACAGCAAGTAAAAGTTCCATCTCTCTCTTTTTTTTTTTCCTTTTTTTTTTTTTAACGTTCATCTAGCAGCATAAATACAGTTTGGCCACTGGGGAGGGGGGACAGTAGAGGGGACAGGGGGCTCGGGGGCATTAATCCACAGTGCTTAAAGAAACCTCTCTTCACAGCACTGCCACTGAAGAAACCACCCCAGTTAGACTCTGAAAAATATCTGTATAGCATTGATGTTCCTGCAAAGGCGAAAGCCCCAAACCCTGGTGTGAAGAAAACAGAAAGGACAACTCAAGTAAAAAGACCAACAAAAAAAAAAAGAAAGAAAGAAAAACATGTGACAGCAAACCTAAGCGGAGCGGGTTTCTAATACTGGGATTTGTTGCTGTTGGCAACGGTGAGGAACGGTGAAAAAAAAAAATAGCCAAGAGAAAAATCCCTTCCTTTCATATGATCGACAAAAAAAAAAGCAAAACAAAAAGGTGTTGAAATTCACAGTTGTGTTTGTGTGCGATACTGTAAAGAAATAAAACGTAAAGAAAGCGAGTCGAGAACGACAGAAACGGAAATGGAGTGACAAGAAACGAGCCTGAGTGACAGGCCGCTGAACCCTCCGGTGGTGGTTCTCTACACGACACCGAGCAGCTCTGAGGTGGGACCGTGTGTGGAGACTCAACTCCCTCCATCTTTATCTGCGCTCAGCGTTTCCCACTCTCTGGGCTGGATGGCCGTTTTTTTTGAGTGTATGTGTGTGTTTGTGGGCGCACGCTAATCGGAGGGGGAGGTGTGTGTGTCTGTGTGTGTGTGTGGGGGGGGAGGGACTTTTTTTTTTTTTTTTCTTTAAAAAATAATATATCTCTGTACATCTCAAAATCTGTCAGCCTTGAGCGAAACAAACTCTGTGTTGCGAAGCCGAGCTCCAGCCGAAAAGGGTGGAGAGACGCTTCAGAAGAGTTCAGTCATCAGTCGTTTTCTCCTCGTCCTCTTTCCTTTCTCCCAGCCAATCGTCGGGACGGACCGGGCGCGGCCCCTCCCCTCCCGCCCCGTTCTCCAGCCTGAGCCCCCTCTTGACTCCACCTTGTTTCTGGTGGTCGAGGGTCGAAACGCGGGGGCTGAACACGCAAAGTTCCCAATCTGTGTCTTTGTATGTTTTTCCCAAAAGGGGGTGGGGGTTGGGGAGGTGATGGCAGAGGACAGGACGGGTCCACTGTCGGTGGCGGCGGTTGGAGATTTCGGCGAGTTTGGGTGGAGAGCTCTGGGTGTCGGCCCTCCGGTTTCCAGGCCCTCCCCCCCCTCGTCTCCCACTCCTCTCTCTCTATTCCTTCCTATCCAGTGGTTCCGCTCACTTCGTCCTTCCCCGCCGCGGTCCTGCTCACTTCATGTCTACGTCAAAGTCCAGCACCAGCAGCTTGGTCTCCTCTGTGCCGTTGCGGCTGCCCACCGCGCACACCAGCTTGGTGTTGGAGGCCCGGATGCGCCACACCACGCCGCCGCTGCCTCCGCTCTCCAGGGTCACCAGGTTGCGGATGAACTCGCCCGTCTTCAGGTCCCACAGTTTGACCGTGCCGTCGTCTGAGCTGGTGATGACAAAGTTCTTGTTGAACTGGAGGCACGTCACGGCGCTCTGGTGCTTGTGTGGACCTGAACACACAAAACAAACGGTCAGACGGTTAGAGGGACTGAGGAGAACAGAAAGTAGACATTTTGAGCGCTACATCACTGCGACGGTGTTTTCAAGAACCTTCAGGAACCTGAACAAGTTCAAATGAGTGATTGAGATTTGTGTTTGTGACGAGACACAGAACCTGCCACTCGGTTTGTGTCTCAACGACATCGTTCAGGATGAAACGGTAAAAAAGTCTGACTGCCTCAGAAGTTTCAATTCGCTTTAGACGATCCACCACATTCACACAGTCCGAACGGCAAAAAGGGTTTCGGGTTTAGGGTTGGGAGGAATTTGTGCAACAGGTGCATGTTGTCAATCCAAACAAGAAGCAAATCTACGTCTGTGTACTTTGGTTATAATCTCAAAGTGACAGTGGGAAAGTAAAAGATACTGATTGAATACAAATATTTTTTTAATCTGTTTCAGACCAGAGAAGAAATCAAGTGATAAACAGATCAGATGTATTCATGAAGCATCGCTAATTGACTATTTTATGTAAAAAAAATCCTGGAAAATGACCTTCATAATTCCTCAAACTATTCTCTCAAACCGCTTTTTCTTATGAACAGCGTCACACACAGGGAGCTGCTGGATTTGTAATAAAGGGAGAAGAACGCGGCAGAACGAATGAATAAATTTAGAAACCCCAAAAAAACAGCAGTCCCTCTGAGTCTGTGAGGTGAAGGGAAAACCTTTTTCTCCCTGAAGCTGCAGGCGGAGCGGCGAGGTCTTCCTCCTGGAGGCAGACTTCAGGATAAGCTGCCGGGGCTCGGGCCCGCCACCGTCACAAACAGCTAAGCAGCTTCAGCTACACCTCCGTCTGGCGGCTGGCAGGAGGCCACAGTAAAGTGAAGATGGCGGCCGTGACTGCCTTCGCTGGGGGTGATTTTACTCCCGACTGGAGGTGTGCCGCGATGCGACATTTCTCCAGAGGCCTCGCACGTTACATCTTAACGAAATCAATTAGGCCGACACGAACCAGCGACAAGTGCAGGATGGAATGCTTCGTGAATCAGCTCCCGATTATTTTAAGCCGAGGTTATTGTGCGAGCCGTTTTCATTCATTCATCTAATTCTTTGTGCTCCCACATCCCATTCGCAGAGCAAATTTACTGAAATCTCAGTGTGAATAAGCTTTCGAATATATTTCACTTCTGTCTCCGCTTAGTTCAAAGGCTGCAATATTTACCCCCGAGTACACAATCCTGCTCTGCACCAACCCCCAACATGCCTCGCTCGCTCTCTCTCTCTCTCTCATCCCTCCTCTCCCCATTACCACAACAAAGCGAGCTGCTCCATCATTACCTTTACCCTCCTCGGCTGACAGTGATGGCCTTGTTGTTGCTCTATTGTCTTATCGAAACGCACTAATGAATGGGGGAGATTGTCCGCTGACCTCATTATATGACCCACAAAGTGTCCTCGGCCTTCACGCCCTTTACTGTAGGCTCCCACTCCTCATCACGAGACGGGCTTCCTCCCCCTCGTCTCGTGCCTGACTGGGGCATCCTTTTGTTTAGATGCTGTGTGTGCGGGGGTTATTGTCAGGACCAGCGCACTGGCCGCCACTTTGCTAATGAGGGCGTTTAGGGTGGGGCATCTGTGGCTGCTGCTCCTATTCAGCAAAGGATTTTCAACTTCCTGTGAGGCGCCAGTGCTGCTAATGGACTTAGAAGTATTCAAACAGACACAAAGGAAGTGAGGGTGTAACGGAGGCCAGCAGGCTCCTAAGGTGTCGGTTCGGCACCATCATTCACTCGCACAGAGAAAACGCACCAACGCTCATTTGGTTCGGCCTTTAATTGGACTGGACGACGGGGACTAGTGCTTTCAATGGCTGGGATAAATCGGCCCATTGTTTCAACGTGTGCTTTCACATCTACCGACTTAAATCTGGAAGACTGGAATCAGAGAAGATAACCTGACTAACCAGTCCTTCACCGCACTGATGTCAGGAAATACATTAGAAAACTAAAGGCAAACTACCTGCAAATTTTAACTCACAAGGTGCATTACTAGTTTCTCTACAATTCATTGTTTGAGATAAACGCTGAACATTTTAACTTCCTGTACAGCCCTTCCATCCATCTGAACCCTCTTTATTCTGGAGAGGAGTCTCATCTCCGCACTGAGGACAGTGGAGGACAGGAAACACAACGGACGGGACAAAAGTCCATCACATGGCAAAACATACCAGCAAAAGCATGCATACAAATTTAAAGATTGCCAATCAACCAAACAAGCATGTGTTTTGGACTGTAGAAGACAATCTGCACAGAGAAATTAAAAAAAAAAAATCTACAAACAGACAGGGAGAACATGCAAACTGCAGACAGAAATGTTCAAACAGCAAGTTTAAAAAGCGATTTCTGGCGTTGAGAGAGACGGTGCGCCCTGCTGCACAGCCGTGGAGCGCTTTGGGGAACTGAATGAAAAGACCATAGAAAAGAAAGCAGAGTTTGAACTCATTTAAGATCTTTTCTCTCTCTCCTCCAAGCACAAAGGCTGGTGTCAAATTACAAGCACATGATGCCGTCTGTTAGCACCGTTTCAGGTGGGGCGATCTAGCGGCAGGCAAACTACAAAAACTGGAGTTTTCAGAGGTGTGAGGCTTCAGGAGCCAGAAACTAATTGGCTTTGGATGAAGAAGGGAGTGAGCTGATCCATGAATCAAAACATGTTACAGTAGTGCTTCACAATACATGAAACATCCCTACAACCAGTCCAGAGGGTTCACTTTTAGTGTTTATTTAATTTTCGCCAATATTTATTCCATTCAACTTCTATTCAAACGTAGAAATCCATGCTCTTTTACACCAGATATAACTGTACCTTGTTTAAACTTCACTGATGTTCTGTATCACATGTTGACAAGCCAAAATGCGTCTGTGGCGGGACTCATTCATAATTCACACGTCTATGAATAATTTCTGTGGCACACCGATGCTTTCCACTATATTGAAGGGGTTTGTATCACATGAACATGGGAATAAATAATGAAAACATCTGTGGAAACACTCCAGATTCTGCTCAAGTAAACAACAAAACAGCCTCGCTTCCAGATCCCCGGAGAGAACGGCATGAAATCTCACAGTTTCAAACAAAAACATTGAAAATAATAATAAAAATGTGGTTAATATGATGTGATCGGCGCATAATTTTAAAAACATCTCAGATATTAGTAGGATTTTAGTGCTGATAAGCATTTTGAACAGTTTGCTCTCTCTGCATGACAGAATCCTCCACGAGTTGCTTCTTTCGTCTTTTTTGTGTGCAGATTTATTGTTCAGACTCCCGACATTCTGTGCATAATTAACGCGAAGAGTACAGATCAAAGCGTGTAGCAGCGTTTTGGCAGGATGACTGTGAATTCCTGGAAATCTATGGACGAGTTGGTCGGTGGTTAAAAAGGGATCTGTGAAGTTTTTTGGCATGACTGTAGAATTTCTTCAAACTTCAGGGAACTCACCTTGCAATGTTTGCAGGCACTGGCCCGTCTTGATGTCCCAGATCTTGACAGTGGAGTCTGCGTTGCCCGAGACCAGGATGTTGTCTTTGAGCTCCATGCCGCTGGTGAGGGACTGATGCCCAGTTAGCGTGTGAATGCAGTTGCCCGTCTCCACGTCCCAGACCCTGATAGACGTATCCAATGAGCCGCTCACCACATGGATCCCATCGAACTGCAAACAAGAGTCGATGGCTTTAAACCGGCTGAAAATTGAGTTGCCACTTCAGGATAACTGCAGTCGTCACCTTAACTTGTAGTTGACGGCAAAAACATATCACCAGTACTTTGCTTCCATTAACCAACCTGAGATTAAACCCATTGAAATGGATGAATTTTATTGATCTGTGAAAGCTTTTCTGTTTGTCCCTACATCCAGTAGGAGAGCGGAGACACTTTAAAAGGCTAACGAAGCAGCCCGGTACAAAAACCAATCTATCAGTGCAGCAAACAGCCTCTCGAAGGGTTATGGCACCAGCTAAAGTGCTCCGTCATCACACTGAGTGGATGAGGGGACATCTTAGAGGACACAGGGGAAGGAACTTTTTTTCTCACAGAAATGAACAAGCAGATACACACTTGCAAAGTACAGTAAATTAGAGGGAATTAGCTCTCACTAAATATTTACAACCGTGTGGAGGTACTGAATAATTAGAATAAACAGCAGATGTTATGCTTATACACGTTTTATGCCTACTTTGTGGTTTTACTTAGAAACAAATAGTGTATATGCTTCTTTGTAAAGGCTAACTAAAGCAGAATCTTCACCTGTAATGAGTACACTCTGTTGGTGTGACCCTGCAGCGTGTGGAGGCAGGTTTCCGTCTCGGGGTCCCACACTTTGACCATGAAGTCGTAGGCACCGCTGACGACCCGCCGCCCGTCGTACTGCACGCAGCGCACCGCCGCCACGTGGCCCATGAGGACGTGTAAACACTGACCGGTCTCGATGTCCCAGACGCGAAGCGTGGCGTCCCGAGAGCCACTGACCACCCTGGGAGGAAAGGGGAGACACAAAAGACGGCGATCGAGGAGTTTGTAGCAGGAGGTTAAGCTTTAGAAGAATATAAAGAGTGTGTATGCAGCACAAGCAGTTCAAATCATTCTGAATTCAGCAGATGTCTCGGTGTTGAGCTGCGCTTTCCCACAGAAGTGGTGTCTATCTCAAATTATGCATTCACAAAGATTAAATTCAATAGTCTGCTCAACTCCTCATTCACGTTGTGACAGCTGCACTGACAGAATAATGAGGCAGGTAAGAACATTTTCTTTCACTCCTCCGATGACTAGCAACCTAAAGCTTCGCATTCATGTTCCTACTTGAATGTACAAAAACACCTCTTTAACTCCAACAGTCGCCCCGAGCAGTGGCTTCAACCAGAACAGAAAGATGTATTAAAGATTGTGGAGGAGAGGAAACTCCCTTCAGGTGACTCAAGTTTATTTATTTATTTTTTTCCAGAATATTCCAGTAAAAGAAAATGTTTGGCAAAATCAGAGGAAAGACAAATCTGGTTTCCTTCATTTCCAAACAAAACAAAGAGTGAATTCCTCCATAGGATGACGTACGAGCGGTTTACGTTCAAAATCACATCCTACACGCACACACAGCCCATGTATCCTTGTTTATTAAAGCCTCATGGCTCCACGCAGATGGAAATCACCAACATGTTATTCACTGTCCGCCCGCAGCTCTCCGCGTTTCCGCTGAGTGAGTAATCAAATGCTACACAAAAACCTTGGTGAGCCCTAAGGCGAAAAGAGCACTTTGAGTCTCGGGAGTGTGATACTGAGTGAATGAGTGAGCAGCAGTTCACTTA
Organism: Lipophrys pholis; assembly: GCF_963383615.2. Taxonomy (NCBI): domain Eukaryota; kingdom Metazoa; phylum Chordata; class Actinopteri; order Blenniiformes; family Blenniidae; genus Lipophrys; species Lipophrys pholis. Next base: position 25,770,996 of record NC_137628.1, read on the forward strand.
AGACGGCTCACAGGGTCTATTAAATCGCTGAGCAACCGCATGCTCACTTTCACAAATACTGTTCTTTTTCCAGTGCCGGAGAGTTGCTCTTTTGTAGGACGGCTGTTTAGTCAGGTGTTATTACTTCGTTCTGATGAGGTTATTTTTGCACCATGATTTTCTCTCGCTTTCTTGGAGGCTTCCTGATTATATTAGACAAAAAAAACTAAAAATGGTGGACCAGTTTGATTACTTTGATGGAGCCATGTAAACTAGTTCCATTTACTTTCAGAGAGAGTGCATTCTTTTTTTTTTTTTCCAAATGGCGTTTCTTTTTTGGGTCGAGTTTCTCAACTTCTGCACAATTACATGTATAGACAAGGCCATTCTCTCTCCCTCCCTTCTCACGTAAAATGGGTGTACAGCAAATCAGTTCTTATTTATTTATCTTATACCATCATTACCAGATGTTGACTCTAGTCATTGTTTGGAAGAAACATTTATGTTAACTGTTGGGGTTGTGCAGTGGTGGAGTTGTGGGCATGGTGACTCTAAACTGGTCTTAGGCGTTAATGTGAGTGTGTGAGTGTGCGTTTCTTTATTGCAGGTTGGTCCCTGCCTTTGTCAATGTCATTGAATAAAGCGTTGAAGATGGATGGATGGAGAGACAAGTGTTTGTTTCTCAATATTATATCAAGCTCAAAAGAAAAAGGCTTGAATATTAAATAATGGATATTTTTTAGAATAATGTACAGTAACATTGTGTTGAATGCCTCTTTACACCTAAATTGAATATTTGCATCTTTATCATCAATCATTCCTTTATGAGAACAGTTTATACAACTCTTCTGTCGTGAATTATTAGAGGGTCAATCCAGTCAAAAGGCATCACCAGAGTTTTTTTTTTTTGTGTGTGTGTGTGTGTGTGTGAGACCAACACAGGCAGCGCAAGGCTCAGTGAGGCGGTTGGACCATACCTTTTCTCATGTAGGTGCATGCAGCGCACTGTTGAGGTATGCCCATAGAGGGTGTGGATACATTCTCCCGTCTCTGCGTTCCAGACCTTGAGTGTGCGATCAGTGGAGCCGCTGATGATGATGTTGTCTCGCATCTGGGATGACCACACGCCCCCTGTGTGGCCAACCAATGTCCGCAGACACTGTGGAGAACACAGAAGAACACGAGTCATGATCAGAGGAAATCTCACTCAGAAAAGCCAAAACGCTGCTAAAGAACCTGGAAAATCTCCTTTGGGATTTTCCCCTGTGTGACCTCCAGCTACCTCCAAGATAAGAAAAAACTAAAAAAGTCAAATGAAATGTATGTGACCTTCTATGGAGCGCAGTCAGTCCACACCTGCTGCTGCAGCGGGACAAAATCTCTCCCTGAGCCCTCTGCCAGCTTTTTTCATTGTCTTAGCTGTAAGGCTTGACGGACGCCATCAAAAAGAATGGGGCCATTCATCCTCATTAACAGCTATTGATTACAGCAAGTCAGAGAAACCTTTATGATCAACTCAATTTGCGTCTCCACAGTTTGTCCCATTCACGCCTTGATGTCTCCGTACTGAATGTGGTGAATTAGAACTCCTTGTTAGGGTGAAGAGAATGTGGAGGCTGCTGTGGCCATGTCCGGTTCATAGTAGAGCCCCGTCACTGAAGTGTACAACATGTGACCCCTGACTGCAGCCGATAAGCTGCAGAGCGAGCAGCGAATGGTGAGAGGAGGACGACGAGGAAGAGGAGGGGGTTTATTGCTGCGAGTGAGAGAAGATGATGCTGCAGCCCGTCTCCTCTTCCTCCCTGTCCTGTGATAAAAAAGAATGACTTCATTAACTGCAGGCCGGAGAGGCATGACCTCACAGCCAACCTCGCTTCATTGTTAAGTCCCTTTGTTTTATCGCTCGAGGCTCTGTGCTTCAGGAACATGTGACAAGTGAGACGATACTGCAGATTAAACTGACACGACCAATGCGTGACTAATTTGTGTAATACCATAGGAAACATTTACATTTATCTCGTACTGCAACACAAATCCCGATTTGCATTAGTGATGAGTTGCTGAAAAGGTTCAGCGACAGACCTGCAGTTTTTGGTAATGACGGCGGGAATACGAGGATGCAAGATTGTTCCTGTGAATCAAAGCCAGTGGTTGGAGGCTCCAAGAACAAGAATCACAGCGTGATTAGAGCCTACTCAAACACAGCGTGGGAAGAGAGAATATCTGAAATGAAGGGCTTTGGCATCTTTATCTGTCTATGAAACAAACATAAAATCAGCCCGCCCCAGCGAATGAAAAGAAGATTAGCGTTTGTTTAATGATCCTGTGAAGACCCTTTATGAGCACATGAGGGTTTTCATACAATGCTCCACATTTGCATTAAATCTTCTCTGAGCTTACTGAAGAAACAGTGGGAAGACATCCAGTTCAGCCATCACAGATCGGGACAGCATAAAAGACTTTACATGCAGGCGATTTCCCTTCATACAAATTCAAATGCCTTGACCTGAGCCAGAGAAACTGGAAGGTAAGGGTCAGTAATGGTGAATGTGCATTAAGCTTGGATGATTACCCACTATAACCAAACGATTGAAAGATTCCTGTGGTTATAGTCTCAATCACGTTTTACTAGTTTTGACAGTAGTGGGGGAAAAAGGAAAGGGGTCAGACATGTCTTGCTGATTCGCTGGAAGAAAGAAAGAAAAAACAACATGCCCCAGCTGCCAGAGTATTAGAATTGTTTTATGTTAAGAAAAGTGTATTTCCAAAATTGCTTTGTGTGATTTCACAAGCAAATGTAAATGTAAGGCAGCTAAAGCATCTGGCAGAGGACGCCACTCCCCAGATACAACAGCAGTCCTCAGGTCTGCCGTCTTAAAACTACCTGACAGCTGAGGCCGCCGCTGACAGACACCACCAAGGACAGGCACTGCTCTGTTAAGCACCAGGCAGCCACCTTTGAAGCGGCGAGGTGTGTGTGCGTGTGTGTGAGAATGTTTGTGTGTCCCGGATGGGAGATTGACATCCCTGGCCGAAGCCGGAGACATGCAAAGACAAAGGTCCATCCATTTAAGACAAGAACTTTCAAGTTCTGCCTGAGCAACCACTTCTTCGGTGGAAAAGCAGGCTTTTCGTGAATCTCCCAGGCCACAGAGATAGGCTGCTCACATGAGCCTCGACAAATAATCAGCCGTCATTGTAATTTACGACGCTTGTGTTTGTTCAGCGCAACACTTTCACCACAAACAGACCCCGTTGTATTACCTGATCGCTAAGCAACGACCCAGTTTCTTTCTTTTTTCCAGAGGTGTGGAGGCATTTACATGAAATGTACTTGTGAACCCGTGCTGTGAGGAAATCAGGGAATTATTACATCGCTGTGTCTTAAATAACACAATTAATTAAAAGGCAGGACACAAATAGCAGTGATGATGAAACATTAACAAATCTGCTGTTGTGTTTGTTGACAATTTGGATCGGGGAGAAAAATAACTGATTGTTATTTGCTAAGTATTTAAAAATTTGCTTCTGCAAACAAGCGAGTTGATATGATCCAACATGAAGCTTATTGATGTTTGAAAGATGTAAGATTTTAAAACATCTTTGAGAGAATCAAATATGTTGGACCGATTTATGAAACATCTGTTACGAGCTCATTAGCCTCACATCTGAAGCCGTATTCAGGACGTGCCTGTGTGTGTACAGACTGACGAGAGCATTTTGAATGATGTGCCACTACTTGGTTCACCCCTCCACGTCCCATCGGGGGGGGGGGATTTCTGATTGCTCTAAATTGGACACAAGGTATCTGAGGAGAAAGGGCACCAGCAGCTGAGGAGACGTGTTACCACTGCCCTACCTCTGGCACATCCAGTCTGTGCTGTGACCAATTCCTTTTCCCCATGCTATCAATTTGAATCCTCCACCTACAGTGTGAGCTGCCAGAGTTGCATTTCAAATCTCCTCTCAAGAAAAGGACACGGCAAGGTAACCGCTGATCTCTCAGAGCACGAGCCAATTTACCCCTTGTATTCTATTATCATTCACCGCACTGTTTAATGATTTCAGGGATTATTGCTGACCCAAAACCAAACATACAAGCCTTTCAGCAGAAGTAGGTGAGGAACACCCCTGACCCCTGAAAAGGTGCATTATCAGTCAGACGTCAAAAGGTTAAAGACTAAAATTACAAGTCCTCACGTCTGTTAATGACCATACTGCGTATCGAATCCATCCGAGGAAAACCTGAGGCTCTGTTTTAGCGGCAGAGCAGTGGAGGGAGGCACTGGGCTTTAGCTGAATTTGGTGGATTTGTTTGCAAAGTAAAAAGCACATCAAGGTCAAAGAAATCTATCAAAATGAAAACGTTATAAATTGTTCATAGATTGGTTTAAATCTTGCAATAGGAGGGAGTAGAGGGGTGGCATTGGCATGTGTATTGGGAGCCATGAGAGGCATTCATCCAAGGGCCACCGCAAAGTGTGTAACACTTCAAGATCACTGATAGCCACTTTACAGGCCTGCATCTCACAGGGACAAACTAAGGGAGGGAAAAGCAGCAATCAAGTCCTCAAACAAGCTGGCGAAGACTAGAAAGGATGTTGACGACAGAGAGGAAAAACAAATGCAGGTGCTGGTAATCTTCACTGCATTTTTACTTTACAGATTTTTCTGGCATCGACAGCCACTCCACTGAAACGGTCGACTCTGCTTAATTGGCCGTTCCCCTCCAGCGGGGGGATTCTTCTGTGATGTGAAGAGCTCAGGAAGCACAGAGAGGAAATCCACAGAGGGGATGTGCGCTCTGAATAGAGCAGCCAAATAGAAACAGATATAAGCTCATCCCTCCTTTATGGCTAATGTAAACAAACAATCCTGAGGCAGACTAGAATTGCAGAAACCCCGTCACGGCGGTCTGAATGGAGGGAAATTTCAGAAGAAGCAGCAGAGTCTGCTGGTGACTCATCGCAGCCTTGCACCACCAATACGGAGCCACAGTGGCAGTAACTCAACAACCTGTCATCCAGTTATTAGTGTTTGGGTGAAGGAGAGCCAAACTGTGCTGCCCGTCTATCAGATGACCTTGGCTGGATGTGTCCGGATCAGCAAATGCCGAGACTGATATGCGTGTAATCAGCAGCTGAATGAAGGCCAACTTTACTTTATGTATTACGCACAGTCTTTGCAGCAAACTCTCTTGTCCATTGTGTCCAACAGAAAGAGAAAGCTACTGCTGTGTGATCCTGCTGAATTTCACTTTCTCTGAGGGCTTCTCTTTGAATGTTTTTAGTTTGTGAAATGAAAAACCAAGTTCACAGCCAGGCCTCATCTAATTTATTCGAGTAAAAGTGAAAGGCGAGGAGTGGAAGGAGAAACATGCGATGTTAGTGCACAGACATTTTTAGTAAAAAAAAATTTTTTTTTTTTTTAAATCCTTTCGGAAATGGATTCCAACAACGAGGCATGAAAGTGCTGTGATTTACAACAGTCTGTGAACCTGTCTCCAATAGCGCAGTCCAACCGCTGCCTTTCTTATTAATACTCAGCGTAAAGCTGCAGCACAAGGCCTGCGTGGCTGCACCAGCTTCAGCGATGAATACTAACACTGCATGCGGACATGTGCTGTGTAACAACTCTGCAAAATGAATCAATGTAAGAGGAGAGAGGACAGACGGATACAGAATGGAAACCCGCTCGCAAGATTCCATGTCGTAGAGCGAAGACTGGGGCTTTAGTAGGAGCGGTACAGATGAAGCCACTCAATAGGAGGCACTTGTTTATGGGGTTTGTAAAGCTAAACTGACAGCTTGGTACAGCAACAACCGCAAATAAATACTCACTGCAACTATTTCATGAAAAATGAACTAATCTCTTCACAGCAGAGTGAAAGTAGCAAACTCTTACCTTTCCTGTGATAGCTGACCAGACTTTCAGGGTGTTGTCGTCGGATCCGCTGACGATGCGGTTGCCACAGAACTGGAGGCAGGTGATCACGTGGTCATCGTGGCCTTTTAGCACCTTCAAATGGAAAAGACAGAGAGTGAGAGAGTATGACCATCAGAATAAATGTCATGAAGTGATGCAGGTGTACAACAGCTCTTCAAGCAGCTCTGTATGCTCGTGTGTGTGTGTGTGTGTATGTGTGTGTGTGTGTGTGTGTGTGTGTGTGTGTGTGTGTGTGTGTGTGTGTGTGTGTGTGTGTGTAGTCTCTGCTGCTGGGTCGCAAGACTGCAAGCTCAGCAAATGACAGACCACACTGCATATGCAAAAGCGGCACGACGAGCAGAAGAACCTAATTTATGACAGCGGTGGCCTAAAGTGACCTGCGGCTGTTTCAAAAACAGTCAAGAGTGTACAAGGTCCATTAAGGATCAGCTTCAGCATGCTGGTCATGCTTTATGGGAAACTTCTGAGCAGGCAAAAGACAAATGGAGTGTTTAGATTGAAGGAGAATAAGATCAGCTCCATTATTATTCCACACGGATACTGCAGAGCACGGACCTGACCCATCACTAACTTTCCATCAACTCCACACTTCAGACCTTTATTGAACCATCTTTCTGTGGCTCAGAGCCATTTGTTATCAGATCTATGGGTTGGGCTAACCTGTAGGGAATTCGAGCCTGAAGGAAAAGCTACCTTGGGTGATTTGAGGTCCCCTCTTCTCCAGTTAGTGTCTATTCTGTGCTGCCTGATGTAGGCACTCTTCCAGGGGCTGTGAGTGAAACCAGGCTTGACAATTTTTCTCTTCTTCAGGGGCAGAGGCTCATCGATGCCTGGTATGCGAGAGAGAGAGAAAGAGAGAGAGAGAAAAGAAGGCAGCTTATTTCGACGAGTACATACACATTTCTCTTATAAAAATGTATTTTCCAAACGGGTTCAAAACAGACTTCAAGCTCAACATTGACGACATCGGCAGCCCCAGACTGCTCCTGCAGGGCAGCCCCCTGCCGTGTGCATCTGCTGCAAAGCCCTCAGACTCACCCTCTTCCCTGCATTTCTCCCTCCACAGCAGGTTGTCCTCCGCCAGGATACGCCAGTAGCGACACGTCTGTGCAGCTTGGAGGAGGTCCTTCGGTTCCAGGAATGACAGCACGTACAAAGCCAGCTGTTGAAAGGCAAGGATGAGGAATGTGAGAAGTGTAAATGGCAAAGGAGACATAAACGAGTCATTATCTCTGATAGTGGGCGTTACAGGAAGAACAAACACCAGACGGAGAAAAGAAAAAAAAAGTTGCGCTTTAAATGAACTAAATAGCAAAGTCAAGGCAGAGAAAACTCTTCTTATAAAAGATTCACATGCACAATATTCAGAGCATGAATCTGCCATGAGAGGAGAATGACTTCACCACTTCGCCAAATTACATCAACATTTGTGTGAAACAGGATCCTCATATAGTTGGTAATAATGCCACAGCTAAACCAAAGCCAGCGAATGAAAACACAAACTCTGGTATAATAAGCATAAATCTGGACTCCTGAGCAAAGAGAAAAACACAGCAGGATAACATATTTAAATAGTTTTATATCTGGACAAAGCAACACACTGTGATTTAAAAAAAATTTAACAATGTGGTAAATCAACCATTAAGTCAAAGTGCTTGTGCTGCATCATCATACAAGGGATTATGGGTTCAGGAGACAGTGCAAATATTGTTCTTTCATTACATTAAAATAATCTGAGACGATACTGACCCATCACACACATTGATATCAGCACAGAGTGAAATGATTGTTCTGACTAACTCAATCGTCACATACTGGTGTGTCGCTCTCAAATACTTACTCTTAAATAATGTGCTGATCTTTTCTTTTTATCTCAATGACAAAGTAAAAATATCAACATACTGATTTCTGAAAGTTATTCTTATTTGTATATTCTTATGTTTCTTTCATCTCCAAAACAAAATGCAGTTAAAGGCACATGTGAGGAACTGTAATGGCATTTGAGTTATGCTTCTAATTTTTTGATCATGAATAAATTCGATGAATATATGTTTAGGGGTTAATGACCAAATCTCTGCTTTTAGGCAATTTAATTAAAAAAACATTTCTTTTGAACTCCCAACGATGATTTAAAAGTCTGTTTCCATAAAGTATTGACCTTCAGCCTGGTCTCTTGTGCAGAGGGATTTCTCCCGATTCTCTGAATGGTTTCGAGACATAATGAACTGCAGTGATGGGAGTTTATTTTTCAACCAATGTTGTTCACTGAAATAATGTTCCTGTAGTTTGTATATCTGCAGGTACCAGTTCGTAATGCACTGCTTGAACATCTCTACTAATAATCCATGGCACTGCTTCCTTTTCTAAATCTCTTCTTCAACTGTATTTGCACTCACTTTCACCCACTGGTGTCCTTATAACTGTTTTACAAAATAAAGTATGTATTCAGAGATGATTTGTTCCATTTTAAAATCACGATATCTCAAAGAAATAGTTTGCATAGTCAGACTTGAGGGCTTCCGAGCGCAATGGTTTGAAGATCTTTACTCGCTGAATATCCAGCAGTCCTCACTTCTTGCAAATACACATCCTAATGTAGTCTGAAGGACTTTAAATGTAACAGCTTAATTTTAGATGCATTCCTACTTACCGACTCTCAGAAAATACACATTACCAGCCTTTGACATACCTCAATCATCTAAAAGCCTGTTCGAGGCAGCAGTCATTACTGCGCTTTTGGGTATTTTCAAAGTTTTATGGAAGGACCTCGAGACTGTGATTACTTTTAAAAACTCACATGCAGCCTTGTGCAGCATCTACTCATAGTTTAACTGTGCCTATAGGAAAACCACAGTGAAGTCCTATTAAAACTATTTGAAAGCCCCTCCCAATGTGTATAACCAGAAGCTCAGGCAGAGAGGAGGCATGGATGAATAAAGATGTATATCCCAAAAAAAAAAAAAAGGTGACACAACAAAGGGAAAACAAAATGAAAGGATGGGGTTTGAGTCCCGGTGTGAACGCACATGGCTCCGTTTGTATATTTGGCTTTGGAGCAAGTGGTGCTGACACCTTGAAGTCTTACATATCATTGCCTCACTTTCGCTGCTACCACCAGCACCTCACCCCCTCATCCCAACACCTGCCAGACAACGTGCTAAGTATTTGATCTGCTACATAGGATACGGTGGATTGCGGCTGTTTTTTTTTTGCAAGAATCCTTTATGTGATCTTATTATCTGCGTGGCACTTCAGATTGTTTGTATTGTCAGCTACGATGTGAAGCGAAAACAAGACACCCACTATGAAAAGCCTTTCAAACAATCCGCGGGAAGACTGTGACAGGATTAAGACTGAGGGGAAGCCTGGCTTTTCTGTCCGGCACCTTTGATCAAACACAACCGGAACAGGGATTCCCGGGGGAGTTTGGGGTCAGGAGAAACGAAGAAGCGGCAGAGGAGGAGGGTGAAGGTGTTGGTGGGGTGGGTGGAAGTGTGGGGGGGGGGGACGACTCACCTCTTTGGGCAGCAGGGAGATGAAGTCTCGCTGAAACTGCGGCTCAATCACCTGCATCATATGCTTGACTTGTGTGGGTTCACAGCTGTCAATCAGCTCATCCAGCGCCAGCAGCTTCTCGGGGCCGGTCCAGCTCTGCAACACGGAGAAAAAAGTTTTAATGCACTCCATCTTCAAAGTGGAAGCTCGGGTCAGTGGGCAAGACGGTTGAAACTACTTTCCCCAAAGAAGCAGGACAGAAATGCTTGTGAAAAATCACAAGTAAATGTTACTGTGAACTTTTAGGCCGAGCACTAAACTTCTAAAGTGACATATTATGCTGTGAACACACACTCTTTTTATATGTATACTAAATATTGTAATAAAAGTTGACCATGTATCCAGCAGCATATGATGACACTGCAGTTTTCTATTCGCAAAATCCGATTTTCTCCTTTAGAGGTCAAATGAATGTGCTGAATGCATTGTTTCCCATAAAACAGGTGCACAACACAACATTTAAAACATTTCTAGAAATGTAGGATTGTATATCATGTGCTCTGTTGGGGGGGGGTTGACCCAATTGTAAAAAGAAAAACCCTAGTCGGCAGGACTGCGAGTAGTAATAACTTCACTGGAATGTTCTTACTGTAAAGCCAACTTTATGAAGCTATGTAAAAGCCTCCCGGTGACTGTGGTGACTCACACTGTGTTCCTCATAAAGCATCAGTACACAACAGAGTGCCGTTTGATTTGTATGGTTGCGCAGCCTCTTGCTGCAGTCTCTTTATTCTCGCTGTATGTCCTCTCTTCAGCCTTCGAAGGGAAGAAACGAATTTGGCAAGTTCACCATCACAGGTGGTGATGCACTCGGTGAGCAGCGTCAGCAAAACATTCATAATACATTCACATCTGGGTCGCCACACCCCGAACAGCTTTAAACGGAGAGAGCTGAAAACACCGCACACGAGTGTTTACATGACGTTCGTCCCAGTTTAGTGCCGTCAAGTTACACGTCTGCCTGTCCCCCCCCCTCGGATGTTTTAATACTTTTGGAAACATCCTGCATTGTTCCCAATGTACCTTCCACAGCAACAACACCTGAATATTTCCAGGAGATGGCACGTCAGTGGAATAATCTAAACATCAGGAATCAGGCTCCTTCAACACCACCACTAGACCTCAGTGGGTTGGGTTTTTTCTTCTTCTCCTGTTTGAACATTCACAGTTGTTCAGCAGTTGCTGCTGAATAGCACAGCAACGCATTGTTGCACCCAGAGGCCGCGGTTGTTTTCCTCTACCGAGCACTGAAATCTAACAATGATTATAGACTACAAGGCAGGGTGGAAAATCTGGCACAGGCAAACCACCTGTAATTTGGCAGCTAAAAGCTTTAGCCAGAGGTGCTGGTCCAGAAGGTAATCAGGGGGTTCAGAGACCTCCTCCCTAAGAGAGGACCACGCAACAGCTACTTAGGTGTAACAGCAATTTTCTGCCATTGATTGCAAAGTCAGTTCAAACAGGAAAAACGAACACCAGCGGTCTGATTTCTCACCTGATAAGAAAGTTTTCAGTAGTTAACCCTTCAGTGTCTAGTTGTGTGTAACAATAGTGTCTATATGATTGATATATATTATGTTCACAATGTCATACGATCAGGACTAGTCATTTGTTGAACAGCAAAAAAACAGTATAATTTCTAAAAACTAGAAACCCCCCCCCCCACCCCCTCAACTACTTTGCATTAAATTATAACCACTGCTTAATGTTTTAAACCGAGTATGGAAAGACTTTGAGACTTGTTTTATGATCAACCCTCAACCGATTTCTGAAACATTTGCGAATCACAGTGCTCACACTTAAACAGGAAAGAATCGAGGCTGATGCACAAGTGCACGGCTCTTTTGATCAACTAATCATCATGATGGGCTGCTGACAAAATACTTCATCTCCACATATTCAGGGAAACATTGGAGTGTGTCGAAAAACACCCACTTCATGTCATCAAGTCCCATTTCTTCAGCCCCTCAAAACGGCACAATCAAAAGACGGATTACAAAAAGCAGCTACAAGCTGCAAAGACACTCAAGAGTCAACTATTTTATCTTTCACACCATAAATCATAAAACATCTTCTTTTACACAATAAGTCATTATGCTGCTTTGATTGAGTGGGGCAAAAAGTGTTTACCTTCGACAATTTATTCAACTGATTGACAGGACAAGCTTAATTATGTTTTGATCTACAACTCATTTAAAGTGCAAAATAAGTGGACGATGTGTTTTGCTGGGCTTCAGACATGCTAGAGTAGAATTTGTCACGTGTTAAAACAAAACAACAAACAATATATGTACCTCTAAAAAAAATAAAACTAAACTGGAATATCCTGCTTTTATGTATCCTTGTGTTTATGTTTGTAAGAACAAGCCCAGTGTGTTATTTGGTAATAGTGATTCTTAAACAGGAGTTGTATGCAGGCTATGACTGGACTGGGGAATGTACAGAATGTGGGTTTGCGGTTTCGCTTGCGGATTAAAGCCAGCCGACTGAGGCAGGTCGGGCCTGAGGACTCGTGTACAAAAGGTAAACACCGGAGTGTCACAGGTCTGCACAGCTTTTCAAAGATAAGGAGTTTAAACTCTCTTAGGTAATGGAATCCATAGCTACCCATTATAGGAAAAGTCAGAGAGACCCCATCAAGACTAATATGTTTAAATGACATCTTATTTCCTTCAGACCTGAAGCCATTAGCACTTAAGTCCAACATGAGAGAAACTGCTCTATTACGCTACGTGTACAGACCATGATGGCCAAGGTAAATTATTCTAAATATTATGCAAAGTGTAATATTACCTTATGTCTCCATCAGTCCTCTACTATTAGTGACAGTATTCAGTGATTTACTGAAGGTTTTTATGTGTTTTGCCTATCATTGACATTCATAATGCTATGACTTCTGGATTTCAGAGGATCACAGAGGATAACTTGTAATAAAACTTATAACTTCACAGCAGACTTGTGTGACTCCCTAACTGTGCTTTTCAGTCAGAACAGGTATGGCTAATCCCAATTCCACGCTACAGTGCCTATGGTAATGTGCTGGGCCGCAACAACAAGGCAGCAATTATCTCTGAGACTAAGTGAGCATTGATTGGGCACAACATCTGCTTTTTGATGGCCCTTCGCTCGAGGGTTCGGCCTCACTCGAGGGGGAAGAAGAAAGAAAAGAAAAAAAAAGTCAGATGTGCTCACCTGAAATGTTCGGAGCCATTCCTGGAGACCCGTGGGTGGCTGGATTGAGGTTATGCGTCGTCTCTGTTGCCCCTGCCCATTGGCTGTTCTTATGTGGCCAAATGTGGTGGGTGTGGCTGGACATGGGACGATTCCTGTCGGGCTACAACGTGTATGGGGGGGAAAAAACAAACAAAGAAAACACCTTAAAAACGTATTACTTAATATGTTAGACCATTGGAGACTGGCCCAGGCATGAGAGAGGGCAAGCGAACACACTCCTGATCCAAGCACAGTAGATTACACTAAAATAACAATTATATTTTGGCGGCATTTCAGGGTTGCACAAGTAATCTTGTGCAAATATTTCCACTGCACAATTTTAGCAGGATAAAAAACAAAACAAAAGAACGTGACAATTTAATTAAACACTTGTGTCCATCATTGATGATATTCAGCAAACTAGGTAATCGATAAAAGCAGCCAGATAGTAAAATTATCTTTCCTTTTTACTCAAGTACCTTTCTTCCATTTCCACAAGGCTATCTCCTCATATGAACCACCGAGGGTTAAATTACTGGTTGGATTGTTATTATGCAGAGAAACAAAACATATATCTCTCCTGCTGACATGTCGTGATTTTTACCAGCTCAGCTGAAACGGTAACAGTCTCCCATACCTTTAAAACCGTTATAAATTCACGACAGCTTACGTCTCGGGGCCAAATCTCAATCATATGAGGTTTATCACCATCACCAAATTATTTACTAAAATATATTCCAAACTACCGGGCTTCCATTTTGTTCACTTCATTTCAATTTAATCAATGCTGGTCAAATGTTGTTAAACTACTCAGCAGCACTACAGTCTGCAGGCCTCTGGATTGTTGAAGAAACGTCTTTACAGCTGATTTCAACAAAAACAGATCAATGACTCCTTTCAGATTTTCAATATTATTATGAACCATATTTGTTTCAGCCTAAGGAAATGACCAGAGTGTGTATTTCTGACTTTGAGACATCAAAGTGTGCACAGTCCCACATATGTCTGTCTGAGGCCCAGAATCCACCAGCGTGCCTGGTTTTGAAAAGCAGCACAAGACTTCAAAGAGCACCAGTACGCCCTGGTAACACATGGGCAGCGGGAGAAAGCATCCAGTGGGCACCCTCAGTGCTTCAGAATCTGCTTGCTGAGAGCAAAACGGGAAAGCTGGGGGTCGATTTCATTATTGATTCATTTTTAATGGGAGAGGAAGCTGAGACGGAGCCAGTTACATAGCAACATTTACACTTAAGTGGCTGTGTTCGGTTTGAATTTTAATGTGGCTACATGCGAACACGTGCATTAAATATTCAGGGAAGGGAAACATCTGGGACTCCTGGCTGGATGCTGCAGATACAGTGGAACATGAAGCAGCCTTCTGTTTGCAGGAGCAGGCAGCCGCTTCATTTCTTTCATAGTGGGTTTCGTCATTGCATGTGTAGCATGAAGACAATGAGAAACTTTCTTTACGATAGCATTTCCACGAAAATCTTTTGTACCACAAGGTGGTAAACAAAGCAACAACAAAAGGAAAATTAAGAGAAGGCGGGGATTCTTTATGGGTCAGATAACTTACCTCGGATACTCCGGGCCTTTGCAGGGTTTTTTTCCTGAAGGGAAAGATCGGACCTCGGTGCCATGGTCCAACTTTCTCTTCATCTGTGAGAGAAAGAAAAACAAAAAAAACGTGAGAAACCCAATAGCAAAACACATGCGGGATAAAAATTGAAAAACAATTTACTCTTTTGCTTGGATAAATCCATTTCCTCCTGATAGTGTTTGTCAAGAAACGCAGTCTAAATTGCTTTACTTTTTTAGTAAGAGCTTGCTTAAAAAGAACATTTAAGATAGGACATGGGTCAGGGAGGTTTCGAAAAAACAGCGGTGGAAGCTGAAAATTGCTTTTGCAAGTAACAGACTTTGTTAACATTCTGTCTGAAATTCAGCATATTAAAATACAGACACCATTGCCTTGCTACAGCTTTATGCAAATTGAAAATTAAACTTTAACGCACAGGCCGAGATATTCCCTTTATACACGTTCCATAACAAAGCACAAAGACGCATCCAACGTGTAGGTAAACCAGCTTTATGATATGAAATGGGACTGTACAAAGCAGGTGTTATGCAATATTGGGCCTTATTTGGACTGTTTCATCTCGATTGCTGTTGACAGCCAAACACCCAATCATATCCAGAGATAAAGACATTCACACCCAAACCTCCCAGGGCACAGCATGTTCATGCACATTAAGCAACCAGAAAAGTACAAAAACTTTTTCCACGGAGGGTGTAGCAGGCATATTTTGACACTCAAGTCTGATTCACGCGATACCAAGGAAAAGAAAAATGACCGAGTCAGTTACTCTCCATCACCTGCATGTGCACACAGACACACACACAAACACACCAACCAATCCCCGTTACCACCTACCCTACTGCGCAAACAAAGGAGCCTGTGTAATGGCCCGGGCAAGCCAATTTTCTTCATCCCATGCCTGCCACTCTCTCTGGCAAGACTTCCCAACACACATGCAAGTGATCACCATCTCATCGCCAGTCCCTCATGAATAAACAAGCCAGACGAAGACGGGAGGTCTGTATATTAGGGCCTGGCCAAAATAAGATATACAATGAGACAGTCAGGAGTGGTTCTCTCAATAATTAAACCCGTTTGTGTTGAAATTAAACCTTACTCAGTTGAGAGGGAGAGGAAAACAAATTAACCAGACATGAATAAAATATTTCATCTGGTCTTCAGTGAAAGCGGTAACATTAGCAGCACAAAGGTGGTTCCACTGAAGGGAACGCAACTGAAAACTGATTTTAAACCCAAAAAAATACATCTAAATAACTGCACAATTCAAAAAGAGGAATATGCAGGCAATCTTTTCATCGTTATGACACCAATATGCAAAATCATAAGTCCAGTCCTCAAAGCTTAAGTGACGTCAGTCATCCGTTTGACTCCTGTAGTTTGATCTACTGTCCAAACGACGAACTTTGATTTACATTACCATTGGACAAAAATAAACTGCACAATGTGTGGACGCTTTATTTTAAAGGCATTATGCAGATACACTCTTCTCAGCAGCTCTAAATTCCCAGAGTGGCTCCTCCTTGGCATTTTCCCCACATGATTACAGTAATCGTGGCGAAGCGATTCAGGGTCCAAAGCGTTCTGCAACAACTTGGGAGACAGTTTCAGTCCAGCCTGTTGTGCGGCGAGACACAACCTGTACTGGAAGGAATTGTTCCTTCTGCAGATAATGGCTTGTGGTAACCAGACGCTAAATTCAAATTTAAACTTTTTGCTCTGACTGAGGCAAACAATACTCTTTTGATGCTTTTTTTGGGGGGGGGTGGGGGGTTGTTATTGTATTATCACATCCTGCAAGGGAAAAAACTAAAAAACGGTACTGGGTATTTGACTCCATGCTGTCTGGCTCTACAGTTGCATGATTACATGTCTCCCCTCAAGATGTGTGCTTTGTTGTTTATCACTATAATTTCGAAAGTGTCTTTTTCTGTCCCTGTCGGGGAGAACGGATGAGTGTTGACAAACCCGGGTGAGGAACCGGGAGACAAAAACTAGCAGGCCATCAGAAACCTGCAGCCATGAATTAGTAATCAATACAGCGTTGCTACCTCTGGGTTTGATAAGGATTACATGTTCAGTGCAAAGAAACGACTGACAGACGACAACCAAAGCCTGAGCTTAAACAGGCATGTGGACATGATTAGCACACCAACGTGTTGTGCAGGTTAGATGCCCCGTGGACTTTTGACTGATACGACCAGTGATTTCTGATCTTTTCCTCTCAATGCAGCTCGTGCGTGAAGGTGGTGAAAGGGTCAAAGGAACAGCCATAAATACCTTGAGCAACTCACGAGGGAGATGTAAAGAAAATGAATGAGGTAAATTTGCAAAAACAATGCACCCGCAGTTGAAGTATCCAACAGGATGAGTATCTTTTCTGATAAACTTTTCTATACCTGAAGTACATCCTCTTGACAAATACCCTTAGGGAGTGGTGATAAAATATTCACTTGTTAAGATCTAGCTCTTAAACTCAACTGCCTTGTTCTTAAAAGTGGTGATCTCACTGCAATGGCAGTTCAGTAGCCACGGAGCGCCTGGGTGTGTGTATGCATGCAGTGGGTGTGAGCGTGTGGGTTTTGTGTGTGTGTTTCCGAGTGTGAGAAAAAAAGAGAGAGAAAGGGGCGAGTGCGGGCTTTCTTTGAGTGCATGTGTGCCCCTGCGCGTGTACATGCAAGAAAACCTCAAAGTCAACATAAGCACGAGAAAGAAGAGAAGGAAAAAAAAATACAGTTTAAGTCGGCTCCTCTTGTGTTTAAGCATGGGAAAGGTAACCAGAGATCGGAGTCTTTGTAAATCACTACCAATCAGTCGTCACTGCTTCCCCCAGCTTCGCCTTCCCTATCTGGCCAAAAGCACGACAGATGGATGCGCGGGGAGTTAATGATATTTTAAAGATAGCAATCACTCTTACATAATGTGTTGATTCATTTCAACAGAGACGACATCCAGCAGCATCAGTCACTCCAAAATCCTATTCTCATTTTCAAATAGTGTTTCAAGCGGCCATGAAAGAGTTTTCCTCACGTCAATCAGCATTGTCAGGATACACAGACACACTTGCAGTGTCGAAGCTGGCCATTTTGAAAAGGACCGGCTCTCTGAAGAGCTGACCAAAGAGATGGGTTTGACTTTTTTTTCCTCCTTAAAAATATAATGGTGTTTTTGTTTCAGCTTGTGCCGCTATGAGCAAAGCACTGAAATATTCAGGCCGGCTTCAAACCTCCGATATCTTAGAATGAGTACCTGCACAGAATGGATGGAGAATACAAATGAGCGAACATCTACAAACTGCGACCCACTGATTGAAAATGACATTCCCATCTAATTATTAGGATTAGCAGGCTGAAATCCCACAAGACGAGGGATGTTGAGAATATGATTTTAAACTGTGCTGTAAATAATTACCATACCCCTTCACAGTGGTGTGTCGAATATGACATTTTATGAATTTTGCTCTTTATTTGCAACTGAGGGAGCGTCATTATATGGCAGACATCCAGCATAATACACTCAGCATCCTTGAGGATGTTCTACCTCACGCAGTCTGACACAGTGACCCATTATCTGTGGCTGGAGCCTGAGGCAGAGCGTACAATGTCAGCAAATGGGCTACTCCAACAGGCGAAGGCAGACTGATCACATGCATGCATCTCAAGCAGTCACTTTGGCCGGTGCAAGATAACCACTGCTGCATAATGTGGGACAATAATAACCCTGCAACCTGGGGAGGATTGCAGATGTGGGGGGGTTACCCATCTCTGTGTTCACAACTGCTATTTGATGCACTTGAAGCGAGTGTACGCTTAAGCCTAGATGGGAGTGATATCAGCCATATGCATGATGAATATACGGTGCAAAAGCATCTGCAAGGAAAGGGAGGTCTACGGTTGATGTACAGGTGCAGGGCGCATCCCACCAACACGGAGGCAAAATGGGGTCCTATGCGTTCACAAACGGGCGAACAGCCTATATGATCACATTTTAAACCCAGCAGAATTCAATTGCAACACAAGTGATAATAAAAAATTAAAAGAAACTGATCTAATTGAAAACCCAAATGACCGCAGCTGATTAGCGACTGAGCCATTTATTTACACAGCTGAAGTTAACTATGAAGGAAACGGACGCCGAATCGCGTCGCGGCACTACAACATTTTACGCAGCGCAAAAAAACAACAAAACCCCACAACACTGAGGGCCGGGGCAATTAAAAGCGACGTCTCCGGGGGTCCGCTCCTCTGCTGATCGTCCTCCGCAGTGTGGCCGCACAACGTGCCCGCGAGAAGCGCGTCAAACGGAATGTGGGCGACAGCGCGAGCCGA
Organism: Lipophrys pholis; assembly: GCF_963383615.2. Lineage (NCBI taxonomy): Eukaryota > Metazoa > Chordata > Actinopteri > Blenniiformes > Blenniidae > Lipophrys > Lipophrys pholis. The sequence continues at coordinate 25,789,614 of NC_137628.1, forward strand.
GCATTAAATAATAACAGGAGGTGGGGATGTGCCGGAGGTGACACGGCGCTCGAGACGAGCGGAAATCCTTTACTCACTTTGTAGAAAATCATCTTTAAAGTGCCGTAGAACCCCATCGTTGTAATCCGGTGTGTTTTCCTTCCTTCCTCTTCAGTGGCAGTGATCGGTAAAGTCCGGATGGGCGCGCGCGGTGCGGGGATCGCAGGGACAGCGTGAGGGCAGCGGACTCTCAGGTAAATCCGACACCGTCTCTGGTGTGAACATGCTCGGGCACGTCACCGGACTGGCGTGTATTGAGTAGATCCCCCCGGTGAAGGCATGAGGAGGGAGGGAGGGAGAGAAAAAGAGAGAGAGAAGCTCCGACCGGATCACGTCGACTCGAACAGGGGGCTTAGGTCGGCGGGGCGAACAATGCGATGCGACGATCCCGGAGGTTCGTGCGCCTGCGAGCAACCTCAGCGAGCAGATATGAAGGGGGAGAAGGAAGGATGACTCTCGGTCGGAAGGGGGAGGAGTGGAGAGGAGGGAGAGCGCGTCAGAGCGCAGAGCAGAGCCTGCCCTCTTCCTCTTCACAGGCTGCACGACGGCTCCCTCCGAACGGGATCGGATTACAGCCTCCCCGGTGGAGACGACGGGAATGGTGCAGTCCAACATTCAACACTGTGCGCAGCGCATCCTCCGCGCGCGCTGCGTACCGGGTGGGTGGGGGTGGTCGCATCTGCGTAGGGGAGACCGGGCGGGGTGCGCACTTGTCACGTATTTCCCATCAAAGGTGGAGTCCCACTTGTTGCAACCAGAGCACACCATCCCAAAACCACACCAGTACCCCCCCCCCCCCCCATCCGAGCCATCATTGCTTCTCAATCACTCCATGTGAAATATATTTAAATGGAGACTGACTGCACGAGTTTGCAGTGGTGCAAAGTATTGCTGTATTCTGAATTTCACTGCATTGTACTTTTTCACAAACAGAAAATCCTTCTAAACATCCTTTTCCCCCTCTTTGTGGTTTGATCATAGATTATAAATTCTCCTAAATACCTCAAAGGTTTCTCTCACACTCCCCTAGTCACAAGAAGTAGATTTTTTTAATTAGTCAAGAATATTGGGGTTGTTTCAGGTTTGGGGCGGCATACAGGGCAATTTCATCTCAACTTGACAAACCAAAGACAACTCAACAGTATCACAATTTTTTTTTTTTTAAGAGTACTAAGAGTATATTATGAAAACATCTTATTAATACATCTCTTTGGCAAAATCTGAAATGAGGATTTTAAAGAAAATAAGTGCAATTTCTATATTATGCAATTTTAACAGATGCTTCTTGGAGCCAATGTACAGTCAAATGTTCCCAGATTAAAATTGGCTATCTAAATCTGACGAAATATATCTGAAATCCTTCCTGCTAGAGTGTTTCCTTTCAAATTAGCATTGGCAAAAGCCGGCTCCTTCTCAGGGCACTGGGTTTTCACAGACTTCAATGTTATTCAAACGTAAATTCCTTTCTTGGGATAATTTCTTACACTTTGCAAGGTCAACCCGTGGACCCGAATGAATCCTCTGGGAAGCCGGATTTGGTCCCGGGGTTATATGTTTGACACCTCTGCACTTAAGTGGCCACTTAATTGAGTACACTTTTAGAATCTAATGGGATCCAGTACAACAGCTTTGCCATTAGGTCTGCCTTCACAGAGGTCATAATGTTCAGTTTTGCTTGAGATGGAAAGAGAGGTTGCAGTTGAACTTAAATAAAGTTCATGACTGAGGTTGTAGTTAAGCACTAATGTTGAGCTGGGCTGCACTATATTGATGCATTTCTTACGTTACGGCCATCTCAGTATAACAGCACCATAACTGTTTATTTTCAGACCCGTATTGTTTACATTTTAGTATGGGAGGCCATGGATGACCGCGCAGTTGACCAGACTAAAGGAGCACTGACAGCTTCACAACTACAAGCTATAGCGAGGAGCTATACCCTCTTTTTTTCTTTTGTTTTGAAGTTTGATAATTTGGACAAATTGACAACTGAAAGCCATAAACCAACTGGTTATCATTGATAAAAAGTGACATTTCAGAAGAGTCCACTCCATGCGTGAATGTGATTAACGATGTAAAATGCTTTGGGACTGCTCACACAGTTGAAAGGTGGTGTATAAGTGAAGTCCATTTACCATCTCAACAATCCTGTTTCCCTCAGCAAAAATGCTCAAAGATCCAGAGCACACCATTACCTTCAAAGGATATTTGGCATTTGTCACTCTTGACCTCACAAGACATCGTCATTAGGCCATGGAAACGGGGGACACAATAAAGGGTCATGGGAAGGGCTGTGTTCACAGGAGATGGAGCACTGAGATCTGGCAGCCTTTCAGATACTCCTGGCTCACACCTGTAATTACCGAGGGGTGGGGGGTGGGGGGGTGTTCCAGAGCCGGCAGACAAAAGAGGTCCGCTAAAATTGGGAGGGAGTATTGTTCAGTTTTTAAACAAGTCATCGAAGAAATCAATACAAGAAATGACTCCAACAGGCTTTAAGGGTGCTCATTTACCTATAAGTTTGTAGATTAAAGCCAATTATCGACCGTGAGACATGTCGTTTGTGTTGAAAGGTACAATCTGAGAGGGTGAGGCAGGTGTAGTGGGATTTGACTTGATCTCAGCAATGTGTCCACACTTTCTCTGCGCAGACAAAAGACCACAAATCAGTGGATGGTGGGATGCTGGGGGACAGACCATTTTGAGCTTTGTGTGTTTAAGGTGGCTCTCATGAGAAAGGCCCTCTTGATGCTCTCTGCCGGCCCAACCTTTACACAGCACATTGGAATGCTTGGCATGCGAGAGGAGTTGCACTGTGGCCTTTGAATGGGCCGTGGCCTCCTTTGTCGCTCTCCTTCTGCCAGTTGGTAAAGCATTAACAGCCCCCCCCTTCTCCAAAATACTGACGACGACCCCCCCCCATCAAAGCCACATACAACGCATGTGAATCCCACTGCGGTGGGCTGCAATGCTGCGAGCGGTGGGTGTCTTCCTTTCAAAGCCAATTAATTTTTAAACATCTTGTTCATCGTAATCAACAAACTTTCACGTAATGACTCCTCTGTCAGACGCTGGGTTCCCTTTTGCTGCAGTATTTCAACAGAGCAGAATGCAGGAAAAATACGCTCATTATAACACGGTGCAGGAGACAGCTTGTGGGGAAATGCAAATGCAGTCTCATTTGACTGTGCACAAATAATGGACAACATCAACGCCAAGGTTTCTGCATCCTGACTCAACAGATACCGAACAAGCCTGCAGATAAGATGAGCATTCGTGAAGGTTTGACGCATGAGGACATTTTGGCTACAAATCCAGATAATCCTCACTTTTAGCGGCAAACAATTTTTGGATTATTAAACCCGACTCCGTAAAACACAGAAAACTGACAGCATCAACAAGCAAAACACCTAATACCATTAACACGCAACAATATTTTTTAAAAGGAGGAACAAAGTACAAAGTCACCATTTGGAAGCAGAACACTCAGATTGACTTAGCAAACATTAGCATTCAGTTAATAATGAAATGAAGTTTCATTTTGGTTGTTTACATTTAACAATTGTATATTCCCTTAAAGAACACAACCAAAAGATGGTTTGGGCAGAAGCAATGCTTTTTTTTTTTTTTTATCAACTCAACAACAACAAACAAACTTTTGCCACTATGCTTACCTTCATCTATAACCTTCTGTAAAGAACATTATTAAAAGCCAAACATGGATAAATTATATGGTTATTTAAAAAAAAAAAAACCTCTTACAGCTTCTAAAAACATTTTTGTTTCCATTTGAAAATAATTGGAACCATTTAAAAGTGTTGGTAGCACCAAAAAAGACATTTAAAAATGGCAATTGTGGCTTTGAGGAACCAAAAATTACACTTGAGACCCAAAAACTAAACCAGACAATAATCTGCAGATGAACAGATAAATTTTATTCTTAACTGAGATTAAATTTTGCCACAATCGTGTCTTCCGCGTGACTAACTGTAATCCTTTCAACATTAATTAATAAGAGAAGTAATGAGAGAATTATAGGTTTAACAGCTGTTAAGCGGGATTGGAGGGATGCCACCGTAACCATTTTCAATCAACAGATGCTCATGGGGGGAAAAAAGCTGCTTTACAAGAGGAAAGGGAGCATTCTTGAGGAAATGTATAATATGAGGTGGCGAACTTGGGAGGAGGAAAAATACTTCTTGGGCAGCGATGCATCACTAAACGGGGCCTTGTCATTGTGTGATTGTCCTCTCTGAAGTAGAAAAAAAAAAAGAAAAAGAAAAAAAATTGATAGAGGGGGTCTGCATTCAATAGATTTTCTTGGTGAAGTGAGATCCCACTCCTGGGGTGGACAGATGCGATGCATGTGGGGGGGAGGTTTGATGAATAAGGAAACCATGGATCATGGCATTCTACAATAGACAATAATAGCATCATCTGCATGGTGTTGAATTAACATATCCGACAGCCACCCACGCGACCGAAACGTTCAGCTTTGAAAGGGTCAGGTCAAAAAAAAGAAATTAACGGAAGAGGCAGAGGTATCTCCATTGTGACATCAATGGGGTTCATTGAGAATAAATGGAGGACAGAGGTCAGTATTTGCAATTATTGGCAATTATTTAGAAACCGGAGTCACAAGCAGATGCAGCATTTTAAGAGTGTATACAAGTGGAGAGGCTTTAGGAGAATGATAGGCAGTGGCTTTCACAATGGGAAGGAGGGAAATGTATGGCATTGTTGACACAAAAGAGAGAAAGAGCCAGTGTCTTGCGTCGTTACCCCACACAGGCGAACGTTCACCTACTTAATTTTTAAAAACAACAAGAGCAAGTGGTAGCACGAAATAAAATACAGATACAAAATCCAAATGGGAAGTTTTCCCTCAATGGTGGTAAAGTTCACATTGGATCACAAGAAAAGGTTGTGGTCCAATGCCGCTTGATTCTACTTCAACGGTGCTCTGGAAATCGGAAACATAATTTCCGATGAGCGTCAATACAAGACATTCAAGTTGCCCTGTAGTTACCATCCAAATTCACAGTTTTACTCCTCAAATGGAAAAATCTATCAGCGTGTGTATTGAAAAACAATACGCACAGAAAAGCATAGACTTTCCTATCAAAAGAAGAGTTGTGACTGTCCTACTGATGTTCGAACGAAGCTATGGCTTCAGGCTGAGATGGAATATGCTCGCTTACTTCTTTAGCAATTATCCACACAATCTCAGGAGAGGACCACAATGTGCATATCCTGGAAAACTGCAGCTGTTCCCAGTAGAGAACGCAAGGACACGTTGATGTTATCTTGGTTCTCAGTGTTCTCATAGTCCTGCTGAGGGTATTTAGAATAAATTAATTAAAAAAACTATATAGGTAAAGGATGGACACCACTACATTGGCTTTCTCCAAGTGTTGATTTTGTAGTGATAGAGGTAATGAAGTCCAAGTAATCAATGACTGAATTAGTTTCGCTTTACGGTTAAATGACTATGCTGTCCATTCCTGAGCATCCTGCCCAAAGCTTGAGGCCATCATCAATGTGCCAGAAACATACGTGAGGGGGGGACGGCCTCAGATCAGCAGAAACATCTCTGACAATGTACAAGCGTATATTACACTATATTTGCACTGTATATACAATGGCGGAAGACATAAGACAAAGCTTTGAACTTTCTGAACATTTAGTCGAAAACTTTAGAAGCAGCCTTTAGGCCATGCAGAGGGAGAGTAAAAAAACTTTTCTGTTAAGTAACTTTCTAGCACAGTATACCATAAGTACCCCAAGAAGAGGACACGTCCATACACCATGGAATAGCACGGTGTACAATAAAACGGGTAAAGAGCTTTTCTTCTGTTTCTAATCTCATTTCAATGAGAGGACTATCTGGTTTTGCATTTGGATGCGGCCTGAGCCGTCATATCTCATTCAGAAATGAAAGAGGGTTATGAAAATGTGCATGATGAGCCAGGTGAAACTTGGCTGGGGCCGGCATCAACATTTACACAGAAATGAATAAACCTCTTTAATCATCCAGAATTACCATTCTACTTCCCAGATTATGCAGAGTGTGCCAATTTGTTGCTGCCAGGTGGTGTCTGTCATCTGTACATCCCTAAAACTGCTTGCTGAGAAACACTACACCGGCTTTGACCTGAACTCATGACAGAATCATGCTTCCTTGGGTATTTTCATTCCCTCATATCGATCTCATCTTCAACACCACCTAACTGTACCATCCATTGGCTGCCCCACTTGTTGCAAAAAAGAAAAATCCTCTCAAGTGAGATTTGATCTTTTTCTAATTCAAAAAAATCACAGGATGACATTTAACATAATGTTGCCTAGTCAATGAAAGCAATTGTGTTGATCTTTCACCTTTTTGCCATTTCCAAATTAATTTAATCCTTGTGTGTATAGATTGTAAAGACATCTTCCTTTCATGTTCCTTCCGGCTTATGGGGTCGTGGTAATAATATGGATGGCAGAGAAAAGGCGCCTGCCACCCACACTTTAACCACAAATAAATGTAAAAGTTTTTACGCTGAAAAATAAATAAATAAAAGGGAAAAACCTTTCAAAACTGTCAGATAAAGAAACCCGACTCATAAAATGCTAGAAATAAGAATTCAGCTGACCGCGAGGTCAGTGATAAAAACTGATACGAATGGTCAAAACTTGTATTGCATGTAAATCTTTGAGATACTGCATCGAAAAAAAGCAACCTTTGACCACCACAACCTTTGAAGCTTTCGTTGGGATGAGTGTGTGCCAAATCCATGAGGGCATTCTGGAGAAATTGGCTTAAACAAGCATGAAACGGATGGACAGGGAAAGATAATAACTGCTGGCCCGCAGCTGTTGCTGGTGCAATGATGTAAAAGAAATCAGAGGGCAATAAAGTCAATTTCACAAAGCAATGAGTATCGTATTGTTAGTTTTGAGGAAAAATATCCAGAGGGGTGATCGGTGTGGAATTTTGCGCAAACATTTATGTCCCACCCAGGGCAAACAATATTCACTCTGGCCATTCCCCTAGTTTTGCATTTAGTGTCCTCCCCATGCCAATGTTTCTCCATCATTTGCCACACACCTGCCATAAAGTAGTTCAACATGAGCTACAACATGGGAGCAACCATATGGGCCAAATTTTATACAGCCTGGGATCCCCACGCTGCTTTCCACTTGACAATTTCTCATTTGTAGTCCTAAAAATCCCACGCTGTGCTATAGACTGTGCATTTTAATACTTATTGTCAAGTTCCAACAAGTAAATTAATGTCATTGACTATATAAAGTGCTTGGTCAGGCACTTTTTCCCCCCACCAGGTCATGAAATCCATGCATTTGAAATGATACAACCGTACACCGTCAAAAACGCAGCATTTACACTGTGTTACGGTGGGAGAGGAGCTCTGCATTCAAAAATAGTTCAAAGTTATATGCCAGTGGCACTACTAATAATACTTGAACCTCCCCTGGAAGACACAGTGGAAGCAGAGAAGCAAAAGAGCTTCTGGGGGAGGGTGTCATCGCTTCAGTGATGTAGCTGAATAAGTTTCCTTGAAAAGTCAATGAGTGCTGCTGTGATTGGATGACCCGCAAAGATCATAACAGAGCAAAACCTACCTTGGTTTTTGTTTTTTTTCTCTTTCAGTATACGACCAAAGAGCAGAAAGAACAGAGCAGTCCTCCTGCTCTGGCAAGATAAATGGTGTGGAAGTTTAACAACCTGTAGACGGATGGCGTTCAAGAAAGAGGAAGACAGGATGAAGATTATCAGACAAAGCTTGGAAAGCAATTTTGTCCTGCGGATGAGATACTGTAGCTGTTGCCTCATCCGTTTCTGAGGATCCAAGCTCAGGTGAATCCTTCTGGCAGGTGAGTCTGACTGATGAGTTAATCTGGAAGGCATGCAGGTGGAACACCTTCCAAGCAAAACCAGAGGACACACCACTTACTCTCTTACTCCGTCAGTCTTAGTTGAGACAGTCAAGTTAAGCAGAAAGGTGTCCCCCCCCCCCCCCAAAAAAAAACCAGGAAGGGAAAAACATTTAATGGGAGCGAAAGTACGCGGCTCCCATGTTGATGCACAATAACATTTTCACAAAGTGAAGGACACATTTGATCTTGCTTAGATGTGTCCACTACCCATGCTGTGAAGGCGCGGGCTCTTGTCTAAATTGTCCGTTTGGGATTATTGCCATCTCAAATTGCCCAGCGGCAGAGTGGGTGATAGCAACCTCTTTAGAGCCCGACTTGACTGCCATCAAACTGTTACGTCTGATGGCACAAAGTAAGATTCAAATAATGGCTGTGTTTTCAAAGAGAGATCAAAAAGGCAGCACATGAAAGTTTAGACATGTTCAGATTCGAACACTTGCTGATAATGATGAATGATGCAACGTAACAGCAATGCAACTTGCTTGCAGGCTCTGGAGTGGACATAGCTACGATTTTACACATGGGTATATGCAGAAAATAAAAATTAAAGGACATGTGTTGCAATTCTGTAAGTGGTTTAACATTTTACCAAAACCATACTCCATTTATCTACAACTTTAATACAAGGTCTCAAACCATTTAAATTAACCTAATTGTCCCAAATCATTACTAAAAATAAAGGTTAAATAAAAATTGATAAATAGATGGTTTAGTCTACCTAAAATCAAAATAGATGTTAAGGTTCATTTATGGGATGATTATTTATTATATTAACAAATACCTGTGCAACTGTAGTGCATTAAATACAACTAATGGGTCAATCTTTTAATAAAACGTTTAAAAAGGAGTTATAATGTGATGAAATATAAGCCATGATTGCCATGTTTCATTTGCTGTACTACGAGAACTGATGATCAAGCACTTGGGCCGAGGCAATGCAAGCAACCTTTCTGCTTTGTACACAACCTGAAGAAAATACAACAGAGTAAACATGCTGTATAGAGGGAGGTGATTTGTACTCATGGAAAGTGAGGCTCGATGGAAGAGTCAGTGTTTCTGAGAGAAATGTGTCTCCCGTGATTTAAAATGCTACACGGGATGGTAAAGGTCAAGGGTCATAAATGTTTCATTTCAGAAAGGGCAAAAGAGCAGTGAACCCTGGGTGGCCTGCAAGCTTGTTTGACTGACACACACACGCACGCACGCACGCACGCACGCACGCACGCACGCACGCACGCACGCACACACACACACACACACACACACACACACACACACACACACACACACACACACACACACACACACACACACACACACACACACACACACACACACACACACACACACACACACACACACACACACACACACACACACACACACACACACACACACACACACACACACACACACACACACACACACACACACACACACACACACACACACACACACACACACACACACACACACAGACCATTTCTCTTAGGCAGTAATTTTACTTGATGAGGCAAAAATTCTCAAATGAGACACAAAACTAAAATCAACCACAGAAAATAATGACTTGACAAAATCCAGAATATAAATGAGAACGATGTCGGTGGCCATCATTTAGAGGTAATGGTGTAATGGAGGTGGTCATGGTGGTCTACTGATTAGCACTGATTATGCCCCATAGCAAGAATGCCCCATGTTCAAGCCCAGGTGGGGCTTTGCTGCCTTTCTGGAGTCTCTATAGCCGCTGTTCCACCGCGTAGTACGTGCCGGAGCGGGGCAGAGCAGGAGGTTACGGTACGGCAAAGCGCGCCCAGGACCAACTCTGTCGCGCGGTCCTACCACAGAAAGTAACGTAGGCGGGGTTGTGAACGACTCTTCAGATGTGTCCAGTGAAGAACACGGAAGCGGCTGGCTGCCGTCCAAGTCGTTCTCTGTGACTCAGGTTAAACTTTCTCATTATGAACCGCAGCGTCCAGCTCCAGTTGAATTTCCTCCTCCTGTTACTGAGAGGAGCGTCTGTATCTCGTTAAAAGACCACGGTGCTGTGTCGCGCACCGACGTTTCAATAAACCCAGTTAACAAAACAACCAGTGAGCGCAAAGCGCCGTATGCAAACAACAACGGGAGGGTTTACGGCCGATGAAATATTGAAATATTGCGGGCAAGTCGAGAGTGACGATCATCACTACCAATCAGCAGACGGCTGCATTGTCGCTCTTCCTCACAGACCCGTTCCTCGGTGCCCAGTACCTCAACGGAGGGGTAGCGGAAAATCGTAGCTGGTGATCGCGGTTTCTTTCCATACCATCCACAACTTTTTCAGTGGGACAACGTGAAAACCAGTCCCGCCCCGCGACGCTCCGGCACAGAAAGTGCAGTGGAACCGCGGCTTAAGTTCTTCCTGTGCTCCTGTAGTTTCCTCCCACAGTCCAAAGGCATCAATTTGAGGCGAATTGGTTCCTCTAAACTGCCTGTATGAGATTGATTATCTGTTTCCCTTTGATGAACGAGCAACTTGTTTATGGGGTACCCTGCCTTCACCCACAACCGGCTTGATCTGCTCCACCACACCGAGTTGGATATAGTGCGACAGAAGATTGATGTCATATCTAATGACGTATATAAAGTTGGATTTTGAATTTTTTTGGGGGGGTGGGGGGTGGAACATATTCCCTCTTTAAGAAGAAAGTTTTGTACAAATACTAATTAGGTCTCGTAATAACTCCTGCAGTTGATGTTACTGATGGCTACAAAATGTCCACTGAATACCGAGATGGTGACAGAAGACTCCCGACTGTGGACAAAAGTTAAGGATAAAGTCATTTATTTGCAATTTCTGCGTGGCACAAGCCTCAAGAAAAAGTTAAACCACAACCTCATGTTTTAATTATCCCTTCAACAAGACCCAGGCTGGTTCAGGACCACAGTTCAGCAAGGTGTCAGCCAGACTCTCAAAGATTCTACTTTTGGCTTAACCCCGAGGAAAAAAAAAAAGGGGCAGAAACTGGAAGCAGTGTTTAGGTCTCAGTGATTCAGCTCAGACTTTGCTGCAGTCTCTTCCTCCTCTTGCTGCCTCTGACTTGTACAGCTTATGACACATACTCCGAGAGTCCTCCTACACACTGAAACTACACAAACAACAGAACTGTTTTATTTCCTATCTTGCAGAGAAAGGACACAGGGAAAGTACAGTATATAATAACATTTGGAAAAGGAGCATCGTGAGCCTGTGTATGTGTGAGCATGTGTGTGTGTGTGTGTGTACATCTGTTGCTTTATTTGCTCATGCGTGCTCGTTTATGCCAATGCATAATGAATACTCGACAAACCCCCAAAGAGCCCTACAATAGGAAGATATAATGCACAGTCATACTCTTATGCACCAGATAGCGGAGTCCAAGTTCTGGGCGTGGGTTTATTATTGATACACCGAAAAGAGGCAGAGTGAGCGTCCAACTCAGATGTAATTTATTCTAAATGTGAGATGATCATCTACCATAACTTTTCTCAAGGCTTCCGCAGCTTTGTATTTTGTAAGGAAGGACAGACACGATTATTTTTCTCATACTGGCACAACATATAGATTTGAATTACCAATCCTGATGACAACATCTGTATTAAGAAAATATAGCTACTATTTCACATGATGACTGCCTGAACTAAACATCCTATATATATTCTCAGTTTTAGAATAGAAATGCTTTATTCATCCTAAAGGGAAATTCTTTAAAGATTGCAGAGGTTTGCGTTAAGCCGTCCCTGTATCACAGAGGTCAAATTGTAATACGATTTTACATGCAAATTTTAACCTTTTGGGGAAACGCACATTGTTGGCTGGGGCTGTCAATCGTTCCACTTCATCTTCAGAAAAGTGTCATTCATCTTGATGAGCTGTCTACCTTGAAACGACATGCAGCCCGAGGGCAAGCTAACTGGCATCTGTGGAGCTACTGCAGGCAGCGAAGCAGCAGATGGCATGAGAAAAGTAAACGTGCTTTCCTGTTTAAAATGGTTCGAGCACTCCCGGGGTTCGCTGGTAAGCGGGAACACTCAAAAGTTTTAAAGTTTGAAATAATGGCCTTTCAATTTAGCAAATCACAGAGGGATTGTTAAAAGACTCCAATCGATCATCCGGATGACTTACCAACAGCTGAGCGTAATAATATCACATAAAATATGTTTTAGTGACACTATCTGAGGGCTTTTGTCTCTTTGAAGGGATTAAACTCCACAAATTTAAGAGCTGTCGCCGCCATTCCTATCAAGCCATCTACTATTTATGTTGGGAGGATGGTTGTGCCACTTTTTATTATTTTTTTTCATTAGAAGCCACTTGACATGTCAGGGTGCCACTTTTCTTTTCCTGCTTTCTCCCCCCAACAAAGCGCCAACTCAGCCAACTGCCCAGTCAATGAAATGTGCACAAGGGTGAAAATGTGGAAGTGAGGCTGGAACAACTTCCCTAAAATAGACTCCCGTCCGCACAAACTGTCATACTCTCACAGCGCAAATAGCTTGGGTGGCTTCAGTGTTTTCAGGGAAGAAACCACACCGTCTCCTTTTCGTGGGATCTTGGCCCGTATTTTAAAAATAGCGGCGCAGAACTTTGGGGGTCAATACCGCACAGTAAACACAGAGAAAACTTAAGTAATGTGAACTCGGCTGAAAAGAGCTGGGACTCCACAAGCTTCTGTACACAGTCCTTAAACTCGAGCGGATTAGAGTCACTTAAATGTATGCTTTATGTAACTAAAGACTCAGACGGTATTTCTCAATTCCCGCTGATCGTTCAGGAACCTTCAAGCTGCACTGAGCATCTTCTGCAGAGGATGCGTAAGTCAACGGGCATCATCACTTTCAGTCACTTCTTATTTTTGCTGCCATGTTTCATGACCTTTCAGTCAAATTCAATCTCAAATTCAAGATTCCAAATGTCAGCCAAGTCAACCATCTGCTTAAAAGTAGCTCCTAAGGAGTGCCTGTCTTTCGCTCCTCATTTGGCCTGGGTACGACTTGATTTGGCCTTAAGGTAAATATGAAAGACATTTCAACTATAAAGACAGATTTTTTATTTTTTTTTGTACTACAAAAATGTCACTCTGAATTGTTGTGGCCCTTAACATTCTTTTGAAAGATGGACATTTTTTAAGGACAACTCAAATACACGGTTATTTTTCTAGTTCTAAAAAACTTGTGCAATAAACGTCATGTTTGTCTCAGAAATTATGCAGAAAAGGTCATTTCCAGGGTTTACTGTACTGAGGAAAAACACAAACATTACTTTGAAAGATCGTCAAGTACGAGTGAAACATCACATGATAATGCGACTGGGTTACAGAATAAGTGTATAATGCAACTTGTGCACACGTTTAACCCGAGGCTCTGGCTTCTGACTGGTGTCCTGCCTCCCGTTAGCATGCACTCCACGGATCAATATTCCTGACAAGCCAAAAAGACATCATTAGCAAAAACTTCCCCACCACAGTTCATTTATAGGAGGCGGAGCTCATCCCAGCAATTGAGCCTTGACCCTAAAGATGACCTTTAAATTTCACAATGGGGAGCCCACAATAGCCGCCATGTGCCTCGTGGTTTAATCTCCACAGCCCATCTGCTGCGGCTGCTGGCTGTGAGCGGAATCTGGGAGAGGAGAGGGTGGAGAGAGTGCCCAGCTTCCCTCTGAAGCTCATGGGTGTCTGTCTCACTACATCCTGTGGGACAGCTGTATGTTAATGTGCACAAGAGGCCGGGGACGGCAGCAGTCGCTGGGATTGCCAGGCAGACGCAGAACAAGGAACCCCTTCTCAGTGGGTAGCCAAAGGCATGAACTTGGCAGATTAGACATTCAGGAAATAAATAAAGCTCCATCACAGACAGGCACCCCACATCAACAACAACAACCAAACCCACAAGAGTGAAGAAACGCTCCCTGGGGAAGGAAAATAAAGGGGGGGGAGACAAAAAAGGAAAGGGTACTTCAAAAGTGTAAGTAATGAAAAGGAAGAATCTCTGTTGCCTTGTGGAAATTTAAATTCATGCTGTAATTAGGAAAGACAAGACCAAGAACAGAAATGTTCAAGTTTGTCTGTACTCAAGAGCTCTTATTTTTTAGTGAAAGGATTGCAACTTTGAAGAATTTTAGGGCTAAAATCAAGAGAAAGTCATTTCTTCTGTACTACTGCAAACATTTTTATCTTGAGATGCCAGAGATTGCTGATCTGTGAGAGCGGCTGTCAGACATTTAATGGAAGAGCTGCACAGTAAAACGTTGATGGTTGAGGAAAATGTAATCAATAATTCAAGGCCGGACAAGGTGCAGACCTAATCCTGACGTGAAGATGACGAAGGACAGGCAGGGGTGTGGGCAGCCGTGGAGGAACCCACTACTCGCCCCCACCCACTCTCTATCTGTAAACCGTTGCCTGGCAACAGGATTCGCTCTCACTGGCCTCCAGGCTGCACCGTGATGCCTCTGGCCTCGCCGAGGGAAAACGCTCTATTTTGTTATTAGAGCTGACCAACTCTGGCATCAGAAATCACGACTAGCTATTTATCAATGAGTCCAAAAAAGCTTTGGTTTCTTGGAAGTGTGATGCAAAATCAAACGGTGCCCAGTAGATGCCAGGAATTTCTTCACTGTATGTGTGACGATAATGTTTTTTACTAACCTTGCACAGATAACAAGCAGTGAACATCAGGCCACCGGCCCAACAAGCTGGAAACAATTATATTTAAAGGAAACGGCCTGTCCACAGTGCCTTCCTTTTTCTCTCTTTATTGGCCTCGCCATATGTCTCTGCTGCACTCAGTGACGATGCTGCTTAATTGTTATGCACAGGGAATGTGCATACAACAAATGAATTGCTACCAAATAGGTTCAGAAAAAGTCCTCATCTTCCATTTCTGCCTGCGTTGCCGTACAAATAAGATTAGAAGTAAACGTTCTGGTCCGGAAGACCAGGGCAGCAGACCAAAACGTTTAACTGTTGGGGGCTTTTCCTTAGTCAATGCACTTTATCAGCCAATGAATTATACTGCAGTGAAAGGAAAGGTGAAAGTCAAACAGTTTACCCAGTTTTTAAACGTATAAAAAAGATGCCAATCAGCAGCTTGAACTTAGACGTGTAATGAATTCACTTTATGATCCAGTGAAATTCATTGTAAAGTTGGCCACTAAGTAGAACATTTATGACAAAAGGACTAACTTTAGAATATATCCATTTGATTTGTGGAATTCTCCTGGGATCTCATTAGCTCTGGACGAACTTTGGAATGTGTCTTTGCACAAGAGGACCAGTCAGATAAGAGAATAACACAGTTCACGTAGGTACCAGATGAAGTCAAAGTAAATCATTTCATCGATTTGATGCTTACTCTTATATTGCCTAAATTTACCGGATGGATCCCAATAGATTCGCAGTGCGCGAATGCAAGCCTTGGGAGTCTGTTTTATTTAATTTTTATTCGATTTTTCTGCCTTTACTACTGTTATGCACCTTGTGACTCATGTCTGGGAAAGCTGCCATATAAATAAAGTTCTATTCTATTTTTCTACAATGTTTTATCAATTAGTGAGGTTGGTTTTTTTTGCGTGCTCGACATCTTTAGAAAAGGGGGTGCTCTTCTATTGGGAACTGTACGGTAATATGACTACCTTTGGGGTTTCAGAAACAGTTACAGGCAAACAAACACAGGCAGCGTTTCACCATTTCTATAAAGAGAGCCAATATTGGATGGCACGTTATAACTACACACATTTGCCACAAGGCAGCAGTGCTCATGAGCAAATATTAGCATCTACCTTCAACACAAGTACTTAAATGCATGTGTTCCTTCCTTCAACGTGACTGAAATGATCAAGGTTTTTGTGGTTTGTACCCTTGACTCCTCAAGATGTCCCCGACCTCTCTGCTATGCTCACAAACTCATTGTAATCACAGTTCAGGGCGACGGCACACAGATTTATGACTGTCGGAGCTTCTTTGCACTGTAACTATGTCTCCATGGTTTGTCAAGCGGCCATCAGATGACAGGAAGTGATGCTCCACAATATTGATAGTGGACTCTCTCTTTCACGGCAAAGATTAAGGGACTGAACTGTTACCAAACAAAGCAAAGATAAAGTCAACGGACGTGCATCACATTTCCCTTTAACGCTGGAATTCTATTGAAACTGGTGATATTTTCACATTCCTCTGTATGGACTTTGGGGAAGAGGTCAATTCTTAGCTTGCAAATGCTGCCCCTCTTAGAATTGGTGAGCACAGGGAAACTAAGTTGGTAGCTGGCGCTGACTTGGCAGGTGCATCTACAGCTGGCTGGGGGCGGTAGGGCAGCAGGAGCAGCACAACCTGGCCACAAGGCTCTCGGGCGGCCCCATGGGCTCCCGCTCTCCCACGCTCATCACAAATTAAAGAGGCCAGTCAGACTAAATCAGCACTTTCTCCTCTCCGCTGTAGCATGCGGATGTTGTAAGGAGGTGTAAGAGAGGCAGTGAGAAGATCAGGGGCGATGAAGCATGAAGAGCACATGTGGGTGCTGCGAGCCTTGAGCAACTGCACAACATCCAACTTCATCACAGCCAACTTTCATATGCATGAGAACTTCATGGATTTTAGAACACACGATTTTGTTTTTTCTGTGGTTGAAGAGCTTAAAGCTGACATTTCACTCCCCTTCTGAAGTTCAGCAAAAGTGCCGCAACCTGCCTACGACACAGCATCATGAAGTAATTTTCTCAGAATATGAAAACAAGGGAAATTTGTGTGCATGGCCTCATCCAGTAAGGTCAGAGTGATTCCATGAAAGGGTCGCTTAAATAACAACCCCACATAGCTACTCAAGAGGCAGTTCAAACCAAATGAAATCTGACATTAACAGCAGGTTACTGACATCGCAGAGGACACGCATTCTTGTTTTGTTCTTAAAGTCTCGAAACAAATAACACCAGGGGAATTATCTGTAAAAGACAGAATTCACTAAAGTGTGGATAAAATCTGGTTCCATTAGAAGTAATGTTCACAACACTTGGGATTGTCAGATAGTCTCCACTGAGATTTGGTTTCTTTTTGCAGCAGCGAGTGTTCCGTGTGTCGACTCGGGGCGTTCGGGGCCACGATTCAGCGTCGGTCGTTCTCTATATCCATGCATGGAAAATGGAAAGACACTTAATTATGCTAAAGTTATGCATAAGCTTGAGGCTCACGCTGCATGAGTAGTTGACACATTGAACATAAAGAAGTACATTTAGAAGAGAGCAGCAGTGAAACAGTGAATCCGGAGAGAAACTTGTTATTTTCAAGATTAGTGTTGAATAATTACTACATAAGACATCAATGTGCAAAATGCTTGATTTATAAAAAGCATAATTTAGGAAAGATTTATACAGGAACATATATAACAAAGGATATAAAGGAGGGCAGCAGGTAGGTATAGAATATTCAAAATACCTTAAAGGTTGTCTGTGGTTATGAGAAGTTTGCGTGTCAATAGCCACCGAGACCAACAAGGAATATAAGGGTTATAATCGATGTGTGGTTCAGTGTGAGATGAGCCTGCAAAGTCTTCAACCACTCCCATCACAATGCAGTTATGTTTATTTTCGGTTTTAGATCTCCTCCAATAAACATTGCTGTAATTCACCTTGACAAATATTTTATGAGGAAGGAAGTGCAGACAATGTTTGCCGGGTCTCCAGGCGCCTTCAGACGAGTCGTCTCCTTTGGTTAACATGGTCTGACTCACAGAACAGTTGAAAAACTGGATTTAACTTGACACAACAGTACCCGGCATCAAAAACCAGCATCTGTATCACCCACAATGCAACACAGTGCGGAGGGTTTGGCCAGAGATTGTTAGAGGTAATGTTCGGAGCTGCTGTGCGTTACGGGGAGTCATTTTTCATTACATTTTGTTACAGTATACTCCATTAGAGAGGAAGGAGTCAGCAAATATGCAGAGACAACATTTCAAGGAAAACAGAATCGCAGGGGAAATGCCTGCCTCTGGAAGTTTACTTCTATGTAATTCAGGAATAGCTTTAATTTGACTAAACTTGTGCGTTTGCCTAAATGTGGCAATGTTTTTCCTGGTGCCTGCTGGTAAACAAGTGGGAGGGGTAACAAGCAAAGTAATGAGGCTGTCCTAATTACATCAGGGCTCAGAGTTTAAATGAAAGGCTGCGGATGCTGCTGCCGAGTCGGGAGACGCATCTAGAAAATCTAATGTAGCCATGGAATCTCCTTCATTCTCATCCATCACGGTAATGTAACAGGCCACTAACACACTGAAGATGCAGCTGCTCTGCCCGTCTCCATGCAAGTGTGCCTCTATGTGTGTTCATTTATGTGAGAAACCCATCATCGATTTTCCATTTTGTATTAGTAAATTAATCCCAACAACTTGCTCCTTCCCCACCCCAAATTCTCATCAGAGGAGAGGATATTGATTGGTTTGTTATACTGCCTTAAGGAGGCCATGAATTGCTAATCAAAATCCACATTCTGCGGGGAACTGCGGCGGGGCAAATATTCAATTCCCGGCCATGCAAAACAAACAGCGCTAAAGTGTTGGGGGACCGGCTGAGAGCCGCAAGTCGTGACCTTGTATAATTTGTTTCCATTAATTTGAAAATCCCAGGAATGGTAAAGTGTTTGTTCAAAGGCATCCTGTAAAAGTTTGAAGGAAATGAAGCAACTTTTTAAAAGTTACAAACACTTCCGACTTGATTTTTGCCATAAGCTCAGTTTGAACACAAATCTGAAGGCATTGCAACAGTTTGTGGTGATAAACCGATGAAGCTGTTTGGGTAAAAGCTGAAACGTCTTCCAAGACATGAATGACCTAATTCATGCCTCCAACCTGGACCATCTGTAAAGAAAAAACATTGGAAGGGCACATTTTGTGTGACTATTCACAAACTTACAATAGTTCAGTTTACAAGTATGTAAGAGTAGAAAAGGGGATAATCTGTTAAAACAGAGACGCTGGAACTGGGAAAGTGTGAGGGCTGCTCAAGGGCTTTCACAAATTGGGTCTAAAGATTATATTTTGATCACTTTACTGAGTCAATCTATAAGATTCCAAGTGGAATATGTCAATTTCTGTACTAAATCTATGTTGGATGTGACCACTCTGCCTTCAAATGAGGATTCATTTATTTTGCATACTTTCTGAAAGTGTTTGAGGGAGCCTGCAGAGAATGTTTTTAAAACATTTTTAGTGGACTACGCACAGCTCGCTAGTAGATACAGTGTGTTTCGGATCCATCTGTCGTCATTAATTATATTAAGATGCTGCATGTTTTCATCTCCTGTAAACTAAATCTGGAACCAATGAGGCGCCGTACTGCTGGTATTAAAAGTGAATGAGTGGCATTTATTTACAGTTACCTAAAACCTTTGCACAGCACTGTATTTGTGCACAAACAAAGCAATTTTTATGTAAAAAAAAAAAGTATAACATATCCTAAGTTGCCGATGGGTGAAACTACGAGTGTGTCGTATAATATACGGCACACTCAAGAATTCAAAACTCAGAAATCTAAATAACTTTGATGTCCCATAAAATGACAAACAAATTGAACACAGACTATAAAAAATTAGTGGCGACATACATTTCCTGTATCTGGCACTTAAAACCAGCCTCCTGCCTAATGCCTGAGCACTACGAGTTGGTGATAACACTGGAGCACACTCAGGGATTAAAGCACTGCTTACACACACACACACACACACACACAGTTTCCAGATGGTACTCCACTGTTGTCCTCCTGCAGCAAAATAATTTCCCTTCTCTCCGTGATAAAGCGTGTATACTTTGACTTATCCACTCAGTTGGGTGAATATGAAGATCAATGTTGGGAACTGAAATAAGACTCCTATTGTTCTCAATGTGGACGATGCTTTTATTCAACGGGAAGCCAAAGCTGACCTGAGCAGCAGAGATGCATATGTAGATGAAAAACGCTGTCCGACTGGATGGGGAACTACTTTTTCTCCCAGCGGAGATGTCTCTGGTTTATGGTTTTTGTGTAGCCTGGTGTGACCTCGGCCTGGACGCAGATGTGTTGCCTGGTAGCATATTACTCATGCTCGTAGACACTTGACTGAACCGCAAAAATGTCAACACTTTTATGGCAGTAGAAAAATGATCGGTAAATGTGTTGTTGCGCCGGTTGTTCCGATTGACCCTGGCATGTGAGATTAGGCGTACTGGAGGCATCAATATGGAGGCTAAAGTCAGAAGACGCTTTAGGACGCAGTGAAAGGTGGGGGATAGCATGGGTACTGATGAAAGGATAGAATGTGAAGTGTGGAATAAACCACACTGTTTATTTACTTAAGTTTCAGAGATCATTGCTTTGGGCAAGAACATATAATTGAAGGTTGGAACTGTTCATTTTAAACCTAAACCTGGCCTTCCTTATCCAAACAGTTGGATGACATGCTACAAAAGCTATTACCCTTTTGGTCCAAATAAAAGACGATGTATATTTTCCCTGTCAATAAGTGTAAAAGGGAGGTAACCTTATAAACGGCATCTTATCAAATTCAGAACAATTCAATTTACAAAAACAACATCCTTTTCAGGATTCCACACATATTTAGAATGATATAACAATTCCATTACATTAAAGGCCCAATTCTATCATGGAGAAATTATGATAATGAATCTACACTATGCTATATAGAGGGCACAGAGAGGGGGAGGAAACCGGTGACCCAGTGACTACCTCCGAGTGTCCTAGATGGCCTGCGATGACTCACAGCCTCACAGGGAAAAGGAAGTGCAGCGTCTGACACTAGATTGGAAGAGTTGGGGTGCACCAGGTCTTCAATGATCCCTGGGCTGGGCCACATCATATCATTGCGCCCCCCCCCCCCCTAAAAAAAGGCTGACGGCTGAGTGCTTTCCCTTGTGGAGCGCAGCTGTGACAGAGCGAAACAATACGGCAACATATCCTTCAAAGAATATTAAGCCACTGGCAGGAAATTAAAACTACAAATCACCGTGAGACTTCAGCTGACCAGTGAAACACATCCATGCGACTGGATGACGTGGACACGACAAGCTATTAGACTTTTACCTGACGCCATAATGCAACATTTTGAAAAATAACTGCACTCGTGAAAAACTATTCATGTCGTGTATTTTCAGACGAGTCCCTGGAATTTCTAAAACCCTTTTAAACGACAGTCAAAGTTTTAATTAGACAACACTTCTCAACAGACTGCTGCGGTTTTCGTTCTTTATTTTACCATCAAATTTAAGTTGTTTCTAAAACCACAACTTTCGCAAAAGCTATTGATCCTTCAGCGCTGACCCTTGTTGGGGAATCGCTTTCCTCGGATTTTTGTGAACAATTACCACTACATTAAATCTGCGGAGATGTGCAACTCCATAAGAGCTTCTCTAGACCTTTAATGCAGTACTGAGTGCTGCACTCTCAGTCATCATAACAATCTGGGCATTTATTGAAGCTCTTAGCCAGCAGTGTCTGCATGTGGAAAATGATTGAATAGGAGAGGGCTGGCACTTGAAAGATAACAAATGCGTGTCTAAGGGACACGTGGATGGTTTGTGCATAATTCCGGTAAAATGTAGAGAACAGAGACAGAAAACTAAACTGTTCAATGAGTATAAAGGTAGCATGAGGTGGTTGTGCCTTATTTACAATTTAAATGCCACAACAGAGGAAACAGAAGATCTCAGATACAAGCCGCAGCAACGTGGAGATAATCCAAAAAAACGCAAAACAACCATCTTCCTAGGATCAGCATTCGAATTAATACATGTATAAGTGTAATGCTTGAAGACTCACAGGAGTATTTTGAAAAGGGGAAGGTCCTGGATGAGACTGAACTCTCAACTGGTTTTGTTCATCTAACTTTTAGCTAATGCTGCCCCCTAGAGGTAACAAAGCACCATTTGACAGGTAACACACCCAGAGTGTCCTCTGCATGGGATCGTGCTCAGATAGTTGGAGACATCAGAAGAATACAAACAGACATGAGAAATAAAGTTATTGAAAGTAAAATATTTCTTACCTGTACACACAGCCGACCATACCACCGGAGACAACATAGGAATGAAAAAAAGCAAAGAAATATATTAGTGATGGGTTGTTGTTCGTAATACAGGAAAATAAACACACTTTAATAAATTTTCACAATGGACCTTCATCATAATTGTATTCAAATGACTACTAAGTGCTACAATCACATTAAAAATAACTGATTGTGTGAATTTGAAATTCAACACACAAACACGGGCTCTTAATGGGTAAAACAAAAACAAAAAGACTCAGAGGAAGTCTCAAGTGGTTATATAATAAAACAAAAACTGATGACAGAATTAGTTCTCCAGCGCTCATACAGGAGCAAGCTTTCTCGGTTTTGATGAGTGCTGTGGGCAACTTGTTTTGGGGAGCAAATACTTCAACTCTATATTTCAGGTGCTTTTTTGCAAATTATTGACATGGCAGAGGTAGAAATTAGTTTAACTAATTGGTGCAAAACCAAAGCAGGTGAAATCAAAGGTGATAGCATCACTGGCTAATGCTAAGAGTTTTGTGGTTGTAATTGGGATGAGCAGTCCCTTTGACTGAATCACCTAAACGTTACGCTGCAGCACAAGCAGGTGAAACTGAAGTCATTTATAGTTGAAAATAGCCCTTGTCCATATCGTACTTCAGCAGTGTCACAAGCTTAACAGGATCAGTCACACCGTTCACACATACATTTCCCCCTCACATTTACTCTCCTTGCAAAGCTGCAATGTAAAATGATTCCCAGTGGCAAAGTATTTGCCAAAGACTCTTTAATACATTTGCAATAGGAGAGTGGAATTGAACAGGAAGACAACCTCCTCCACCACCTGAACCACAGTGGACCGAAATGAAACCAGAAAAAGGTGAGCTGTAAATGCCAGGAGAAGGCTGTGAATCCGATGCAGTCAGTTGATCCAAACAGGTGAATCCACACAGACAAAGAGGAAAATGAGTCATTCTTCCTGTACAGTGAACTGTGAATGTGTCTCATTGCAGCAGCTCACTAAAAACCTACACAACTGCTGCTACGATAGAAGTATGGACAGCTCGGCCTTTGTGAGGTCGAATTGCAAATACTACAGAAAGGTGGGATCCACAGCTCGGTAATGAAGGCGTTTGTAGCGGGAGTCTGATGTAATGTGTAGGTGATGAAGCAATTCTCCTTTGGTTCATAGAAATCGATTTCAGTTTCTTGGTTTTTCTACCGATTGTGTAGCGCGGCGCCAACAGACATGGTCTCAGCAAAAAAGAAGAAGAAAAAAACCCCCGCTGTAAGGTAAAAGTAATCGCTCCGTTCGGCTTATAAGGAACAAACAGCGCTCAAACAATCAAGAACAGTGTTGTTGTGGAGTAGAGTCTGAAAGCGGAACATTAAGACTACAACTCCCACGCAGAAGTCACAGAGGTCTGCATGCTGTGAGAAGACAGAAGCATCTAGTCACTGGAATGAAACCGGAATTACTTTTGCCCCCCCCCCCCAAAAAAAAACCACTTTCACAACCACATGTTTTCTTACTTAGTTTTTACAGACCCATTTTGAAGTACCCTGCAGTGGAAACACTAATGCTCACAATAACATAACTACAGATGTACTAGAAAGACAAAAGACATCTATTCCCTGGAGGATCTCTTCAGTTCCCACTGCCTCACAAAAGCACAGCATATACTCAAGGACTGAACACATCCTGGATTTGCACTTTTTAAGCAGTTACCGTCTGGCAGATGTGACAGGACATTAAAGGCCAAAAACAAACAGACTTACCAAAAAGCTCATTTTCAAGGAAAGGTGCTAAAATACCAAATGAATTACACTTGGAAATCATGAAGCAAACATTACATTATGTAATGTTAACGCCAACATATCTTCTAATAGGTCGCACGCTTAAAAGATGAATCCAGAAAACCGGATGAATTAAATAAGTAGCTTTTCTGCCTCACAGGAGGAAGATGCCAGTTTCTGCATGTTGTTTACACGTTCTCAAGTAATGTGTATGAGGTTTCTCAAAGTACCTCCCTAAACATGGAAGTTTGAGGTTTACGTGCGAGTATGAACTCCGTTAGATTTTCATGGACCGGCGGTCTCTCCAGAGGGTCGCCAGCCGCAGCTCCCTCCACAACCCTATGCTGGGAAAGCAGGTGTGACTGTGAGCTCCTTGACCCCCTGCACTCGGGCGGTGATGAGACACATTCACAACTCTGCGTCAATGTAACTGTTTCTTCAGCCCAACACGTCTGGGCTTGCATAGGTAGGAGCAGTGAGAGCTCTCTTCACCAACACCCAGGCAAAAATGTGAGAGAAACCCAATGCAGACCGTAGATGGACTTCCTAAACCAGGAAATTGGGAAATAGATTTCACTTATCTTTGTCAATTTTGAGGTGTTTTATACCAATTTCACACTGACATACCAATGGGGATGGCCTAATGTTGCTTAATCATAGGTTTTGTTTTGAAATTATCCATTTAAAGTCAAACTTCTAAAGTTAGTCCAGTAATACAATGCGGAGTATTTTGAATCACTTGTGTAGAGTTATTTATCTGGATGAAACTGACAAAAAATACACAACCACTCACCCAGATACGCTATGCTCGGTGTGTTCTTTCCTTTTGTCTGCCACCCCTGAAAACTTTAAATAGATTTGTTGCGGTGGAACCTTTTCGAAAAGTTTCAAAATCAATCATCGTGTTGGGAGAAATGCTCTGTCATGGCGAGCCATTTGTCCTGAAACTGAAAAGCTCGATTTATTTGGAGGCAATGAGCAGCCCCATCCAGTGTGAAGAGTGAGGGCGTCAGTCCTGCAGCTCGGAGATAAGACCAGGAATCACCTTTACTGATGAAAGGAATAAGTGACTGAATGAATAAATGAATGAACGGAGAAGAGAAAAGACTCCGGCGAGAGAATTATGAAACCGAAACAAGATAGGCAGAGCGAGAGGTGATGTTTTTATGAAGAGTGAGTCAATACTCGGCCAGGCATGCAGCCATCCTCCGTCTGTTCTGTGCCCACGGAGGGCAAACTGCAAAGGAGTCATGAGTTCCACTTTGTTGTGCGAGTAATGACATAAAGGAGAGGTGTAACCTTGAAAAGAGAGGATACGACTTTGCATGGACAACGCAGATTCATAAATATTTTAATTTTCAACTGAAGATTAAAGACCTGAAGAAGCTACAGATGAATGTCCGAGTGAAAAGAAGAAGTGAGAAAGTGTATTTTGCATTTGAATGCACTTCCTTCACACAATCCTACAGGGGGCAATGCTGTGCAGCCAATTTTGGAAAAGTACCCATCCCTGTTGGGTTACTTTGAGGCATCAACAGTGCTAATGCCTCTGTTTACCTCAGAAACTCTGCAGCCCAGGATGAAACGATCGCCGCCACGATACGGAGAGAGAGAGAGAGAGAGAGCGAGAGAGCGAGAGAGAGAGGGAGAGAGGGAGAGAGGGAGAGAGGGAGAGAGAGAGAGAGAAGCTTTTCTCGCTGTATTACATATATGCCCTGCAGTGTTCAGATATGTGATAAGCCTTCAAACTCATTGATGCACTCCTGGAACTAAACCTTCCCAGGATCATATTCCATATTCTCACAGGTACCTGTAGCAACGAGGTCCGCCGTGGTTTTTACCGGATTGCTATTTCTGACGCGACTGCAGTCTCACTCGCCGGACACGGAGGTCCATTACGTCACAGCCAAGGTCACGTATGAAAACAAGCAGATTATAAATACGGGTGTCACGGCCTCAACCTGACGGCCATTCGTCGTCTCTCAGGCCCTGCTAATCAACGCAAGATGATGAATCGGGTCACTTCAATTAAATATCATCGCTTTGCCACCGTGCATCTATGATCACAGCCATTTGTTTCCCAGTCGCTACATGACTGTTTGACTCTATTTTTTTTTTTTTTTTTGTGAAGTAGAACTAAAAGGAACATACTCATGTCTGATTAAATGGATAAAATATATTTTTTTCAACAATTGGTTAAGTGGTATATTTACAGTTATGAAAGATGTAAATAAAATAAATGGGATTTACAGTAGCATGTAGCAGTCAAACATCAATTCTGCTCCTGATGACTTTCTACAGCTTCTTAAGATTCATTTTATGGGAATAACACAGATTATTGCCAAATAAAATTTTGGAAAAACTAAGGAAAACTGATTTCCACAGGAAAATTCAGTGTGGATTCAGAGAAACAAAGCAGAAAATATTTTTGATGAGATGCGTTTCAATTCTCAGAATCTGATTTCCTCTCCTCCTGTCCTCACTCTCTCTATTAAAAAAAAAAAAAAGTTGTGTAAGTTTTGCCCTGTGAAAGGCCTTGTATTCTACAGAGGGTGTAATCCTCCTGTCTTGTTGCTGAGCAAGTATTCACGTTTCTTCTTAACCCCAACAACAGACCTCAGTGGCGCCTGCTAAGGTATGCACACGCATGCACTCACCTACACAACCCCTGAATTTGTGCCGTTTAACTAATAAAGAGGCACTTGATCCTCCATCAACAGCAGGGGAATACTAAAGGGGCCCGAAAGCTCAAGGTTTTTGGTCTTTACAAATAGTCGACGTGAAGGGCTTTGAGGGTGTTTTCTACAGAGCGAACTGTTATCAAAGCAACACTGGATTTTTCCTGTGTTGTTGCCGATATCTCTCTATATTGAGATATGAGCCGAGTGTTTTCACCGTTCGACTGAATCAATGACAACACAAAAGCAATCTAACCTCTGTACTTCGGTAATCACTAATAATCAAGAACTTCTACAAGCGCTTACTAAAAAGGGAACATGGGCTGTCAGGCACTGTAGAGAAAGCCCACACGGCGCTGCGGCAGCACAACAGAGGATAAAGAAGCAGGGGGACCACACACCGACACAGACAGCAGGGTTCATACACAGATTAGACAAGCTATGCAGACAGTCAGTGGCATCAGTTACACTCAGCTTTCCGCCCGGAGGCCGTCTTCACTGATGGCCAGATTATGACGAGCCGGACACCGCGACACTTGCGCGTCTGGCTGAAGGTCAGCGATGAGAAACGTTGATACGCGGACAGCAGGAAAGGTACCGGACGGCTTTGGCTTAGGGAGTCAAATCGCAGCCGAATCTGACAGAGACTACTTGTTAGGAGCATCGGCGTCAACGCCGGTGGGGACAAACAAATATCGTCTCTATGGTTACAATCTTCAAATGAGTTGATCAGAACGGGAGGCCACACAACCATACATGAAGAAGTCATGGCAGGTTACTATGAAGGTGCTATGAAAGAGCTTGAATCACTGCAAGAGCAAATCATCAAAGGAATAAAATCGTGCCTTCTGCATTGAAGATTACGACATTATTCAAGGATTTGCCATTTTCACGTTAAGATCGGATAGTTGGCAGCACATTAGAGAGACCAAGCAACAAAACTAGCAGCAGAACATTTTGTGTAATTCAAATCATACAGCTTTACAGATGAACCCAAATGTATTTTTTTAAATATTTTTTCCTTTTTAAAAGACAAGCACATTTTTATAAATACAATTTTTTGATGACTTGAGTAGATGTGTGGCTGCAACATAAAATCCCTCATTTTGTCCCGAACACAACCAAATCATTTTCACTTTATTATTAATAAAGGGTTTAGGAAATTCGCTAAATTCATATTTATGAAAGAGAAGACAGAAAAATCTCAGAAGGATTCATCACAAACAGTCAATTTCCTGTTCATCAACTACTCCCTGAAAGTTCCAACTTCAAAGTTAATCGAGAAAGTGAAAATAAATCAAAGTATTTAACAGCAAAAACGAGTGTGGATGTCGTTCTGTTGGTGGACAAATCGACACACTTTTGCTTTGTTGGCACACAGTTGAAAAACACTTGAATATTTTTGTATCTATTAATCTATATTACAAATTATACGAGAATTACAACAATATAGATCACATTGTCCCAATACTGACAGAGTTGCAGATAATCACATTTTATGTCGAGCTTTCAAAGACCCATTAACTTATTTTATTGAGGACCCTTTTTTACCTGCAACACTGAAACCACCAAAACAATTAAAGATTGAGAAATTTTTACTTGAACTTTGACAGACATGGTAGCAACTTAGCGGTCAGCTGAACAGATAGAATGACTAAATACAAACTGCAATATATGCAAATTAGCACCCACACGGGTGCGTTACAACTCTTCTTTGCAAGAGTTAAGGAGAAACAGGTTTTACAACCACACGTCCACAATGGAACCAAACAGAGGTCAACTTCAGAGTCGGTAACTCAAGTGGTTTATTCAGCATGCAGCCTATTGAGCATCCAGTGACGCTGCATCAAGGAAGGAACATGTGTTTCACGCAGGCACGACGGGGATGAATTATTAAAGTAGAGATGTAGGGTTTCTTTGTTTGTGTGAAGACAAGTGTTTTACGTTGCTGGAGTTAAACCGGCAGCGTTTTGCATTTCAGACACTTTAAACAAGGCTGTTGGTGTTTCCAGAGCTGCTGTCTAACGGTGTGGAAAATGCCTGCTCCTTCAGCTGGGTGCACATCATCGCTTGACCAGTATGCTCTGTGTATGGAAGGCACCACAACTTTATCACACAATGCATCGCCCCCTTGAACTCGGGGGTTAAACCGGGCTGAAGTTCCCGGACCATGTGAAGCCCGCCATTAATGACAACTTGACACTGACGATTACTGTAAACAGAAAACTTGTGAGAGCTGCTGCGTGGGGTGTGTAAAATTAAAGACGAACACTTAGGCAGTGTTCACAAGAGAGTCACTTTTCCGGGGGAACCACACTCGCCGTTTATTTTGCATAGTTGTGCATTTGCTTATAAATCGAGGGGTAAACAAAAGTGTTTGGCTGATCCGGGTGTTGAGTAGCTAGCCGACTGGATCTGTATGCTCCCTGGAATGGGACTGCTTCTCAGAATAGCCAATGGCAGATGCTTTCCCTCTGTGTTATTTGGGGCCCAAGGGCAACGGAATCCACCCTCCTGCAGGGCCCTGTGGTACAGTCCCGACCGTCGTCCGTCGCCCAACCAGAGTCATGATACCTGAAGGTACCGTGATCGAATGACTGTGCATGGCAAGTTCGAGTGTTAGTGATTTATTGGCTACATTCAGTTGCTATGTGAAATGTGAGAAATGACAAACAAAAATCTCAAATAGTTTTTCAAAGACGACAGTGTGAGAAGTTTATCGTTAAGTCCCACAAATAGCAACTACGTCTGCAAAATTAAATCCTAAGTATTATTGCCTGTATTTTATTTCATTTCAAGAGAACAACATATCTTTACGCATACGTGCGCCGAGATTTGTGTACCTTCCACGAGTTTAAAAGGAAAGTGCTGCAAAACAAATGATAAAAAAGAAAAATGGGAAACTCCTAATATACAGAGAACATCTTTGAAAGTTAGAAACCTTGACTGCTTTTACTGAGCACTTCAACACCAAACGCAGAGAGGGATCTCTTCAACTTCACGCCAGCTTCACTCTGGTGCGTTACAGTGCATTGCATCAGTAATGCAAGAGTGTAAAAAAAAAAAAAAAAGAAAGAAAAAAGAATAAGAACTTCAAAAGATTAATTAGTTTCTTATCCTGTCAAACACAATATTCCGTTTGTGGCTATCTGCAAACAGAAGAAAAATGGTTACTGGGCCTGATTGATGGTGTTTGTGAAGCTGCGTGATGCCGTCGAGGGAGCTTTCGTTTCTTTACACGCCTTATCTACAGAGACCGACATTAGTAAAGGCAGCTGCTCCTCCAGGGCGGTCGGCTTATCTGAGGTGATGCACTGACTGCAACTCCAAAACGCCAAGGAGCGGCTTATCATGTAGACGTTCAAATTTCAAATTGAATTACAGCCAATATTTTCTACACGGAGGACAGTAATTTAGGTTACTTTAAATGAAGTTTGTGTGTGCATGGGAATACGACGCTAATTTTGTGTGAGTCTGCCGCGACAGTTTGTCATCATAATATCAAACCACTATCAAACCCCATTAAATAATCCTGTAAAAACTGTGAATATTACACAACTTATGCACCATTACTGTAACCATGGCACAGCAGCGAAAACAGTTTGAGGACGTCGTCAGCTCTGTACTCCGAGAGCACGGCCTTATCAAAATACGAACAGCAACCGAATTCTGAGCAGCGGTGTTGCAAAGGTAAAGTTAAAAAAATCAAACTAAACATGAGAAACTAAAGTCAAGTAACAATCTACATTTCGGTCATGGAAAACACCTCCGTCATAGGTGAAGCATAGACAAATAACACTTGAGCCTCTAGAGGTCAGACCATCTGATAAACAGCAGGATCCGATGTGGTATCATGTCACCCCGGTCGTCACGTATCGGCCAGCGGCACACATTTCCAACCCCAAAGCGAATACGGATGTCCTCTGTGTATCCAGGCATACGCTCTCAAAAATAGACAGGCGTGAATGAACGTTTTTAAATGTGGTTTTCCAAATCATTTGCTAAATATCTACTGGTCGACAGCATTTTGATTTTAAACAATTAGTCTGTTTTCATTGTGATCGTAGATGAGCAAAAGAAAACTAGATGGAAAATGTAAATTTTGAAAAACCGAAGTATTTCAGGATATGTCCTTAGTTTCATTATTTGTAATATGACGGGAGCATCTGAACCCAAGTACCAACATAACTACAAAACAACCACATCAGATTAAAGTAAAGACCCCCCCCCCACAAAAAACCAACAAAGCGAACAAAACACATTTACAGTTTTATGGCTGGAGTGAATGTGTCTATGGACAAGGTAAAGGAAACCCTGAGGCTGAAGCCAACTCGCTATAGAAAGCTACACACACACACATACAGCACCTGCTCAAACAGCAAATGCATCTTGCTGATAGCTGTTGATGCGGACATAGCTGCTATGGGCAAGTCAGGATTGCCTTACTCAACAGGCCTGCAGTGCTTAGGGTGTGGTGGGCAAGAAAAGCAATACCACAAACGAAAATGTCCTGCTGTGAATGCTCTATAGCTTGATCTCCATCTCCTGCAGCAGCTGGATGTCTATTCTGGCTCCCGGAAACGCAGCACCAATTCTCCTGGTCACATTTTAATTGGAAACTCGGGCCCAAACTATTTTTATCGGTACAATATGAGAATGTTTAAAGAAAGCGTGGGTTTCGCAAGGCATAAAGATAGAAGGAGCGGCCCGTTAGAGGAGCATCCTCGTCCAATTGGACGAGTTAATTAGCATTTGGGGGGGACGAAACAAAACTTGAAAATAACAGGGGCTGATAAAGCAGGCAGTAAATCCCTAAAGTAGAAAGCTGAGGCATAAAAAGCTTTTTTTATTTGCTTAACCCGCTCCTTTTGAAGACGTGTTTTCTGGAGACTTAAGTTGTACTATACCACAGAGACCCTGAGAAATCCCAGCTATGCCATTCATTGACAGCTGCCAAATGTGCAGCGCAGGCCCACGTGGCTCCGGCTCTGCACAGAGCAGTGGGGCCAGAAACCCCACGAACCAGCCTGGTGAGAGCCTCCAGTTAGTCCGCCCAGCAAAAACTGTCGATAAGCAACAGGAAAGCTCAAGATCCTTTATATCATAGTCGCACACAATGAGAACAGCCAGACAATAGATAGTAATGCTGATTTTTTTTTTTCCTTACTCAAACCATTGAGCTTTAGATTTTAGTTTGATTCATGTGTTTTTATTACCAAATATAAACAGTATCCCAAAAACTCACTATGTAAATACCAAAGACTGTATACCAAAGCAGCTATATATATAAAAAAATTTATTTTATTTTTCTAGGAATGATATATTACATCTTGCTGTGTAACCGGTGTGAGTCTTTGTCATCACAGTGATGTTGGATAAAATGTAGACAAGAGATTAAAACACTTATTGCTGTACAATGCCGTTTTGAGCTGGGTAAACTAAACAAAACCTGCAGCATCTACCTCACATTACCCTTTTGATTTATGTCTTGCATGCTTTGTACATCAGCAGCAGTAATAAAAAACTAAATTACCACAACATTTTTGCCTCAAATAAGCCCATCAGCATAACCGCGTGCCCCATTCTGTGAGAAAGCCGAGAGGGCCTAAAGAGGCGAGCCGACGCTCACCGGTGATTGTCACATCTATCCTTATTTCTATTTAAGCTTTTGCCCGACGTTTGTAAACCGTTATTCTCATTACCACGCCGCCTGAAAATCTTTGTGACATTAAGAAAACACCGTCAGCATCACTATACTTGGGAGGTAAACGTCGTCTCCTTCCCCTGGTTTTAACGTTTGAATCAAATTGTCGGGATTTTATTAAATATTTCTGTCTACACTCCTTATTAAGATCTGTGGACGACCAGACGAGCACACAAATACAGTGTAGACAAGCTGGAGACTTTAAAAGGAAACGGCAGTTGAAGCATAACTGTGTCTCGGACGTTCACCGAGCCTCAGATCATAACACGTCTGGTACACACCGTTGTTTCAAAGAAAAAGCTGATGCATGCACAGAATAAAAAAAAAAAAAAGATGAATGAAGCTCCTGAATTCTAGTCAGGAGGACTTTTGACAAAATCTACAGCACAAGAAAAATTGGATTTCTTTTCATTCAACATATAAACAACTGCTTGAAGTTTTTTGTGTGTGTGTGTGTGTGTGTGTGTGTGTGTGTGTGTGTGTGTGTGTGTGTGTGTGTGTGTGTGTGTGTGTGTGTGTGTGTGTGTGTGTGTGTGTGTGTGTGTGTGTGTGTGTGTGTGTGTGTGTGTGTGTGTGTGTGTGTGTGTGTGTGTGTGTGTGTGTGTGTGTTTATATATATATATATATAATATTTTTTGAAGTTCAATTCTGCAAATGAGACACTGGAAAAATTGAAATTCTTAGGAAGGAAAACTATGACTAATAGAAATGGATTTAATCTCATAATGTGAGCGTATAAAGTCAAGGACGAGAAGTGAGCTTCTGTTTTTAAAATCGCTGCATGGATTCATTTGAGAAGCAGCTTACGTGACACGGGAGCCACATTTCATTAGCAGTATGTCACGTTGCACATTATGCTGCATTAATTCAGGGGGGAATGTCAAAAGAGACTTTAGATGCAGGTACCTTCACTGTCGGAGCTGCTATCAGGCATCTTAATTTGTTTAATGTCGCAGTGTCGGGGTTGCTTTGAGTAAACAAAATAAAAACTGCGAGTTTAAACATTTTTTCTCAACTCAAAATACATAATACCCATGGAAACATATGTTAATGGTAAAAGGAATGAAATTCTGAAGCTTTCCATTAGTAAAAGAAAACCCAAACCAAAGACAAAAGCTTTTGCTTTTCTAGGTTTTAATTAAACTTAGAACTTAGAACAAGAAATTCTGCAATATATCGGCACAGTGTGGCTTTTTTCTTTTTAATGAAACATTAAATTATATAAATATATTCCTGTGTGTGATTTCTCTTTTGCAAACCTTAATGTTACAGTATCTTCGTCTTGCTGCTTTCTTTCACTATAATTTAAACATTTGCCTTTATTTTTGGCTTCATCACAAAATCATAGCTTCATATTTCCTGCATTTTAAATTTTGTTTCATTTGTTTAAATGTTTAATGCGTCTCTTGTTTTGTTTACTTCATCTTGCTCAATTGTTTATTAAAGGAATTGTTAACCCAGTTCTCACTTTCTTCATCATTCTTTCCGTTTCTTATCACCATTTCAATCTTACAATAAAGTTTTTTTTGGGGGGGGGGGGGACAATTTTGACCACTTGGGTAAAAAGCACTACATAAAGTTTGATCATTTAAACCTCTAAAAATAGGCACATTGGTTACAGTCTTTTTAAGGTTATATGTTTGTGTCTGTGCTGTACTGTGAGAGGCATTGGAAAATCCACCCAAAGCAGTTTGATACAGATTAAAGTTTGAATGTTTATAGTGAAGACAAAAGAGAAAAAAGAACTTAATGAGTGCCAGCAGGTAGTTTGGGTAATCAGACTCGTGACGCCAAGAAACAAGGCGAGAACTGTTCAGCGACCTGTGACATTTGTGATGTGCTAATGAACTAAGTACAACCCGTCTGGCCTGAAAACGTACTTTACTCACCCGTCTGCGACAGAATGGTAAACCCTGAGCGATGATGTTGATGCTAAATATCTTGAGTACTTTTTGAGGAGGCAAGGGTTCGGCTGCAACGTCTTTAGAACCGGCCAGATTGGGCGCCTGGCTCTCCGGGGGGCTGTGCAAAGTCTTCTCTTTTCCACAGGCAACATTTGGCATCTTTTTACGGGCACCTGACGACGAGAAACGGGGAATAGGACAATGCCGCAGCATTGCAAAACAAAATAAATCTAAACCAAAAAAGAATAAATTGAAATGGTCTAATGGATCATGTCCCTGAGGGTAGCGTTTCTCAAACAAGTGCAGTGCCTTCCTTGGACCTCCCAACCATTGTGCAGATGTACTGAAACTGCACTTGCCGAGCCCCTACCTACTCAGGATCCGTCCCCCTGCTGACTGGCACCCTTTAAAATATCTCTGGGGCGTGAGGTCACTGTTGTGCCCAAGCCAGGCAGAGCAGCTGCTGTTGAGGCCTGAAAAGAGCATGGACCCAGCTCAGCCTCTCCCTCCCCCGGATAGGCACAGTGGAATCCGCTCCCATGACCCCTCAGCGGTGGAATGTGCGCCAGGAGTCGTCCAATGCAGCACATGTGTCCGGGGGGGGGACGGGACTTCCTGGTTGTGGGCATTCTCAGACCGGGCTCTGCTCCTCCCTGCATCATCACTGAACCCAGACCAGTTGGACACATGAAAACTGACAAAATGGCAGTTTGCCGCATTCCTGCCTGAACAAGAAGTCACCATGACTGTTGAATCGAGGGATTGCTGTTTGCCAACCTTCTGCGACTCTCCCAAGAACCAAAGGTGTTGAGGAATGCCAAATATTTTGTCAATGTCAGCAAAGAGGCTGACGATATTTCAGGAGACGATCACACAGTTGTTCATCGCCAGCATGTGTGACACATGTACAGGAGCAAGGATTCACTTAGAAGGACGGGCCTTTTAAGACAATTTAGGTGAAGCTGCAACAGCATAATAACCTGAAAAATATACATGTTTGATAAAAGAAACAAACTACTACCGAGTTTTAGAGCAGCAAAAGAAAGAAAGTACAGCAGCACCAGGGAAAAGCTGAGAAAAGTTCTGTATGCCATTTATGCTGATTTAATAAGAAAAAATTATGCTGCAGCAAAAATGGGGCGACAATCAGCTCTGAATATGTATGAACCTACAGACTGAGCACGAGGCAAAGGACAACTTTCCCTCTGTGCATTTAAATGTCCGGACACACGGTAACAAAAGACCGAGAGGGCTTACCCTCTCTTCTATTCTCACATCCACCATTGTATGAGGAGGATTACTGTGCCTGAGCATCTATCAGAACACAGAGGGCCCCGACACCCCAGTCCGACAGTCAGCCGCTGGACGCCATTCAGTGCTGGTAGCCAACCAATGGCCATAGTTTTGACAGTATGTTTATCACAATCAAACCAAGTTGGTGCCTTATGGGCAGCTGCTCAACCAATTGAGCATGTTGGGCCAAACAGCGGAGTTGTCCAGAGGGAAGAAAATTTATCGTTGAAGTTTTGACTAAGTAGAAAAGGATTATAGTCGGACAAAATTATGTTGTTTTTGGGAGGGGGGGGGGGTGTTTTCAGCTTTCTCACCAGTAGAGCACCAAAAAGGAAGTTTTGCTTTACTTCTGCTTCTAATCCAGCAATTGGAAATTCTCAAGTTACCATATTTTCCAGAGTATAAATCACACCTGGGCAATTACCGGTATTTTACTTTGCTTAGATTTGACAGCACTCTCATTCAGCTTCAGCCAGCAGCTGCTGTTTGAGTTCAAGAACTCATCTGCGAATTTGTCCCTGCAGTTCCGGCCAGTCTTTTTATTTCCCTCCTCCATCATTGCTTTTTAAATTTTTAGTGGAAGGTCTGCTGTGCAGCTTTTTCTATGGTACACATTTAGCTTGTGCAGTCAAACGCTGCTCATAGAGTTTTTGTTTTTAATTCATTTATCTTATTTTCTCCTCCTGTAGTAGCATCCTGATATTCAGCGATATCTAGTGGTTCCAAATAGTACATATACAAGTCACGACATGATATGTCACAAAGAAATCTTGGAAGATTTGCAAAATATTTATCAAAGGAATGAATAAGATGAATTATGTCAGAATTTTCTAAGAAAGAACAAAACAGACTTCCCATCAGTCCACATGGTGTGGAATAACTAAAGAAGCAACAGAGAGAGGCCGTTTGTTTCGGACATATCTCGGGCCTTGTGGAGGTTACTTGAGCTCTCAGACTAATCTTAGGCCATCAAGCTATGTGAAAGACACTATTCCAGTCCATACAACATGATCACCCCAAAGTCAGTTCTTAGATTGCAAGCCGTGCAAGTAGATCCGTCTTTCTGTCACACTTGAAACCTGCGCAGGAGAAGATATTTTACTCTCAAGCAACGTTGTGGAAAGGCATCACTTTGAAATAATATTCTGATTTATTGTGATGGTAGAAATTCTTAATGAGAAAAAAACTTCGCAGAGGAAGCTCAGAAGAAAAGGAGAGACGAGACAAGATGGACCGACAGCAAGCTGGACTTTTTACTGTTGAATCACGAAAGTTGAGACCCTGGATTATCAGGATGAACTGGGCCAGAGGTTTTGACTATACATGAGACATCCTGAGGACATTTTGGCCAAATTGCCAGATTACACACTCAGATAGTGGCATTGTTAATAAATGCTCTTGCATTAATTGTAGTCAAGCTGTGCTGTTGCTGCTTTTGTGGGGGGAAAAAAGAATTTAAGTTTTATACATCTGACTCAGTTGACTGGTTGTTGTCAGTCAGTAACTCATGTTTTCTGACTTCACGTGCAGATATTGCAATCTGTAGTTGGTATTTAAATTAGAAGTATGTGCTACTGCCCCTTGCTGCTCCGCCTTAATTGGATCGTGCCATCCTAATTGTTTTACTGTTTTTTAGGTAAAAACAAAACTTAGATTTCTATTTGCAAGATAGTTTACCTTTTCCACAAACAAGAAATAATGGAATCAATAAAAGGACCAAATGCATGATTAAGTCTTGAGGTCACAATGTTGATGACCCAATGCAAATGCAATGCAAAGAATATCAAAGCAAGTCTTCCCACGACAATAACACTTTAAGGACATTAGGACAGTGGGCAGAAAGTTGCTGAGCTGCTGACTTATTAAATAATAAAGGGCAGGAGATCAGCGGCAGAATTAATACCAACAAATAAAATTAATTCAGCATTTATTATTGGGCATAACGTTTAATACTATGCTAGTTCAGAACAAAATTAATTTAGTACAATACAGTGATTTAAAAAAATGTATTGTGTTCTTTCTTTCTGCACTGTGCTCGTGTATTACAGCTTGGTCATTGAGTTTGCAATGATAAGACACCTCGAGACTGCTGGAGGCTCAGGCTCAGGCATTTTTTGGCTTTGAAATACACTTTCAAAGTGCCTGCAAGCTTCTCATCGACACTGAGGTGACAGAGTACTGTTGCAGATGCAGGTTCGGTGAAAGTGAAACGGTGGGCCTTGCATGTATGAGTACAAGGAAACGCCTGCTTTAAGTGCAACGTCAACAAAGAATTGGAAAATACTCACAGGTTAAATCTGTAATTCTAGACTCTTTGAGACAACATCAAACCATCCCACCGTGCAGTTTGAACAAAGCATTAATCCCACTTGAATGCTGCCAACTGCTTTCATATCCTATCATAAGCTGCTCTGGGGAACACGAGGCAACGTGGTGAATACAGAATGTTTTGCAGACTAAATTAATTGAAAGACTGGGCTATTTGTTTCCATCAAGAATGATGATATTGAAACGTACATACAATCCTGTATTCACTGTAACAGCTACACAGAAAACAGACGAGCAAGTGAGGCATTTCCCAGTAAAGCTGGTGGCATTTCACAAATATTCAAGCACTATCTTGCTTGCTCCCAAAGGTTGGATAGTTTCCATGTTAGGAGAGCAGCATGTTATCGAGTCAAACATGGGGTGGGGGGGGGACCAAACAACCAGTGGTGTGGTAATAGTTGTATGAATGTGACCTTCAGAGTGCTGCCTCCCTCTGGTGTCGAACACTGGGACGACAGTGCCGTGGTTCAAAATAAAAGTCTGAAACTGTCTAAGAACACACTGCTGACAATGATTGTCAAATACACAATGTTTATACACTATAGCTTGGGTGTGTCCTTTTTTTAAGGCCAAGCATAAGTACATATATGTAAACAGCTGGAGATTTTCACAACATACAACGTTGTATTTGAAAGGTGTGGCTGACGCAATGGCATCTAAAATAAGGATAAAACTCCCCTCATTTATTCAATTAAGACCTCAAAAGAAAAAAGACAAACATTATGAGAGACCATCTCCTTGAGTCACAGTTTTGAGACAGATGTGGAAAATATGTGGCAGGCTGGGTAGAATTGATTTTTAAAGTTTTATTTTGACGGACATGAGACTCAAGCTTCCGTACATGGGGTGGCAGTGTTGTCGCTAGACCGTCAGTCTGATTTTAGAATTTTGAATGTTTGGCTTTTCTCCACAAGTGCCAGCTCATCACATAGATTAAGAAACTGTGCAATGGTAAGGACTTGTGACATTGCTATGTCACCTCTTCCTCCAGCAACTTCTTTGAGTGACTGAACGCAAAATCCTGTGGCGTAAACTTGTATTGCAAAACTTGTCGGGCTGGAGCAAATTGAAGTACTTGTTTTTTGAACTTGCAATAACACGTGCAAAAAAATGTGTTTGTGTCGACATTGTCAATGTGTGGGTTGGCAGAATCTGTTACTTAATTTCAAGGTAACAAAAAACCATTACATCGCAACGGTTAAAGAAATCCAACAATGATTCTTAATCACAGTTGACTTTACACTAATGAAAACAAATGTAAACATTTCCTTGATTTTCTTGTTTGTTTTTTTAAAGCCATTCAACTCAGATATAAAGCAGCAGCGCTTCCTGCAGCGAGTTAGTGATCCATCAAAGGCCAACGGTGCACAGAGTGAAACTACTCCGGCCAACAGATTGGAGCTTGTACGGTAAGTAGAAGGTTTCACATGAAGCCCCAAAGAAGTGAAACACCGATATATGCATGTGGGAAAGGCCACTGAGATGCAAAGTTTCACCTCATCACAAGATTAAAAACAGGATTTAGAGCACGTATGAGGATTTTGACTGAGTGATGTGTGTCTGTGGAATTGTGCTTCAGTCATGTGACACGGTGTCTTTAAAAGAATATTATTAGCCGGATAAACTGGGCCAATTATTTTTAAAAAAAACAATTTTTTTGTGGTTACAGAAGAGAAGACCACTGGGCAATAAACAATTCAACGGGCTAGCGGAGGTGTATTCTGATATAATGAGGGCCTTGGTGAATATAAATGATCGTCAATATATATGGTGGTTATAACTAGTTGCCTTCATGTGGGATGATGAGAACACTGTTCCTTTGTGGCTCATCTCTGCCTGTGTGACGAGGCCAAAGTGTGGGAGATGCCACCTCCACAGAAAGCAGACGGCCTTTTATTTGAAAATACATTTAATTGGTGAAATGAAAAAGAAAGAAAAAAAGTGCATCATTGAATTTGCTTCAAAATAGTCAAAGTTAGTGATGATTCCATGTAGGGCTGAACGATTAATTGCATTTGCGATAATATCGCGATATGATAAAACAGGATTTTCTAATCGCAAGGGCTGCGATTTGACTGCTCACGTAATCTGGTCACGTGACGACTTGCGCGTCCTGCGCGTGTCATCTGCCCACAGTTGGACTAATGGAGTAATGAAGGGGAGATCCATTCCACAGTTTGCAGCCAGCGAGCAGGCTAGGGAAGTAGCACTGTGCTACCAAACTTTTCATGACATGCTGTTTGGACGGATTTTACACTCAAAACACCACAAAGCAACAAAGCAACAAAGCAACGTGGATGTTTGCAAAGCAGTTGTACAGCGAGGCGGTCACTTTGTCAACCGTTTTAAAATCCAGCTCGCCGGGGAGGACGGATCTGACCGCGGCATCAAAACAATGATCAGCAGCTCCTCCGCTGTAGCAGTCGATTCACACCTCCGTGAAAAAACGTGGATCGGTGCATTACTACTGCAATGTAGGTGAGCAAACCGCTCAAAATCCTTAATGTCAAGCCCTGCATTAGTATAGTGATCAAGCCTGGGTTTATGGATTTGATAAGCACAATGGACAAGCGGTTGGCTTGTTGTGGTGAACGCTTACAAGACTGCAAGTCACAGTATTTAGTGAGTTTACAACTGTAATTGAAGTAGAAGATAAATAAACTGTCTTTCATATTAATACATGCTTCATTTGACTTTATCTTAACATAAGCCAAGCCTATAAGAAAGAACAATTTATGTATAATAAATCTGATATTGTTTATTATAATACAGATTTATTGCTTGTGTCTGTTGAAATATACATGAGAACAGGACCCTGAAAAAATAATCGCATATTAAATCGCAATATTGAGGGGGGGAAAATGCAATTAGATTATTTTCCAAAATCGTTCAGCCCTAATTCCATCTCAAATCACAGAGAAAGAAATTTTGCAGAGAAGCAAAGGAAGCACTGGTGCAATACTTGCTTCAGTATATCAGTCAGTTGAAGTGCTTTTCATATCCTGACAGCTTGGGAGACGCATTACTCAATAAATGTGTTCCTATTGTCGCAACAAAGCAGAATCACCAGATCCAAGAAGAAAATACAGACGTCAAGTCTCCAAGGCCATTAAACCACGAGCATACAAAAGAGCGGCTCCTAAGTAAAGGACATTTTAAACGGCGGTGTTAGGGGAGATATGATCAAAAGAAAACAGAATCACAACATCTGAGGAACAAAAGATGATACAAACCGGGATTAAAGCCAACCAAAACGATAACTCCATGATGATCAGATGTAAATGTATGCTAATTTCGCCCCCAATTTATTATCCAGACAGCTGAACTGTGGAGCTGAATAAGCAGAGTAGTTTGTTTAGTCAAAACCTCATCTATTTACCCTAATACAGGGCCCACATCACCATTTTCTTTGTCAAAACGTTGCCTTCACACTGCTGGTGTCGCTGCACTCTGGCCTCTTCGTGCCGTCCCACTTCACCTTATCAGAGCCCTGCAGATGCACATGTCACCAAAAGTCTCTGATGAGTCACTATGAGACATATAATCCTCCAAGAACACCTAATACCCGAGCTGTTAGTCACCCGTGATATGTTGAAATGAATTGTGAGGTGGACAGGCGGCGATGCAGTGTAGGAAGCCTTAAAAGGGCATCACACATGACTATTTATTCTTAACACATGGTGGAAAATCATCTTTTAATACACTTTAAGAGTTTAGACTGGGAAGGAATCCTATATGTGCCTCTTTTCAGATGTAATACAGGTTTGCTTCAATCACCACATCATGTTAGATATGAATAATCTTTCATATATTACATTTCCTGCTTTTGTGGTAGATTTTAATTATTCAGTGAAAGTGATGTTTTAATGACCTTTAACATTTCACCTAAATTGTACCACATGTTAATGTCAAATAAGTGAACGTCATCACACGAGCAAATCCACACGGTACATTACACAGATACGAACACCGGCTCCGATGCAGCGGCTACAAGCCTCGTGTTAACTCAACACCGTATATTCTGTCATGCAGCTGCCACTTTATATTCGCAGCTTCGAATAGAAAGGCACGCGCTCAAAATGTAAATATGAAACAAGTTTTGACACAACTCCAGAAAATCTTTGCACCGAGGGTTTTTTGGGATGTTTCCATGCGGCCTGCATAGAGCTGCTCGAACTTCTCTTTGAATTTTGAAAGATTAACTGATGAACGCAACTCGGGAGTGTCACCACGTTGGCGATGGATCACAACCAAGGAGGTGAAGGATCTTATTCACGACCTGTCGTCAGCAAGGACACAAACCTCATCATATTTTAGCTTCTGTTTTATTTTATTTTTCCCTCTCCACAGTGACGCATCAAGTTTAGATTTTCTACATCTCTCGCTTCAGGTTTGCGCAATCAGGCCACACGTACACACCCGACCAAATGCACTCAGTCCAGACACGAGTACTGATCCCGCTCTGCAGTGCTGTTGACACATGTCGCACTGAAGCTGTGAAAATGAACAGATCATATTTTGCTGGAGTGCACATGTACTGTACGCTCCGTGGGAACACATTGAGGAAGATTAAATCTGAAACTTACATGGGCAGGATATACGTAGGAACACCACCTCTGCCATTACGATGCACTCAGTAACCCTAGTATTCAAAGACCTTATGATTTAACCTCTATGAGTTGATATATCCCGTCAGCGCCGACAGGATTTGATAACCAACTTCTCATAATCAGAATTCCTGGAGCATCGAAGACGTCTGACAAAAGTTCAAAAACACCAGAAAGCAAAGAATAGAAAGAATTTTTCAGAAACATAAATACAAACAGCTGTTGTTCTAAATGTTCTGGCTTGCTGAGTTTATGGTAAAGAGGTGATGTGCCTTGTTGGGATGAGTTAACGTGTCTCAATCAGTGCTTTTGTTTTCGTACAGTGGCAAGAAAAGAAAAATCGATGAATAAATAGTTCTTGTAATGTCGATTAAAGACATCTCTTTTATCCATGTGTCTATAGATAATCAGGTAAGCTTCTGCTACCATATGTTCAAGCTGGTGGTAACACTTGGAGAGTTTAACTTCGTCTATCTCAATCAAAATTCCCAACAGCAAGTGATAAATTGAGACTCAAAGAGACCAACGATTTGTCGCCAACGATAATCATTTTTAATTCTATAAGTATTTTGTTATCTTGGCTGCCCACCAAATCTCACAATAAACACTTTAGGGACTTATGCTGAAATAGCATTAAAACACTTTCTGTATCATGAAGGAGACATCTGCTCTCACTTACAGACTAATACGGCTCATTTTCCAACCTCGCTACCAAACCTGTTTCATTTGATCTAGTTCTCCACCTGACTGATTTAGGTTTTGTTTATTGGCAGAAGGGAAATATTTTTGTTACTTCATCAGCGTGATTACACGTCAGTGTAATTACACAGATTCACACAAGTTATTTTAAGGATTTTTTTGTTTTATTCATGATCAGAAACTAACCTCTTTTGCCTATTCCTAATATGCTCAATAAAATCACTAATTATAAACTGCAATGTGCATCTATCGAGTAATCCAACAAGTCTCTGCACCCTTATAACATTTCACCAATTCAATTTTAAGAATCTTAAATGTCTAATTTTGAGTATATTCTTTGTGATTGTAGGCTGTGGTACTATCTTCCTAATTGCCCATTGAGAATAAATCATTTCTTAGTAAATGCCATGCACCTTGAAATCCAGTAGGTGGTGATGATGTTTAACATTAAGCACACTGCTTCATAGCAGTAGCACTCAGCTGGATAGGAGTTTATTTCCAGGTGTACAAAGGGTTACAGGTGCATTTTGACACATCATAGCCGAGGTCTTTTCTTTCTGGTTTATTCTTCAAACTTGGCGCACAAACGTTGGCGTTTGTGAAGTCTGAATCGTGATAAATAGTTGCAAAATATATCCAAACAAAGACAAGACGACACAAAGCCACTGCCAGATGATTTACATACTTGTGGATGTTTCCACATCGCACATGTACTGATAATAAACGTGGCCCTGGTGTCTCTGCGCCGCCTCCTGATTCCAGGCATTCAGCATCCACAGCTGAACAAAACGTGTGCACTCGACATCAAAGCCAGCTGGCCCACTACAGCGACTAAGACCCTGACGAACCCGTCTGACAGCTGTGTCAGATGGCGAGAGACGCAAAGGAGCAAATTCTGACTAATGGCTATATTTAGGGGGATATAGGCGGAGGGAAATATCTGCATCAAAGGCTTCCAACATTTACATCATCGCAGGTATGACACAAAGTAAAGCAAACAGCTGTCACAGGTTTAAAAGACATGTCATCCATCCAAAACTTTTCACGGTGTGTGGATTGAAAATGTTACGAAACTTCATTGCCAATGATGAATCAATCACAGACTTGCTCTTTTCAAAATGTTAAGATAAGAGTAAGTTTTACTGTGTTTATATCTGTTTGTTTATAGTGGAAATGGTTTATTTAGACAAGACAGGATATGAACATATGCCAGCTACATACTGGCCTTTCATTCTGGGCTGGGGGCCTCTGTGCAGAGTTTGCATGTTCCCCCTGTTTGCTCTCTCCCACAGTTCCAAAAAAATATATTAAAAAAATCCGTGTTAGGTTGAATGGCGACTCCAAAGAGGGCCTTCATGTTTGTGCTTGCCCTGTGATGAACTGGTAACATGTCTGGATAATCCCATAACTTTCGAGCATTGTCAGGAAAGCCACAACAATGAGTTAGATACACGGAAATAGTGTGTCTCAGGTCATTTCAGAAGGGTAAATAATCTACAGGTTGAAATTCAAAAAAAAGAGGTGAACAAAGACTAACAAGGCAAATTAAACACACGAGCACATTTTGAAAGAACACTTCCTACGAGCAGTATTTTTAATATTAAAAAAAGCCATACACCCATCTGCTGATCAGATCTTCAACTTGAAACAACACATCTTAAATTGAGACGTCCTCCCTTTGGCCTAAATATACACATAGGTGACCTATGACCTTAGACAACATCACTACAGAAATGTCTCCCGTTGGATTTATTAGGTTCCTTGTTAAAATTTATGTCAACACATTCCAGATATGATTATCATCCCAATCTTTAAGAAAAGTTATTTCTGCCTTTTTAAATATAGGAGCTGTGAAGGCTACAGAAACATACTAAAGAGTGGTGTCATCTGTCATCACTGAAACGCGGCACCAGTGTTAATGCTGAAACGCCGGTCCTGTGCTGCATCAGAGCCTTTTGAACAGC
Source organism: Lipophrys pholis (assembly GCF_963383615.2). NCBI lineage: Eukaryota > Metazoa > Chordata > Actinopteri > Blenniiformes > Blenniidae > Lipophrys > Lipophrys pholis. The sequence continues at coordinate 25,834,604 of NC_137628.1, forward strand.
AGGCATTGGTTTTGTTACAGAGAGAAGTTATGACAATAATTACGATCCTTACTCATGATGTCAGCCATCAAACGCTGACCCACATTCACCTGCACTCATCACTGCTTTGAAGACATGTTCAGGGGTAGGCATAAGAAAATTCCATTTCAAAAGATAATTTTAATCAGTTTCTTGAAAGTGTTACCATTCAACAATGATCACAGGTCATCTGTAGGTAGAACAGCGTCATCATACAAATGATGACACATGTCAGAGGACTTCAGGATATAAAACGGTCTATTTGTTTTTTTATTTGTAGTTCCCTGTTTCTAAAAAAAAAAATTCATATATTAATTTATTCCAATGGGACAGTGCAACCAGTGCTGTAAATATGCCAGATTTAGCACAGAGCGAATTTCTATCTGCAGTCCCATTGGGTCAAAATATACCAAACACACACATAAGTTGTTGGGAATATGTTTGTAGCCACCAGAAAGTCAAAAACGCAAAGTGATATTTAAGAATTGTCCAACACTGAAAGTTGAACTTGTCTTACAAACTAGTCACTTGCGGCTCATTTTTTGAGTTCTAACAAATCAGTGTTTGTATTTAAATTTTACATCGAGGATTTGGGGAATAAGATCTATAAGCATCAAGATTGGAAAAATATTTGACAGTAACTACAACATTTGGAGGATCAATCGCTTTATAAAAAGTCTGAATACCGCCATAAATTCAGCTAATTTTTGGGTCCCCTGAAACCCTGGCAGTGTTTCCCACGAGTAATTGGCCACATCAAAACCAAAGACAACATATTACCTCCTATGTCTTAGACGGATTTGGTCCATGCTGCATTTTTTGCTTCCTCAAGAGTCAGCAGATCCACTTTTCAAATGGGTCCAGCTCAGTCCATACCATTCCAAATATAGCGACATTCATGCTTCCATTGTTTAGAAAACTGCACCAACCTGCATCACAGCCTGACCAGGCTGAGTACATCCTTAATGTTGTACTCTATATGCACAGACACATTTGAATAACTGAAATGGACAAACATGACATTTTTATACCTAAAACTAATTTTAAGCTCTGATCTAAGCTGCATTCCCAGTTTATTTTACAAGCTTTGGGCCAAACTCCCAGTTCACCCTGTATATGTGAACTATATCATTCAGGTCCATCCTGTTTTCGCACACTATGAAATAAATGCACATCCAGAACGCCATTCAACTTAGACTGTCCTATGTTCACTCTATGGCGGCACGGTGCAATCAGAGATTCACACCACAAGGTGGAGCTGCTGGACTAAATATGGACCAAGTAGTAGCCTTACAGAACACTGTTGAGCTGCTCTGTGATGTGAAAATAACCTTAAAACTCTGCCTGCCTGTTGATAGCGTCATCAAAAGTGGATTCCCCTCTCTGTGTGTCCATTTATATTAGGTTTCCTTTCTGCAGCACACAAAGCATTTCCTCTCCGAAACAAGATCACGATATCATCGGAATAATTAGCCAAACATTTATTTCACTTGAAAGCAGCTCGAGTGTTAAACAGTTCCACAGAAACACCTGTGCTTACCTTCTTGTTGGAAGAGCTTTGGTGTGTACATCCCGAGTCCACATTATTATTGGGGGTAGACACATTGTTCCTGAGAGAAGGAGATTGCAGCCGTTCCTCCCCTTCTCCTTCCTCCTCCTCCTCCTCTTCCTCCTCTCTCCCACTTTCTGCTGAATGTTCGAACTCATCACTGTCTTGGTCCATCTCCTCTTCATCCTCATCCTCCTCCTCCTCCTCCTCGCCCTCTTCCCTCTCTTCTTCCTCCCTTCCCTGCTCCTCCCCTCCCTCTGTCCTCTCCTCCGGCTCCTCCTCCTCTTGCTGGCTGCTGCTGTTGTTGTTCTCCTCCTCCTCCTCTTCTTCGTCGTCCTCTTCGCCGGGCGGCTGGCCTCGGAGTCGTCTCTGCTCCGGCCCCAACATCCACCGGGCGCCTTTCTCTCCCCCGTTCACTTCGTTTGGCAGGCCATCTTCGTCCTCCTCATCTCCCTGAGGGCCGTTGCTGGCTGCTAACTCACTGGGCGCCCATGGTTGTTCTCTCTCACCGTCAACCTGCGACGCCTCAGGCTGCAAAGACCCAGAGAAACAAACATACAGTATCTTTGAGGTGAGACGTGACTAAACTGGCAGAGAAGTTTCTGCTTCAATGCCAAAGAGTCTATCTAGGATAGACTCTGCCATTAACAGTTCTATTTATTCTTAAAAAAAAAAATTATTAAGATTCACACACACAAATCCTCACCCTCTGCAGCTGCTCTCCCTCCTCAACTACCCGGTTCATGTGCTCATCTTCGTCGCCCTCCTCTGCCGCCTGCTGGGGTGCCCGGGCCGTGGAGGAGGCGTTACCTCGCACTGCCGGACCCCCGGGCCCCCGACTCCGCCTGCTGCTGCTGCCCCCCGACAGCAGATCCTGGTTCATTTCCAAAAGCCAGCTTGCTACCTCCTGGACCTTCGCTAGGCTGTCTGAGGAGGAGAACGGCTTGGCATGCTGCAGGAAAACACAGACAAAAGAGCACAGTTACCACATGCTATTGACATTTGTTGATTGTTCTCTTGTTTGCACGGCTAAAAAAGAGCAGTCGCTTAAGAGAGAAGAGAAAATGTTAATGTACGTAAATATCACTAACTATGCCTCGTTTTCTCAAAATCTAAATAATGCACGCTTGCTCTGAGAGACACTTGTGCTGCTCAGCAGTAGGAAAAAGGGTGGGAGTGTTTTTGTTTGGCTTCAGATCACACAGCACTGGATGTTCTGTCTGAAATGCAGAGAGACGGACAAAACAGCCTAAAGAGACACGAGAAATCCAACTTCAGCAAACCCAATAAGCAGTTTCACCTGTTAAAATATTAAAATAAAACGACAACTTGAATATACCACAAACCTATTCAGCAGTTAGCTTTACTGGTTGTGGAGTCGACAGAAAATGAAAGGCTTGCCGTTTAGCTTCTAAATTCCGTTCAGTTACTATAAATATACAAGTTCATGAAGACAATTAATTGCTTCTGAACATTTCCTTTCAAATTATGTAGAAGTGAGACATGGACGTGAGCTTGAACTAAGTGGACAGTAACTCTGAATGACAGGAAACCAAGTAGGCGAGCAACTCTTCATTTCTTTTAAACTTTTCAATTTAAAACTTTTAGTTATGTGTACTCATGTATACAAGCAAAAGAATATATGGTGCAGCAAAGCAATGACAAGAACTGAGTAGCTCGGTGTAACTAACTCGATATCCGAGTGTCTTGCTATAACTTTACTCCTTCGAGTAAACTCTATTCCTCTTTATCTGAAGCAAGCGCTGCTGTTAGGTGAACAAGAGACGGCTTCCAAGATATATGCATGGAGAATTACTGACCTCAAGAGTAGGCAGAGTAATGAACATGCTTGACAATGCTTCACAATAAATGAAAGCGAGGGAATTCAAGTTGAGAAAGTTAAAATAGTGATCAGTTTCCCAGAATCTTATTTTACCCCCATATAAATGAGATCAAACTTGGCCAAAAGTAAGTTTTCCATGTTATGGCGTCTTTAAGTTTAAGCTTTAAGTGTATGATATTAGATCTTCGGTGCAACTACTTCAAAACAAAGATAGACCACTTTTTTTTTTTTTTTTAAACAACAAACTTTTGAGCCCCGAGGCATCCAGGAGAAAACCCATAACCCTGTAATATAACATGCCTTAATTAAAAATGAATTATTGGTAATAACCCTCACACTCAGCCTCTAACTTAGCACGATGCTTCCACAGTGAGAAAGTGATCCAACAAGTCAGGAACCAGACTGAGACTATAAATGTCAAAACAGTGGTTAGAGAAGAGTTACACTTCCATCAACAAAAGGCCAAGTGACATTGATTATTTCCCAACTAATAATTCTTCCTGGAACTGCATCTGAAAGTATTTTCAACTCCCAACAATCTGTAGAATTTGACAGCCTGCTTGACTAAAACAAGTGTTTTGGCAATAGAAGCAGGAGACATTTGGCAGGTAATTTCTTGGTCCTCTCTACTTCGTCCTTTCCTGTTTGTTTTGTACACCCAATAAATAAAACCTGCTTGGAAACAGTCAGGAGTTTATTTAAATCAAATCACAAATGCTTCAATAATTATCCAAGTGCGCCAGAACACCATCTCATACCAGAAGGTAAACACACTACCAAAGAGTTTCATGCAGTGAATTCATTTCCTGCAGATACAACTTCCGTATCAACAGACAACCATAACTCAGCCTGAATGATGAGCACTCTGACCTCATCAAATTCAAAGAAAAGGGTGGCAACCTTATATGCAGTCAGTCTCTACATCGCAAGGCTTCATGAAACAAATATCAATTCTTTCCAAGTTCAGTTTGTTCCTAAATACTGTGCTTCTGTAGTAGAACAGGATTATGTAAATACCACTTTTTTTCTTTTCTTTTCTTTTCTTTTTTTAAATCAGCATCATTTTATTTTCCAAAGTAGTTTTATGTCTATGCTAAAAATTTTATAAATCTAGAACGACGAAACAAAACAAATATGGATAAACTGTCAAAGTATCAAAACTGTGAGAAGAATAAATGACCGAAATGGCTAAAACACGCAACACTGCTAAGAATAGGTGAAATAAGTAAAACTGCTACAACAACCAAAGCGGCTAAAACTGCTGAAACAGCTATAGCTGCTTGAAATTAAAGTGCTGAAATGCATAAAACTACTGAAATGGATAAACAGCTTAAATCCTCCGAAAATATGAAATGGCAAATACTGCGGAAAAAAAAAAAAAGAAAGAAGAAGAAGCAAAAGAAAAAAGTTGGGAAAATGTCAACCACTCTTGGGAAAATTATAAGATACAGTTTTAGTTCATTTAGCAAAAAAACGATACAACTTTCCAAACCGTGTTATCCTAATATTTAAGGATAAACATGTTTTATTTGTTTGGGGGAAAATGGCAAAAATGGCTGTTTTGCTCATAATGGTAGCAGACATCTTCCTTCCATTGCTAAATCACAACCTGGCACACATGTTTTACAATGAAGTCAAATTTTCTGTGATTAACAGCAAAACTGTATAGTGACACTATTTGGAGCCAAGATGAATTTCAAAATACAGTTAGCTTACGAGCAAGCCTCTCCCTGAACGCCTACTCACACAACCACAACGCTCCCGTTACACTCAATGCGCCGCTCAACACTGCACTTGATGACACAAAGACCGGGCAGAGACTATCAGTATCACTTCTTACGTTCAGCTCAAGTGTTCTGGGAAGTGCTTATGCGGGTAAATAAAATCCTGATTTCATGATCATTGGTTCCAAACCATCGGGTTTGGGACCTGAGAGGCACTTCCTAGAATCTAGAGCAGACCGGCGAGTCAGTGAGAGCGAGTGTGTTCAGTGTTGTTTGGTACAGACACCAAGAAAAACGTTTGCTACAGCAAATCGAAATAAAACATTTTCAAGGAATTCTAAGAACTACATTTGCTTTATTACGTCTTTATATAGTACTAAACAAAAGGCAAACATGGACATTGGGCAGTTTCCACAAAGCCATTCGTAGGAAACAAACACAAGCACAACTATATCCCTGCTTATTTATAAATCACAACTCAATACACTAGTTAATATTGACGATTTGTCCTCAAACCAACAATTTCTCAATGTTAAGAATTGCCAATAAGGTCACCAGAGACTGATTACAAAGAGCCGTACACTGTAAATACAATGTAACCATTCCTACAGTTCTTCATGTTTTCTAAACATTAACTAATATTATGAAGCTACTTCAACCTTAAGAAACAATGGACATCATAATAACCACTTTGACTCAATGTTATAAAGAAAGACCATAAAGATAAAAACTTTTCACAGCCACTGTGTCCTCACTTTCATTCTGACCTACTTTGGGAAGAGAAAGTGACATTTATTAAGAAAATTCACAACAAAAATGTTTTCCTCTGACTCAAGATCTGTGTGGCAGGAAATGATTCTACTTGGAAAAAAAAAAAAACAGTTGGTGGGATGTGTGTGTGACTCGATGTGTTGCGTAAATAGCATGCAAAGCATCACCACCAGTATAAGCTTTTCAGAATCAATGGACTTCACTCATTACAAACTGCAAGATAAAACCATTGGATGTAATTGAGTTCTTTTAAGCTCAAGTTTTTAGCAGTGGGAGGGAGGATCTGCAAAACCAGATCAATATACAATTGACCAGAAAACTAAAAACCTCTGGTACATGAGAGTTGAACTTGTGCATTGTCCAAGTACTGTAGAGTATAAATGAATAGTTTCTTCGAAATTCTTAGTTTTTACCGAGGTCAACACATGAGGTCAAACGGTTTTCTCAGTCTTCATTGACAAACAGTTTCCAGGTTTTCCACTTGAATTAAAAACTGCAAGATTCTTTACACACAAGGTCATTTCTCCCTTAAAAGGTTAAATTGTCTGGAAAAAGTTCATTTTTGCCAGTTGGATTGCACATGATCTTCATTACTGTGGCTTACAAGGTGCCAATGGGCCATTGAAATGCTCAAATGAAGTCTCAGCTAAGCTAATCTTAACTGTGACAAATTAGGAATCAGCTATGCAGCCTGCAGTTCCAAATCTCCTCAGAGCACCACATGTGAGATGAGAAAATATTTTGAGGCGGCTCACATACTTTATCTACTCGAGTTCATACCAATTGCTTTGACCTTGAGCGAGAAGTCACTGGTCCCTTTGTAAGGCTTCTCTTCCTCTCTGCTGTGTAGTCCCAGTGCAGTGGTGGGAAGCATTAGACCTATCTCAGATTGCAGAGCCGCCTCTCCCGGGACTGCCAGTTCATTGCAGTGAGCTCAGAGAGGGAAAGCTATGAATAGCAGAGGTTGTCCCTGCCTTTTACCGGAACAACTGAGATTCTGCAATTAGTGTGCTTAACATGACAGAAAATTCTTTATTGTTGTATAGACGACTATAAGCTGAGCAAACAGTGAAGGAGACCAACAGAGAATATAGCTAATCTCTTGAATCAACGTGTTCGTTTGGTGCTCCAGATGCACACGGAGGTGGAATTCCAGTAATGCGGTAAGGGAGCAAATACTGTGCACACAGCCCAAAGTCTATAGACACAAGTTTCATTCATCTGTCTCTATTCTTAGTCCTGAAAGAGTAGCGAGCGAGCAAAAATAGCTTTGGGAAAATGGAGAGGGCAGGTGTGAATGTGTTTGTAACAGGTGACCAGGTGCTTTTAAAAAAGAAAAGAAAGAAAAGAAAAAGCATCCGAGAGGAAACAATAGTCACGCTTATCAAAAGATCATAAATGACACGAAGAAACAGCAGCTTTGCTTAATCAAACACCGAATGGAATTACCTAAAAAGTCCAGAAATTCTTATTTGACGACAACCATCTTTTGCATTTCAAATGAGAAACTGTTGATATTTCACGATGGTAAGAGATATATGAGGTATGTGTAAGGGTCAAGCTTTGTAAACAAAGTCCACTGAGATTAGGTTTTTGTTTAAATACCTCAATTTTGCAGGACATCTACTTCAACTGATGAACAAAGAGTAATAGAAGATGAGAACGATTTCTTTTTGAATGAGCCATTTAAGGCTGAGAGAAACTTAAGAAAATCGTTACTTGTGGTTAAAAATAACGCTGCTAATGTTCCACATTCTGCATACTGGTTCACCCTAACAACAAACCATAATGTCAATATTGAGGTCAAAGCTTTACCAAATAACCCAGGTCGCAGCCTGAGATAAACATGAAACAAAAGGGAGCGTAACCTGCCTGTATTTACTCCCGACTGCCAGCCAGGTTGTAGCGTGCCAAGCAACACGGCGTCTCCTTAATTGAGGCCTAAGGCGTGTTTCTTTCAGTGCTGCTTACAGAGCTAAAGATTTTTCCTGCTGTTGTTTTATTAAGACGTACAGCTTGGGCCCAGCAGTTTGGCAGAGCAACATACATCCAGACAGTTGCTGGTGGGGAGAGGAGATTTCTTCAGTGCGCGGTGCCAAGTTGGCACCTCAGTGATAAAGCCACAGCTGTGCCATGCACAGACATCACTCGAGGCGCGCGCTCAGACTCAACAGAGCGCTTCAGCAAGAATCTGCCGTCTTCTCCTGGAACGGAGGCGTCTATAGATTGATGCCATGCTTGATGCAGTCACTGAGTGCACGCACTGTATGGAGTCTTCACTTTGCCTGTCAAGACCACTAGATTGCTGAATTGCACTTAAATCTGGAAGCCTCTCGGTTTTCACAAAGCCATTGCTGCAATGACAAAAGATGAGATGAGAAGCAGGAAACAAATCTCCCCCTTGGTGCCGTGTGGAAACACGTACAGATCGTGAAGATACCAGTAAAACTGATCTGCACACCGCCCTCTTCTTTCAACTCGGCCATGCTTCATTTCACTCACAGCACAAACGTTCTATAGCGAGCATCAAACTGCAGCTTGCTGACGAGCATGCCCAACCATACAGCAGGTATCACAAAAAGTAACTTGCATATAAGCTTTACTGTACGAGTTAAGTAGCATTCAATCATTACTCACTCAGACAGCAGCCAGACATATTTTTCATCGCTATTGTGCAGCAAAGACGTAATGTCATCTTCGCTGTATTTTCTTTTTCCCTGCAAGTTAATTTGATGCACTTTCATTCTGGAGGCTCACTCATGAGTCCTGATCCATCACAAGCCTTCTGCCCTTGTTCATGTGTATCAAAAACGGCTATTTTTGTATGAAGTACCAATATCATTAATACTTTAAAAACATTGAGAGTTTTTATGGAAGAAGTTGACCTAATTATTTTTGTTAAAGCCAGAATTATCCAACTCAACATTTGTTCAACACAGAAGCAAGAAAGAAGGAACATGTGGCTTTTCGTCCGTGCAGTCTTTATAATTGCAATAAAGTGAGAATCCAGGATAAAGAAGAGAGAGAGAGATTTAGAGAGGTGATATCGAAGAAATGTGACACAACGATGTCAAACCTACTGGAGATATCTGGCACACCGACCTAGATGGTCGAACTTATCAACCATGAATGGCAGCAATAAAAAAATAATCACCCCAATGTGACCTTAACAGAACAGCTGGAGAGGTTGGAAGGAAATATTCACACAATGCACATCATTAATACAGCTTTAGATCAAGCGGTGCATGTAAAGTGGCTCCATATAATTTCCACAATAATAAAGGCACTTTAGCGAAGACTGCAGGTCATCATTTGAGTTTAAAAGCTTGCAAGCTTAAGACTTTTGAGATCATAAAATCTTTGAGGAAAGGAAAGCAATATTGGGGGTGACTTTCAAGGTTCTTTTCAAAGTCTTATAATACTATTAATACTCTATTTGCTGAAACATTTGTGCTTTCAGTTCACCGTGGTGGCTATTAATCGATGGCTCTATTTTGAGCTGGTGCCCTGTGACGTCTCAAAGGAAGAATCCTTGAGCTGTTTGTGAATAGAAAAAACAAACTGTAGCCTCTCTATCAGAGTGCTTCAGTGACACTGCCTTCCCAGCAAAACAATGACTTCTAAAAAAATATTTTTTAAATAAAAGCAACATTTAATGATCAGTCTATAAGCACTAAGCTGGCTCTAAATTTGTCCCTCATGTTTTTCATTTGAATCGTTGCCATGCAACGGCTCAATAATGACACATTTTCTCTGTGAATTTCTATCATCATTTGTGACAGCATGAATCTTGGAAACCGGGAAAAATCTATCTCCTCTGTTGTGTGCATGGCCACCCGCCAGGAAGACCCTGTAAGAGACTTAAAAATCTCATTCAGTGCCAGCCTACTACTGAAAACAGCCGTGTGCACAACAAGCAATGAGGCAGAGGGAACCCTAGAAGCAGTGGCCATGCGACAGCATCCAGCAAAGTCGCACTCTTTAGCCATACAGCAACATATGCACACAAGCACTTAGACACTCTCTCTCTCTCTCATACACACAACCTTGTTTGGCTTTCATTTCTTCCATTAGAAAAAGCTTTTTGTCCAAGTGAAGAGGCACAGCAATCACTGTAAACCACAGACGGACTGAAGGCATCCATTTAAATGACCGTGCGAGTGGAAAGCAAGTCCTCAGTTGTCAGGTAGCTAGACAGCCATTAAATCACCGGGTTCCATTTAAGAATCAATTACTGTGCGGCTCTCCCTGGTTGTTTCAGTTCTTGGGAGGTGAACAATCATGTCAGGCAACTAAACCAGATAATACACTTCACAAGCACTGTTTTCTGTAACATGCCGTCAGGCTCCACGCGCTTGTTGCACTGCAGACACAACAGTCCGATCCCAGCTCCTGGGGAGACGCGGCGACACCGCTGTAACTGTGAGGAACTGTTACCTTGGGTCGGGGTGGGCAGCCGGTGGCCAGGCGCTGCAGCTGCTCTGAGGTATGGCTGCAGGAGAGGAGATCTGAGCAGCAAGCTGTGCGGCCCAGTCTCTTCATTAGAGAGGAGATGATGCTGCAGCCACAGCCACACATCGACTTGCTCATTAGTAGCCTGGCTGCTCCGGGGTTAGAAGACGTGCGAGGAAAAGAGACTAAGCTGCAGGCTGCAGCCACTTTTCTGGTCTGTACTGAATTCCCTCGGTTATCCTCACAGATGATGACTTGTCTGTAAAGTATTCCACATGGTGATCCTGATCCACAGGTACTGTCACCGAGCGGGCAGGTTTTGTCTCAAGTGAGCGTAATACAGATGTCGACGGGCATGTTAATCCACGGTGAGGGCACTCGAGTTGGCAAGTATAGTTTGTCGGTCCATTTCCCTCGTGATCGCTTATCACTGACTCCACTGCCGCTGCTGTGCTTCTCTCTCTAAACAGCACACGCCTCCTGCTGGAGCACACCCTCCTCCTCCTGCACCCTCTCTTCAACTCACTTCCATCCACAAAATTACCTTTTTTTTTGGCTGCAAATGACAAACAGGACGCGGCGTCTGCCACTACTCCTGCTCATCTCCCAACATATCCATCCGTTTCTTTCACTCCCTTCGATTGCTGTGCACTGAGGATGCTATCCCCCTCAGTGCTGCTGCTGTCACCACTGTACACCCCCACCACCACCACCACCACCACCACCGGCAGCCGCGGTAAACCACTCAGACGGAGCTCCTCCAACTTGGCGATGAAAGTGCTTTTCTCATATGACATTCGAGATGCTGGCTGGTCCATTAATTGAGGAGGCAGTAGACAGAACATTACAAGAAATTCTAGCCACTCTGCATGCACCAGAAGGACTGATAATCAGCATACAGTCAGGGTGTGATGGGGGAGGGGTCCCAGATAATCATTGAGACAATACTGGAGCACATCAAGATTATTATGGTAATGATCCATCACTGTGGTCAAGAGGATTGCTGTTATAATAAGTGAAATATGGGGGCATTTTACTGCTTAAAATCCTGACAAGTGTAATATTTTCTCCCACTATAAAACCTGAAAAAGACAGAGGAAAATAAACCCTCAATATTTAGCAGCTGCACCCTGGCATTAATTTAAAATGATTAAGCTTTTAATTGAGCAACAAAATGCAACCGGATATTATATGGGAAATATGCCGGTGATTAATATTAGTCAGATCAAACATCTGAAACACAAGTGGCCCCCACCCCTTGGTGTGTGAACATTAGTCCCAGCATCAGTGAGCCGGCACACTCCCTGCCTAGTTTATCATCGATGTTTAACCTGATGAATCCAAGCACGGGGAGTGTGTGTGTTTGTTGGCGAATACAGCCGCCAGCCAAGGAAGCCAGAGGACCAAGGGAGGGATAGCGAGTCAGAGGAAGGGACGGCAATAACGGTGAGTCAAAGATAGGTTGACAAACTGAGAAAGAGCGCCCAGTTAAAGGAACAGCAACAGCTTGCTATTAATAGCACACACGTAATAATGTTAAAATGACCATTCAAAAACACGGTCTGCCGTCACCAACGATTTATAGAAAAAGAGGGGGAAAAAAATGTACAAGCCAGTGCAAAGCTGAGGCGCCGATCAATCAGTTCATATCTGGACCTTAGGCTTAAACGCAAATAAATTAATAGTTTTGAGTCTGAAGCCATGTCTTCTCAGTAAATGTAATTAAATTGTCACTTTTTGTCTGGTTAGAAAAACAGAGCAGGTTAACATGTTTACATATCCACTGAATACAGCGATCAGATTGATGAGTAAGTTTATATGCACAACAATTAGCATCTGATTCAGTTAGTGGATCAATCTCATGATGCTTTGTACTGCGACACTGGGCAGATTAGGAAGACTGATCAGGAAGAGACAAGCACACATTTTCTGTGTGATTTAGCAGCAGCATTGTCTTCTATGACAGTTGCTTTGCCACCACTGTTGTTTTCTCTCAAAACAGCATGTGAATTGTCAAATGGTGAATTGCACAGCGGATGCAGAGGCTCCAAGAGTGCAAGCAACATGATATGTCATTTGCATGGACTTTAATCAGATCATTAACAGGGTTGCAGCAAGTCCACGATTCGATCGAAAACCCAATCAGAAAGGGCTTGTATGGTTCGATTTTAAAAAGGATCAGATTGCTAATTGCTTACTGTCCATGTAAGCGCAGCTAGAGTCAAATAAACCTATTTCAGCAACTCAGACAGAAATCTAGAATGTATACTTTTGTCGCATGACAAATCAATAAATTGACAAATCAATGAATGAAACACTGGCCTCAGAAATCGGACTTCTTAATTCAGACCAAATAGCTACAAGAATCAACAAATACTATACAATGAGGCATGACTGTGTTGGAATGCGTTTGTGTTGTTGTCAGAATAGTAGCACACAACTATTTAAAATTAAATGTTAACCTACTTTGTAAAATAGCTAATTTATGGATTTTTAGGGGTTAACAAGCTTCGTGCTGCCAATACATGGGTGACGCGTTCAGGTACATCATGTAACTCCGACCTCTTTTTTTTTTTTTTCCCCCTTTATAAATCTGATGGGTGCAGCTTATATTCAGGTGTGCTCAATCAGGAAATAACAGTAAGTATGTTTTAGCAATGCACAATATCTGATCAATTTAGTAAAAAAAAAATTTTTTTTAGCTTATATAAAAAAATTTAAATAAAAAACCTGATAATTACGGTGTTTTACTTTCCTTCTACCCCTAAGAAGGAATAGGACCAGAGACGTTTGTCTTCTGCTTTGACTGAAGTCCCAGAAAGGATAAAGGTCATAGGACAGGAGGTTCACCTCCTGATAGTCCTCTGGCAAGTTTATGCTAATGGTAAAGCTTCATTATTAGTTTTATGTATTTCTTTTATTTCTTTGTAAAGCACTGTGAATTGCCCTGTGTTTGAATGGTGCTCTATAAATATATTTGCCTTGCTATTTGTAACTATGAATTACTTCTATCTATTATAGGAACTGCAATACCACATTTTAACAAAATGGTTTCAGTGACGAGTCAATATAATTCTACTGAGAGCAAAGTTTAGGGAGAAAAAGTCAAAGATTTAGGAATTATTTAACAGAAGTGGTCCGTTGAGCAGGTTGTGAAAAGTTGGCAGGCAAAATGTTTTATATGTTTATTTTGTCTCTATTCCTATATAGTGTTGTATAAACGGAACTAAAAGCATTAGAAAATCCCTGCTGATAATGTGGATATTAAGCATCTTTCTACTTGTCTTCAAACCAGCAGAACCTCGGGTAAATTAGCTCAGCTAACACCAACTCTAAGGACCGTAATTATGCTAATAATGACATTTTTATGCAAACATCAGGAGTAGATATAACTCACACTTTAATTAGGTTGGGTTTTTTTTAACCTTATTGTAATGACTAAAGTTAGCAGCACCCAAATTGAGTTTGCACATTGGTATGTATTTAAGTGATCGTTTAGTTACCAATCACAAAAGTCATTGAGAACTGTCGCTGTTCAGAAATACAAAGCTCATTTTTAAATTGCGTTTCAACGTTTTCACACTGGAAAATTTCACTGTGACAACTTTCTTGTGTGTTGTGTTTTTATATGGATTCAAGAATGCCTGTTAAGTGGTGCACCTACTGCCAATACGGAAGTGCCTCTGCACCTTGAATGCCGGCTCGGTGCAAAGAGATTCACTCTACAACTGGTACCCATTAGTCTTTTCAGAAGGAAAAAGCGAAAGTGGTAGACTGATGCTCCACCCCTTTTATTTGGGTGAAGCACTTCGTGCTTTGGTAAACAGCAGAGACGGAACGTTGGCTGCACCAAACATAAAAGGTGTGTGAAAGAGTAACGATAAAGCACTTAAATTGTGCTGTGTGTTCCCTTCACAGGCACATCTGGCCTGCTGACAGGAGTGACGCTCAAGAGGGACAGCATGCAGCGATTCAGGAAAAACAGAGGTTTCCTGAATTGTTATTCTCTGGAATAAGAGAATGAAGAGAAACTAAACTCGACAAACAGAAATGTCCATCTACATTCAAACCTATAAACAAACATAAAACTGCCGCGGTGGAACATCACAGCAATGCAGCTTTAAGCACTGATTGGTCGAGTGACTTAACACAGAAGCTGATGCTGAGGTAGGTCGGAACAAAATGTAAGGCAAAATAAGTATCATGGGTATAATGGGCTTCTTTTTTTATTGCCCTGAACCGAAAGATGTGACATGGTGAAAGGGTGCCCTCTTCATTATTTATGAATATTGCTTTTCACTGTGTCAGCTCATTGCTTCAGTATTGATCCATAAAGTGGAGCCTGCACCATGGCACAAAGTCTCGGAGGAAGAAATAATACAAAGTTTACATGCTGCAGCTACAGTGAGCGTCAAAATGAAACGGTGAGTCAGAGAGCACAAAGTTTCCTGCTCTGAAACCCATGAGCACTCCACGAGACGATGGCATTGCTCTATTGTAGCCAAAGCCTGAATTATCAACATTCTATTTGATTCTACTGGGTCAAAAGTTAGCTTCAACCAAACAGGACATAATACGCCAACAAAAACTCCATTTATTTTCATAGCGGACCGTCATTGATCTGATCAACAGGTTAGATCTTCACTATACCAAAGATCAAAATGAGGTCTTGCAGATTTTAATTAGCTTGAACCTCCTCCGATTGTCTGTCCAAATTCAGGCCACAGAAACTTAAGAGAACTAATTACCTGGGGGGACTTGATCAATATTAATGCAGTTTAAGCTTTATTAAAGTAGTTGATGCCTCGTATCGATCTGATCCACTTTTGTCTTCCTTACTGTTAAAAAGCTGCTGAACTCTTGAACTATTTAAGTTCAGCAGCTTTCAAACTCGTCACTTTGGTTTCTTTACTGCGTTGGAGATCCACGCTACCACAAAGCAGCTCCTTAAAAGAAAAAGAAAAAGCAGGCGCACACATACAGTGCACAGTCAATAGAGATCAATAAATCCCTTTTCAGCCTCTTCGTTGGGAAACGTTTTATCTACAATCATTTATTATATGACTCTTACTGCACTTTAATTAAGATTATTCATACTGTGAATTCATTACTAAATAAAGTCTACACACTAAGCCCACACAGGCAAAATTAAGCAGAGCAATAACTGAGCAAATGCTCAGCTAATTAACATGGCTCGCTAACAATCTGCTCTTTGTTTTACACAAGTGAAGAATCAGACATTGGCCAAATCTGTGGATGGGTTTATCAACAGTTGGTGTGAAACAAAACCATAGCCTGGAGGTGACTGCAGAATGTTGGATTTTAAATAGAGCCAAACAATAAGTCAGTTTAATCCTTCGATAATAACCGAAAATTACAGAGTAGCGCATGAATTACTGAGAGGTTTGAACAACACTAGAGGCAGTCTAGTACCAACAACCAATGCTCTATAAGGGGGAAAGACAAAAATAGATTTCAGCCATCTTTAACATAGTTTACTGTGGCGCTGCACAGTCCTAAAGAGGGGTCCTTTTTTGGCATGAATGTCAAGCATCGATACTAAAGTCTAAGTAAAAGCATCCAATAGATTACTGTTAAGTACTTAAGGCCCCCCTATTTTAACTTAACTGCTTCACCTCGACAAAATAGCGGTATTGTGGATTACAATTGCACAGATTTACAACTCTGACATGCCGATTTTCCTGCTTTCATTTTCTGAATATGAATGCAGATCTAACATAGAAAGAATCTGAAAAGACAGATGTGTGAATGGAGGATGGTTCGATACAGCTGACACTGGCTATCATAGCTAATGAAGTACAGAAGTCAGTGAATAGCCAGTGGTTTCACAACTGCTAGTAACTACCAGTTTCTGCCAATAATTTATTTTTTTTTAAACAGAATTCAATTTCCTCTGGGACCACTGCAGTCGTGTCCATACATCGATCCATTTCCAAGTTCTTACTTTTTTCAGTTTTTATTTTTCCCTTTAACGGGCTTTACCTGTGTAGTGCATTTCACCACTACAGCGGTCTGAACACACTTTGAGCTGACCAGTCACATTCCGTGTCTTGCTCAAGGACACTTAGATTAAGGGTGACCATGGCCCAGTTTAGTGAGCTGGGCTAGTGATTAGATCTTGCAACTCAGCCTCTTAATGTGTCAAATGATCAGAGGCATCCCTTCAAGTCACAATGCCGTATGTAAACTGTAGGTTTTGTACTGCGTTACACCCTCAACAGCAAGTTTTCCACAGGACAACTTACAATCCAGACCGCAGTTTAACAACTGCACTCCCCACATGAAAACACACCAATAACAAGATCTCAACATGCACATTGACTATAGCTCATCACTGGAAGAAGTGAAGATTTTAGATTAAATAAAAACACTGTGGTGCTACAAGAAGAGTATCAATTCATGTTTCCTAAAACTGACTCAGGGACTTCATCTTTTACAATTAGGCTGGAAGACGTCAAGCTATTACTCTTCATTACTGAGAGATAATACTTTAATATATGGCATCCCAACCATGGAAAATGACCTCTGAGATACTTCCCAGACTGCATGGGATGAAAAAATTCCACATTAAAATCACAAATTTTTATATAAACTGCGGGTCTGAGATTATATCCAATGACTGGTTCTTATCTTTATCACTTTAATAAGGCACATAAACACAGAACAAAAGACCTAAGAAAACCCACAAAGTTACAGGGCAAGCCAACTTGTTTATTTACAGTGAAACCTCTTTGAAGCTCATTACTTTCTTCTTCTTTCAGGCAAACTTGGAGTCGTATAAGTTAACATTTTGAATCATGTAACTTTGTCTGCTACCAATTGTATGACTCGAGCATGAAGTCTGGTACATGAAATTAAAAAACAAAACAAAAAAAAAAAACATGCTGCAACCAAATAAACTCTTTAAACACCAAATATTAATGCAACCAAAACATTGAGGAAAAACATGCTGCTACTACAAACAAATCTTTTGGGCACGAACACACAACACAACACAACACAACAAATAGAAGCAGCGATTCTACAGAGAATAGAATTACAAGGGGTTAAAGACTTTAAGCAGAAGCCAAAACATGTGCCTAGGAGCTTTACATATAAAGACGAATATAAAAACAAATTTACATGGTGTTTTTTAAAAAATATGCATCCTCCTTGCATGCACTCATTTTGCTAATATAAAAAAAAAAATAGAAAAGGTATTTTCTGAGATATTACACTGAACGGAAGTTCAACAGGATCACAATGCATGGCTGAACTTGAGGTGGACATTTTTCCTCTGAGAACGCTGCACTCTAGTGGGGGAAGGATGCAAACTCATGCATCGTACCAGCAAACGTCTGTGACCCAAAGAAAATGATTCCCCACTGCTGAGGTTTTGGAAAAAAAAAATGTTATTCATTAAATTCAAGACATGGAATGTAAAAGTTAAGATTCTGAACAGAGTTACAGATAAATGCATAGTAGATTCTACGTGGCCATCATCAGAGCTGCTCTCTGGGCAACAGACCAAAGCCAACACAAGTTACAACTTCCTGTCTCCACAAACACAGGGACAAAGTAAGACTTCCTGTTTTCCAAAGGTCTCCAAAACATGAATGAATGAGAAAGCA
Source organism: Lipophrys pholis (assembly GCF_963383615.2). Classification (NCBI taxonomy): domain Eukaryota; kingdom Metazoa; phylum Chordata; class Actinopteri; order Blenniiformes; family Blenniidae; genus Lipophrys; species Lipophrys pholis. The sequence continues at coordinate 25,852,592 of NC_137628.1, forward strand.
TTAAGAAGTAAGTCAACACTTCCACATCTACTGGCACTTTATAAACATGCGGGTTTATAGCACATCGTTCAATTGTAGATCCTCCAGGTTTGCAGCTTTGTAAGGAATATTGTCCAAACATTACAAACACAAAACTTTAGCATTCTAGTAATGACTGCACAACATTTGTAGCAGTCATTACTAGAATGCTAATGTGCGAGCACGCTTTCCAAGGACGCCACACTGGCCTGCAGAAATCATGTTCAAAGAAATCATAAAACATCATAATCACATTTGATTGTTTCTGTTCATTTGTTCCATTTCAGGCTGCGATGATGTCCAAAAACAGCCAGGACATTAATTATTAGCAAACATGTACAACTTTAAAATGTCAAAGCAGTTTAAACTTTTTGGACTTGTGAAATGTGCCTCTGCAGCAGTTTTTTTTAACGTGTCCCCTGCTCTCCTCCATTATCGTGTGTGTGTGTGTGTGTGTGTGTGTGTGTGTGTGTGTGTGTGTGTGTGTGTGTGTGTGTGTGTGTGTGTGTGTGTGTGTGTGTGTGTGTGTGTGTGTGTGTGTGTGTGTGTGTGTGTGTGTGTGTGTGTTGCAGGCTAAAGGCTGCTCTGAATTATTTACAGAGAATGAGTGGGTGAGAGGTGTGGGACTGATTAGGGAGTGACACAGAGGATATCTAAATCTCAGTCCCTTTCAGGAGTCTGCTTAGGAAGCAGTTTCCAATTCAAATTTTAAAGAACCTTTTCAAAAAATGACAGCGGCGCACTTCTTATTACACAAATTCTGCAGTGCACCGTCTCCTCGTCACTGAATCAACTCGGCCAATATTGGGGGAAAAAGGCAAATGCTCCTCTGAGGTATCATGCCATCAACATCTAAATAAATATTTGACATTCCTATCATTCCTCCTGCACTTCACACACCTTTTGAACAGAAAGAGGGGATGTCTTGTTCAACATGGCAGCTATATACAGGTCGTCATCAAGTGGGGAAAAAAAGGGCTCATAATCACAGTCACCGATGGCAACAACACACATTTGATTGCTCTTGATGCAGCGTTTTGTTCTCTGATAACTAACAATTACCCGAGCGTCTCCCACAATTGTCGGCGCATATTGCAAGTTTTCTTAGAGGCTCATCGTATTAAGCATTCACGTCTGGAACAAAAGGAGACTGCACTGGGACACGAGTAGGAAACTCGCACTTGGATGAAAACCCAATCCCAAACCATCACCCTGAATTATTCAAACTCCATATCAAATGTCCCTCATCCGGTCCCTGAGACCAGACTAACAGTTTTAGGGGGGAAGACAATGTTAACATTTTGACATTCGAGTGCCAGTCCGCACTTTAAAAATGCAGCAGCGAGCCAAGCAAGGCAGCGCTGTGTGCTATCACTTTACCTTTAATTCACCAGCATGTGCCCAAGATGAATAATTCAGGACGTGCACTACACTCATGGCTTTGAGGAGACTTTCCTAGTTTACAGAAAACACACCAACACTGTGGATCCTGCTGCAGTCATATTTGAAGATTACATGCACATCAAAACTTGGAAAACGATAAGGATCTCCACTTATGCTGAATATAAAGGGGACATTTTTATGTACCTGATGATGTGGTAGGTTTTCAAATAAACTGCATCTAAATACGAGGCTATTCGCGTGACTTCTACCTTCTCTTTCTACACACAACTCCAAGACATACAGAGGATGCCTCAGAGTGAATTCATCTCCTGTTTGTTCATAAGGACTCCTACAACTTCCACTGTGTCTCCTGCAAGTGTGAAAGGTCTGCATCCTGTCAGAGACGCACACAATGAAACACAGGGTGGGGTCATCCGTGTGTGAGAATACAGAGCAATCATTTTTTGCTTCTCCTTTTTGCCGTCTATCACACTTTCCTTGCCTTCCCGGAGATGACACATTTTCACACTACACATCCCAAACAATGAAGCGGAGCAGTCTGGTGTGTATTCCTATATTGTTGTGGCTTTAGAAGTGTCGAGTTTCCACATGAAAAATCGAAATAAAACAATATGTGTTAACAGATAGAAGAGACAGGGGCAAGGTAAATGGGCTTCTCTCATATGGTTCATTTTCACTGCTTCAGCGGTCGAAGAGCACTTCACATCATCAGTCACACACAAGCTCCTCCACCAATGCTAATGGATTTCGGTTGAGGTGTGCAATCCCCATTGGACACTATTTGGCGTGCAACGTCTTGCTCAAGGACACATTGACATATGGCATGAAGGGGGATGGAACCACCAAACAGAGGAAAAATATCGAATGCGTTATCTATGGCAGATAGTGTGGTTGAATTGTTTTTTTAAGTTTACCTGAAGGCCACAAATACAGTTTCTTGTTGCTAAGATCCGGTAACACTTACGTGCCATTTTGTATAGCAACAATGAAACCTGAAAAGATATGATAAACATTTGAAGTAATTCATGAGGGTTTTTTTGTTTTTCAATACACAGTAAAAATATTTAGTGCAACTCGGAAATCAACATCTTGCATCACATTTTAACTTTACTTTCAATTAAAGGCCAAAATATAGATACTATAGACAGAGAACTTATTTATGGTGGCTGATGCTGCTGTGCAGAGGGAAAGAGCACACTTGATGGGAAGACACTTACAGGGGAAATGTGTTGCTAGGAGACAACTGAGCTCAGGCTTACATCCTATGACCTGTTGGCAATCCCAAACAACAAAAAGAAACGTGAAAGGAACTTGAATCTGTTTATTAGTTAGTTTATCGTGAGTGTATCGATGTGCGAGACTGCAGACGTGGCATGTCAACGATAGTCTACGAGAAGACCGCTTGTCAACATGCTCCTCCTACAATCTTCCTGTTATGGTTGCATGCTTGTTTCTGAAACTGAGCCATAAGCAAAAAGAGGCACTACATAAACCACACTCTGAAGAAAACAATTAACTGCCACAACAGAGAAAAGGAACTGACAACTTTGCTTTTACCCAACTGCAGCCACCTGCCTGTTAACCATGAAAAACAAGGCTTCCATCAGACATGTGGCAGGTCCCTTTTCTTACCATTGTGGGGTAATTTCAAATAACTAATGAATTCTTTGTTTCCCAAAAGATTCAATGAGACCACTTTTCCCCAGTTCGACTCCACGCTTGAGAGCCTTTCCATGTGGAGTTTGCATAACCTCCCTGTGTATTTGTGATATTTTTTAGGATGAGTTCTACCACTCATGAGGCTTAACTTGGATAAAGCAGTCTGGAGATGGATGAATTGCAGTAGGAAGATAATTTCAAACACCCAGAAATTAATTGTGTGATTACGGTTTAAAAGTAACCCGAAAATAGTCAAATGCATACATCCCAATTAGGGATGGGGCCGATCCGATCCAGTATCGGTATCGGGTTCCGATATTGGCGCAATTCACGTGGAGATTTCCGAGATTTGCTCTGCATTAGAGCTGGAAACACTGCTGTTTGTGCTGCAACAATAATGATAACAATATTAAAGCAATCAGAGCTCTGATATCGGAATAGTATCGGTATTGGCAGATATCTAAATTCAGGCATAGGGATCAGATTGGAAATGAAAAATGTATATCAGTGCATCCCTAATACCAATTTCAATATCCTTGTGTAGAAAGATTTTTTTGAGGACTAGATGACTTCAATGATCAGAATTGCCCATCTCTTCCTTTATACACCATAATTCAAGAAGGGTGACTTAAAGGACTCTATTGTTCGTTCAAACAATAAATACAGCTCCGTTCATTCGAAGCATCCACAATTCTCACAAACTCAACGTGTGAACACAGGCAGCGACAAAAAGTTGCACAGAAGAACGGTCCGACTTACACTGAAGTTCACGCGGCTGTGGTATATACTTACAGTCCTCTCTTTCTTTGTTCAGGCCACAGTTGGTCTTCCACACTTCAAGTCCTACTCGGAGGTTTGATTCTTTCTACGGACAAAGACGGAAAAAAATGTCAGTAAAGCAATCAACACTTGTGATCAAAGAGTTTAACAAGGTGAGAGGCCGTCTGGAATACGAAGGGGGGGGGGGGGGGGGGGGGGGCTTAAGGCGTGTGAAGGAAGTGATGGGATCCCTCCAAACTACAGATAGCAGAGGCCACTCTTCAAAGAAGCTTGTCATAAAGCAGAACAATCCAACAACTTGGCACAGCACGCGACACCTGCATCAGCATGTAGCGGTGACTCAGTCACAGATGTGTCAGTACTTCCGTCTCGGTTGACGGGAAGCAAACGGGGGTCATAACATGCCATCAGCCGAGCTGAAACAAAGTCGTATTCATGCAACTTCAGCGCCATAAGTTTTGATTCTCCTTTTTTTGTGGGTGTGTGAGAAAGTATGACGATGTTGCCATCATACATGTGATTTTCCCTATGCTTATTAAAATCTTAAAGCTACTCCTAAAAAAAGAAGTACCATCTCTACACAAACGAAATGGACAACAGAGTATGTCAGCTAAGCAGCGGTGGCTCTATTCCAACATCTGTATTCACACAGAATGTGTTTAAAGCTCAGTACTGAGCGTACACCACTTTATATAGCTGTGAAAAACAGAAGATAAACAGGCTACAAGTCTTTCATGGTGAGAGTAAAATGTGAGTCAATATTTAAACTGTGTAGTTGGGTGGATTAATTAAATCCGTTCTGTCACACCCTGATGAGATAGATGACTTTTAAAAAAAAAAAAAAAAAAGCAGCTTAAACACCTCCTACTGAGAGCAGATATACAGCAGACACTGCCGCCTTCCATAACATGCCACTGACAGGAGCAATTCACCACCCCACAATCTATCAACACTGATAAATATATTTTCCCGATGCCGTTCACAGCAGTTGCACGAGGCCTTGTTAACATGTTCTGTCCTGGTTGAACAACATTCAATATCTGGTGGGATTAGTGGTGCAGCTGGTACTCCACTCAGGAAGCTGGTTATTCTTGCTAGAGACACATGTATTTGTCACTTTGGCCACATAACTCAGAACATACACCTGTATACTTTATATTAAAGTCACATAGAATGCGAGATTTAGCTTAAGATTTTCATGCCTGATGGTTCAAGTGATTACACTTGTATTGTTAATTGTAATGTAATGCCAAGTTTGATCCTAATGGAAACGGAGCAGGGGAAAAAACGGTCAGGACTTATAATATAAAATTTAAAAAAAAATAAAATAATGTATATATATATATATATATATAAACCTTTAAAGAACTCTTGTTTTTTGTGGGTTTTCTTTGTGAACTTATGACGAGCCTGAAATTTCTCACAAAAACCTTAGTGCAATCTGAAATTCCATCTACCATAGTTTGTTTTTTTCTTCCCCTGACTCCCTAATGTCTAATGCTCATTTTCACAAACTCCCTATGCTGATGCTTTTTCCAATACCATGGTAGCTAGCTTCACTGCTGCATTGCAGAATTTGCAGGACAATCTACAAACAGTACAGACCTTCACTGAAAAATTGCAGCCAATGTCTTCTTGGTCATTTTTACCCTGTACAATGTCGTCCTGCAGGCTGGAGTGGACCCTTCTGATTTTAACAATAGATATGGAGTGCTGAAAACAAATGTGGTTTGCTTGCCTGGTGCTGGAATCAATTTGAATTGGTTAAACCTGAGCTTTCATGGCCCAAGGTGCCATTACAGTTCCACTTTCTATTAATAATATTTATGGTGCTGCTTTTTTTTTGAGCACAGAAACGCCAAGACACTTATTGTGCAGCAAATACAGTAAAGAGGATACAGTGCATAAAAGGTCATTTTAAAAAGACATTTTTGAGCTCGCGAGAGACATTATGCTCGGGTTTATTCATCACATTGATCCTTGATTAATTATTAACAACAGTTCCCAATATCTATTTGTATATTGGGCACATATATCTTAATGAGAAACTGTAAATAATACATTCATCAAAGTATAGCTAAGATACCGATGAAGAGCCTCTAGTAAACTTCTTGCTCTTCACAAATCTGTGAAATCTCATGGTAAAAGCAGTTTGTTGGGTTGTCAACCAGCCACCTGTTGGTGCTGTTTGCCTGGAAACCAAATCATTTGCTGTTGAAATTAGGAGGAATTAGTTTGAGATAAGCCACCAGGCTAAACCCAGCCCTTAAACAGTCTAGTGATCGACAAGCAATGCTCTGTGGAGATTCACAATCAACTGTGGATCGATGCTCTTCTGGGTTGAAAGAGGCGTTTCTTTATTTTTGTAGTGGGTATCGTTAAGTGACTGAAATCAAGTAATGACATTGAGCCTTTCCTAATCATGACTTATTAGGTCTGCACTATTATGTCTTCTGAGCCCGGTTTCAGAGTCTTTATGATTCTTCTAATTGAATCCACATGTTGAACTGGGTAAACTCTCAAACCTTATATCAACACCATCCACATTTTCTAATAACTATTAGCTAGCTCCTGCTCCTCAGGGCAGAATGTGCCTCATAAACTAAACACACCAAAAGTGCTTTAATGTTAGATATGGAAATCCAGTCTTTTAAAAGTCACCCAAAAAAGCCTAAATTTGGCCTGCTAAGACTCCCTCAGCAGTAGAGAGGGGGAAAAGGGTAGTTGATGCAAACAGCACTGGATGTGGACACAGAGTTCTGGGAAATAAGCAGATGCTCAGACAGACTTTCCAGCTGCTTGACATTTGATAACTGTGAGACACAAAAGATATTGGTCAAACAAATAGAAGATCCAGAGCAGAGTAGTACTAAAGTTGTTATATACGCCGACTGAAATGGAAAATATTTTGCAGTTTCAGACGATGTGGCCAAGCAGCCACACGGTATGATGAAGCTTAAAATAAAATTTTGTATCTAACTTTTTGATTCAGATGCCAAAAAGGTCCCCTGGTTAAAACCTCTCAAGTTGATAGACTTGGAATGGTGACCTTGTACAGACAAGTTTAACGGTACAACGTCCTTTACCTGTCACTCAGAAGAGCGGCAAAGCGACACTTGCAGATTTTGGTGCTGCTTTCTAAAGAAGAAAATAGACTTGCTTGTAGCACAACTATAGTAAACGCTGCTGATGGGCAGGCAAGCGAGTTTGCACTCTCAATGATCTTTTTAATGTGAAAACAAACATCTGTTTTGTTACTTCTGCAAGCAGTATGTTGGTCAAATCCAGATTTTAAGGACAGAGAGCACTTTTTAAACTCATACCAGGGGGACGGCCCAGCGCTTTCTAGGAAAATCTCTGAATGTCTCTCTGAGGGAAGCAAGTGCAGAAGTTCTAGATGCCTGCAACTCTAATCTGTGTCAGCTGTGTCTGGATCTGCCAAATAAAATGAGTCCACATGAAGGAATGCAACTGCCGTGTTTCCTGGCCCTGGCACAGTCTGCGCAAGTCTAATCAAAATATGAGAGTCACTGTGTTATGCAACTGTCTCAAATGAACAAAAAATCACTACCCAGTTTCCAAAAAAAAAAAAAAAGACAAACTAACTTTGCAACATGTTCAACATGTGCATCTAAAGGCATCCTTACAGCAGCCATTCAGTTATCAAAATGTGCAAAACATCATTACATAAGAAAGAAATAACAAAAGTTACATAAGACAAGTTTGTCTAACAACACGATACTGACGTTGCAAACATATTGATAACAATTGATAACATAAGTGCATTAAGGGATCTCTTCAGAGAGGCTCTGCTTCTTTTAAGTGAAATTTTATGTAGCATTCAACTTCAACATAATCAGATCTACCCCCATCTGCACATCAAGGAAAGAAGTCCTTAAGCTACATCAGTTTTGAATCCATTATTCACAAGCAAGAATGAGAAAACAGCGATATTAACTTCAAGTTAAACAGCCCATTATGACACCTATAAGAGCAACATATTCATTCGAATCTAACATTCCAAAAGGAAAAAGCTCTTTAGCGAAGACTTTTGAGCCCTGTATGGTTGGCCTGTCCTCACAAACCACTGCTGGAGTCTCTCACAGAATATTTATAAAACGGGTCTTGTCTAGTCGTATTGGACCGAGGCTGAAGACATGAGTCATGCTGTAGTTTGCCAGCATTTGGGATCAGTTTCAAGTTCAGTGGTCTACACAAGATCTTCATTGTTGGAATTTCTTTTTCTTTAAGGTGGGAGGGGGGCTGAAACTCACAGCAGTCTTTAAAGGTATAATGTTCATGTAGCCACACTACAACTTTGTTGACATGGCAGCTTGTTGCTTCCCGTCTGCATGCATGCTGACATTGGTCGGACTGAACTGTCTGGAGCAGCTGCGAAGGAGCCAGCAGTACAAAGAGGATGAAAGACACTTCATAAATCACTGCAGGAATGCAGCCTCATTTCCTTTGCAACCGCACCTTCTCCACAGCTTCTTCCTTCAAGTCCAGGAGCTTTTTGCGCCCAGCAGCCGAGACCTGACCACCACAGGCAGTTTGCAGCTCTGAGCCTCAACGTGTTATCCTCAAATCACACGAGCTAGTTCATATGTCAACCATGCGGAGCAGAACAAAAACTAATGAGAGGGGGCACAATTAATGAAAGCGACACTCGTGGATGTTTGGAGAAGCTGAACTTTTTTTTTTTTTTTAAATACCGTCTCATATCTGCAAAAGGAGGATAGTTTACCCAGTTGCATTTGCTACTTTGTTGTTACCGATGCTAGCGCCATTTTTCCATCATTAATAAGGTGTCAATTGCAATGGGTGCGATTAGAATGATCAGAATGGATGCATAGAAATTATGACAATATACAGGGGTACACACAATGCTGGTTGCAGGCTGGACACCATAGTATCTGGGCCAGATGTCACAGATTTGATATTCTGAACCTTCCATTTAGATGTGGCCACAGAAATTGAGACTCAGACCAGGCAGTGCTTTTCCAATTCTGCATTGTCAAATTTGATGAGCCAGTGCAAACTACAGCCTTAGTTTCCTGTAGCTTCAAGGTCCAACGTGTTGCCAGGGTCAGAGATGGTGTTCATTGTAACAAGCGATTAGTCAAGGTATTGTTCCCTCGACTGTTTCGATCATTTCAAAACTAAAAGTCAGCACAATGCATCGTCAACCAATTTAAACAATGTTCCTTGAATACATTGTGTTAAAAGCCAAAGGATCCCTTCAAACACAAGCTAAAACAAATATAGAAGTATGAGGCACTTTGCACCGTGCATTGCTCTGAAGCATTGGTATCGTGTATTCAGGATCAGCATATCACACTAACTTCCTGAACCATTCAAAACATCAACTGAAGCACATGGAGGCACTGCAGGGGTCACTGCCATGGTAAGCTGTGTTAGCGTCTCAGACCGGGCAGAATAAGAGCTTGAAATGTCAAACCAGCCTGAGCGTGGCCAGCTAGCAGCACTGGTGCAGGTTAATAAACAAATGCTTAAGCTGGAGGGGGATGTGCTTTGCCCCCTTTGTAGTGATATACGTCCGTTTTCCCCTGAAAACGCCAGTACATCAGTGGTTTCTGAACTCGCACATCGGGAAGCAACAACCATGCCATGTTCAGAGTCACCTCACCTTTCATCACCATTGTTATGCTCACTTTGTCAGTAAATCATGTTTACATGCTTCAATACATCAAGCAGATGGCATGTGATTGGCTGATCAGCTATGAGCACGAACAAGCACCTTAAAAAGTGTCAGGTAAGTGTACTTCATTTCATTATCAGTGTTGTACCCACAACATAAAGTTACCAATTGTATACATGGTAAAGAGGAAATGTTTCAACAGTAAACTTGTCATTCTTCACTCTCTGCTCTGTGAAGAATAAAGTATCCCTCTGTCTAGACTGCTATGTTTCAATGTGTAGATTTGGGCATTTGATAATGAATTCGGTTGGTGTTTGAGTTGTGTAGGGAGCTTGGAGCATACTTGCATATTTTTGGAGCTGTAGTTTCTCCAGTTTAATTTGATGAACATCATCGGACATTATATTAGATAAACTTGTGATATGCTATCAAGTTTCCAGGTATTGAATACAGCTTATTGACCAAGTATTGACTTATTGTTTTTATTTAGTTTTCCAATATTTTTCTGCTTCTGACTTTCAGCCGGTTTCCACCAGGTATGATTTAATGTTGATTTATGAAAGTAAAAGTGTCACAGTTGTCAGCAAAGGTTGTGATGGAATGTACATGTTTTCTTTCTTTCCATCCTTTATTCTGGTTTCATATGAAAACAGAGTTTGTACATTTTTTTTCCAAGACGAACCTCAATGTGCTGCTACCATGGAAACACCAATAAACCAATAGATGCCACACGTTTGACTATTGGCAAAAAATAAAAACATACACGCCAGCACAGAGCAGCCACCCACTGTCCTTACACGCGTGTGGGTTGATAACATGCAACTCCAAAACTGTATGTTTCAGTGTCATTTCTGTCAAAGTCCAGCAAGCATATGAACTTGCAAAAAGTTTTTTTTTTTTTTTTTTTTTTTTTAAAACAATTAGTTTGATTACAGTGAGCTGAATCACCCCCTTTAAAAGAGGACAGAATAAATGTACTGGTTAAAATGCCAAACTGAATCTTGAAACAATCAATATACCCTACAGAGGAAGAATGAGTTGGATTAATTGAGTGGTTATTTAATTACTCCATTATGAATACTTGTTTGGTTGCAGCTACTCAAGGTAAAAATTCTGTTATTTTCATCACCAAGGATATAAGTTGAATACTTGCATTATAGTTTGACAAAAGTACATATTTGAAAAGAGAGCTTTGGGAATATTTTTAACCCAAAAACCTACAATTGAGAGAATATAAGAAACAATGGCAAATAATCAGCTAGAAAGCTACGTTTTCATTTTTACCCATTCATATACATAATTTCACAGAAATACACTTCCTTCTTAACAACGGGCCATAAATTCCAACTACCAGCATATCAAGGCATTGCGGATTCTTTTCATCTTCCTCAAGCGTCACACAGCTGCAGTAAAACACTACTGTGCGACATGTAGTTCAAATGTAAGTGTATATTTAAGCCTGAGGTTCTGCGGGACATTGAGAATTTAAGTCAGTGAAATAAGAGTACACACACACACACACACACACACACACACACACACACACACACACACACACACACACACACACACACACACACACACACACACACACACACACACACACACACACACACACACACACACACACACACACACACACACACACACACACACACACACACACACACACACACACACACACACACACACACACACACACACACACACACACACACACACACACACACACACACACACACACACACACAAGTAATAAGCAAATAAACAGAAAAGGCAGAAAGGGTTTATTGCTAGAGAGAGAAGGGGCCAAACCTGTCAGTCGAGGGACTGTGTCGGGGCTTCAGGCAGGCGTGCCTGTGCTTGAGGGTAAGGGGCGCAAAGTGTTATCTGCAGCGCTGCAGACCTTCCCCTTTGAAGTGTTACTGAGCCACCGAGTGAGCCAGGGACAGCAAAGGTGCAAGGCGGGAGGCTTGAGAGAACCTGAAGAAAAACAGCAAAGGTGGGAAAAACAAGTGAGGGACAGAAAACGGCACAGAAATAAACGACATGGGCTCATTGACTTCAGTCTCGTGCTGCACCTCAGAAACCATTCACAGCCATTTGTTGTGGACCAGAGAAAACTCTTTGGGGTGACACAGCAGCACGTTGACGCCTTTCCTCTGTTCTGTCTGGTTTTCGGGGCAAACCATTATGCCTCTTTGAGAGTAATGAAGAAAGCACATGGTGGACATGTGTTGGAGAGCCACTGGCTGCAAGGTTGGAGAAGAGGGATGTACATGGAGCACAATTGGATGCCAAGGAAAGTGAATTGACAGACTGTTTCGCCGGCTGCTTGTGTTCACTGAAACTCTCCCTCAAGGATTATCCTCTCTAATAGACTTAAAGGCACTTTAACTGAGCTGCCAGCTGCCTGCGTCCCCAGCAGAAAGCCACCCAGGTCAAATCTGAGGGAGGATATCCGAGCATGACAAGGCAACACATTCCTATGGAGGCTCAAACGGACAATGAAATAGTTTCGCTTCAACTCAACTGTGAAGATATTTGTTTTTAAACACACTCAGGTGAATTAAACTGTCATCAAGGGCACTGGCTTTTAGTAATCGGAGTATATTTGAAGCGGCCCCTATCGACCACACATCTGAACCACAGATATGATCAGAAAGTAGAGTTTTCTATAGTTTGACATTTCATTAATAGAAGAAAAAGCAGATCGTCCAGAAAATCAGCAAAAGAAAAACTGCTCAAAGAACTGCTATTTGTAGAGCTATTTCTGCCTAAATGTGTGAGCATGTGATTAACTTGGGATGCATTTTAGAGAGAGTGTGACCAGAGCCAGAGTAAAGCCAAGAGAGAGAATCCACATGTACTTCAGTTTTGATAAACAGTAAATTATTTATCCACGAGCAGGGGAATGTGGGCCAGAGAACACCAATCTACATAACTTTGAATTGCACCATTTCTTTCCAAGTTGCACTGCAGTAAATTGGGTTTTTACGGAATTTAAAGGTTTCAAATAATGAAAGTGACTAGTTATAGTGTTTAATATGTAATTCCCAACACTGTCAGGGCGGTTTTGTTGTTGTACAGAAACTGTATATCAAACTCATGTGCGTGCAGGACCCAGAGAATCAATCTCCAAGCGCGACTATCAAGAGTGAGCCAAATGAAGACACCTGCACCTGACAGGAGATGCAACGGTGACCTCAGCTGACCTTCACGTTGAATAAACTTTAATTTAGAAATGAGAAATCAGGTTAGTGCCACTCCGTCTTTACCTAGAGGGCATAGAGAACAGCTGATTTTCCTTTGAGACATCTATTGAGGCACTAATTTAAACACATTGAGTTTATCCATTGCTACTTTTGTGTGGATAAAAGACTATCTAATTACTAAATCGTGATTATCAAATCTTTTTTTCCATGCAGTGACAGGCAGAATAAAAAAACAGGTTATTATTAAAATTTTCAGACACTGATTGCAGGAGGACTCTTACAACAGAAGTCAATGTTGTAATTTTTAGTAAATGGAAAAATCAAAACATGGTTGTTATCAAAACCTGGTCAGCACTCTGCCACCAAAAACTGCCAAACCATGTTGATTATAGTTCACAAAACCAATCATTTAGAGAATGCCTTCTTTTTGTCTAGTGTAGGGGGGGGGAAAAAAACCTCAACACAAAGAATGGTTGCAAACTATCTTTTACAGTAATGTGCAAAGCTGTTTTAGCTGATAAACCAAAGATTGGTCAACTGATGAACCAAGAAGACATAGATCTAATTGCAATGAGCTCAACAGTCTCAGAAAAGAAAACTCAATGAACTTATTTCATGTGGTATTTTGTAAATATGAGACAATGGCCATTGATCAGAAAAGTCCCAGCAGATTTTACAGTCAATGAGCCGTGGCAGCAATAGAAACCCTGCAAGAGTTTTCTTTGTATTGGTTCAGAAAGATCAGTGCAGACCAGAGAAGCCTCTGCTTTACCCAGCAACTTCATAGGATGTTACTTTCTCTCAACTTTAGATCCTTGTTATGAAAGCAGCAGACTGACCAGTTCCCTGAACGTCAGATCTGCTGTGATGCCAACGGAATGTCTCCGCAACCATCGAAAAATAATTATTACCCGACTTCATGAGCAGAAGTAGCATAACCAGACTTAAATGAGGCTTAGTGAACTTGTAAATAGGTCCGACAGGGTTTTCTTGGACCATGAGACAGTGGGAGACCTCTGACCAGGCCTGTAAGCGAAGCTTCCATTCACAAAGACAGCAGTTTCCATGCCAACGGGACCTCTGCTGGGAGAGGCCTCCTTTCAAAGGGTTTTCATGCTGCACCTCTGCTGCAGTCTCAGAGAAGGACTGGTGTGCATTGGAGAGGATATGAGTTGTGGGTGGCGGTGAAGAGATGCAATTGTGTTAGAGCGAGATGGAAAAGGTCTGAGCTGAAAGGCCTGCAGCCTAAATGCGGCCTGTGATAGGAAATCACACCACGGCCGGTTGGCTCTTTGTGCTGGGAACTCATTCAGATTTCTCTCTAAAGTTTACTGTCACTCTGAAAGCATTCATACCAACTGTGACATTTAAGGTGAGAAACTTCCAGTTTATTAATTGGGATTTTAGAGTGGCAATATGCATCATTAGGAGGAATGTCAATTGTGGCGCACATGGTTAAAAACGCTACTGGCTAACAACAACAATGCTATAAGATACTTTCATCAGATGGGTGCATTCCACGAGACTCGACATCATCTGCTACCTATTTTATCCAAAAAACGGTTTCAATCCATCTCGAGACACAATTCCTTTTTTTTTTCTTTCAATTTGAAGGCGAGTCAAACAACAGGGTTTAGACGTAGGTTTTGTTACCACCAGACAGAGGCTTTTCACCCATTAATGCTTTTCATGTCTGACAAAACAGCCGTCTTATATCAATCTGCCAATTATTGATTGTATAACACTTGTCAAGAAAACAGATTACAGAAAACAAATTACTCAAATTATAGGCGCAAAAGGAAGAACACTGTGGTAATGCACCCAGTTCCAGCAAAGCTTGTAGCTCTATTTATATATGCTCAAAGTTAAAGTCTGCAGTCTAAATGTTTTCAAATACTCAGTGGATTTGCATCTCGATGGCCGTTTCTTTCCTACATCAAAAGAATAGCTAAGAAACGTCCCAAATTCAATACTGAACAGGGATCTGTGAGATATGTCTACCGCCAACAGGAGAAAGCACCATCCATAATGTTGAATGTTGTGGCAACAAGGACAGAGGCATCTACTCTGGACTAAAGAGCCAAAAGCTGACCCTCTCTTGACTGGCTCTCCGTCTCTGCAGCTGCTTTTTTTTTTTACCCACAATACCGAGACCATGAGCTCCCCCGGGAGCTGGACTCAACACCTTGAAACAGAGTGGATGCATGTTGATCTGCTGCATTTGTAGGAGTTTTGTTTTGTAGGAGCCATCGTACCAGGTAAACAGCTGACGCAACAGCTATTTACTGCATTCGTGCACCGACTGCTCGTCGTATTCCGCCAGTTTGTTGCTTGTTGTCTTTTGGAAAACGTCTTTGAATTGTTTGCAAACTATTGAGAGCATCTGCCTTCAACTGACAAAAGCAACAAATGAGTCTCTCAAAATCAAAACCCAAATCATTGGTGGCTGAAATAACAGTGAGCATAACTGATGTAGCACCCACACCTCAGGTTCAGCATCGATGTATTCAAGGGAGATAAAAGCCTGGTAAAATTGTGCCTATTCAGCAGCAAAAAATAAACAAAAATAAAAGATGTTCCTCCTGCGAGCGGACAAACACAGATTCGCCTTCATTCTCCTATCACTATTTGAACAGAGCTTGTGCAGTATCCAACACAGTCTGCCACAGTGTAATTGTGGACTGTAATACATCCCGACTTGTTTTGTCCCAGACTGCCACTTCCTCTTGTCCTCGCAATGTGTCACCTAGCGTTCGCACTGCAATCCAACATCAAAGCCATATGCCGGGGAGATTTCTCCCTCCGTCCATTAACCAGCTCGGCACTACACGGCACAGCACTGAATTATTAACATGCTCCTCGTGCCTCGCAGATACAAAGCAGAGGGCCATTCACAACTGCACTGCACACTCATACTCTACTTGTAAATATCCAATGCGAAGTGAATTCAAACTCAAGGAAAGTTCAGAACGAAAAATATCACCATGGATAGGGGGGGATATGTACCATGTAGATAAGCAGTGAATCACAAAATAGGATCAAAATTTTAACATTACATAATATTTCATAGGCGTGGAAGGAAATAGCTTTCGGTAAAGTGAGAAAAGAAAACTTTTAACCTCTTCTGAAACCGGTTTTCCAAACAGTTACATGTAATACTCTGATTACAGACAATGAGTAATGAAAGAACATTTGTTGGTACAGCCACACCTGATAAACACCTTCATAAATGCACCTCCTACTATATTTTCTTCTGTAGTATTTAATGTTAAACTCCATACAAGAAGGGCTAGTGAAGACAAAAACCCAAATTGGGGCATTATGTCAATGTTTGGCCCAATTACAGCCTCACCTGCCCATCATGCTGCTTTTTGTCAACACAAAGTCCTATTTGATGATTATTTCAGTTCTACTCAGAGATTTCCTGCTGATGGGAGATCCCTCCTAGACTCCACAGAAATGCCCTTTAATTTCCTCCTTCCTTGATCTCACTTTCTCTTCAGTGTTGCTGCCCACGCACACAGGCACAACAAGTTGGACTCCTATAGAGTGCACCCCCCCCCTTCCATCTCCCTTTCATGCTTATGAGGCCACTTTTATTTCCTTCTCCACTTCCACATTTACCGACACTGCTAATAAATCTCTGCACAGACGAGAATACAGTACATCCTCCAAACACATCTGCATCTTCAATTTTCCATCTGATCCTCCTTCCACTTTCAGCCTTTTCTTCTCGAGACCCATCTGCAGATTGTCTGAATTTATTGAATTGTATGTAAATGATTATAGCAGCAAAGAAACTCAAATAACACTTCCTACTGGGAGCCTTTTTCTTAGAATTCAAAGTGCAGCACTTGAAAATCTAACCAGATGGAGTAACAGTGGCTCGAACAGTCTCTCTCAAGCCGCTCTACCTGAACATAGTCCTCAACTTGTGGAACTCGCTTCAATCTCTTCTCTCCTCTCTGGACTGTGGATGATCATCAAACTACTATCATTAATACTTCACTTCCCCCGGTGAAGCCGATGTCATGAATCACTCATTATCTTCCTGCTCCACTTCTGACCAAATGTTCCAGTATCAGTCGCCGAGCAGCACTCCAGCTCACAAGCCTGGAAATCCTCCCATTCTCATCAGGCGACACTCGGCGATACTACAGCACTTCACTTCCACACAGAGACCTCTCTCTTCGCGACGGTCGTCAGTGGCGCCGTCGACCACCAGTTGGTCCCCGACGCACTTGTTACTCTGATGTCCCTGGTGTAAAATTGATTGCCCACATGGTCACAACGACTTATTAGTTAACATTTATTAAAAAGCTGTAGGTTTCATGGTCCCCTTGATCTTTCCGTTTGAGTTCACACATGTGTTTAACCAGTGTGAAGAGAAGTAAGCACAAGCTTAGCACACACCAAAGCTGTTGTGGCTTAGCCTTTTATCAATGTCAGAAATTTGCAGACCAAGCGATAGGTTCAATCATACCAACAGTTAGAAGGACAAACATTTGAGTTTCAAAAAATGCCTTGAAATATTACATTTCAAAATATGACTGCCTCTGGGAACTTTTATTCCACACTGCCCATAAACTGCATGGTCCGTCAATGCGAGCTTCAAAGACGTGAAATCTCAGCGTTCATGTGAGAGTAGTTTAAGGAAAGCCCTGGGGCCTGTAGCACGGCAACAGTCAGGACTGTGGGAATGTGAAGCTTTCTGCAAACAAAGCCCGGGATACCCCTCGTCTCGCACTCCTCGAGGCCTTGCAGCAACAATCACAGCCAGAGAAATGCTATTTCGTCATCCTGACCCATGTGAACTGAAAATATGACATTCTTTCCTTGACATCGATCTGTAATCCTCCCCAACTAGTGCTGCCCCACCCTTACAAACGAAGGACAACACACGTCCAAGTTGGTGCTTTACGTTCACAGTCAGGATTCAGTAACTGCTCAGCATGCAAGCACCTTCTTGGCGTTACATAAGGGGTGTCCTGTCTCAAAATAATTGTTGTGGGAAGTAAGACAACCCCTGCAGAAGTGCAACATAATGGATGTAAACTCCTTGTAACTCTTGTGACTGCAAGGCCAAGGACAAACTGCCTTAATAAAATATCTTTATTTGGTCATTCTTTTTCCTTCTTAAATCTTGTTGATCTGTTTTACAAGTTGGTTTTTCTGAGCTTCATATGTTCAAGCAAAAGCCTCAAAATGTGTAATAATCAGCGCTTCATTTTCGAAATGTTCATCGTAAAAAATGTATCATGCTGCAAATCAAAGTCATCAATTAAGCGCAGTATTGTGTACCGAGACTACACTAGCCATGAGCACAAAAAGGAGCAATAGGTTAACATTTTAGAGCTGCAGTGGCTAGTCAATTGACTGCTCATTATATATCAATCATTTAGGAGAGTCAATGGATTGCTTTAGTTATTTTTCATGCAAAGAAAAAAACAAACAGCCTAGTGGGAGGAACTGAAACTTTTACTTGACCTAAATAAAGCACATGAAGTTCCTGTCTATTAAACTATTGATGACACAAAAGGGAAATTAAAATACAGTACTTCAGATGAGCATTTTTCACAACTGTGAATGTAGTTATATGCAACTATATATTATCACATCAACAGCAAAAATCACCAACACATCTTACTGCTGCAACAGATTAAGGTAGTGACTACTTGAAAGTATAGATATGCAACAAGCAAAGCGATTCCTTTCTGTCACTTTTGCATCATATAATAAAAATAGTTTAAGCGTGACCAAAGTTCTCTCCACATATCTCTTCAAATATCTAACGCATACATACATATTCAGTCCTTTCCACTGTTTTTGTAAACTTCAGTCACTTTTCAAACATTAGCAGAAAATCGGTACAAGTAATTGGCTGTTTATACATTTGCATCTGTCAAATCCATGTCAGCTAAAGCATATTTTGAAACAGCACGGTTCAAAAATAGCAGTAAACAACCCCCACACAGCACAACTGAAAGCAAATCGATACGACAGCACTGAAACAAATCCTTCCTTTGTTAAGTTTCCTGCGCTTTATTGACACAGTTCGAGATTCATGTTCAATTCTATTTACAGAAAGTTTTAATACTGTGATGTGGTGAGTAAATAGGTATCTCTCAATGTCTGAGTGTCAAAGCTTGTGAAGTTCTGCATTGTGCAATGCAAAAAGAAAACCATAACAGCCGTGGCACAAACCATGTGACGTTATATCACATGGTCGTCGTCGCCTCGCCCCCCGAAAAGTATAATGGGTACAAGGCATAACTCCTTAAAAGACACTGCCCCTATTATACAAGGCAACAGAGAGAAATTTAATGGGTAAATCTCATGTTCCACTCTTATAACATCTGTCATCCATAGCATGACGACAACCACAATAACTTTCACAATAATATAAAAAAACACCACTTTTGATGTTGTGCTGTTTTACATTAAAGCAATGTATGTGTGTGTGTGATTTGTAAAGACATCAGTTTTACTGTAAAGTTTTTCTTCAATCAAACGCCATAAATCCAAAATAAATCAAATCTGTTAGAAATACTTAATATGGCTTTTTTTTTAATATATATATATATATTCATACTAATGACATCCCTCTAACTGTGGAAGTCCCATCGTACCCAAAGAGCTCCTCAGTCGATGTCGAGCCACTGCTGCTGCCGAGAGCAAACTCCAAACTGAAAGACAAACAGATGGGTAACAACCAGTTACCACTCTGTTGGTGTCTTACAGAAAAACCACATGTGGTTTAGACCTGCAGGCTCTGATCATAGCGCAACACAGCAGGCCTGAAAATGATCTGTAACCAGACTTTCCCAAGAGAATACTCTCACTCAGTGTTACCTTACATCAACAGTGTTTTGTACTTCTGACTGTTCTAAACTAAACTATGCATGTAAAAGGAGTTGCAAGCGGCTAGTCGAGCCGAGTTTGTCAAGTCTGCAAAAATAAGCTTTTATGTGCATGCAACTTCATATAAAACCAACTTGCAGTGGTTTTGCTCAACCCAGCTCTTGGCCTCTACTTGAGCCCGAGGACAGACCAACTTCCATGGAGAAAGCAGGACTAGTGGGCTTTTAAGTAGCACAAGAATGTTTTTTGTCAACACCGACTCACTAGACTTATGCTCATTTACTGCTGTTTTCTTCTTCCGTGATGTACGACGCCTGTTATCAACACTGACTCCATCCAGCTGGTTTTCATTGTGGCATCAAGGACAACCTCAGACCCGAGAGCTCTCGTGAATCCAGCACAGCCACTAGACTGCAGCGTCTTCCAAAGGGACCAGACAACGTGGCTCACGCCTGTCTGCATTCTAATCAATGAGTGACATTTGAACAGACCTCGTCTCAAACTCGGCGTAATAGGGGGTGCTCTCTTTTACCAACCGCCTCTTTCATTTTGGATGGATTATCCATTGCCAGAGAAAGATACCATTAGGTCACATGAAAGAGAACTGGAGTACAATGAGAAGTGAAACTCAAATTATTTAGCATTTATATATAATTGTTGAGGAGTAATGTGTTGTTAATCTATCAAACACAAGCAGAGGACCTTCAGACATTAAAGTATGGAGTCAAACTTGGGGCAAATCCGAGTACAGTCCCAAAGCATTCCAGTTATGTACGCCACATGTAAATATTAGTATCCGATACAACGATATGGCCTTATCACTGGTTTTAATCATCAGAAGGTGCCGTCTGGAGCACACAAAAACAAATCGGAATACTGTGTCCTATAAACATCCAATTCAAATTAAGCCCCTGCCATCTGCCCCGCGGCTTCTTTGACTCGTGTTGCATCAACTTCAAGTCAGCACATTAAAAAGGTGTGCTATAAAAAACAGGCTGAAGCGAGACAAAAGTAAGGGAGGAGATAAACTGGCTCAATCGTCCACTTCTTCCTCTACTCATGAGACTCAGACAGACCAAAAATAAATGTGGTTTATATGAAAGACAAGCCTGCTCTATGGACACGCCTCGCCCAACACATTCACAGTATATCTCTGACAGCAGCCGAAACATCTCACAATAGCCACGCAGCTGAATTAAACACTTTTTACAACTGTCCGAAAATAGGACCATTACAGGCTTTTTTCATGGGATTGTTAGAATGTTTCTTGGTTTTAACTTAAACAAAGTGGAAACAAACTATTGAAGGGTTGAGTATGGGAACTCATCGAACCTTTCCTCTAAATGTGTCCCCCTTGAAGCATGAAAGTGCTTATGCCAACTCAATTGTCCCACAATAGCTTCCATTTGTCATATGTGTACCTTACTACAAGCAAACAAAGTACTTTAACACCGCTAAAAGTTAACATTTATTATCTACAAACTATCAGGAGTTACAAAACAGAGCGCCAGAGGGGACAGCAATATTGTGACAGCTGAACTGTGCCCACATCTTTTTTCTATACCCAGTTTTCTTCTCTGTCTGAACTGTGTGCCTGCGGAATTTAAGAGGAAAAACAAGTCGAGCACAAAGCTGTTATTGCTCCCAAAAATGTGTCTTAAATCGCCACCTGACAGTGAGGTTAACAAATACCAGCAAGCGCCATGTACAAATACATATTTGGACATTTCGCATATAGATTCAGTAAGACAACAGCACACTTGGGTTACATTCTTAGACTGAACCAATACAACTCGAGCACTGCACGATAAAATAATAAGATGTGAATAAACTTTTTATTTTGGGGGAAAATGTTTGTCAGCTTCCCGGGCCACACGCATGTTGCGTAGCTGCACGTAAACCACGCGATTCACGCTTGTTGACAGTCGTGCATCAGTCACTCTCTGACGTTCTCGCTATAAATGTATGACGAATAAAGTTTCTAATTCACCAGAGCAAACAGATCTCTCTCTCTTCTGCTGTTATTCCTCTGGCTATTTCCACTTTGCACAGTTAAGAGTTTTTATGATCACTTTCCCCCCTCTTTATCTGTGAGAATCTTGAAATAGAGACTGCATAGATTGCAATCCTCCTCGGGGCAACTTTGAGAACTATTTATACATCAAAAGTACTTTTTTATACCAGCAATCCCAATAAAGTCCACACTTATGGAGTTGAGGAGCTTAGCACAATCAACGTTAGCATCAAACTTTTGCAGCTTTCGGCTCGGTCTGTGCATCCAGTTTCGAGCGCATACCGTTAGAGTTGTTTTTTGCCTCAACACAACACGGATCCGTCCAACTTCTATGTGTGCACTTCGGTCACGAGCAGCGGCTTCAACCTGGTGATTTTCATTTGTTTTACGAGCCCCAGACCCACACCAGTGCGTGAAGTTAGCCATGCTAAGAGCTAGCCGTCGAGCTGTGCGCGAGGCCCTCCCCACTGCTGCATTATTTCAGCTGGGATGTCTCACTTTGTGGCTTCAAACTGCACTAACCTCTCAGACGCGGGGGCGGGGGGGGGGACACAGCCGGCCGCTCCGGGTGTCCACACGGGGATGTTTTCCTTGAGGAGCTCCGGCTGGAGGCTCCGCTGAGGTGCAGGGTGCTGCTTCGTGTCTCCCAGCAGCAGTCAGTCAGTCAGTCTGCACCTGATAACAGCAGCTAGCGCGTTAGCACGGAGCTAACTAGCCTCCACAATCCGAGCTGGAGTCATGTTAGCTGCTAACGTTAGCGACTCCGCTAAACCGACCGGTTCCGGTCGACCTGTTGACTCGGTGCTGTGGCACGGCGGCCTCCGGTCATGAGCAGAGGGAATTCAGCCCAGTTGTGAGGTATTTTCGTTCCACGGGCTCCTCTAGCAGCTTCAGGTCTGCTCGTCTCCACCGACTGGAGAGAATGGCTGTCTCCGGTTGATGACGACAGGGTTTTGTTTCTCGTGGGCGCCAGAGTGTGACGTGAACACACGCTCCTTCCCACACTCGCACGAGTTATTAACTCCAAAGATAAAAGGGACAATGGGTTTAAGTAGACCACAAGTCACTCCACATTCTTTACTATTCACTAATATCAACATATCCAAGTTACTGTGCTGATATTTAGGGCAATAAATGTAAAAAACACTACACTCTCTGCAAAAGAGATATCAGAAAGTCCACTAGTCTCAATTGTTTCCATTTTCAAAACGCACAGACCATATACAAAGCATCAAATAACTTACTCAGAAATATTTCAGAGACTGTGTGTTAAAAGAGAGAGGGGGTTATAATATAAGGAGGGGACTAAATTTAAACCATCCATGTGTAGAGTGAAACTGGAACACACTAACAGGGGATAGGTCAGGTGGTGTTCAAACATGAAGCAGTTCAAACAGCGGTACAGACAAATGGTACAACAACTTTTTTTGCTTTATGGTTAATAAAGTTTATGAAAGTTATGAGTATGTGATTGGTTTAAAAAAAAAAAGGGGGTCCCAGGATGCAAACTGATTGATTTGAGAGGTGGAAGGGTTTAATAAACGTATGCTTCTTCCTACTCCTTTTGAAGGATGTTACGTTTAGGCTTTCATTATTTTTGTTCTGTGAATGAATGGAACAAACAAACAAAATTAGCACAATCAGGTAGAAATATGCAATGTACAGGAGATTGAATATTTTTTCATCTGAATGCATGATAATCATGTTGAATGTGTGATTTTAGAAAAGGCCAAGCAAATGAATTGTTATATTTCTACAAAAACAAATACCTCTGTTTGTTCTGGGTTCCGTTGTAAAACATTCTGACACAACCATTCATTAATTTCATTATAACACTTCCTCAGCAGGGAATTTACTAGAAACTGTGGTCATTCAATGACACTGATAAAAGTTCAAACACTATGCAGGAACTCTGTATTTGCCCAATGTTTTCTCAAAAATAATACATCACTTAGATAGATAGATAGATAGATAGATAGATAGATAGATAGATAGATAGATAGATAGATAGATAGATAGATAGATAGATAGATAGATAGATAGATAGATAGATAGATAGATAGATAGATAGATAGATAGATAGATAGATAGATAGATAGATAGATAGATCGATCGATCGATCGATAGATAGATAGATAGATAGATAGATAGAAATTATACCTTTTTCCAACTGTATTTCTACGACGACAAGATAAAAACATCAAAACAACTTTATTTGAATAAAAGTTTTCAATGACAACATTAATCAAAAGTGTTTATTGAAACAAGAAAGACAACTTTGAATGCATTCAACTCAATAAATTAGATTATACTAAGCAGGTAATACAGTTGGTCGTAAAAATGTGTCACATTATTGTAACTGAAAATGTAGCTGGCATCAAAATGAGTGAAGCCACCTGGAACCGTCGCTACCAACAGCTGCAAACTTTCAGGAAATAATATTCTGTTTTCACCTAATAAAAACAAGAATACGAGTGTTTCTGTTGGTGTTTTTTATTTTTTAGGGGGGGGGGGGTGTTGTGATCATAAGAGGACACTCAAAATATATTTGATTAATAAAAAGTTTAAGGGAGAACAAGAACCACTGGAAGTGGGAGACTCCAACTCTAGATTTACACGCCGTGTCAGAAATCACACAGCCTGAAAACCTAGACCTAATTTTTTTTCCTGCATTAAAAAAAAAAAAAGAAAAAAGAAGCTAGCTATTGTGGATTAGTGTGCTTCTGCTGCTGCTCAAGTTAGCCCTGCAGTGCCAGCCATGGTTGGCTTTGGCTCATGGTCATTTTTTGTGCCCTGTATCTGGATCCTCCAGGGAGCGTCTGAAACCCTGAGATATCACTGAGCACCAAGCATGTGATCCCGAGCGGTGTGGAATCGAAGCTGGCATCCGGTCAATGAAAACTGAAAAGCACATCCTGAAAACAAAGGACGACTGTAAATATCCACACTTTGTCACTAAGTAGGGGCTTGAAAGCTGCTGCAGCTGTATGTGCTTCATGGAAACTGCTCCTGTAAAGTGACTCCTCTCAGAAATCGTAGACAAAGTCTGGGTTTTCCTATGGGGAGTGTGGGGGGGGGGTTCTTCTGCTCACCGAGATCAAACATGTGTCTTCATTATACTGCCACAAAAACACAACTGCCGTCATCACATTAGTTCTTATTCTATTTAGTTCAACAATATTCCAGAATTTAATCCATCTGGAAACTGTTGCACGTTTTCATCACAGTTTCAGGATTTGATGTGGAGTCATGGGAATTTCATTTCAGGTCTCTCTTTGTGGATTGCTTCATTTACTGTTTTAGAGGTCTAAGAAGGCACATATACATCATCCCAATGGAAATTAGTTTCAGCTGTGTTTAGTGATTGTTTCCTGAGATCTCTGAAAGGGCTTGAACCCTCAGGTTGGGAAACACAGCTCTAAAAGCCATATGCTGATAGATTTTCTTTTTCTCTCCATCTGGATTCTGTTTCTGGGAAATGTGTGTGTGTGTGTGGGGGGGGGGGGGGGGGGGGGGGGTATGCTGTAGCAGTCATTTGTGCTGCTTATATCTTGTTCTTCTGCCCTGGAAACATTTTGAAATGATGTCACAAAATGCTGGTATTTGTCTCTAAGATCCTACCAAGTGTAACCTTTAATTAATAAAATGCTAATTATGCTCACAGTCCCTCAGTTCCCATATAAAACAACAAAAAAAAAAAACCAGGACATCTGTGTCCTCAGCAGCGATTAAAACCCTGCTGATGTGTCTGATGTTGTCTAAATGGTGCTACAGACAATCTTATACAAGAAAAGGAAGAAGCGTTTTATTTGGTTTAAACCATCTATCACGACTCTAAAGGGCCAAACTCCGAGTGTTGTGAAGTTGAGGCTTCTGTAATGACACAAACACACACAAAGATGCCCTGGTGTATTCTGTGTTTTCCACTCAAAGATTGCCCAAGGAGGGCTGAATGTGATGATTGCGACAGACGGACGATGCTTTGTAACATCACGGCTCTCGAAGGCAAACAAACACGGATGCTGGTGCGACTGTGAAATGGAGCTGATGGAGTGTGACAGGCAGCAACAGTTCCTGCTGGGGAGGCAGTGATTCAGTCAACAAAGCCTGGAAAATTCACAGAGACGGGCCACTGAAAATATGATGTTATAAATGTGTCCTCGAAGGGATTAGATCACATTTCTGCTCACCGTGACTGACATGGCTTTAATCACAGTTATATACACACCTGTCCTCCCCCGTACTGGCAAACATACCCAATCTTGTGAGATTCCTTTGCCACGGGGCGAGGTTAAAATCAAAATTTCTCAAGTTAGAGTCTCAGTCTTTCTCAGTCAAGGCATTACTCATTACATAGTGTTTCCCAAAGTCATATTTGGGGAGCAGCTGTGCCGTGTTATTTGCATGTAAACCAGTTTATCCATAATCTGATACTGCAGTCATATGCAGGAGTTGACGCCTGCTGCTGCAACGCAAGTACATCCATCTAGACATGTTTACCAAGTAAAAGAGCTTCCTCACTTCGTCAAAGGCTCATTCATGAATTGTTATCTTTCAGAACTGAGGTTTGAAGCGACTAACAAACGGACAGATACTGAGAATTTTTGCGGGAAGTCACAGGGATTAAAGGGTTGAAGTTGTAAAGGCGGTGGACACTGGAAATAAGCTTTTTAATTGTTTACTGAGTGTACCTATCGGGATAGCTTCTCTAATGCTTCATTTCCCACCGGTCATTATGAACATGTCATGTCCCGTTGGTCACATTCCTCTCTTCGACTCTTGTTTCTTCACAGCAGTTATAAAACTATTCAGCTCAATCCTCAGAAGTTTCAGTGCTTCAAAATAAGAGCATGCTATCGTGGTTTATCACATGGTGCAACATTTATTTATCTATCCCGTGTTAAATTATTAACATAATAACCCTCCACTTTCTGTTCACATTATTTTCAGGTTGCTGATTTTTCAGGGAAGTGGCGCGTCACAAGTTGACCAATCGGATTACAGGAGTAGAGTACAAGACAAGACAGGGAAGTATGAATTCCTCATTCCTGCAGTCAGCGGTTAGGTTTCTACATTTCAGTCTGCTTGATGAGGCCCTGAAGAGTCTGTATCTGTCTCTCTTTCCGGAGGACATGTGAGCCGACATGGATTTATATGAGGAATGTTTTCTTTATGATTCTAAGTCAATTCCTATTTGTGACAAACTGCGATAACAAGTTTCATAAGTCTAAAATGTGAGACGCAGTTAGTTCCCCAATGACTATTCTTGACCATAACCTTGGTAAATCCTCATATTTATTAGGGTTTAAAGAGGAAATTCTGTAAATTTTCGAGAATGGGGATGATTTGAACGGATCTAAAACAAACCTCAACAATAATAAAAGCAAACAGCTGAAAATAGTTATTATTAGAGCAAGAAAAACACAAGAAATATATATTTTCAGTGAAATAAAATCAAGGTGGAGGGAAACAATTGGGACAATCCAGGTTAAAGTATGTCTTCTCAAAAAGTATAAAAAAAAATTATATATTTAAAAAAAAAAAAGAAAAACCCAGATGAAAAGATTAAAGTAATAATTCTGATTCAGCCAGATTTATTTCCTCAGGCAGGTTGTTTCAGAGCTTATCCAAACCTAGTTTGAAGTCTGCAATAAACAAACAATCCCGGCCCGAGGATTTCAAATGCTGAACAGGCTGAAGGATGAGAAATAATGCAGGCCATGAAGAGATTTCACACAATTAGGAAGATTCTTAGATTGTTAAATCAATAAATGTATAGATAATTATTGCATATTTATTTTCTCAGGCAGCATCATTTGAACCAAAGTGCCCGTTCAATGACTCCAAAATGTGAGTGAAAGTCAAAGTGAAGAGGAAGGATTTGTCCTGTTGTGATCACAGAGACTAATGGTCTGTGTGAGATAAACACGTTAAAAAGATTGTTTTTGTTTCCATTGGTATTAGATGCTGATTTAGAAAATGTCCGGGTGGAGAACTCACTGGAGTTGTTGGTGCACGATGCAGTGACTGTAAGAGTCCATGTGTAAAATCTAACAGGAGAGAGAAAAAAGAAAAAAAGAAGAGTGAAAAAGAGCAGGAAATACAGCAAGAGACTTCTTTCTCATTTGTATTCATTGGTTTGCATGAATTGTCTGTGCCTGCTCCCTCAGACCTTCCTCAGTATGAATCTCATCAGCTCTTCTCAGGTGCCCGTCAGACGGGCTGAACTCGGAGAGGAAAGCGCACGAGGCCTATCGGCGCGACGCGGCAGACGTAAGTGCTGAGACTGAGTGTGTAGAAACTAAATGACATGTGGTTTCCTGCTTTATATGTGCCTGAATGTTAAGCTTTCATTAATCTGAAAAGATAAGGGCGGACAGAATTTCACATCTTTCAGCGGCATTGGAAAGTCAAACAAGCTCAAAGTTGTTGGATGCAATTTTGAATACAAGTGAATGTAATGAGAAAATAGCAGCTACAAATGGAGGCCTCGGTTTCTGAACGTCACAATGATGAAATTATTCATATTTTCCTCTAGAAATGTTTAACTTACCCTAGTACACCTTTTCCATAATGCACTTGATCATTCATGCACATGAACAATATTTGTCTTTATACTAAAAGTTTTTTTATGATAACATTATACTGGTCCGACACTCAATGTCAAATATTACTGAAGTAAAATATACCAGGTATCAATAATAGCATCAACTACTAACCAATAGTTGAGGTTATTTCAGTGAAAATCCATAGCAATCAAGCTTTTGTGAGGTTTTATTTCAGGAAAGTTTATTCAAAGCTTCATGAAAGAAAATATCCAGGGACTCATAGAATTTATCTACAAATGGCATTCTGCAAAAAAGATTTTTTTTTTTATTTGTGTGTACTGTTTTCGCATATTTACACTGCAAGATGCTGCACAATACTGACTGATACAAGAAAAGAAACTCACATTTAGATCAGTGTTACGACTGCTTAGATTCAACACTTTCAAGGCAAAACTGGAGACAAAACGTGATGCACGTCTGTGAACATAAAGTATTCAGTCAGAGAGCTACTGTCTGTGCTGAGATGAGAATCTCAGAGAGCATTTTTTTTGTTTTGTTTTGTTTGAAGGGAAAGATAATAATTTATCAAAAGCCTCAGAAAAAGAAGCCTCATGATTTCGGGCCCTGAGATTTAAAATGAAAACACTTTCTCTATAAATCCTAAGCTGCTCAGCACAGGCATATAAAAAGTAGCGGCTTTCTCTGTCATGCATGCCTGCAATCTTCTGTAGGATATTTCTCCATTAAACCTGCAGCTGGAGGGAGTCACACAGTGTAATACAACAAAGAGGCTTTCAGCTGAGGAGGAACTGTGAGCAGGATATTGGCCTAATAGACTCTAAGTTGACCACATGCTCTGCAACAGTCAGAATCAGCAGGCTCACCTTTACATTCATAAAGAGACATAAAATACTGCACATGTGCCTCCTATTACTGCTTAGCTTAAAGACAAAAAAAAAAAAAAGACAAAAAAGAATTACATTAATCACACAACAATGACCCGTGTCCAACGAAAAGATGTGATATTTACCAGGGCTGCATCAGGAGGTTCTATTGTGGATTGTTGTTGTAACTGTGTTCCTGTGTGAACTGTTCTTATAGTTGTGCTTGTGGTATTGTTCAGAGAATGTTCAGAACATTGGACGAGGCACGTGCACTGTTGACGTTGTGTCCTTGCATATCAGGGAGTCGTTTTCATTTCGTTTAACCTGCAGAAAGGAATCATTGAAGAGAGGGGGGGGGGGGCAGTGTCAGAGACAAACAGTCAAGCTGGATGGTTTCCAACATGATTTGATGATTCAAGCGCAGCACAGCTGAGCGTCACAACAAAAAAGAAGCATTTTACAGTTATTTCCAGCAGATTGGTTTAGACGAAAGGTTTGAATTATAGCCGCATTCAGCAAGCCGCATCCCTGTTTTTCTTTATCCTGTCTACACAAAGGCATACCCAGTCAGTCTATATACACACGGAGCTGTATAGTCTACCTACAGTCTACAGGACACATGTTTTTTTTCCACGCAGAGTCATGGAAGACTCACCAGGGACATAACAAACGTACGACTCGTCCACTAAAACTAACCACAACACAACCTACACTTTCGCCCTTTTCCTTTGAGATGGGATTGAAGAAAAGAGAGTTTCCAAACTGTTCATTCCAAACGTCTTTTCAGAAAGTTTACAAAGTGAAGGTACGAGACATTGAAAACTCTCCTGGTTATTTGGGGGATGTTGCTCACTACTTATAAATAGGAGTTTAGTGTTTGGTGACGAACCTGTGTGCTTTTCAGAGTTTTACTGTCTTCAGCTCTTTGTTTGGGCGTTTGTGGTCTCAGAATGTCCTGTTTCGTCAGCTTTGCTTCCAGCTGCAGCAGACAGCTGGAGAAGTAACATTAGCCTGGCAACGAGCTGGTGATTATAGCTGAGCATTTAGCAGCTAAAAATATATATGTTTTCCCACTCAGGAGTTCACCTAGAGCAGGGGCAGCCAAGATAGTGTCAATGGGCAACTGGGAGCCTGTGAGAAACACACAAGGTATTTTATTTTGTTTTTTCTTAAGTAAAATGAGCATTGGCTCTGCATTGATATGAAAAAACTAAAACAAAGATACTTCAGCCCTATGTCTGCTGGATATGTGAATACCTATCAAGAATTCTTTGCTATATTATTGGACCACTTTTTTACTTTAAAACAGCAAACTTTTCCCTTTTTTCCCCCCGAGAGTTACTCAGCCATGCTTGAACATATGATATACTTCAAAAATGTTCCTTCAAAGCAGGATAAATAACATCCCAGATGCTTTCTTTCCTTAAAGAAAGCCCTTGTTGTGAAGAAGTGGCTGCAGAGCTTCGCAGGTCCGACCCACAGAGCACAGCTGCTCCAGCTGGTGGCATCACATTGTGCAACCGCAGCAGCCGTAACATCACATTTACTTCTGTTTTCAGATCTCTTGGGTAAGCGAATGTGTACAGAGTGTCTCCCTGTTGAATTTAAGCGCCCTTTTCGCCCTCGCACAGCTTTAGAAATAAAACCCTGAGAAAAAGTAGCGTGTAAATGGCATTGGTCAACAGTTAGTCAACAGCGGACCTTAACCTGGTCTTTCAAGGCCTTTCAGCCAAAAAAAAAAAAAAAAAAAAGGGAGAGGGACTATTTCAGGGTGAAGTTGCATCACACTTCCATGCATGCCTGTTGTAATCACAAACAGATGTTAGGAGTGTTTGTGCTTGCAGACAGCACCATGTGTCATGATGAAAGGGTCACAGTTCATCAGTCACAGCCATACTGAATCCAGCTGGTGCATCACAACAAACAGATGGCAGAACACACAAAAAAAAAGAATTACTTTGAAAACTCAGCTTATTGCCCAAGTCGGCCTGCGTTGTTTTTGGTACTATTGAGTAACGAGCTGGGAGTAAATTGTGAATTTTGTGAGACTTGTCATGTATGCCATAAAAGAATCAATATTCAGAACTATTTCTCTGACAGCGATGTATTTATGACCATGTTGCATTAAAACCTGCAGGAACATGTCACTAGAAGTTGTTCAACCAGTGACACGGTGACTCTTCCCATGCAGTCGTCATCAACATTGCCAAGCAAGCTCTCATAATGGAGCTCGGATACGGATTCATCCACATATCCCACATGTGTGTCATGATATGAAATATAGAAGTCTGCATGTATTCTTTGACTGAAGAGTGTAAGAAAAATGTTGCTCACCATAAATACAGCTATGCATGGTTACAGTCGTCAGCGGTTACACCTAAAAAGCAATAATGAAAAAAAAAAAAGGTATCACATTAGTCCAAATTTCACTATTCCTATAGGTCTGGTTATTAATGTCAAAGAGTAGCTGTAAAAGAACTCAAACTTTCTGCAAAGGAGAGGAGAGCGATTCAGGCATAAAATCAGACAGAAGCGTTGGAAACTCTGTTAGGGCAGCAGCGACCTCTGCTGGATAATCTCTAACAATTCATCTTAACGTGAGAAATGTTCCCTGAAACGTCTCACTTGAGTAAATGAGGGTTCACAAGAGAGGGAAACTTGCTTCATTTAAATGAACTTCGGTCTGACTGATTTATTTTCTGTGAGGCTGATATTTATGTGAACTGAAAGGGGGGGGGGGGGGTGTCTTAAAGCCAAAGGATGCCACATAAAAGAGCAATATACACAGTTTAAAAACAAATTTTCACATGGTTTCTCCACAGCAAATCCTTGCAACTTGCATCATAGTTTTTTTTGCATCATGTCTTTCATGCAGTCAAGAGGGAATCAAAGCCACGTCCCCCACATGCAGAGTCACAACTTGATCAGATGTGTTACAAGGAAGGATCATAAATGGCACAATGCAGACAAATATACATCAATATGTTTTAAGAAAAAGCGTAAAATTAGCACAAAACTGTCATTGACTGACTGAATTGATTGTCAATTAAATAGAATTTTTTTAATATATGTTTTTTAAAAGTACAAAACACAAAATTTGGCCAACATTTTCTACTTTGCATGAGACAAAAGGCATCCAGAAGTGATAGCTCAGTTTTTACAGACATTTCTAATTATCTGGTACATTTCTGACAGACCTCTGAGGCACCTCGAGCTATCTTCCCCTCATCCCTCCCTCCTTTCTCATCATTGTTTTGGTGCAGAAACCTACTGTCTTTTTTCATCCATTGATCCAGCTCTTCCATCTCCAGCTCCAACACAGAGGGCACATCTTCTTCAAACATTGGCCTGGAAAAATACAGAAGTGATGCAAACTGAATGTTCATGCTTCATACTAACTAAAAAAAAACTTTAATGTTCACTCGTGTACACTTATATAAATGTATGTGACTAACATGTGGACCAGATTTTTTTTTTGCTGCTGTACTAACCCACAACATCTAAACCTGCCACTTGCTGTCCACACAACACAACACAACACAACACAACACAACACAACACAACACAAAACAACACAAGACGGAACGAAGAAAATGTAAACTTCAATGGAAAATCAACATTGACGGACTGTGATCAATGAGAGAAGGTGAAACAATACAAATCGAAAAAGATATGGGACCCTTACGATTGTGTTATTCAATTCTCCATGCAGCTCTTTTTGTCCCTGTAATTGTTTGAAGTGCTTTATAGATTTGACTGGATTTGAAAGATCAAACATGCATGATACTGTTTTTTTGATTCTTTGAAACTGTGCCTATTTTTAAGGCTTTCTATATGGAAGCGATTTACCCTTTTAGCCTCACATTTTGGGGAATCTCTGTTT
The DNA here is from genome assembly GCF_963383615.2 of Lipophrys pholis. Taxonomy (NCBI): domain Eukaryota; kingdom Metazoa; phylum Chordata; class Actinopteri; order Blenniiformes; family Blenniidae; genus Lipophrys; species Lipophrys pholis. Next base: position 25,885,520 of record NC_137628.1, read on the forward strand.
GTGTGTGCGACTACCGTCCACAATGTGGCAAGTAGATTGGGTTTGTGTGTTTGTGTGTCGGGTTTGTTTTTGGAGCATGTCGAATTGAAAGGCTGTCGTGGTGTCGCTGTGTTTTATGTGACGTGTAAAATTTCTACATCTTTTACAAGATTGGTGATAGTTTTATGCCGTTTGTGGCAGAGCTTTTCATCCCATATTATTTTTAAGGGGTTTAAAGATAAGAGCCTCCAAATGGATTATTTTGAATGATTAAATAGACAATCGTACATTGAGAGTAAATTCTTACACAGCAACCGCCAGTAAGAGGAGATCAATGTCATTTTATAGGATCATCAATAATTAAGTTAAGTGGATGGATGGATGGATGGATGGATGGATGGATGGATGGATGGATGGATGGATGGATGGATGGATGGATGGATGGATGAGCAACACTCACATTGGCACCTTCTCTGTGCTGGATCCATCCAAATATGGATCATCTTTAACGAGCTCTAAAAGAGGAGAAAAGACGATCATACAGTGATTAAAGATGTTTAAAGTCTTAAAGATGTGATTTGAGACAATTTTGCACCAAATATGTTGAGCTGGTTTCACTCAAGAGCAAAAAGACTTGGGTTTGCAAGGCTTTTTGTTTTTTAAAAATTTTTGGGATGATTCTCAGTCATTCATGTCATGGGATATAAATACAAGCATCACGAAGGAAAGAGAACCTGTTTTACTTTTGTGAGGCTCCAAGATATATATGTAAAAAAAAAAAAAAAAAACTTTGCAAAGCTATTGAACACCAAAGAGATCAGTGTTTTTTTTTTTGTTTGTTTTTTAACAAGGAAAAATCAATATTTTCTCTCAAACATACCGTGAGTTCTGGCTTTTTGTTTCCACCTGCGGTTCACAAAAATACCACAGACTATCATGGCGATAAAAAGGATCACCAGCACCACCGGGACCAGGATAATGATGAGACTCAGGCTCGGGTCCTCATGTGGTTCAGATGTTACACCGTCGGGATGCTCTGTGCTCGATGGAGTGGTATCTGCAGAGGCAAACATCAGTCAGCAACCCGAGTCTTCATTCAGCCCAATTACTGCTGCGGGAGTTGATTCTGACATCAACAGAGGAAGATCCTCACTGTGGTATGACCGCAGTTGGTCTGACATACCGTAATATTCAAAGCTGCGGCCCATTTTACCTTCATCTCCAGAGCCAGGATTCTCTACTTCCACAGGACCTGGATACAAACAGAAATCAATGATCTCATTATGATGTTTTCTCTTCATTATGAAAAGACACCAATTTACATTAAGATATCAAATTATTGATTTACCAAGGTCTGAATTATCTGGGGCGGAGGGGTCCGGTGCAGGACTGGTATCTGTCACTGAAATCACATGACAGAGAGTTAGACTTATAGTGACCAAGTGTAAAAGCAGCGAAGCTGAATGTGTGCGTGTTTTCCACACTGCTGAGACTTGTTGCCAAAGACGCCACATCCTGACATGATCGTCGACATGATCTAGTTCTGACAAACAATAAAGTGCAATGACAGTTTAGCAACTTCTGGTGAAGAAACCCTGAAAGACTTTTCTTTTGAATGATCTCGATAATGTCACCATAGTAGTTGAGTAAGATTATTCAGATGTAACTTTTAGCCTCAACATTTTAAAGACTTAAAAAAAAACTTTGACGCCGATGGCACCAAAAACAAATTTAAACTGTGAGTATTTAATTTTTTTTTTTTACGGTAAAACAAAGACAAAGATGATAAAATAATTCTTCCTAAAAACCAACCATGAAGTGCAAATATTAAAGTGCTTACTTTACTCAGTAGTCTGACATAGGTAAAGTGCCATTATCATATATATATTTTAAAGTGCATGATTGTCCCAATGATCACAAGTTTGGTTGTTGATCAGTCAAATCTTGTTCTGTTTTTTAAAACCGACAAAGGCGGAGCTTTCTCGGGTAACTGGAGATATAGTATTCCAGTTTCTGCAACCTTTAACAGATAAGGTATTCTGGGTAAATGTAATTTCACAATCCCCGTGGTGGCTGACCTGGTATTCGTGAGACTGTTGTTTGTGTGAGGCCATCCCAATTTCACGGATTTGTATATTAGACAGACACTTTTAAATCAACTAAAAGCCTAACGAAAAAAATACATTGACTCACTGCTACCACCGAGTGCTCAACATTTCTCATACTGTCCCTCTAACCAAGCAGTAACTTTTGCCATAAAACCACATTTTCACGAGGATGATTTATTTCAAACATGTAGATCAGAATCTTTTTTTTTTTTTTTACATATTTAAGTATGTACATATACACACATTTACAAACACAGCTCGTGTATAAATGTATCCCTACAGCTATAGTGTATATAAACTCACTCATACCACACATGCAAAAAATACTTGTAATGTCTGATTAAGCTTATTTAATCCTATTCCTTCTTTTATATCCATATTTACAATTTCATATGTTCCTGCACCTATAAAACCTCATTCATTCATATGTGTTAGGCATATATAGATTATATACTTATACTATAGTTAGAATTTCAACCCCCCCCCCCCCAACCTTTTCTGTTAATAAAGAACTTTTGTAGGTTTTCTTGCAGAACTTTGTTTCTGGCTTTGTACATTCGCTCTGCTGTCTGAAATTCCAGCAGTTCTGTATTTTTTTAGTTTGGCAGAAGATTTATAGAAAGTGGTTTATTGTGATCCTGATAGTCATGAATCATTCTAATGGTTCCTACCTGACGCGTGCATAACTGCCAGAGTGAGGTCCTGTAGGTGTTGCCCCACACCTCCACGCAGTAATTCATATATTACCTCTTAAATTAATGTTATTCGGTGTTGGGTTGAAGACAAGACCAAACATGCACACGCCCGTGCACGCTCAGGCTCACACACTAATAAAAAAGTATATTTTTGCAGCATATTCTTGTTGTCTAATTCTATTGTTTATCTGATTTACTGTTAAATATATTCTTATCACTGTTATTTTTACAAAATGTCTTTTAAAATTTTACTTTGAACTTCTGAAAACTTTCAATAAGAATCACACGAAAAGAGTCTCAGCAGGAACTAATCAGTCTGAAAGTCAAACCGTGTGAAGGCCCAATTAAATGTTAAAGCACAAGGGAACATGGTGGATTATTATTGCATTGTTTTCGCTCCCATCCCACCTGGTGTTGTCGTGTCACCGTCTCCTGGTTCTGCGTCCGCTTCCTCTTCTGGTGTGTCAACTTCTTGATGTGTGTTCTCCTCTTCCTCATCTTGACAAACCACTACAAACAAACGCCTGCCGTCAAGTTCACGCCGTTGAATAATGAAAGGCTGAAATGCACAGGTAGGACTGCACGAGATCCTCGTTCTTCACGCAGAAGTGTTTAAAAGAGAAACGCCGCTGAGTCAGACTGCACAAGGAACTGGAGACTTCCGTTTGAATGATTTCAAACTGTTGCAACAAAAATCAAAACTGTTGCCAAATGTTCTCGATGGCCGGACAGGAATAGGTAGAGACGTTGAGCAACTTCTTCCTGACAGAACTTTGCGAAAACATATTTTTGAAATGATATATACATGTCTTAAAAAGGACAACGTGAGTTTTAAATGATGATGTGCAAATTTGTGACTCTTTTTTTTTTAAGTTACCAAAGGCATCATAGCCTGAGGAAAACATAAAACAAACTCTGAAACACAGAAAGGACGAAGTTTCAGGAGATATAAAAAAATAAAAGGCACAAATCTGACAGAAAAACATCTTCCACAATAACAAGAACAACATCTGAAGACTGTGGCTCCCTAAATGGCAGCAGTCCGATTTTCTTTTTCTTTTAACTTGCAATAAAAGCAACACAAGTTCTTTAATCTTCACAGAATCAAAAGTCAATTTTTCTGGTTTCGGCCATGAAGTAACACTGAAAAACCACAAAGCCAGAAATGTTTTCTGAAGCGTGGAAGGGAAAGCGGGGAGGAGAGAAGAAAGTGAAGGGTGCTGTTTTGTTTCAACCCCGCGAGGAACAAAAAAAACTAAACCCAGAGTGTGATGAGTCTTACCTGACTCAGTCAGGGTGGTCAGCAGCAGCAGCAGCACCAGCAGGGGGGTCGTCAGCCGAGGGCCTCTCATTCTACCCGGCCAAGAGGCAGACATGGTGCCATAGTGTGCCCGCTTCCACCAGTACCGTCACACCATCACACTTCCTGATCTGACTTAACACGTTAAATAGAAGGAAAAGGAAGAAAAAAACAGAGAGAGAGAGAGAGAGAGAGAGAGAGAGAGAGAGAGACTCACCCTCACACACACAAACACACACACACACCCTCACACTCAGATAACTCACTCGGATGTGATGCAATCAGCCGTGTGCTTGTAGCCACAAGTCTGACGGCTCTTCAGCTGCAGTGCACTCACATTCTTGTTGGGCAGGTATGGGGCTCTTCACATTGAGGCAGAAGGAAGGAAAAGCAGCTTGTCTGCGTCCACTGAGGGTCAGCTGCTGCTGTGTCTCCTGAGGAAATGTGTCTTCATGCTGTTTGTAAACTGCAGACCTGTAACATTGTTGTTATATTTAGGATTTGCTCTACCCTCTTTACCCTTTTCTTTCCCAATCTACCTTCTCTGTCCCTTTCTCTCTCTCTTTCCTTCTCTATTTATCCTTCTCTAGACTATTTATACTCTATTTCTTTCTACAACTCTCTTAATGTCTTTGACGTGTCTACCTTCTCTACCCTTTATTCTTCTCTCCATTCATGTCTACTTTCTCTCGCCCCCTCCACCCTGCAGGGATCGATCCCTATTGTGGCTTTTCTGCTCCGCCCTTGCCTGAAACTGGCACGTGTAGGAGTCTAATCCCAAAGCAAAGGTGTTGTCTTTCTGATACTCTCCATGTACTTTGTAGGCACTTTACAGAGAAGGAAATAGCGTTTGAAAGGCTGCGTCCCAAACCACGTGAGGCTTCAGGGTGTCCCTGCTGTGTAGAAGACTGACTGGTGCAGAACAGGTTGGTGCCGTTGTGATTCAAACCCATTTTGACCGACTTTCTGTTATACCCAGATACCCTACAAATACTTCATACAAAGACATAAATCTTGTAATAGGACCACTCCAAGCATAACAATGTGTGTTTTGTGTTTGAGGACACGAGGATTTCCCCTCAATTTACTGTTTTAGCATATCAAATTACATTCACTCGATGTGTGTAATGATTTTGGTCACATTGCAAAAGAATGAAGTGATTATTTTGGGAAGTTTCTTGTTTGTATTTTGTGTAGTCCTGCAGACTGCATAGAGATCAACGTATTGCCTGAGTCAATAGGACTGCCTTACATTTTAGTTCATTGCATACCTTACAGGAGTTAAAAATATATTTTTTAATTTCTGTCATATTCTGTAACTAATGATCTGGGAAGTACAAATCGTTCAATTGGTAACTGGTCAGATTACTGAAATGTCAAGACTGGCCCCAGAGAGAGAGAGAGAGAGAGAGAGAGAGAGAGAGAGAGAGAGAGAGAGAGAGAGAGAGAGAGAGAGAGAGCATTCAGACACAAAGCAATTCACAATGCTATCTATTATTGTTTTTTTTTTTTTTTGAAAACCTGAGTAAATTATAGTGTTTTAAGGATTTACTTACAAGAAGTGAATGAGTGTGTCAGCAGTCCTCGTCCGTTCAGGAACGTTGTTTTATAGGTGTGGAGAGTGCGTAGTAACTAAAGTAACTTTTTATATAGATAATTAATAGCCTAAATAACTAATTAATTATGTCCACAGTGTATTACACTTGTTGACGTGCTTCAATGCGTTGTGGTTTCCAAGCAGCTATACCTGCATGAGAAAATGTAAATTATACTCATGGTACTATGTGCAAATTGGAAAGCAAAATCTTTTTTTTGTGTGTTTGTTTGTTTTTGTGAGAGAACACAAGGCAGGAACACATCTTCGAGTCTCGACGGCTCACCCGGTCGCAATTTAGCGACGGACCACTTCCTGTTGTCACCAGCGGTGCCCCTCACGTGTTTGGAGAGTTAAAGATGGTAAAATATTTAGATCAGCGAGTTTTAAAGAATAGTGAACACAAATACTGATGCCGGGTGATTTAGTTGAGTGATGTTGTTGGTGTGTTTTTCAGCCGAAGTCCCAGAAAGGAGGAGCGAAGGAGAAAGTGGTTCATCCGTACAGCAGGAAAGCAGCTTATCTGGCCCGAGAGGAGATCAGACTGAGGAAGAAGGAGAGGTGGGGAACAGCGAGTGAAATGATGTGAAATAGAAGGAGTGTGGTCGTTTTGGAGAAGCTACAGCACAGCTCGCCATCAACAGAGAAATTCAGCTTCACGTATTGCCTTACAGATGAATGGCAAAACTGATAGGACCCAGTAACTGTGAAGAAGAGAACAGTAAACAAGAGAAGGATTCTAAACATCTTAGGCATTAAAAGCAAGATTTGACATTATAAGGATAAAGATGAGGTCAACGTTAATTTAAAAAAGAATTAGAATCAACAACGTTGGTTTAATTCAATAAAGACCGTGTAAAGTTAGATTTTCTTATATGAAGCTGCCAACTAGATCTTGATTTATTTAAATTTATGAGGTTTTCCTTCATCTAAGGTCAGTCATTTTATGTTGAAGTATGACTGCAAGGGAAAGAAGACATCACAAGTCTGACCCCTTATTATGTTTTTAAATGAAAGTGTGTGTTCACATAGCCACTGGATTGTGAAAGTCCACCTGAAGATCGATAATATAGTATAGTGCAAAGAACAACCAAGCGTTATCTTGACTATTCAATCAAAATATATCAAATGTTTTCTCTGTTGCAGGCAGAAGACTGAAAAGGCAACTAAACTGAGTAACATTGGTGAGTTAAAATAACAGATATTTTAGAGAGGTATGGAAACAGTTTGGTTTCTTTGTTGTTTATTCAGTACTCTCATTTTTGTTTTTCAAATTAAAGGTGAGAAGCTGCTGTGGTTTCAGAGTCAGTTGGAGCCAACAAAGACGACTTACACAAGACAAGATGCCTGTGAAATCATTGAAAGGTCCGACTGCGATTTCTATGCTTTCCTTTTCAGACCATCTCCTTGTAATAGCAAATGCATGTTTATATCATTTTAACCAGCATTCACTAGTTTGCATTACTGAGATTTCAGGTCCAGGTCGTATGTCTGAGGTATCCATTGATGTGTGTGTGTGTGTGTGTGTGCGCGCGCGCTCAGGTACCTCCACAGGTTCGATTCCGAACTCGAGCAGATCGAGCTAGCCAATGGGATCAAAGGTCGGCAGGGTCGTCTCCATGGCGCCAGAGAAGCCGTCATCAAACAGACCGTCGAGAGAGAGCGGGCGCAGTTTGAAGGTGTCGGCTTTGGTGAGTCCCGTTCCTTCAAGTACGTACGCAGAGTTGTTGCCGGCACACATTCAGTGATGTGTCAGCGCGGTAAGTGTCACTAGTGGCGTCTTACTTCTCAACACTCTTGATTTGTCAGAGATCCCAGATATCATCAATACAAAGAATCTGAAAACCTTCAGGTGAGTTGATGAGTTTTAACAAGCAAACACGCCAAAGCCAGAACAATGAGTGTGGGAGCTAAACATTCTTTTTTTGTATTGCCAGAGAGTGGACTGGAGATCTGAAGAAACTCCCAAATATTAAACTGCGGAAGGTGTGCAACAAAGATGTGGACGCAAAGAATGATGAAGAGGAGGAGAAGAAACACAATCTAGTAGAAGAGGAGGACGATGAAGATGATTTGGATGGGGAGGAGCTGGATGACGCACTGCTCATGTCAGACTCTCCTTGAAGCTCTGATTATTTTGTCGTGACTTTTTGAGAGCTGAGAAACATCACTTTGTGTGAAGACACGGCGATATCTGAACTGTCCAGCAGAGGGGGCTGCAATGGAAGAGTAAAGTTTTATCAAACCAGCCTTTTAATGCTCGTTGCGGCTCAGTAACTTCACACCAGCCAGTCGAGGGGTTCTACATTCATTGTTTATTGCACGGACAGATATGCATGGTGTGTAACCTGAATGTTCCACTTTTATCCACTCAGAGATAGCAACAACAACAAGAAAAAAAGTTTGTGGATCCAAGATAGATTAAACTGTAGGTTGAATGTTGTTGGTAAAAACCCAAATTAAACCTGTACAAAAGTGGACATGTGTAAACAACAATCACCGCATGTCAGTTCAAGTCGAGACAAAACCTACAACCTAATGTAAAAACATGAACAGATGGCAACTGTGAAAACTCCTAGTTCCATAAATAAACGACCAGGTCAGGACGGCAGTAAGCCGCCAACTGTCGAAACTAAACATCTGGCCCTCTAGAGACTTCCTTTACATTAGAAAATAATTTCAGCTATGGGCGTGAGTAAAGATTTCAAACTGAGCTAAAGATTTAGTTTGAATAATTTCTCATGGGATTTGACTCTTTGGTGTGTGAGGACCTGATTGTCCAGTGAAGGCCTCAGTATGCTTCAGTCGACGTGCCGAAAATATGAAGAGTGAAGAAGCTGCTGCTTCTGTTTCACACCTGATCTCGTGTGCTCCGTGAAAAAGAGCAAATCCAGTGCACAATGTATCCCAATACAAAAGCCAGTTCACCTGCAAGTCAACCCAACCCGAGATCACGAGGCTTCAACTGCTCCGACATTGTCAGAATTAGATCTGCTTTAAAAGAAGAAAAAAAAAAAAAAGAAAATCTTAAGTCTTTGAATCCCACCGTAGGAAGTTTAATCCCGTTTTACCCCGTCCAGGTGTCCTTGGATAAGACACGGAAGTCCAGCTTTGTAATCTTTGCTAATGGCGTGCGAGCACGCCGCACGGCAGCCGATACCCGGGGTGGGAGAAGACGGTCGGTATGCCGATGAGCTCAAAACTCAATGAGAGGACCGCGCAGTGACAAACTGCTGAAATCACGTCTGAAAGAAGATGCACGTCACGAGCCATCATCAAATTAAGAATCATGTAAACTGCAATATTAATACGTGTTTCAAAGGGTTATGGGACTTGTTCATTGTGGGGGGGGGGGGGGGGGTTGTTTTCTGTGGCGTCAGTCGCATGGCGACCGCAGGGCAAGAAGCCTCTGAATGCAACACTTTCTCTTCCACCGTCTGCTCCCACCTCCCTCCTCCCTCCTCCCACCTCCCGTCTCTGACCAGCGGACGTCAGCAAAACTATGCACCAGAAAATCAAGACGTTTAAGTTTGGTTGATTATTTGTTTGTTGCAACACTGATTTTTGGAAATAAATCCCATCAGAAAGTCAGATTATTTTCTTCTTTTTTCAAACTGAGTCAAGCTTTTCAGACGAGCAGATCTGAAAATAGTCATTAGCTTTTCTTTCCCTTTGGCCTTTATAGAGCTTCTGCTCTGATTGGCTCCAGATATCAGGAGGAAACGTTCAGGAGACTCAACCCCAACAAATAAACGAAAAGCACGGTCGCGACAAAGAAACATGACGCCGTTTTTTTTTTTGTGTTGTATTTTCCGAAGCACCATCACTGGTGGGGTTGATCTGAAGCATACTGAGACCTTTACTTGCCGCCATTCACAGGATGGTCGCCACGTTTTAACTCGTGTCAGTGCAGGCTGAGAAAGTGCATACGGGAATAAATCAGTGGCGGTTTGCCACACGAATAGTCTTCAGGAGCTTCCTCTGCTGATGGCTTCTTTTGATTTCCTCTGCATGTTCCCACTTATTCTTTCTTTTCTCGGCACTCCAAAAGTTCTTTCATCTTCTCTGCTTTCAGTTTTAGAGTGCTGGAGGAAAGTTTTTTTGTTTGTTGCTATAAATCCCATCTGTTGCATCCCAAGTTCAGCAAGCGCAGCAGCCGAGAACATTGAAAAACGACGCCGGAGTCTCGATCTCGCACACGACGACTGGGGGTTGTTTCGGGGAGTGACGGAGGTCAGACGGGGTTTTGCGCAGGTGCTACGGCGGCCTCCACCGACATATCCGAGTCCATCTGCGCCTCTGGGGCCGGGGCCGGGGCGGGGACGGGGGCCGGGCCCACCGGCACCTCCACGGTTTCGTGCCTGCCGTTGCTGAGGGCGCCGGGCCGGGCCAGCGGGTTGTGCAGGTCCTTCTCGGGGCAGTTCTGCACGGTTATGATGCGGTTGAAGGCTTTGAGACGGCGCCACAGCTGCAGGTAGACTTTGCACTGGATGTACATGAAGATGAGGCCGCCCGTGAAGCCGATGGCCACCACGATCAGCTTGGTCCAGAAGGGCCACTCCAGCACACCTGAGGGACGGACACACACACACACACACACACACACACACACACACACACACACACACACACACACACACACACACACACACACACACACACACACACACACACACACACACACACACACACACACACACACACACACACACACACACACACACACACCAGGTGTGAGTGGACCTGCAGGGGTGTGCCGGTGACCATGATGGTTGGTTCTTGCAATGCTGCGCTTACCCTGCGGTGAATAGTACTTCAGTAGAGACATTCTCCATAATTCGTCTGCAATCAAGAGTGAGTGTGGTTTCTCTTTATTTCTACAGTGTCTGAAGAAGAGCAGCTCTATGGTGGACAGTCAACGCTGCGCCCCAGTTCCAGAAAGAGTGCGGACGCCGTGTGAAATGCAAACTGAAGAATTTGCAGGTCATTTAAAGCTCAAAACACAAACGTTGAAATGTTTAAGCTGTGCAGAGATTCCTCTGAATCTTCTCATGACACTAAGGAGTGTCCAGGGCCTTTACATTCTGACACCAGCACAAAGGTTTTATAACTTCTTAAGCTCGTCCCAGAAGCTCGATTTGATCACGTTACCAGCATGTTGCCGGGTTATATTTCATCAGAGGATTTTCTTCCTGGTGTTTTGGAGAAAATGTCAACTTGTTTTTTTTAAAGTGTCAACTTTAACATCCAACAAGTTGCATTTAGATTAATTTAAACAAATTGAAGGGTTGAAATGATTTAGACTTTTACATTTTACACAGTGTCCAAACTTTTTGGGGAAATGTAGCATCAAACTAATATTCATTGATATGTCTGAAGTGTTTTTTGTTTTTTTAAATATCTTGACATACGGTGTCTATGTTTTCTGCATCTTATGTTATGATCACAACACACCACAACTTCAGGTAACACTGAGGGGTCTGAATCAGGCTACTAAAACACATGGATCACACCGTGAACTGAAACCAGTCTACTACAAACTCGGCCACGACTCTACTTGTCTTCACTACACCAGAAATTTTAGCTGAAGAAATGTACAGTTCTTGTATTTTCTTTATATACCAGGCTCACTTATCGTGCCTTGCTTTGCTTTTCACATCATAATTGTAGATGTAGTGAATGACTTCGCAGAAGCATCTCAAAATAGAAAATAAAACAGTGTACCATAATTGGAAACGTCATTGTTGTGGCAGTTATTTGAAAATTTTGAAGCAATTAAAAATTTGGATTTGTGAAAATTAAGACCTCTGCTTGAAAACAAATACAAAAAAGAACATCTGATCTTATGAAATATAATAATTTCAGTATTTTTGATCATAATGAAATATGGGCTGAAACGATAAGGACACAGAAAACAAGGCTTCAAATATTTCAGTTTAAGTGTAAAAGAAAAAATATGTAAATTAGTGAAAAATCTCCATTGAATTTTTTTTTTTTTATAACTTAAATAACATGAAGCTTTTTAACCCACATTTAATAAAAAATGCTGTAAACAAAACACTTATTCAATATAACAAGGAAAATATCTATATTTTTTTTAAAAATGTGTAAATTATTTTCACTATTTTCCAACATATACTAAATATGCTGTCACACTAAATATGTCAGTTGTTTGCAGGAACATCATTATTTGCGTTCAAGATGTTTTTTGTTCAATCCTGTTTTTACTGAGATTTGAGGAAACGCACCTCAGACATTAATAGAAAACTACTGACAGCAGCCAGTTTGCTGCGTGTCGAGGAATAAAATTCATTTAGTGAAAGAAAGTTGAACCTGCTGGAATTCAAACTCTTCAGTCTTATTCAAAAATGTAGTTTCAAATTCAAGGTGCACTTAGACAGAAATCACTACTTGTAAGACGTTTGATCAAAAGCCATTCCATTGTTGCATGTGCTCACTTTCAATGGATTCAGAATCACGGAACAAAAACAGGAAAAGTATCTTCTTATTAGAAAAAAGAGAAATTATGCATTTGGTCATCATGTCTCACCATAAAATCTGTTTTAAAAGTATTAACCAAAATCAAACAAAACCATATTAAAGTCATATTTGTGAACGCATTGGTGCAGGATTTCATCCTCTGTTTCACACTGTGAGATATAACGGTTAAGAGCTGTTGAGATCAACAGCAATAAAAAGTAAAGCAAAATGCAACTGGATTTTGCACTAAAGCTTCTCTTATAATCTTATTTAATCATAAACAAAGTAATTTGTTCCCCAATTTTTTTCAAATTCTTATTAATTTTACTATTAAATTAAAGAAACTCATACAGACATAAAGCTCTCTGGTGTCGCCTATTTGGAGGCTGCAACACATTTGAAGAGCCACTGCCTTACGTTTAGAGGCTTTACTTTATCTTAATCCTTCTAACTTTTGTCGTCTTTGTGAATTTGTGAAACTTCCACTTCAACTCTTGATTGGAAATCAAGATTTTAATAAAAGACAGAATTGAAATGAATAATCTCAAATGGGTTCTAGAGCGGTATACTACTCAACCACTGGAAAGCAACAGAGAAGTTTTCGTTTCCTTTCGCGACACGAAAAAAGTCAGAAATAAACCTAAAGTCTGGTCCTGAAACCTTTTGAGGATTTCGTAGCGCTGATTGTATTTGATTTCTGATGATGGAGGAGTGGAAACCATTTCGGAACTCAGTACGACACAAAGTGACTTGAGGATGACTGAAACTGGACGATCTACAGTGGCAGAGGGGTTCCGGGTCACATCAACAGAGTCACGCAGGTAGAAGAGGCGCACGCACCCTGTGGCGTTTTAACCACCCGGGGGCGCTGTGGGGGAACTTGCCCAATTCATTTGTATATTGTGATTCTTTCAAGAATGAGCTACCATGTCAAAGTGTTTACAAAAGTAAGATCCTTCACCTCCTCGAGGAGCTTTCATGTCTGGAGGTACAGAGGATATACAACAAGTGGCACCAATCGACTGCGAACAAAGTTGCCATGGAGACAGGGGCAGCCACACTCTAAACAACGCACAGATTTAGTGTGGAACTACAGAGGGACTTCACCTGTCTCCACCAGGAGACGATCGAAATGAAGAAACACCACCCGTGCTCATGGAGATTTGCGTTACTTTTAAGTTAAAGGATCTGTGCACAACTATTGTCTTGGCTGTTCCCTGACTCCGGCCACATTCAGCCATGATGGTCTCCGGCATAAAGCTTAGATGTATCTGCAGGGAATCTGTTGCCTCTTCTGGTAGTGCAGCGCTGGTGTCTCTTTGGGAGTTTCATCGCTTTCTGCTGCGTGTCTAATGTCTAATGTCTGCTCGTGACTGTAACGCCAAATAGCAGCAGTCGCCGTAGTGAGACGGTGGTTAAGGTTCTGTGGCCGTACGACCATGATGAAGGTTGAACGCCTCTCGCTGTAGGACGACAGGCACACGGTGTGCATACACACCTAAAGTCAGACACAAGACATGTGTCTTAAGGTCCAGCCCGTTGGATTTAAAGTAATCTTCTATGCTTTCATGGGCTGCGTGAATTACTGAGATTATATCTATAAAAAAAAAAAAAAAACATCCTCCACTTTGTGGTGACTAACAATCCAAATACGAAAGGATTACAAATGAAGGCAAGTCTTTTTTTCTGATGGGGTCATATTCCTCCATTATAGTTCACCATTATACACCGTCATGTTTCTATTCTTCCCCTGCGGAAGAGCACAACTCGTTTTGGGTTTTAGTCCAGTTTTATAACCACTGCAGATTCTCCTCCAGGCTTAGAAGTGGAGGGTGTTTGTGTTCATTGTGTAACTTTAAAAGATGACTCAAGCCAACACACTGGTTCTATAATTGACAAGGATCAATGTGAAGCAAATACCACAAGGTACCCCGTTCTGTTCTTTCAAAAAAATAGGAGGAATTTGAAGTTTCACACACTGCGTGTCTCTGATGAGTGAGTGAGGAAGGGGTGGGGTTGGAGGGTGGGGGTGGGGGGGTGGGGTGGTACTGACCGTTCTTCCCAAGTCTGATCTCCTCAGTGGTTCTCTGGATGAGAATGTAGACTGACCACAACATACACATTATTGCTATCAGGTGAAACAACACTGAACAGAAGATCTTTCTCCTCTCACTCTTGGACATGTGTAGCTTCTCCCACTGGAAGACACACAGGGAAGGAACAAAACAGGAGATTTGAAGGACGACGAAGACAGTTTGAGTTCATCGCTGCTGCACCCTCTTTCAATGCCTGCTGCTATTAAGAGAACCAGAAGGTGGGTGCATACCTTGCGCAGAGGTTTGAGCTTCGTCTCCATGATGAAGTCAAACTTGCAGAGCTCGCAGCAGCGGGTGTCGGATGATTTGATCCACTGGTTGAGGCAGGACTGATGCACAAAACTTAGGCTACCCGTGCAGCGACAAGGCATTATCAGCGGGCAGTCGTCATCCCCCTCACAGTGGCAGATTCTACAGACCAAAACACAACCAGCACACGCGAAAACGTCACGAGGTCTTCAGACCGCAGTTCCTGTTTCATTGCATCTTCGCTTTAGTTAAAGTTCACACCATCGTCGGTGTACACACACACACACACACACACACACACACACACACACACACACACACACACACACACACACACACACACACACACACACACACACACACACACACACACACACACACACACACACACACACACACTAACCTGCAGGCCTCCATCTCAGAGTCATCGGAGCAGTATCGTGGAGTTGCCCCGTTCATACCGCAGTGGTTCTGTGGCGTGGGCGCGGACATGTCTCCACGCCCTGACCCCTTCTCCTGGTAATTCTTGGTGATGAGCTCCTCGCCGTCCTCTGCTAATGAGGAGCTGCCGGCCGGGCTCCGTGGCTTGTTGGCCATGCTCTCCCACTCTCTGCTCTGCGAACCTTCCCTGTGGCCGTCTTTCTTCCTCGAGCTCCTGTTGCTGTGGCGCTTCTTCAGGCCGCCGCTGTCCTCCACCAGCGGCTGGTTCTCCTTCCCGTCGTCCGAGCCCACCGACTGCAGCTCCATGATGTCCGCCCCGTCGCCTCCTGCCTTGTGCCCGTTTGCTGCGTCCCGCTCTCGGCTGCTCCCGCTGCGGCGCCGGGCTCTTCTGGCTTTCTCTTTGCTCCAGCTGCGGCCTTCGCGCTTCGCCTCGTCCTCCTCCGAGGAGTCGGACTGCGGGGCGGCCGAGCTGCGGAGGCGAGGAGGGAGCTCCCTCCGGTTCTTCAAGGGGCGCTCCCTCTTCTCGCCCAGCTCGCTGCGGTCGGAGCTGAGGCTGCGGTCGCTCTGCTCCTGCTTGCCGTTGGTTTCCACGCAGTCGAAGGCGGTGCAGCTGTTCCTCTTGCGGCGGTGGCGGCGCTTCACCTGCTTTTTCTGGGCCTGAGAGGAGGAGCCCAGAGCAGCGCCGGCGACTGTCATGGCAGAGGAGGCGTGTGTGTTCTGGTCGTGTGCATGTAACTCAGTAGAGTCCTCCTCTAAGCGGGTCAGCTGGCCAGAACTAAACAAACACATACACACACGGACATGAGTAAACTTACGGTGAAACAAGATGGGAAGACCATGAATGAGACATTAACTGAACAAATGGAATGAAACGTGATTAGATAAATCAACAGGATCAATTCACTCAGAGGGAAATTATGTATTATTGTGGATATATCTATAAAATAAAAGTTCTTCTTAAGTAAAATGAAAGCGTCTATTTAGTTGGAAGAATTCAAAGGGGTCACCACAGCATCTCATGTCTGTGCTCAAAGCCGGGTCTCCAAATTAGACACAATCTAAATCCCAAAATGAAATTTAATTTTGTTTACACTCTTCTTCAGCCAAAGCCATTCAGTTCAAAGTGCATTAAAATCTTAAAACCTTTGGTAGCCACAGACATTACTTCACCTTATCTAAAACTACTCAATGGATTTCACTTGAAAAAAACACCATTAAAATCACAGGACTCAACCATTTATCACCAAAAAAAGATAGTTTTTTTTAACAAAAAAATATGTTGCAAGATTATGAGCTGTATATTTGATCTATGCCTCAAAACAATATGTGTTGATAAACTCTGCTGTTTCATCGTCTTCTGAGGCATGTATACACATTGAAAACAGATCACGACCAAACTTTAAAGCCTAATGAAATACAATATGAAGTACTTGTTGGCAGGTCTCGAATGAACCTGTTAGACTTCAATAATGGGGATGAGAGCTTGATTTAGGTGCCAACTCAAATGTGATTAGAATGCCAAATGGGAAAAAGATGGCTTTTTTTGTTTTGTTTTTTTTCCACAGTAAAATCATTTCTCACTCACTGTCATGCGATGAAACGACAGTTTGACTCCTGATTACGTTATCTATTATGTGAAAACAGGCAGAGAAGTGAGCTTCTCATTCACATGCTATTTAATTACTGTAAAAACACTTATTATTGCTGCTATAATCTCTTTGAAATTGAGACTTGCCAGCTGGATAGTTTCCATCAGTCATGGCCGACTGAGAGGAAAGTTACAGCCGCTGCCAGATAATGGATCTCATAAAACACACCGGTGGCTCGCTGCTGCTATCGAGCTGAAGAGGCAGTCGGTGAATATGGAATGAAAGTGAGGACGATAAGTGACAAACGCACACACACACACACACACACACACACACGCACACATACTTCATATGTGTCCAAGCTGCCAAAAGACACAGCGGCCGTTAGAATAACGAAGCTAAAGGAGTGGCCTCGGCCAGCACGCCGCCCACACCGGCTGTGGGTCTAATAAGCTGAAGGATCCCATTCCTGCCATCAGTCATCTTCCTCTCTGTTGGAGCGCCATCGAATACCAGCATCCATTTTAGGGTTGTTGTGCCCGCGGGGTGCAGCAGACCAAACTAATTCAGTCTCCTACTCAGTGGAAAGACTTTACGCTCTGCATGTTGATATCACAGAGAGCGATAACTCCAACAGGCTTTACAAATGATGTTTGTGCGCCACTCTGTACACTCAGTGGTTCTCCGGGTCTCTTCTGGGGTACGTGTGCTTAAAGGGACAGCTGTCTTACCTGCATATGTCCTGAGAAGATGGGGTTATCGACGTCCCTGAGGCTGTGGTAAGTCCAGCTGTAGAGTTGCTGGCCTGCAACATACAACGTGCTGTATTTCCATCTCATGTTGCTTTGCAAGTACAACAATCTGTCAGCAGTTAAAATGGAAAACGGATTTCACTCATGTGGCGCTTTTCAACTGCTTGAGTTGTCCCAAAGCGCTTTATACTGTTAGTCACATTCACCCATTGACACGCGCATTCACACACCAATGGAGGCACTTTATCGATCATTAGGCGCTCATACACAAAGCTGACATGTTACAAACAGATGTAGAAATCCCGTAAAAATCAGAGCATGAAGTGTTTTCAGCGCAGCGTCTGATTTATAGTTTCTGAATGAATCACGTGCCAATGAAATATTGTGTGGTAAACCAATGAGACCAGGAAATGGGGAACAAGAATTGATATTAAAGGAGCTGGCTTTGAAAACCTAAAGACTGGTGCATCTTTTGCTTTGCTTGACCACAGGCGCCGATCCAGCGGGCGCTCCGGTGCTCGAGCACACGCTGAAAAGGTTTAAGCACCCACTGGGAGGTGAGCCGATCAAAAAGAATAAGAAACAAAACTGTGTCTTTAAAAAATTAACTACACATATTTTGAAAAGAATCAAACCCTGGCCTCCTGTGTGGCAGGAAAAAAAGTTCTTCCACTAAACCATGGGCTATGTACCGTAATTTCTGGACTATATGCCACTACTTTTTTCACATGCTCTGAACCCTGCACAGCTAATTTATGGATTTTTTACAGGTTAACAAGCTTCATGCTATCAATAAATGGGTGATGCGTTCAGGTGCATCATGTAACTCCGACCCTTCTTTTTTTAATTTACTTAAAACCTTTTTTAAGATCCAGCAGTGCAAAAGGCTAATTCTAGATATTTTGTAACTGGTCTTAAGATTTTGATCAGGGGACTGATCAGAAAACAAAAAGATCCTTTGTGAAATCAGATGTTCATGAGCAGTGAGCAGCCCTATATAGTCAGAAATATGTGATTTTTTTTTTTTTTTTTCTTTCCTTTTCGGCTTGGCGGCTTGGGTCGGGGCCTGGGGCCCTGTGCCCTTTATCCTTCTCTTGTGGGCCCCTCTTGCCTGGGGGGGATTCCTCTCTGCATTCTCCGTCAGGTGCTTTTTGGGCGGGGACGTGGCTCTCTGGGGTGGTTCGCTGGGGTTCACTGCTGTCCCCCCACAGCAGTTCCGGTCCCACCCAGTGGACAAACCACACACACACACACACACACACTTCCACTCCTCACGAAAGGTGCTTCTGAAGTTGCTTGTTCTCTATCATCATTTGCTCAAACTTTAAAAATCATGTTCCTCTTTTGTTGTCACCTCTTTGTTAATTCATGTTCCTGCTTCACGTTACTGTCTAGATAGAGCTGCTCAGGCTGGTTAATCTAAGAAATCATTTTACTGTCTAGATAGAGCAGCTCAGGCTGGTTTAATCCAAAAACAGTTGGAAAATATTTGGATCAGTGTGATAACTGCAAATAATATATGTAGCACAACAAGGATATTGTATGTTATCCCCCTACCCCCTCCCCCCTCCTCCCTCCTCCCTCAACCTTTTTCTCTCTTTTCTCTTCTCTCTCTCTTTGAGCGTTCCCCCCCGGTCGTGTACGGCAGCCATGCCATCTTCTGACGGAGAAGGCAACAGGAGGAGACTCCAGGTCTCTCCCTGTTGCAAGACCAAAATCTGTTCTGACTCCGAAGGCTCTCAATCACATCATATTGTTGGCCCAAGCTGCCGAACAGGACAAGGGAAAAGGAAAGAAATATGTGATTTTTATACGGTGGCAGGCTATTCATATTATCTGTTCACCCACGGGCCAAATAATTAGTCAAGCTGATGAGCTTGACTAATTAAAAGGTCTTTCCACATCTTCTATGGTAACATCACTAATTCAGTTTGTCATGTTTCCCTCTGGACCATCCCAAACTCACTGCAGAGCGAGACAAAACCAGAGATTAATGAGATTAAATTATAAATTTATTCTTCACTCCAAAACTCTGTAGTGCCCACTACACTTTAAAAATCACATGTTTAGACAGCTTTAAGATTTGGGACTCAGATATACAAAATGTAATGTGAACACAGTAAGCGGAAGAAATTTTTTTTTTTTGAATTCATATTGAATATCCTTCCATCTTCTATAAAATTGTTTTTAAGTATTTCGGCATCATGGCGATCAAACATCGATGCGTCACAGCCTCACGACATTGTTGCAGAACGCATTCTGCCTGGATACACAACGCTACCATACATACTAAGTTGTGACCCCGATTTCGGCCCGTTGGAGCAGTTACCTTGGAGATGTTGCTGGATCGGCTCCCCGAGCGCCCAGGTGCCTTCCTCCCCTGCGGAGAGGAGCAGAGACAGAAAATCATTGGAGCCCAACAACACAGAGACAGACGTAGTGATTTAATGTCACCGCTGTGCAGCCGCAGGTATTCACACCAATGATTATTTCTCCCCCCCCCCCCCCCGGCAGACACAACAGCAGAGATAACAATAAAATCATATTGAAACAGTATTTCACTACAGTTGTGTCACCTGATGCTCAGACCATCTCAACGGGAGCTGGAGAAAACAAAACTGAGTTTATCAAATTCCAAAAAGGCCATTTTATACACCCGTTGTGACTTCAGGCCAGGAGTTGGTGAGATACTCAAATTAAAATATTAAAAACAAAATCTAAATCTGCATAATGAGAAACTGAAACCACCTCAATCAATCAATCAATCAATCAATCAATCAATCAATCAATCAAATAACATTTATGGATCTACGTAACACCTTTGATAGAAGTTAATGCATTTCATTAAAGAAGTGGATGTGGATTAAATCAAGAGGGGAAAAACAGTTTGGAAGAATATAGAGGGAAATCTACTTACAACCCATCTGAACTGAGCAGCAAAAAAGATATATTGACGGATCTGAGGTTGATTTACCAGCTCCTGCATTATAAGAATGTTGGTAATGTAAACAGGTACTCAATCCATTGATTATTTTATTCCATGTTCATTCTGTACAGAATTACCAGTAATTTTCAAATGAGACTCTTTGAAGAAATGGGTCTTTAAAAGCAAATACTTTTCACATGCCTTTATGTGAAACTGCACTTTTACATAAAGTTACTTTATGTTAAAAGCTTTATTTGCTTGTTAAAACCAAAACCAAGCAGTTTTTAACACCAGCGCTTGAAGTGCAGTTTTCATTCGTGACTTGGTCGCGCTGTTTACGTTCTCAGGGCCGCCGCCATCAGGAGTCGAGGCCTGTCACATGTCTTTGCCATTTCATTGTGACCTGAGCTAAAGCCAGCCAATCCTCTTACCCGGACCGCTAAGTGCACAAGACATTGCCCTGCAATGTGTCTCTATTTAAAGTCAACTTAAGGCCCTTTTTCTAGAACGTTCCAAAGCGTTGCTCGTCTGAACTCAACCTTGAACTCACCCATCAGACCATCCCGAGCCTCATTTCAGACCCGTCAGCACGTTACATAAGTGTCAGATGCCAGGAAACAATGAGGCGTGGGCGTTTCCGAGGATACAGGTAACCAAAACAATCACTCCTCCTGGAACCCGAGTCACGTGCTAAGATAGTCAACAGACACCTGGGCAGCCATTCAAGCTCCTGTCCGCCCGGGTGACATGAGAAGAGTCTGTTTGCAGCTTTAATTTTAAACATACAATATATATGCTACCAGTGAAAAGTCTGGACACGTCGTCCCCGTCAAAGTTTTCTCTTTATCTTGCTGACTATTTACATTTGATGGCATGAAAACAATGAACGAACACAAATGGAATTATGTAGTAAGCAACAAAAAGTCAAAACATGGTTTACATTTTATTTTATATTTTAGCTCTTTGATTGCTGATTGGCTGATTCTCTCATGAGGTCGTCACCTGGAATGGTTTTGCCTTGAAGGAGTTCCCAGAGATGCTGAGCAGTCCGTCTCATCCCAAACCAGGTCACGTGTCTCTGTGTGGCGTTTACCTGGGCTCTAATCTGAGGCGCTGCTAACTTGTGATTTCTGATGCTGTTGACTCGGATCAACTTGCCCTCGGCAGCAGAGGTGACTCCTGGTCCTCCTTTCCCGGGCCGGTCCTCACTTTCGTCGTGACAGTTTTCGGCTGCTACACTCGGGGACACATTCAAGGTCTTTGCAATCTTCAGGACTGACTGACCTTCGGTTCTGTCGTTTCTCTTTACTGAGCTGATCGGTACCAACCTGACTTGACCACAGCATAGCTGATGGACCGAACCACATTAAGAAGGCAAGAAATCCCACAGATGAACCTTGACCAGGCTCAGCTGTGACGTGAGAACGACCTGGTGAAGCGCGCTGAGGGAAGGCCGAGGGCTTAGGAGGGGAGTTGTAGTGGCTCCCCTCCTCCATGTTTGGAGTTATTTTACACTATTTTGTTTACTACATAATTCCATAACGTGTTCATTCATAGTTTTGAAGGAAAATAAAGAAAAAGCAGTGAATGAGAAGGTGTGTCCACATTTGTTTTGTTTTTTTACTGGACATATACAGCAAACAGACACGAGAGAAAAACCTTAAAAGTACAGTCTTCATAATGCAGTAACAAAAGATATAGTTTTAACTATAAAGAAAAGGTGCTCGGTAACAGTGATGCACTTTCATATTCCAGAGTGACTTTAAGAGTCAGAACTTCAGAATAATTTTTTTTGTGTGACTTGTAACTTTAAAGACGTAAAGGAGTAGGATTAAAGAAGTTATACTTCTTCCTACCGCTTCTTCCTATCATCATTTGGATGATCGTCTTTTTTTTAATTCTGTGTTTCTTTTTCTGTACATGTTCATAAATAAATAAATCAAAATCAACCCGCATCACATTCACTCTTTTTTTTTTTCTTTTCAGTGCTCAAGTCGAATTTGTGAAATCTGCCATTTGAAACTTTTACATTAACTGGAGTTAAACCAACTTGGAATTTGAGCGACAGCATCCTTGATCACCCAGAAGCCTCACAGCTGACAGTTTGATCAGACAGGTGCATTATGGGATGAAACCCTTCACCACTGAACGACACACCTTCAGCTTCAGAAGCCTTTAATGCGGAAACACATGGGTTGCTGTAGAAGCTCTTCGCTCAAGTGACGTGAACGCGCCAGCGCTGACGGAGCCTGGAGGACCAGCTTGATAACCTGCCAACTGTCTGCTGCTGCAGTGAGTGGGAAGCGAAAAATTAAGTCAAAGATGAAGTGAAGAAAAGTGAGAGCGCTGCTCTCTCATCTTATTACCAGGATGTACGGGGAAGAAAAAAATGAACAGAAAGTAGGGCTGGGCGAAAAATCGATTTAATGGATTTATTGAATTTGCAGCGTTCCTGGGTTAAAGCTTCAATTTGTTGAATGACGGAGCCTCATTTGATTTACGTTTTGGGATTGTTCATATACATTTTAGCTCAGAAGACAATCACAGCGATAAAGTTTCACTTTTGACAATATATTTGATGCCTGCAATCATTTTTAAGTGCACAAAGAAAAAAATTTGAAAAACTAATTTTTATTTAAGAAATCAGATATTTATTTATTTATTTATTTTAAGCCAAATTGCCCTGCCCTAACAGAAAGCTGATGGTGTTTTCTATAGTCGATTAGTAACTCCTGTGTGTTTATCTGTGTCTGTTTTACGCCAAACTGTCCATTTGTTCCCACCTACACTTTTGCTACACAAGTTTCTATATTAAAGACATGATTTGTGCATTTTTTATTTATTTTTTCTCATCTAAGATGGATCATAATGAGGCCACACAGTGATATAGTGTCCAGTGGGCTTGTGCCAAAGCGAGGGGGTCCTGGGCTGGAGTGTAGGTGGGGGTGAGGGGTCTTTATGTGTTCTCTGTATTTGCCCTTTGGTCAGCAGGGATGGACCTTTGGTCAGCAGGGTTGGACCTTTGGTCAGCAGGGATGGGCTCCAGCATCCGACAAATAAGTTTAAAAAAAAGCACAACAGGAGAAGAATGGAACAACTTATGGATTTTATGAAAACTTTGTTCGATCTGACTTAAACTGTTGCAGTTGCAGGTAAATGAACTCGATTTATTTTCTAGCTCTACAGGAAGTCTTTGCACTCTTAGAAGAATCTCCTGGATCTTAAGACTTTACCAGTAGCTTTTGAGGACATGTATACTTTGGTTTTTCTTTTTACTTTACTTTGAATGTGTCGTGTGGGAGGATTTTCTATTTTTCTTCAATACCTGACATATGAAAGGAAAGAAAAAGGATGTTGGCTGTAGCAGCCCACACACAGACGTGGCTGTGGGTACACTCTGTGCAAATCATTGAAATAAATCAGAGAGACACTGACAAGGAGAAGACTGCATCATCTAAGCTGATCAAGGGATTTTCTTGATGGCCACATTTAAATCAGTTGTCCTGCTCAGAGTCAAAGCAAACGCTCCTTGCGGCAGCCCGTGGTGTTAAGAGGAGTTAGACACATGGAGCAGATCGAGAGCACACGTCTGTTCCACGAGACAGATTGGCCGCTCCTCCCGAGACATCAAACAGCTTATGATAAGTTAAGCCTCACCACGTTTTCATACAGCTGAAGTCACTTTAAAATGAACAAATATGCTTTCCTGAGGAAATATATCAATTATTTTTTCCAGCCTGCTGCATTTGTCAGATCAAAACTGTCAAAATCAAAAGTATTAGACAAGCGGGGCCTCAGAAGATATGACTTGCAAAAACAAACAATATTTGATGGATTTTATTTTCCGTCAAAGTAAAATGTTTAACCCACCGGGGTCCTCACAGCACACAAACACAACACAGCACAATAGCCAACTGAAGACAAGGGTGTGATTTACAGCTCTGCGTATGGACGACAGCAGTTTATATGTTTGTCAAAAGGTGTGAATGTCAGTGTGTGTTGTTGTCTGTGAGGGTGGAGCCTGCCTCTGACCAAAGTCAGCTGCTATGGCCACATGTTTCATGTGTCACCTGGACAAAGTGTCGGCATTTCCATCTCACCTAACAAGCCTTCCAGTGTCTCGGATGGTGAACTCTGGTGGGTGGAGTGATTACTACTCTAATAACGGAGCAACACTTTAAGATCTGGAGGGTTTGTTTTGATGAAAACTTCACTCAGAAGACAACCGTTTGCATCCAGGTGAAGGTTTGCCTCAACAATCTTACAAAAGCACATGAAAAAAAACAAAAAACATGAAAGACTATTAAGGGTGACTATTATTTTTCCATAACTTGGTGAAACCAACTGACCTGCTCATCCACACATTATTAAAATATATTTTCTTTTTGTATTGCAATATAAAATTGCTCTTCAGCTCAAATTGGCCCCTCAGTTCTCAATCTTGTTGTACCTCATGTGTAAACATGTGTTGGTATTGCTTGATATCTGATAGAGAAGGATTTCTACCTTTCACACACCTGAATCTGGAACAATGTTTTTACAGTAGACGTTAAGTGGCTCCAATTTAAAAACACCTAACTGAGGCCCCGTTTACGCGACAACGTGACAACAATTAATCCGTTAACAAAATAAGGAGCATGTTTACACTGCAGCAGCGAACACACTGACAACGATGTATTTACTATGAAGGGCCACGGGAGGGCGCTGTTGCTTGATTTAGTAATGAAACCACACAGACGTGTGCAGAGAATAATACACTATAAACCTGAAGAAAATGGAGAGCAGCCGACATCCGAATGGACTGATGACGCATTGGATGCTATCAGGGGTGAGTCTCAAACATCAAACTGCTGATATGGACGATAAAACTAGAATACGGTCCCACTACGTGGGACGTCCGCCATGTTTGTTTACAACGAGATGAGCAGAAGGAAAGGGGAGGGAGGGGGAGAGGTGTGCGCATGTGCAGTAAGAGCGCTCCATAGTGTCCATCAGTCTCTCCAGGAGGGAATAGCGACCGTGAAAGAATCTTACCACCTTAGGAGCCGGTATAAAAACCTTGTGGATACAGTGGATCCACACACTGGTGCTGTGTAAACGGACCCCCCAAAAGTGAAGAACGTTTTGCGGATGCACTCGTATTCGTTGTCGTGTAAACGGGGCCTGAGCCGTTAGCGGCTGCTTCCACTACATTGACGCATAAGAAACTATCTCAGGCTCTGCTTGCACTGCTGTTCAAGACTCCATCCTCTCCCTCAAGCAAACAGGGTCTGTTTAGTCAGGATTCAACATAATCTGAGCCACATACAAATAAAGGAACGGCATAAACAGAGAGGGGGGGGGGGGGGGGGGGGGGATGTCATGTTTGTTGAGCAAATGCAAATAAACAAATTTCAGGAAACAAGTTGATTTGCACTGAACAATGGGTGAAGCTACTCATCAATTATGCTAATATATGGTATTACATAGATGAGACTGTGTAAACAATAATGATGTTACATTGCAAAGTCGCCCCTGCCATCTTATGATGAAGTCATATTTTGTAGTTTTGGAGGATTTTTTTTCTTTTATTCTGCTGTATGAACGTGTGAAACCATTTAAGGAAGCAGTGGTCTGGACGCTCGGTTCACAGGACGACTTCACATCTCTTTTCAGAAGCATTTCCATGCCCTGTACGGCGACGTCAGCAGCACAATGAGAAAAGAACGAGAAGCAGACTTCATTTCAGTGCTGTAGGGATTAGTAGAAAGAGGAAGACAGGATCAATGGTAGGTGAGCTGACACAAAGTACCGCAGATGCAGGTGCCGTAATAACCTCAGGTTATGCATCACACATTTCCAACTCACACTCCATTTCTTTTCTGTCAATCTTGAACTCAAAGACGCATGTCGGTCCTGGACTCTTCTAGAAATCACCCCCATACAGCCACACAACGAGTCTCGAAGTCTAACCTGGCTGCCAGAATGAAACACGATGCAATCACGCACCTGCAAGCTCAGCGAAAACAACCCAGCAGACCAATGCGAGTGGCCACCGAGCATCACGGGACCAGAGCAGCACAGAGCACGCAGCCTGCGGGAGCCTCCACATCCACGTTTCAGAGTTATCGTCCCACTGCCACCTACCTGAGCCTCGGTCGCTCTGCCGGCACTCCGACACTGATGTGCAGGAGACACTCTTGTGAGTCTGTGCGGGGACATGTGCATGTTTCTGCAGAGGGGATTAGGTGATGTAGCGTGGACTGAGGGATGTATTTTAGCTCTGTGCTCTGGCACGTCGACAGAAACACCTACAGCAACACATAGACAGACGATGCACACTCTAACAGCACCGCAGAAATTTTTTATTTTTTATCATTAAGAAGTCGATTATTAACGTGTCTCAGTTTGAATTGTGGATCAAAATCTCAGCTATTATGAATCATCAAGATTGTTTTGTGTTTGTTGTTGACTGACGAGTCTCTATGGCAACCTCACCAAACAAAACAACGAAAGTCTTCAGATTCTCAAAATCAATTCCTCAAAGTCTTCTTTTTTTTCCTTTGAGGATTAATGTGTCATCAAGGTTAATTAGATCACTGTGATCACAGTGAATAATGAATAATAAAATGACAGCTGGAGTAAAATCTATAGCTTTTCAAAATGTAAAAATCCAACTGTTGCCGAGCTGTAATAGATTCTTTCCCCTTTTATTGATCACATTTGTTATTGTGTGTATACATTGTCTTGTATTTTGTTTTTTTGTCCAGTTTATATTCCGTCTCCATCGTCATGGACTCATAATCTGCCATTTTCTGCATTTTCTCTTGTGTATCCACTGGAGTTCTTTTCTTTAAATGAAAAAATTTAAATGAAAAACATTGCCAGGTGCAGAGCAATACGTCACGCCCTTGGACACTGATGTCTATTATGGAAATAATAAATTCATGAATAGAATTTAGCAGTTTGATGCTTAGCAAATGGAGGTTAAACAGATTCTATGTAAGTTATGCCATGGCTGGACAATGGACAGCAGTGCTGAGTTCCTGAAGTCTGTTCTGAACCTGATTTTTACTAGTTTTGGCTCTTTGGCTCCTCTGTTTGGTTGATATTTGCAAAAGACCACATTGAGAGGAAAATGTGGAAGCTTTTAATGAAACCGGGGCTCAAACAGGGGCTCTTGGATCAGTTTTAGTCCAGTGTATCACACAAACTGTGTTCATGCAGTCAACCAGCTGATGTCAATGGGCAACATTCACTTGTACACCGACGTGTGGTCACATCCTGTGCTAACTATTCCTCCACATCCAAATTAAACAGGCTGGGGCTTTTTGGAGGACATTATTCCAATTGCTTTGTCCGATTTAGCCCATTCTTTAATGTTATAATAATTTACAGCAACAATTTCTCAGTCAGTAACAGTATTTCATAACTTCCACATTTCTCCCTGTACCTTCAAAATGAAAGATGCTTCATTAAATACTTCGGTATATATTGTGCAGGATTTCTAGAATTTGTGAGAATCATGAAAACGGACACTCCTGTTTCACAGATAATAACACCCAACACCACTTGGTGACATGCATACTGCTGATGCTACGCAGTACTGCATCAAATTTGTCAACCAACAAAAAAAAAAAAAAAGTGTAGAACTTCACAAGGAGACATTTCTAAGATAAATAGAAATAAAACAGAGTTTTGGTAAATGTTCAATCAAATGCAAATGGAAAATAACCATTTGTTGAAAATATCTTGAAACGTTCTCCAATAATGAGGTAAATTGATCAAATAAAGTATTTCAGTGACTTTCTTTTCAAGGGTGAAAAAAAAACACACAACATATTGTAGGTTTAACAGCAGTGTGGTCAGGACAGTGTTTTGGTGTAAAAACCACCGATTCACTTGTGGGTATTTGTCAAACCCCACAAACACAAAGTTGATACAATCTGAGTGAACATGAAGTTTGATTTATTTTGTTTGCCATTTGTTGATTTTGCACAGAAACTATCTGGTAAGTTAAGTACATTAATCTGCTGGTGGACATGTTGCTGCTCTGTCAGTTGCTTTTTTCAGCATATTATGCAATAAAGCAACACGGTATTGCATTTATCTAAAGCTAAAAATATGAATTAATACAGATTAAATTAAATGTTGACCAAAGATTCCATTCAGTGTTTATCCTAAGAATGATGTGTGGACCGATTACAGTCTCTAATGGAGGTGATCTTTACTGGAGAAAGCAAAAACAATTTGTGACGTCACTAGAAATAGACAACAAAACATTCAAAAGAGCAAACAACAGCATGTTAACCAAAGCACCACATCAAAAAACAAAGAAACTACTTTGGTTTACTGACGCACTGGTCTGAGCGAATGGCAAAGCCATGCAGGATATGTGTAGTAGTGCCGCCCTGCCTCCACCAAACCTTCTCTATGATTGATCTGGGTCCTTCTCTTCTGTTTGCTTTCAACTGTGACTCTGAGATAAAGGTAAAACTGCCAAAAATAAACATATTCTGAAATACATGTCCCACATTTCCCCTTTATTCAGGCACCCAGCAACAGATGTCATTGGAAAAAAAAAAGGAAGAGGAGGTAAGACTCAAACTTGAGAGCCAGAGCACTCCACAGCTTGTTATTTATAGCTGTTGGCAGTGTGTGGTAGCTGTCCCAGTCTCCGTGAGGGGAGATGTCGCTCCTAATGAGAATTATTTTAGGGGGTTTTCACGGTTGTGCGTGGCTTTGATAGGTCTACATAAACTGGAAATGAGCAGACGTATGAAATGTAAAAAAAAGGTCCGACCAGGAGAGTTTGGTACTTCATGCTGCACCAGATTAGATTACCCAATCACATGGAGAATTTGATCAGGAGGAGGAGGAAAAGAAACTACAGCAGCAACTTCGTAGCTCAATTACTTACTGGTGTTTAATGGAACTTTTTTTTCCCCACATATTTTATTTTCTCCCCACTAAGTTCAGGACATTTTTAGAAGTAATCACAAATCTATCCCAGGACAAGCAGCAGAAAATAAATGGTTATCTGTTGAATAAAGCCCATAACTCACTGTAACAAAGCAGTGATCTCAGAAGGTTTAACAGCCACTCACAGGGGACTCGAAAAACTTTCTGATTTCAGGAGATTTTCAATAGATCAAAATTAAAGCGGGCGACACAGAAGCAAACAGGTGACCGTGTCAGAGGAAAACACAGAACGGCTTTATGATCTTAATCTAGTGTGGCGCAGCAACAAGGCGCAACAAGTGAAGTGACACTGAAGGATGTGCAGTGTGATGTGGCTCATCATGATATGATGCGACGTTGGATGAGGCGACGCGACAGGATGTCAGGCTCCGTGTGTGATGCAGCTGGAAGTACCAATCCCCAAGAGTGAGTGAGAGAGTGAAGAGTGATAAAAGGCTGTCGAGTGCATCCATAATCAACATGTGAATGGCTCAGGGGGAGACAGACGGCAGACTGTGAGCTGGAAACTGGATTCGGAGGCAAAAGCACACTCGTACATACGAGTCCTCCTCGACGTTAAACAAGATCAGAACTCAAAGACCCCGCAAATAACTTCCATCTGCACACAACAATGAACTTCACTTGACTCTTAAGTCTCAGTAATCTCATTAACTTTCTGCTGGCTTTAAGCCGTACCCGGGAGAAGTAAAAACAAACATTGAGAGGTTTGCCGGAGTCGGAGGTTTGACATCGATGGTCAAAAGGTCCTAAACTCACCTCGTTCTTGTCTTTGGAGCGATGCGCGCTCTTGCCATTGCTGGCCGTCTCCCTGGCCGGGACCACAGTTATCTGCTGTACTGGCATGCTGCTGTCTCCAGGCAACGCTCCGGCGTTACTCCCACAGCATTACCGGCTCACCGCGCCTTCCTGCCTGCCGGACCGCGTCCCCGCGTAAAAGCCGCTGTCCCATCCACCGGCTGCCTTCGACGGAGGGAGATGGCGCTCTGAGCTCGCTTTATCGGCCCAATCCGGATCATCGAGAGGAACGGAGATGGAGCGGGATCAGGTCACCGTGGCAACAAGAAGACAGCTCCGAAGATGGTGGGGTGTGAGGTCGTCATGACGACTAAGAAACTACTCAACAGTGTGCACCTCCTCCTCCTCCTCCTCCTCCTTCTCCTTCTTCTTCCTTCTTCTCCTCCTCCTCCCTCCCTCTTTCACCCTCCTGCTGAGAGAGACAGGAGAGGAAGAGTTGAGATGGAGCTGAGCAGTAAACAAGGAGGCACGGAGGATGTGTGTTGTATTTGTGTGTGTGTGCGTGTGTTTGTGTTTCTTGAAAAGGCGGAGCCAGGATTTTGTCGTGTCTATAACAAGCAGAAGGTCCACCAGGATTAGGGCTTAGACTAACCTCAATCTCCTCCTCTGACCAGTGGTGTTGCTAATAGGCTTACACAACTTTTGTACACACACACACACACACACACACACACACACACACACACACACACACACACACACACACACACACACACACACACACACCCACACACACAGGTTGATTGTTCTAGACCCCCTTGTCTGTTATCAGATGTTAAGGCTCCTTAGGGAAAAAGAGGTGTTTGAATCACACATACAGACGCACCAGCGAGCCAGGCATGTGTGCGTGTGCTGAGGGTGTAATCCAATTTCAGATGGTCTCAGGTCATGCAGATTATGATTGATATAACTGGAAAATGTGTGACTTAAAGTGATCAGCAGTGCCTGACAGAGGTGAAGAGGCATGTCTGCCCCACGCACGCACGCACGCACACACGCACGCACGCACGCACACACGCACACATACACACACACGCACAATAAAGTCCTATGTTTCAGTGTATCACACACAGGTTTTAGCAGTAGCTATCTAATTGATTCTGAAACTCAAACCCTGGTCCAATCAGCTCCTCCTCACTGTTTTATTAAGGAGCATTTTTACATCTCCACACTGGTGACAGCTGTGGGCCGGAAAGGTTTAAGATTTTGTCCATCTGTTCATTCAATCCCTATTAAAAAATAACCTGTGCAGAACTTTAAACTTACTACAAATATTCACATAAACCTAAGGATGACCAGATCAGATAGTTTGAGGTCAAAGTTGAGGGCAGGCGTGAGCTCATGGACCAAACTATAAGCTACAGCGCTTCACAGAACTATCAGGAATAAAGCTGGGATATTGACAATAGGGTCACAGTGTAAATAAGTTGAGCAATAATATTTCATTATTGAAATGTTCTGAATTAAGTACAAACACAATTGAAAAAAGTAAGGTAGAAACATCAAAATGAAGTTTCATGTCTTAAGGTAGGTTGTAATGTAATGCCAGAATGTTTACTTCTTTAACAAAATGATAAAAAAAAATATAAAAAGAAAAATCACAATGTGGACTTATAAAATCTACTCGAGACAAATTCAAGAGAGAAGTTCAGTGAAGGTCCCCGTGTCGCTCTACTTACAGGGTCGGACCCTGAAAGGGAGAGTTGATCCTGATCCCCGGTGGATCTACCAGCTCATGAGTATCATCAGGAAAATACTGAAGTGGGAATGCAGTTACTTTCTCGTGTATCTGATTATCTGGAGCAGTTTTATCGTGGTGCTTACATATATATATTCTGTATTAAGTTGTTAAGGCTGCTCACCTGCTTCCTTTAACCTAAAGTTTCCTAAAGTATTTGTGCTCTCTTCAGATTGTTTAAACAACGCAAAGAGATTGATTCTGTGAAAACACCGACACCGACTCGGCTCCGTGCATCGATGCAACACAATTCAGCTTCACTGAAAATGGGGAAGTCAGGGTGTGAACGCTTTGAGTTCTCTCACAATAATGTCACTGAATTCACATTTGTCATGAAATTAAAAAAAAATAAAAATTTGATCTTCATCTTCTGTCGAGACGTTCAGCTCGGACTTGATGCAATAAACTCTAACATGTCAAAGTAACACTGTATTGCAGATGTGAATCCGTTGAATAAATGCATTTATGCACCTAATGTGAGAACTCTGCTTTCACGCCCACACTGGCACGGCGCACATTAATAATTCGGGTTAATATGATCTCACTTGAACTTGAGAGGGGGAGTGTAAGTCAGCTCTTCACAGTTCTGGCAAGTGTGTGACACTAGTGAGAAACAAACCGTGTGTGTGTGTGCGTGCGTGCGTGTGTGTGTGTGTGTGTGTCATGAAACCACAGTCAACATCTCGGCGCTCCCACAACCCGATGGGTAAGTGTTACACTTCAGGCTCGGGTTGGGTTTCTGAAGAGCCGTCACCTTTTGAAAGCAGCAGATTTAACCGATGCTCCCGTCCACATACAGCTGGCATTGAGAGCGTCGATGGCGTCTCCGTGGACTGACCTGGAGGCCATGACGATCATTTTCTCTCTCCTGGTTTTCGCCCTCTTCACGCTCACCGGGATGCTCAGAGAAGAGTGTGCATGTTCCAAAGGTACGGCTCGAAACACAAACACATAAACACAAAGGTTCTTGAAACGTTGAAATACAACAAAAAATAATAATAATAGGAAAAATAACAGAAAACGGTGATTATTAACTCATATTAACTAAAAAGCTTTTTAGATTTCTGTTGCGATAATCACAGACTATGCTTAAACAAATTGGGGAAAAGAAAGGATGATTTCTATTAAATATTTTCAGATTGTATTGTAATTTAAGTAATGTAAAGTTTTTGACATCTTTGATTTATAAGCAAAAACTAGAAAATTGCAGAGGAATTTTTTCCTCTGTCTAGCGCGTCGACTCACGTTGCTAACTCGCGTTTATGATCAAATTGAGAGATTTTTTTTTTTTGAAGTTTACATCGACACCTTCTCCCACTCGAACGAAAAAAATCTCTCCACTCCAAGTCTCCTTGTTAAACTCCAAAAACGTTATCAAACTTAAAAGCTCGCAGGTCAGATAGGAAAAAGATGTTTTCGCATGTGAATAGAGGACAAGAGCGGCAACGTTTTAAAAGTCAACTTAAGTCTCTAGCTGAAAGTATGGCCACGTCACCTGGAGTTGAAGACTTTGTGTTTTTCACTCCATTCCCATCCACTTTGAATTAGAAATTATTCGTAGTTTTTCACGATTTATTCGGAAATGGTTGGTCGACTCGTTATCAAAAGTCACAACACACTATTCCCAAATTTTCCGCACGTTTTGATGTGCTTTGTGTGTACGTGCTCCGAGAGGTGCTGGACCAGTTGCGCGGCACAAAAGCAACAGAAGAAGATTACGATTTTTTTCAAACGCGGCCCTCAGAACAGTAATCTTTGCACCTTGCCACAGGCAGACACAAGAAAAAATTGAAAGCGTAAAACGAAAAGGGCTTTAAATATTCCAGGTCCTTCTGTGTGACGTGCCTTCACCCACAGTCGGCTGGGATTGGCTGCAGCCGACAGGTGAAGGCATTCATGACAGGCCGAACTCAGAAGAGAGAATCACAAACACTCACAATTATATAATTCAACTAAATGTGCGTAAATGGAAATGGAAATGTACAAACTAAAAGCGCGTGACGACTTTTTTATTCTCCTGTTTTGTAGAAATGGAACTAAAACCACAAAGCCAGGAGCTGAAGGTGTGACTGACCCCAGGCCAGGAGCTCCAGTGAACTCTGTGTGTGTGTGTGTGTGTGTGTGTGTGTGTGTGTGTGTGTGTGTGTGTGTGTGTGTGTGTGTGTGTGTGTGTGTGTGTGTGTGTGTGTGTGTGTGTGTGTGTGTGTGTGTGGTGACCTATGAACGTGTGTGTGTGTGTGTGTGTGTGTGTGTGTGGTGACCTATGAACGTGTGTGTGTGTGTGTGTGTGTGTGTGTGTGTGTCTGTGCACCGGACAAAGTCTGATGAGTGGTGACCTATGAACGTGTGTGTGTGTGTGTGTGTGTGTGTGTGTGTGTGTGTGTGTGTGTGTGTGTGTGTGCGTGTGTGTGTATGTGTTCAGTTAAAGGATCCTGTGTAATTTGCCTGCAGGATGAGAAACAAAGGAGTGGCCTACTTTAAACACAGTAAAGAATTCGAAAAAAAAAAAATAAGCCGTCTTCGTCAACAAACGGTGACAGGACTGGATTTCACACCTGCTTTTCTTCTTTCCTCTCTCGGTGTGAGGGAGGACGTGAGGACACACAGAAGTGCTCTGCAGATCTGAGCTGCACCTCCTCTACCAGTAAGTCTCAGTCTTTCGTCGACCTTTCCTGTTCCACTGCTCGTGGGGAATAAAATCGGGGTCAGAAACTAAAGGTATGCAGGCTCAATGGGAGCGAGATCTCTTATTCTCCTGGGGTGAGTTGACTCTTTCACACTTGTACCGGGATTAAAGGGCGGCGCTTGTGTGAATGTATGAGCTCACAGGTCAACTGGGTGCAGCGTTTACTTTATTTACTGCGTGACGGTATGAATTGATATCCGTGTTCGTGATTCTCTTGAAATGCTCATAAAATCAAGAGAGTTTAATCGTTGAAGTGCGGTGATGGAAGCATTGCTGTTTAAAATTAGACATGCTCAAGATTGGTATATATTTTAATCTTTTTCTGTATCAGATTTATAGATGCAGGCTCATCCGAAATGTTTTTAAATCATTAGAAAATCCATTGTTTCCATATTTGCGTAAGTCGTCCTGCAACGTGGGGCGCACGGACACAAACAGCACATCAAAACGTGCGGGATGTTCGGGAATAGTGTGCTTTCACTTTTGTTAACTATTCAGTTAACAGTTTCCGAAAAAATAAATAAAAATGAAAACTGCTGTGTGAAACCACAGTGCGACAGTCAAGAGGCAAGTGGTGCCGCGACCCTGTGGAGAAGTGTTACACTTCAAACTCGGGTTGAGTTTATGAAGAGACGTCACCTTTTTAAAGCAGCAGCTTTAACAGACGCACCCGTCGACACGCAGCTGGCATGAAGAGCGTCGATATCCTCTCTGTGGACTGAGCTGGAGGCCATGACGATCCAAAGGTACGGCTGGAAACACACACACATTTATTTGTGATACGATTATAAAACCATCAAAGCAAAACTCATTACTTTTTAAAAAAAACAAAGCATGTGACAACATTTTTTTCTTTTTTTTTGTAGAACCTAAACAAAATCCACAAAACCTGGACCCGATGCATTACTGGTCCAGCCCACTCATGATGGAACTGGACTGTATATTGGCCCCTGAAGTTAAATATTATATAGTATTTATTTTTGTATACATCTTTGTACGTCATCATATACATGTGTGTATATTGTAGACAACTTTATATTGGTTCAGTTATGTGCTTTTAAATAAATACGTTTCTTCCCTACCATATTTGGTGTTTGGTTTCTTCAATATCAACTGGTCCCACAATGTATCACAGGTCACAATGTATTTAGAAGTCCAGAATGCATATGTGGCCCTCGGTGAAGGAGGTTTACACACCCCTGATGTAGAGGATATTCAAACTGCAGAGGTTTAGAGATGCGCGCTGTAAAGTTACCTGAAAGTTTTAACAATATCTGTGCCTATTTCTTCCTTCTGCGAGTCAGACTGCTATTCCTGTAAACTCAGCCTCAACTTTGTAATGCTCGAAGCGAATGCACTGATGATATATTTCAGGGTGAAATGAATGACAAACTAAATATTTTGTAATACTTGTGTACAATAGGGTCCCAGTGAGACGAGTTATTTTTCATTTGTTGTATTTAACAGGCATGGGTTAACTGAATCACTGTAAAAGGTAGAATCCATATTTCTGGGATTAAAAACTCTTCACTGCTGAAGCACAAGTGAGGCCAACAAGAAAATGCTATTTCAAATGTTATACTGCCTCCTGATGGTTGCTGCAGGGTACTGCAACTGAAGCATTTTTGGAGCAGCAATATTAGTTGTTTTTATGTAAAGAAGAAAAATTGCCCCCGATAATTGACAAATGTATTTTTGTGTTTTATCAACCACAGTGGGAGTTTATTAAATGTGTAATAGATTTATTTTGCAACCAAGTATCATGATTTTTAACTTCTAAAGTGCAAAACAAAGATTTAAAACATTTCATGCGTCAACTTCTAAACTTGCTACTGTGTAAATATTTAATAACTGGATAAGGAATGAAAAGAAATGGAAAATTGTACTGGTGGTATGAGCAAAAGTTTCCATTAAAGTGCGTCTGAGCCTCCGGAAACACAGCAGGTAAGCACACCTGTGTTAAATTAACTGTCCAATTAGACTCCAAGCGTTCGAATACCTGAACGAATCATTCGTTGGGTCCAATCTTGAGCATATTTCTCTCCTTTTAGAAGTTGTATGAAACTTGTCTTTTTAAAATTCGACGTTCCTCTGAATCACCGTTTCTGATCCGATGCTTCTTCAGTGAGAAACACACCGGCGATAAAGGTCGGCGCTGCCATCTACTGGTGAGACCGCGTCACTGCTCCCTGACTAAAGGCACACAGACCCACTTCTCACCCTTCTGAATAAAATTATGTGTAGCGTTGTCTCTTAAGATTAATTATGCTACAATTTTAGGAACAGTGCCGTTTTAAAGGAAACGTATCTGCACTTTCAACTCAGTAGGCCTGGTGTCAATAAAAAAAAAAAAGGCTTGAACTACATTACTCCCCCTCAAGTGAGTTTGTCTCAGACCAAGTAGTAATTTTCTAGTTATATGCTTTTTATCCATCAGTCCGTCCCCGCATGGGTTTCCTCCAATAGACCACAGAGTATGCCCCTCTGGGCGACCAGGATATTAGCGGTACAGAAGATAGACGAGCCAAACTCAAATTTAGTTTGTCAGTTTCTGTCATGAATCTATCATATGTATCTTCATGTGAAGATGGTGTAACCGCGTGCTCTGTGTTTTCAGTCGTGTCGATGGACCTTCCGTTCTCCCGCTTTGAGTTGACCTTCATCATCATTGCCTTTGTCGCCTTCTCCTTCTTCAGTGTGATTTCGGTGTGCATCCAGCCACCATCAGATGAGCCTGGTAGGCAGCCGTCCTCTCACACACACACACACACACACACACACGCACACACACACACACACACACACACACACACACACACACACACACACACACACACACACACACACACACACACACACACACACACACACACACACACCTCGGATTTTTAATGCTGACGGATGTTTGGTCGCTTCCAGGAGACGATATTAATGAGGACAAGTGGGTACAGCGATTCAAGAGGAAGCAGAGAGTGATCAGCAGACAAGCCCAACAGGAGCCTTGAAGGAAACTAACATCCACCAGCCTGGTTTCCTCCGACTGTGACGACCCCACGTGTTTTCTGCTTCGGTGACTGTGGCACAAAGTGTTGACAATGTTTCCAACACTGCTTAGTTCAAATGAAATGAGAGCATCGATAAAACTGTTCCTCACAAATGATAAAGTCTCATGAATCAATGAACAAGAAAAAACAACTATCCGCGACTCTTTAACATGACGCACAGGGATTACATCATCTCATAATTTATGTGGAGTTTTTAACTGGATTACCACAGTTTTCATCTTAAATTAAATGATTAAATGACTTTTCAGTACGAACTGGAACGGAAATCGATGAAGCTCAAACTTGGTTGGCTGCTCCACACGCTGCACTTTTAAAGAAGAAGACTCAAACCGCAGTCACAGACCGGCTGGAGAAGCCGTCGTGTCTGAGTTAGGATTCAACAAACCAAGTGACTTTTGGCCTTTGGAGACCTTCCCTGTTGACCCCCTGGGGAGGGGGAGAGGACTCGCCCTCTTGGGTTTGCCCCTTGACCCCTGAGCCCTCCGTCACTCCATCGCAGTCGGCCCGTCTAGTTTTTCAACCAGATGAGGGGAGCTGGAATAAAGATGAAGTGTGAATGAACTAATTCTGACTTGTTTTTCAGGAACTGCAGGCAAACAAAGACTCGAGCCTCACTGTGAAGGTCCATGCATGCTGTGTGTATTCTGCTGCTCCTGTGTATATGCGTCCATTTGGAGTCTTGGGTAATTAGAGAGAAAGGGCTTCACCAGGCATTAAGATGCGAGCTGGCAGAGGCCCTCATTAACACTGACGACCTTGTGGCATGACAACAGACCCCCTATCACTCTAACGATGGACAGCGGACCGACCGATCAGATCACAATCAACACGCAGACGACTTCACCCCAAACCTTTCAGACACTACGGCACATTTCATCTCTGCCACCCAGGCGAGACTCTGGGTTTTAAATTAGCCTCAGAAATAATGCCAATGGGTTTATTTGCAAGGATTGTTATCTGACTTTTGAGCTGTGTTGCTGAGTTTG
Source organism: Lipophrys pholis (assembly GCF_963383615.2). NCBI lineage: Eukaryota > Metazoa > Chordata > Actinopteri > Blenniiformes > Blenniidae > Lipophrys > Lipophrys pholis. The sequence continues at coordinate 25,923,960 of NC_137628.1, forward strand.
CTACTGGGGGCATCATACATATGCAAAAAAATAATAATAAAATGTAATGTTTAAGACATTTCTGGGACGAACGAGGTATCCAGCCTGCGCCGGATCAGGAGCCAAAGCAAACATTCAGCAGCACAAAGGCTGAAAAAGAGAACGCTTCAGAAAGAACAGAGTGCAACAAACAAAATCAACATTTCTTTATGTTTTGGTGTGTCGGACATTGATAACCTGCCAGACGCTTCTCCTTCGACTGCGGGGTTCGGATGTTATGGTTGATGGTGCGGTGTCATCCCAGATAGACGATTCCCAGTTAGACGACCATGTGTTTTCCCCAGATAGACGATTCCCAGTTAGACGACTTATTATAATAAGTGAATTATTTGTAACATTTCAGTGACCTAGGATGAATAGTAATGTATTTTTACACATAAAGACACATAATTTAAAATCACGGCGGGAGAAGAAAATAATCGTCTATCTGGGAATCGTCTTAGTACTTCTATAAAATTAACTGTACTGTACTGTATGCTGTAAAGAAAGCAGCCAAGGGCCCCGCATGATTGCAGTAGATGTACATGTGATCCCTATGAAGTGTGAGAGTAGGTCCAGGTGTATGTTCACCTCGGTGGAGAAGCAGTAGTGTGATTTAAAGAGGTATTGTTCCTCTTATCCAGTTTTATTACAGAGGAAGCTCCTTATCTGTGGATCCTGGTCAAGAGATGAAGAGAAATGAAGAGGAGGAAGGTGAAAATGTAAGAAAAGAGTGAGCGGGGGAGTCACAGTGACCATAAAGATCCGAGCTACAAGGGAGATCATAATTGCAACTCTCGTCCTGCAAAAGACTTGATTTGAGTAATCGGGTCGTTATCAGGCTCTCAAAAAATTTACCAGAAGGATCCGAGTGGGGGACCATAACTTTAAGCACATCGTTTAAGTAAAATGTGAGTCGTGATTTAGATTATGTATTTTTTTTAAACAGTGTGTACACTGCCTGTTCAGTCAAATCTCCAGGGAAAAAGTATGTATTGTGGGTGATTGTATTTCACTGGTGTGATTGATTATTTGGAATAATGAATTAATAAATCAACTTCTAACATCTTGAAATAGTGGAAAGAATGCTCACATGGAGACTCTCCGGACTAAATGTTAACCAACGCAACCACCAGTCAGATGTCTGCATTTCTCTGTATATCTGGACAAAAATCTGCTGTATGACTAGACGCTCTTTGAAAACGTATAACTTGTTATCCGAAAGTAAAATTTGTCATTTTATCAGTCAGATGACAAATGTTAAATGTTTGTCGGCACACAGAGAGTTGTACTGCATTCAGATTATGTCATACAAAACGTTTGATTTATATCTGCAACAGTACCAGTCTTCTGAGAATCACGAGCCAAGAAACGTTTCATTGATTTATTTGTTGCTACCAAAGATTTAAAGCTGAAATAATTACAGCAGCTAAAGGAAATTGATTCAAGTGGACATGTTTCTTCATTTGATTCCGTTTGTAGCGAGAGAACAATTAGTTTTGTTTTGGAAAATTTATTATGATTGTTTGGGGCCAAATCTTACAAGCGGAAACTTCCTTTTAATTACTGGAGCAGAGTTCATGTAAGGTCTGCAGCCCCACCGCTGGAGCCATTTATTATGATGTGTGTGTGTGTGTGTGTGTGTGTGTGTGTGTGTGTGTGTGTGTGTGTGTGTGTCTCTCTCTCTCTCTCGTAGGGGAGTATTTGAGCAGGCTGGGTAATCCTTGTAAAGACGTATAATCCCCAGGAAGAGCAAATATTACAACATGTTCCAATCAGCCACACGGCGGAGGGAGAATCTGGTACGATTCCCTTGTTTCTGTGTGGAACGGCAGGGAGAAGGACAGCCAGGGGAGCAGAGGTCCGGCCGCGGCCAGGAGGCCGTGGCTGCCAGGTGGCTCCGAATGACAATCGGGGAGGCACATTAGCATATTTAAATTGGGAAAATAAAAGTTTTTTAAAAGACAATGGAAGCTGATATGCGAACGCAGCCCTCCCCAGAAACCTCAGCTGAGTGCAGCAGGGTGTGTGTGTGTGTGTGTGTGTGTGCGTGCACACACACTGGCCAAATCCACGAGGAATCTCGGCCATTCCAAGTGGCATTTCTGCAAACACCGTAAAGCAATAAAGGACAGTGGTGCATGGGGACACAAACATCTCTATCACAATAACGAAATGAAAAAACAAAAAAACCCAACCAGGAGCTGTGAACTCCCTTTGTCTAGTTTGGAGTGCTAAGAAGAGTTGACGGTACCAGGTGCTTGTTCAAAGTCTCCGACTATTTCGAACCCTTGCAGTCCATTAGTGTCCTGCTGCTTCTCTAATCCTCATTCACATGTAATGGCTGACATTTCATCTTAATGTGTCAATTCATTAGCCGCGTGCTGAATGGAGAGTCCCGGGCCTCAGAGACGACCGTAGGCAGACACGTTAATGACACACACACACACACACACACACACACACACACACACACACACACACACACACACACACACACACACACACACACACACACACCAAAGTGAGATGACTACCTGCAGCCATAAAAGCTGCAGGTGTGGCCATTTTTGTTTCATAATGCTGAAAAGAGAACTTTTTAATACACTTTATTTTTTAGTTTGAAGAGGTTTTTTTTCCCCGACTACACCCTTTATTAAGAATGTGTTGAAGCTAAAACTGACACGTTTCACTTTCACGCGATCTCTTCAATTTGCGCCTGAAAAATATGCATACGTCTCTCATTACACATCCAACATCAATGAATCCACGCAAAGTACGAGGCTGGAGCCGGTCGCCATCACACACCAGTGTGGAAACAAAGATAATCCAGGGGGGGGGGGGGGGGGGGGGGGGGGGGGGGGGGGACTGTTTTCTTTACAGCAGTGAAAGAATTGAGTTCAGGCGGTCAAAATGTCAGTGTTTAAAACCCTTTTGAGAACACGTTTAAAATGAATATTTTAGAATGTTTACATCGATAGAATTACAAAGAAATTTTGCATTTATTTTTTTCCTGGTCAGCCTAGAACTGAGATATTTGCCTTTTTATATGATGAAGATCATCTGTGTGTTTCTGGAAGAGAAGAGACTTAAGCTGGCTTCCTGATCAGAAAGTCACTGTGTTGTGTGGGATTGAAGCTGCATGTTTTTTTTAACTTTATATGTGATCCACCCATACACCAAGCTTTGTCATTTTGTGAGACGAGGCAACCTGCCCACATTGTGTGAAACCTCGTGAATGGTGGCTCCTAGGAAACACAGAAACTTTAGATCTCAGGCACAAATTAGACAATCAAGCAGCCAAACGTCCACAAAATGACCCCAGGCCTGCTGCGCCCCGGCCTGAGACGTCAGACCGATGTCCGCCTGACACATCAGACTTTTCTAGCCGCCACAAGTTCAACACGTCTCTGCATTTTATTTAACCCCGAAAAAACCTGATGCAAACGGCCGCTGCTCCTTCTCCTCCTCCTCTTGCTCCTTACAGCACCACCCCTAGAGCCATAGATGTGTGTGTGTGTGTGTGTGTGTCCTCACCGGTGCGGGGGCAGGGGGGGCAAAACAGTAGGAGGGAGGGTCCAGGTTCTCAAAGGACCTGCTACTCTCAGTTACAGCTTCTTAAATCTGGGCTCTAATGTTATCGGTGATAAATCACCTCTGGCTGCTTTTTCCGCTCACTTTTAAATGTGTCTGTCACTCACACAGAGTGCAGCAGGAACGTGTGTGTGTGTGTGTGTGTGTGTGTGTGTGTGTGTGTGTGTGTGTGTGTGTGTGTGTGTGTGTGTGTGTGTGTGTGTGTGTGTGTGTGTGTGTGTGTGTGTCTGTGTGTGTGTCTGTGTGTGTGTGTGTGTGTTTGAAGGGGCAGTTAAGGTGCAGGGAGGGAGGCGGGGGCTTCTGCCATTTGAATCACCCTCTACATGTGGGGTCAATATGTGCAATGCTTAAGTGTGTGTGTGTGTGTGTGTGTGTGTGTGTGTGTGTGTGTGTGTGTGTGTGTATGAATGTCAGGGGTAAGGTGGGGACTGCAGTAGGAGTAACACCCCCCCAACCCCCCTCCCCCCAAAAGGGCCACATAAAAGAGGTGGGGGGAGAAGCATCTTTGTCACTTTGCCCTCAGACATAGAGCCAATCACACTCTGCCTGGACACACAAACGCTGCGGACACACACATTCTTCTGGGACTCACTGATTATCGATCCGGGGGGAAAAAAAAAAAGGCACTTGTGTGTTCTGGATTTTTGCAGCCGCGACTCTTCTGGACTCAGAACGGTGAAGAGGCCTGAAACACAGAGAGTCATCAGGTCAGGCTCTGATCAGAGCCGGGAGAGACCATCCAAACTTTTTGGGAAAAGTATCAGTAGCCAAGCTCACCAGGAGAAAAGCTGCTGCTCAGCCATGAGGAGCTTCAATCTGCTTTACCTGCTGCTGCTCCTGCTGCTGCTCACAGCTGCTGCAACATCTGTCAGAGGCAGGCCAGGTAAGAGTCTGCACACTTTATTGCAAAGACCATTTGAATTAAAAAAAATAAAATAAATAGAAACTCTAATAATAACATAATAGGAAACTCAATTGAAATGTAATGGAATCGCAGTTAAAAATATTTTTAAACATGTAAGAAAATAGGAAAATCTAACACAGGAAATAAAAATGAAAAGCGATAATGAGAGATTAAAAAACCTCCTCATGGTCATGAAGGAGTCAGAAGTAAGATCCATTTTTACTATAAAAAGTAAACATTGTACTACTATGTATGTTTTTAGCAATATAGTGATAGAAGCTCTATGTTAAAGCACCAATTTGACATAGGTTGATATTTAATTCCGGCCTTATGGTATATTGTTCTGTGCTATTGTGAAAAACATTATTTTAGTCGCTGCACGAAACTGCGAGAGAGAAAAAAAATGGAAATTTGTTTTTTAAATTCACTAATTCGCGAAAAAAATCTTCTTAATGGCCCTCTCTCTAAGTTACCCTCTAGAATAAAGTTAAAATTTGAGCTGCAGTCGTGCGTCATACAACAGGTGCGTGTTTTGTTTTGTTTTGTTTTTTTGTGCGCAAATCCGCTGGTTTGCACAGTCATCTTCTGCGCAAACAGCTGGCGTTACAGAAAGGGGCTTCAGGCTGGCTGGAGGTCGCGATGGGGGGGGGGGGGATGATGGTGATGGAGAGGAGAGAGGATGAAGGGGAGGAAGAAGGGAGGAGGAGGAGGATCGCACACAGACCTCGGTGCGCGTCCTTTGTGCGCCGCGCTGGAAAGCCGCTCCTTTTGTTAATCACGGCGCTAAAACGCCATGCAAATACCCCGAGCTTTATTAACATGACATGGAGCGGCGGTGCCAAGTGTAAAAGAAACCTACCTCCAGGCGTGGGGAGCGGTTTCTTTCAGAGGTGCTCCAGGAGGAGGAGGAGGAGGAGGCCGGGGGAGTCATAAAGTCATCGGGCAGTTTATCTCTTCCTGGGCTTGGCTGACAGTCTGTGAACCGCGGGAGTCAGGGTGGATTTATTAGGGACGTTTAAAAGTAATCATGTGTTAGGACCTGGTTTGTCCCAGCTGTTTGTAAAAGGCCCCAGCCAGTAAAAACACTCGGGGGCGGACAGGAGAGGCTTTGTTCGCTTCAAAATTCACACACAAATCAGACTTTTAAACGGTCTGCGCAACACTGAAATGAGACGTTATTCTTGCTTTCTACGTTTCCCTCCTGTGCGCATCATCATAACCAAAGGCACGTCCTCATTTCAGATTTCTTGAACTTGAGGAGAAAGTACCACCACAGACACCACTGCCCCTACAGACGCTGCCTCCCGCTCCACTCCAGAGTTCCCTTCCCCTGAGGCGAGGTGAGGACCGTCACACACACCCTGGTTACAGAGCACGCAGGTGGCAATCAGGGAAGTGTGTGTGACCGCCTGCAGAGGCGTGTCTTCACACGGAACAGAGCCGCGCGCATTAATCTCACTGGTGGTGACATGGAAGCATGATTCTAGGGCAGCGAGTCGCCCAGCCCTCATTTGGACGGTCAGGTTTCTGGAAAAGTCTGCCCAAAAAGACGTCTAAAATATGTGTATAATGGCCATCACTATTTATCATCTTCTCATTTAGCCTAAATTCATATTTTTTCGCCATATAAAGCCAATCATGGGCTCGTGTGGACAACTCACAATTGACTTTCGGGTTTGTATTACGCACAGCAACGTGATTGGTCAATTGATACCATGTGGGCTAAACTTTTTGAAAGACGGCCTCTAATTGGTTCGTAATTCTCTGATTCATCCTGGTGCGTTGACATGCTAAAGAGGAGGATTTTCCTTTCCAAGATGCTGAGGAATTATATCTGCAGAATCCATATTATATCTAATTTTTCCTACACATTATTTACATATAAATTACGCTTAAGAAGACCCCCCCCCCCAAACTATGAATGGAAGGCTTTAATGTGAACTTCATTCAGGAGGATATTACAGAGGTTTTGAGTGCTTGTAACATTAAATGTGTTTTTTTCCCCTTACAGGCCGGAGTCCAACAATGAGGGCGATCCAAAGAGAGAGACATAAACTGCAATGTGTGTCAGAGGCACCATGGACGCATGGATCGGAGTATTCGGATGCAGACTGTGATGGGCAGAGAAACCTGAGCACCGTGAAAAAGCCATTCGAAGACCGTCATCTGGCTGTTTCTGCACATGTTCTGCAGAAAAACTCCACAAGACTCCACTCAAAGCCAAACTCAGCAAAAGATTTGCGCCTTCATTAGTGGCTTAAATAATAATAATCCTCATGAAATATTTGAGATGATGTGAACTCAGCCAGCACCTTTTCACCTCTGTGACGAACGAGAGAAGCTGTGCTTTGACCTTTAAATATATTCAATGCGGAAAAGCTGCAAAAAAATAAATAAAAGGATAAAGAAATGTCTTCATAACATTCCTATAAAGTGTTTATATTATATGCACTTCAGATGTATATTGAATAACTTTTTTTTATTAAAATATGTAAAAGGTACTGATCTGTCTTTGTGAGATTGTTTGACTGGAGCTCCAGATTAAAGGTCACAGATGATTTAATATTTACTATCATTTATAATGATTGAGTATATTTCAGCTGTAGCCTGAAAGCAGGGACCTTCATTCCTGCTCGACTCTCAGTTGAAACCTCTTGGGGGGGAAAAAGCAGGGATCGTAAATGCTCCACTCCCTGTGGAGTTCCGGACGCCGGAGCGTAAAGGAGCCACAAAAGGGAGCAAACGGCGAGGGCTCGAATGACGAGCTCGATATTTTGTTAACACAGCAAAGGTGAGGCGGGAGGAGGAGGAAATGTTGACTGCTACGGTTTGGGTTGAATCTTTTGAGCTCTCAGATTACATTTTATAGAACACACACACACACACACACACACACACACACACACACACACACACACACACACACACACACACACACACACACACACACACACACACACACACACACACACACACACACACACACACACACACACACACACACACACACACACACACACACACACACACACACACACACACACACACACACACGAACTAAAGAAAATGTAAATTTTATTGGGATCTGATCAAATACACAAAGACAAAACAGAACAAGAAAAATAAATCATTGACATATTCAGGTAGATAAATTAGCACTTAGACATTTTGCAGAGTGATTCCCGCTCCCCAGCTCTGCAGCTGGATCCAGAGGAGTGAAAACCTCGCCCTCCATAGTGCAGATCGTCTCTCAAACGGTTTCACCATTCGGTTCCTCTCACAGTGTTAAAAGCAGCCGTGCACATGGGTCACCGGGGGTCGAAACACAGCGATTAAAAACAACAACCCCTCACCTCTGATCTGTGACCCACGAATCCCCGACTCCGCCCCCCACTCAGCCTCTTTAACGGCCCTCCACTTTCAGTTCACCTCCTCCGGCGTTATCTGTCCGTCTCAGGTGAGGAGCTCAGTGTGTGTGGACAGGTGCATCTGTTTGCTTTCAGTCTTTCATCCAGTGTTTCTTACGGCTTTGGTCGAGCTCTTTAAAACCGGCAGCCCTCCTCTCAGAGCGTTTAAAGCTTCACTATGGAGGAGGAGGAGGAGGAGGAGGAGGAGGCGGCCAGCCCTCAGTGCTGTGCGGTGATGTTGAGCAGCCTCTTGCTCAGAGACGTGTTGTGCTGTTTGAGGTACTCGATCAGATCGGCCTGCTTCTCCACCACCTCCTCCAGGCTGGACGCCCCCCTGCGACACAAACAACAGCAAATAAGCACATTTAACACAAACAAGGTGACGTATTTACAAGTCAGTTGGAGGAAAAAGCTGCTGGATCCAAGCTTAAATAAACAATATTGATGATCTCTCGTACCAACAAATCCTTCAGAGCGAAGCTTGTTCAGATTAATTTAAACTGGAGACGCAAAACTGAAGAAATACAGAACATATCACATCTTTATTTATTGTTTAGATTAGTATTTGTTGCTTTGAAACATTTCTACTCATCAAATCAATGTCTTCCAGATGAGTCCTGAAAAAGTACAGGTAGAAGTACATACTATATATACATATATAATTTACAATTTAAATGCCTTAATTGCTTTGACAACAGCAGGCAATGTTTATGTTTAAAGTACAAAAAACACAATACAGAAGTTAAACAACTGCCGATATAAAGCAGAAATTTGCTTTGTAAAAAGAATTTGCTGGTCAACGTTTCCCACCTCTATTGTTTTTATTGCAAAGAGGGATACAGAAAAAAAATTTAAATAAGTTGAAGCTATTTCACCTGAACTTTAAAATCTCAGAAAACTATAGCGTTTAACCGTCGGGGATCAACGGTTAATGTCAAGACATTAATTCGAAGACACTTGGTCTCACACCAAGTGGTTGATGTCACACTTGGGAGGAAATGTCCCAGCAGCACCTGCACACGTCGCCTTCCACAGGAGTCAAAGGTGTAGAGCGTGTGCGTCAGTGAAGCGAGTGAGTACCTGAAGCCGGTCTCGGTGGGTGAGTTGGTGACGCTGTAGCTGTGCGAGAGCTCTTCTTGGTTCACGTCGGGTGCAGCTCGCTCTCGGTTGAACCGCATCACTTTGACTGCACACACAGAGGGGGAGAAACACGGGCTTACATTTCTATACTGAGATCATCATCGACCAAACTTTCGGGGGGCGGGGGCACACACGGCAGACATCACTGAGCAGAGAGAGCTTCCTACACATTTCGATCACTCAGGTGAGAAACAGCACACACTTGTGTTTTTTATGGTTTTCCATCCCTTTCCCTCTCCTAAACACACAAGCTGTTATATCCTGCACTTAGTCCTTATGGGCTGCCATATCCTGCACTCAAGCCTCTAATTCTCACGCCCTAAACATACACCTTTACACCGGGGGAGGAGCACGGCGGGGGGGGGGGGGGGGGGGGGGATTACAGTAGGTGTACGAGGACCAAGATACTAAACTAATGGTGGAGCAGAAGAGATAAGGCCATGGTCAGTGTGTGTGTGTGTGTGTGTGTGTGATGAAGGGCAGGAGGAGGGGATGGGCCAGCATTGATAAGACTCGGGTGTCATTAGCCAGAGGAAATTGTCACAGAGGTTCTAAAGAGCGCTATCTTTACTTTGTTACAGTGCAGCATCTCAGCATTCTCACTCACACACAATCCAAAGAAATGCTGCACATTCCTGAATAATGGCGCCCCCAGTCTCTGTGTGTGTGTGTGTGTGTGTGTGTGTGTGTGTGTGTGTGTGTGTGTGTGTGTGTGTGTGTGATGAAGGGCAGGAGGAGGGGATGGGCCAGCATTGATAAGACTCGGGTGTCATTAGCCAGAGGAAATTGTCACAGAGGTTCTAAAGAGCGCTATCTTTACTTTGTTACAGTGCAGCATCTCAGCATTCTCACTCACACACAATCCAAAGAAATGCTGCACATTCCTGAATAATGGCGCCCCCAGTCTCTGTGTGTGTGTGTGTGTGTGTGTGTGTGTGTGTGTGTGTGTGTGTGTGTGTGTGTGTGTGTGTGTGTGTGTGTGTGTGTGTGTGTGTGTGTGTGTGTGTGTGTGTAAATAAAGCAATAGCAAGCGTGTATGTGTGAGAGAGAAAAAGACATTCCTGAACGATAAATAGTTGGTTGAGAAGACAACAATGGCTAAAAAGACTAATTAAGCCGAATTAGAAAATGTATATTCACCATTAGAATAAATATAATACAAAAAAAACTGTTTACCATTACTTCTATATAATTTCGTTCAAATAAAAATCTATTACTGAAAACGACCCTTAATGTAATGTAAAGATGGTCTCTCTCTCTCTCTCTCTCTCTCTCTTTCTCTCTCAGAACTGAGGCTTTGTCATACAATATTCTTTTTGCTGATGACCAAGACATTGATGATCTTTTTTGATTAGGAAAAAGATGAATTTATGAAGTTTCAGAAACTTTCTAGAAGTAGAATGAAAGCACAGACAGGAATGTTGTTCCACTGAGACAGTTTGAGATTGTAAACATTATTAGACGGCTGATTAACAAACAAATCATGACGGCACTTTCTAAAATCGAGGGTTTTGCTGTTGTTTTGAAGGTTTTTGATTTTATATGTTGGAGAAAGTGGGAGTGTCCACCAGTGTTTGGCTTCACTGCAATGTTTTGGTATTTCAGGGTCAGTAAACTGTCCTGGAGGCGACCTGGGGGGCTTCTGGGTGAAAAGACACTGGATGTCATTGCTCCAAGTTTTCTGTGATTCCAATTCCGTTCGGTTGTTTTTTCAGATTCTCTGTTTATGTTTACCCTCTCTGCAAATGTTATTGGAAAAAGTGAAGCTCTGTGAGCTTGCGCGGTTTTCCACTTACCCGCGCACTGTTAGCCGAGATGTTTTATCGGGCTGTGGAGTTCAGCGTATTACAACAGAGGGAAAGAGGATGGATGGAGGCAGCGGTCTAAAGGAAGTGGCACATTTCACACAGTCCTGTTAAGAGACTCTCACAGTGTTTGACAGACAGTCTCAGACCTGATCTACTCCGTGCCAGAAGCTCCAATCACCTCTGGAGAAGTGCACATTTCCAGGTGATAACTGGAGAGGCTGCAGAGGTGCTAACGGTTCATGAGGCCACACACAGAGCACAGCATCAGACAACTCCGAGGCTGTAAACTAAACACCAACGGCGTTGCCGCGTGAGGAAGCCCAGTCCAATGCAATACATGTGATATGCGATAACATCGGCAAATGCTGTGATCGCGACACAACGTAATAAATAAAAATGTAAGTGTGTGACGGTGATTTGTACTTCTAAACAAGAGTACTTTTTCTTTGTGGATCCAGTTTCAACCAGACACAACTGTGCCGTGTTTGCTTTACTTCTCTTAAAGCTTTTCTGGCTCAGACTCCTGGCCTGTGGCCAATAAGGTGTAATGAAAAACAGTGTTGTCAACATAATCTTGTGCAATAAGTCTTCATCCGATTGGCTAACTATGCTGACATGCAGAGCATGACCGTAAAGTGCAAAGACACATGATGTCTTTTGTAGTTCAGTCACTCTTTTGCAATATGTGTAATGCTGATATCACAACAATGTTTAACCTTTATTGAACCATTTATAAAAGTACAATAGTACAATAAGAGGGCTCACGGTCCTTTGTTGTGAAACCAGCTCCTTCTTTAGGTTTGGGAGAACTACACTATCTATATACCATGTATGGATATAATTGATCAGGGGCCACAAAAACACCATCTTCTCTATCAAAGGACCAAATTGTAATGGAGTATTCAACAATGTATGATAATTGGAGGTACTCGCCTAATGTGAAGAGTTAACTGCACATATGTAGATTAAGCTTATTGAATCAGAATGCACGCTTATCATAATTTACACTTTAAAAATGCATGCATTCAAATTTTCCTAATTGACCTTCTGCATGTGGGCTGTTGGCCACCAGTTGCTCATGTCTGCTTCATATTTAAAAGATCAGGCTTAAAACTTGACCATAGTCATTTTATTAAGTGTGTGCATGTATGCAGAGTCTGGGTTGGATCTAGGATCTTTGTGAATCAACAGATCCCCTCTCCTCTGCATGATACTGCGTTATATGTTACTCTTCAATAGATCATCCACATGATCAGAACTATATTAAGGGTGTGTGTGTGTGTGTGTGTGTGTGTGTGTGTGTGTGTGTGTGTGTGTGTGTGTGTGTGTGTGTGTGTGTGTGTGTGTGTGTGTGTGTGTGTGTGTGTGTTGTGCCCTGCAGTGCTCAGACTGAAGTTCTGACCAACCAGAGGAGAAAGATGTGTTGCAAGTTGAGCCTTTGATGGCCGCAGCATCACTTTGATGTGCATGGGGGTCTATAGGGGAGAGTGTATTCATGTTAAAATGAGAGAGGCAGAAACATACAGAAAAAAACCCTCAAAGACACACACACCCGACACACACACAAACACTTACAATCAGCACGCACTTCAAAGACAGACAGGACGAGGCCTTCCTGTATGGTCTTCATAGCTGGAGGCTTTATAGCTCTGCCTCTGGCTCCTCAAAAAAAAAAAAAAAAAAAAAAAAGAACAAGCGGAACTGGGATTTTCTTTTCACCAGAATCCTCTGCCGGTGTCACCTTGACTCTGCATCACTCAGGGTGTGCGTGTTTGGGCTGCACTGCGAGGCCTGGCTTGGTTTGTGTCGTGCCTGACTGCACTGATCTGAGGAGGAATGCGAAGGGCAAAGAGAAGATCCCCTCCCCACGCACACACTGGACCTGCAGTACTGTAAACACAGGAACAATGTGTGCGTGGGTCTCCTTTACCCCTTGGCTAGGTTAAACCCTAATGCCTCTTAACCCCCCCACCCCCTCTGCCCACTGATATCTCCACCACCGATCTCTGCCCTTCGGCTGCCAAACACTCCTTTAGTATGGATTTCCTTTCAATAAAGATTCTTCAATATCGACGTCCTCTCATTCGGTATCTTCAGCTACACTTTTCTTTCACACACAGAGTAACTCTGGCCTGCTGGCTACATCAAACCGTCAACCACTGCGGTAACAAGCCTCAGGATGTTAGGGTATGACAAATGAGTCATTTGTTGGCTAAATAATATTTTCAAATTCAACATAAATCTGTCAGACATCGTGGCACCCGCGTTGCTTTGGGCTTTAGACGCTGACCATAAACTACTTTGTTCACGCATCGACTGAAACTCCAGGGGCCTCGATCATATGTCTCTCACCTCGACTCTATGGCGTCTCCCACAAAGGCACGGGAGCGTCTCAAAAACGTAACTCATACCGACATACAACACATTCATTTTACATTATTACTACATGTATACATTATTTCTAATTTGTTAGTGTCCATGTATCTGTTATATTCTATAACCTCGGTAGGGTACTTTATCCTAGTTGGATATTATACACACATTTTGTGTGAATACACATCACCTTTAATTTGGTATCTTGATTGTTCCAAGAGCTGATGGGTATTCCCTTTTGGATTGTTAAGTATATATTTACCTGCCTACAGACTATAGTAAATCCACCCAAAACAAACTTGTTTTATTTATTTCTGCATGTGCTTCCAACTGTTTTGCTGGAGGACATGACCAGGAGGACTTCTGATTGTAGTTAGTGCTCTGCTCTCATAATGGAATAACCACCTGGTCAAGTCCAGTTTGGGTAGTTACTGTGTGAAACTTGCATTTTCTCCCTATGCATGGGTGGGTTTTCTCCTGATACTCTGGTTTACTACTGAACAGTCCAAAAACTTGCATTTGTGGTCAACTGGCGGCCTTGAATTGCCCCGTATGGATAAATGTGAGTAAACATGATGAGTTGGATGAAGTGGTACAGGAAATGGATGAATGAGCTTCCACCAGTAAACAGAAATCTACAATAACAAGCAATATAACAATCTCCTTGTAATTCACAACTTATTGGGATGATGTTGAGCCGTTTCCAAACCCCTGTGATCAGTTTGACATCTCGGCTTCTTGTGACAAACATCAGGCAGAAAACTGCAGATGGTTTCCAATATGGAGACTTGAATCTGAACGTCTTTGACAGAAAGCGCCAATGAGTCTGAAGACGAAAGATTAATGCAGCAAATACTGAATGAACACCTTTCTAAAATAAAGGCCTTTTTTGACCAAAATGATAGGTGATATTGGCCACCAATAAAAAAAACCTTTCATCCTTAATTGAACAGATCATAATGTTTTAACCCACTAATAAAACAGTTAACGTTATGTTTTATTTGCCCTTCGGTCAATATTTTATGTGTGATATGAAATGTTTCATAATACACTGAACACAACTAGAAGAAGATGTAAACACTTATTGGAATGTTTGTGCATCAATGTTAAGAAGCAGTTCTATAAACGGTTGAGATATTACAATTTTTGTGTGAATTTGAGTATGGAACTAAGTTTTATTTCTTGATTTTCCATCCTCTCACCCGTCTTATCTATTCTGCTTTTATCTAAATTCTTACACTTGAGGCTGAGTGTACTTGTATATAGATGTATGCTAAAGAATCCTGAGTCGTGACAAAAAAGATCATTCAGGCCCACATGCAGAGGGAAGAAACCACAGTTAAAGGAAAGTATAAATAAATGGGAGACGCTGTGTGTTCTGTAAAAAACCTCTTCAGTCCACAGGTACATCTAATTTGGACCGTAATGGTGACATCTTAACAACAAGACTGGTGTCTCAGCGGTTTCAGCTCAGATAGATGCTTCCCATTTAGACGCATAATTACCATAAGTTAATTATTAGTAAAATTTCAGTGACCTAGGATGAATAGTAATGTATTTTTTACACATAAAGACACACAGTTACTTTTGAAAAATTAACTCATCGTTAAGTTTAAATTCACGGCCGGGGAAACCCGGTCCCGATGTACGATGCAAACCTTCACAGAAAAAGCTAAAAACAAATGTTTCACACACACACACACACACACACACACACACACACACACACACACACACACACACACACACACACACACACACACAC
The DNA here is from genome assembly GCF_963383615.2 of Lipophrys pholis. NCBI lineage: Eukaryota > Metazoa > Chordata > Actinopteri > Blenniiformes > Blenniidae > Lipophrys > Lipophrys pholis. Next base: position 25,938,969 of record NC_137628.1, read on the forward strand.
ACACACACACACACACACACACACACACACACACACACACACACACACACACACACACACACACACACACACACACACACACACACACACACACACACACACACACACACACACACACACACACACACACACACACACACACACACACACACACACACACACCATCTAACTGGAAAGCGGCTATCTGGGATGACACCATCTCAGTATGTGAGCAGGATTTAAAACACACACTCAAGTCAAATTCTGTTGGCTTTACACTGCACTGACTCATTTTGAACCACCGACTTCTACACTAATTCTAACGTCTATGTTAAACACTTCACTGTAAAACTCTACCAGCAAGTTATTTCACTGCAAAGTTTGGAGTCTGAGTTGATCTTAACCAATTGACTCTCGAGTTCCGAGGCCTCGGTAGCGAATAGGCAGGAGTGTCATCCACCAAAGTCTGTGTGGTGGTTTGTATCAGAAGAGGAGATTCAGCAGATCAGCAGAGACACGGAGACAGAGGGAGGGTGGACGGGGAGCTCAATGGTCAATTGTCATGCTGTCGAGTCTGAAAAGGGCAGGGCAGGTATTGTGATGCAGATGCACCAAGCTTGAGAGTGGGGGGTAGCATGTGTGTGTGTAAATTATGTAATCTACAGGGTGTGTCCCCCCATAAAGAAAAGCTGCTACTGTGGTGACCAAGTACAGGAGAACAGGGAGCGTCAACATCTGAATTAAACTGTTAACAAACCCGGAAAACAGGCTGGTAGTCCTGATAGATTTCTGAGACAGAAGAAAACTCTGAGAAGGTTTAATTTAAAAAGGTTGAAAACTTCGGAGTCACCCTGAGCATACACTCTGCTGAGTTAAATCAGCTGGAAAGCTGCTGTTTAGCAAGTTAATCCTTAGGACCCTCGTAGACCCTCTTCACTGTTTATGTGTGACTGTTTGTTCTTTGGCTTGTGTGCTGCTTCAGTTTATAATCGCTGTACTTTACATTGCAGCTGAATCACTGCGTGTGAGCTCATAGAAAGTTTCTTCTTTTGTTCCACAGCACATTATTCTTTGGTTCAATCAAAACGAGCTCTCGTGTGATTTGTTTTTCTCTTAGTGAAAAAGCTCATTGGAAGATTGAATGAATGCTGCCACCCATGTTTGGATATACCAAACACATAAACCAAGAACTATTAGTCTTACATTTCTTACCCAGCATCAAACATGTTGGCAGAGATCAGTTTACCTGCGTAGTAGATGAGACATGGCACGGCCACTAGGACTTCCAACCCCAGGACAGAGAGCAGCAGGTAGGTGTGTACAGGTGGATGTAGCCCTGCAGCCAGAACAACCAGGAGCACAACGTTTCCTGTCCACACAGAAGCAGTTAAAGGTTTATGCTGCCACCTTGTGTGGATTCGTAGTCAGCTCATGCACTGTAAATAAAACATCCTGACATTATGTGTGGGTCTGTACCTATGGAGTGTACGATAAGGGGCAGGTGTTTCAGACCCTCCATCTCTCTGTAGAACTGCAGGTATCCTCTGCTGCGGGCGCGACTGTGGTGGTGCTTCATACAGCCAGTAAACAGCAGCACCAGAGCCCACAAAAACACCTTGGCGTACACGATGACGCTGCCACCTTGCACGCCGTGTAAGATCTTCGTGCACACCTCCTCTTGGCCAAACTTCAACACACACAGCACCCCCACACAGATGGACAGCACAACGTAGATAACCTAAGACAGAAAATAACCAGAGGAAGTGTGACCGAGGGGTCATATTACTATTTGAGCAAACAGACAGTAAAAACGATCAATGATTCATACATGAAAGAAAACAGACTGGGCAAATACATTGATAGGAGTTGCATTAGTGAGACCATAAGACACAATAATAAAGTAAACAACCAACCATTTATTTGTCTTTTATTTTATTTTTGAGAAAATTCTAGTTTTGTCAGTTGAATGTCAGTAGAAAAAAGAAAAAAAAACTGACCGTCTGCTTTTCATGACCACAATAACTCTAAATATTCAGTCCGATATACTACAAATCCAACCAAGGCAGAAAATAGGTTGAACCCTTGGTTTGAAAAGCCTCAGACAGTTTATTGGCAAAGAAAACGGTCTGTGACTACTTTTTCTAGTGACTCACTAAGAGCATACAGTAAATCACTCACTCGTTAAGTTATTGCGTCAAGATATGATTGGAAAATAAAAAGTCAAATCTATTGTTTATCTGGTCTTCTAATACCGCATGTCTTTCAATTTGATACCGTATGTATGTGTGACATACATGCAGGACAGACAGCAAGCTGGCATGGCAGGAAGTCGGTACAGTCTGAAACTCCCTCCTGATGGCAGAGTGAAGGGCATCAGCGGAGATCAACGGTCCGTCCACCAAAGAGTTGTCCTCCAAGCTCTGTGATATATCCAGTGAAGAGCCCGCCTGCTGAAATGAAAAGTAGAAACTAAAGCTTGGAGAGCTAAACACACATCTTACATCCAGAAATTTGAGTAACATGGACAATGGTCAAAACAGAAAAACAATAAACAATAATGGTAAATGAAAAAAAAAGCCAAACATATCAAGCAAAGGAGTCTTTACATGGCCTCTATGCACTGTCCTTAGGAACCCTTATCCCAACAGTGTAAACATCAGCCCAAAGGTTGGTTACTCTTAGCAAATTATTGGACTAATCATACACTGATATACAGTGAATGCTTTTGTTGCCCTGTAGAAAACTGACATGATCTTTTTAGCAGACATCAAACTCTGAAATCAATGTTACCAGATACAAGTGGCGGATTCATCCGCAGACATTGGTCACATGTGCGCTCCAATTAGATCACTGTCAGTGATGATCCCCAAGTAAGTACATGGAACCACAAGATGTGAGCATTCAGGAGAAAAGTATGGAAAAGTCTGTTTTCAACGTAACGCACTCCAGCTGAAAGCCACTGTAGATTACAACGTCGAAATTCGTCATGTGGCCAAATGAAAACTATCTGAAACATGATGGAATATTGTTCCCATTGCACATGTAGAATTAAAAGGCTGTTAGCAGCGTTAGCAGAGCGAGCTCTCAAGCTAACAGGGTGACACGGCGAGCCGTTGCCATAGTAACCGGTTAAAACGTGTACATACAGCATACAGCGGAGGTCCCTTCGAGTCCATTTGTCTCGATGTTGGACGTTGTCGAAGGAGGAATTCAGTTAAAAGCACGCAGAGGGTTACATTCTGGAACAGATCTGTGTGAACAGACAGTAAACTTCCTCTTCCTCTTATTTTTTTTTTTTGGTAGGTGCCGTTGAAAATTGATTCCTACCTCAATCGTTCCGCTTGTCAAACGACGCGCTCACCGTGAGGCCAGTGGTAACAAACTAATCTAACATTGTGGGAGTAAATAAACAAAAACAAATATGGAACATATTATTATGTGTTTTGCTTGTTTATCAAGCAGGTGTCCTTAAAAGAAAGAGATCTTTTTTTTTGTGGATCAAATGTCCAAATACACAATATGAACTGCAATTTCAATGTAAGTCGTGAAAATCAAATGTTAATGATTATAGGGACATTTGTGACGTCAGGGCTTTGAAAATTTAAATTGTGAAATTGAAATATAGAAACACCCTTTCAGTCGTGAGTAGGGTGCTACAATTACTTTCTGAAATATGGCATGTTCATTTTTTTACAATCTCTCTCAGGGATGTTTAATAGTTACAGATGACTGAATTGGTTATGATTATTTAAAAAGAAAGGAGTCAGTTTTAGATCCAGTCATTTTTTTATACCCTTTACCCAAAGAACAAAGGAACAACTTAGCATATTTTTCCCTCGTAGGGAAATCAGTTCACTGAATTGACCCTATTCTTTTCATAGTTAACTTTAACATACTCGGAACAGTGGGCCGCCACATTGTGTTGCCTAGAGAGCAGCTGGGGTCAAAGGTCTTGCTCAGGGACTCAAAGTGGGGTGACCTGTCGGCAGTGGGATTCAAACCTGCAAACTTCCAATCCCACGTCCGCTTCTCCAACCTCTACTCAAAGAGACGGACAATCACACATACATTCATAAACACTTCTAATTCAGTCACCAACTGTCCTCAAAAGCATGCTCACCAGAGTTAATAAGAAAAGCGCTTTTAGGACATAATCTGGCATAACAGGAGCATTTTAATCTTTATGTTCACAATAAATTGCTAGAGCAACTTGTCATTGCCTCTTTAATGACAAACAGTAGACAAGTTAAAGGTAAATGAAAACACATAAACATGCCATTAAAATATTTTATTGATAAACATACAGTTGCTATAAAAGACACAGACTGAGCTCTATTCCTCTGAGAAATGAAGACGCTGTCAGCTGTCTAGATGGAGGAGTAACGAAGAGGAAACATTTATTCTCGGGAGGCAACACTATATTGTAAATTACTATGAGTTTGGTGGGAAATTACCAGGGAAGCAGCAAATAACGTTGTGTCATTGGTTTAGTTCACTGGAAGGAGTTGAAGAACAGCACGTGATCGGGAGAAGCTGATCCATTTAACTTGCTTTTTTGCTGGTATGGAACTGTGCTTCAAGTCAAATCACACTTTGCAGTTACATACGCACAGAAACACTCGCACGCACACACACAGACACACAGACACACACACACGTAATGTGCTGAGACCCAGAGGTCAGTGTGAGTGTGAAGTACTCCTGCACATAACAGCACACTCCCCCTCATAGTCGTTACATAAGGCACTGACTGATGCAGTTTTGGAGAAGAAACAATGGCTAAAACATCCTATAGGGAAAATATTTCAAATCCAAACAACAATTATTACATAAAAACATGCACTGTCATTCCTGTAAAACATCTTGTAAAGGAAAAAAAAAAAGAAAAGATTTTTTCAATTAGCAAGATTCCCCTAAAAATAAAATAAACAAGATGATATATGACATACGGGAAGATAATGTTTCACCTTGGAGAAAACAACAAGTCACGAGCCATCTGAGCAATACTCACAATAACTTATATATGCTCCTTTTTTCATGCAAAAGTGTAAACCCCGAAACCCCAAATGAATGAGAAGGTATGAGTAAGGCATTGTAATGGTCAAGCTACGTCAGGTCATCCGACCCGACCCTCTTGTCTCGTGGTCAGTGCAGAAGCGGGAGTTAATGAGTCAAAACGAGGGGATTAATGTGTTAAAAATATCGTTCAGCTTTGTAGCATATTTAGTTTGTGACAGAATAAACCCTTGTTTTAAGCATATTGTATAGATGTGCAAAAGCCCTAAACGTATGTTGTTTCATTACGTCCATGCTACACAGATAAGAAGATGTGTATTACATGTGAACTGTTAGAAAGTCCATCAATAGTACTGTATGTGCATGTCATGGTGCCTCTCAGTCCTCAAACTCCAGTTTCTCTGTCCCGTACAGCCACTGGAGCTATTTGTGCATTTCAGCAAAAAAGACAACGTCATTCCAAAACTCTGACGTTTCCAGGTTTTTTTCCAGGATTTGTCCAGAATGTGACGATTCGAGGTTCAAAAGTAGTTTTCGTGTCCAGTCACTGACGACCATGCCAGCGAGGATCCAGTGATGAAATAGGGGTCATCATAGAGTGGTGGGCTGGCCTCTGCCTGCAACAAACACATGCGTTTGCGTCATTAACCTCAGTGTTGATGGAGCTGGAAGATGCTAGAATGTCTACCGAGCTCACGTTAGGCACGTATTGATGAGAATCAAGGTTGACATTAACCCATAAAGGAAAGGATTATTTGTGTTAATAGGTAAACTAGAATATCTCAAATGGGATTGAATTTATGAAGCCAAATTCCTGCAGCTGAAAAAGAGTGAAAATCGGGCTGAGCTGAGGACTAAACTCTCCCTAATTCATCACTGTCAGGAAGTTTAAACATATGTGCGTAACTTTTAAGGGTTTGTCTAAAGTTTCACCTATTACCTATACAAGTGTGTGTGAGTGTGTTCTCACCACGGGATGCGATGTAACACTCATGACAGCTCAGCTGTCCGTTGCGGATCCTGACGTCCGTCCCTGCAGTAGCGTCACCCAGCTGCCCCTGACAAACTCCACACTGCAGCGAGCAAAAACAGAAAAGCACATACAGATAAATAATAAACATCCTGATCCTTATATGAAACAGACAACTGTTACACATCAATAATATGGAACCGGCTTCCATTAAACTGCAGCGCCGACTCTTGAATTGCTACGGAATAATGTTGAAGAGCTTTTGTTGTTGTTGCTTTTTATCAGACTCATTATTTTTATCATCATTTATTTGTTCGCTTGTATTTCATCACAGTTATTCAAATACTTGCATCAGGACTGCTGAGACACCAATTTATTCTTCTGGCAAGTAACTTCACCATTTAGTTTTTGCCGACACAAGGACTGCATGACGGACACAGTTTATTTGTTACACAGCAGCTGTCCTCTCGTCATGAACATGTGCAGTGAGGACAAGTTCTTAAATCTTACATACCTTGAAACATTGTATGTGGAAAAACAAGCCCAGCGTATCAATAATCATAGCCGCCCCTTTTCCCAAAGGCTGTGCGCAACCGGAGCAGAGCCGCTTTCCACTAACACACCTTCAGACATAAGGAGAGGAAAACAGGCCGTTAGTCAGACTTTCAGACGGTGAGGTGCTTCATTAACGTCCGATATCCTATCAGACGATCCCTCCTTCACACTTCATTACCTGCTGGGTGAGGGAGGCTGAGGTGTTGAAGGAGAGGACTGCTGTTTGTTCGTTACAACATCGTGTGATCCAGATCTGTGGAGAAAAACATGAATGAAGGCTGATTGAAGGCTTCCGGTGAATGTTACAAACATGTGCCTGCTATTTCAGATGTATTCATCATAGCGTGCTAGTGTAAAATACATACAAGGCCTTTCAGCTGGTAATCGGATGTATATTTATCACTGGATGACGTGCATATATTATTTATATGATGATTTATTTGTGGTACATGGCAATCCAATTTGATTTATATTATTTGTGTTTCATGATGAGCCACCAGCCTTTATTTCAGCCTTCAGTAAACAATTTGTAGTCTTTTACCTTTTAACATTCGGCCCCTGGTTCTGCTGAGTGTTACGGTCCAGAGAGGCTGTTTTCCACAACTCCTGTTTCTTTGCAGGTTCCCCATCACATGCAGAATCTACAAAAGTACATTATGAGACCATTTTCACTCTGTAAACAATAAGTGAGGGAGCTGTGCACACATATGGCCACCTCCTGCATATTAGAGTGCTTCTGCTTCGTGCTCACCCTGGAAAAAATGCAGCTTGGATGCATGCTGATCTTCACTACTTGTGGAGAGTTTCTGCCCGTTGGTTAACGGGGGAACATTTTTTCCTGCCGTGGTGTTGGTCTCTGGAGATGGAGAAGTGCTCACTATCAGTGCTGGCTGCTGGTTCAATAAACCAGCGGGATTAAGGGGTGTGACAGTCTCCTCTAGAATCCGCCTTTCCTGGAAAATTAGGACATAAAGAGACAAAAAATTATTATAATTTAAACACAAAAAAGTAGGTGGAAAAAAGTGTATTATTTAAAGAGTTTTACCTCTTCATTGTGTTTCCTTTCCTCCTCCTGTACCTCCAACTGGGCTTTCTCCCACTCTTTCTTCAGCTTCTCCTGTTCCTTCTCATATTGCTCCTGCAGAGGAACAGCTCTTGTTTTAAATTGTGTACCCACAAACACACACAGGTAGTACACACACAAAATACACACACCCAGTGCAGCCTGTGGTAAGCATTCATGGAGCCATGCACAGCGTCACACGCCACCATACCTGTAGGCGGCGCTCCTGCTCCTGCTGCCACCTTTCCAAGCGTTTACGCTCCTCATTGGGGTCCCAGACCCAGTGATTAACACGTTTAGCCAAGTTCAACATGGGGGTCTCAATCTAACCAGAGCCACCCCACAACCAGACACACATAGAGACACATGTATACGGACCAAAAGGACAGAAAGAGAGGAAAGGTGAGAGGACAAGTCTGACTACAGCGACTACGGTGACCACGGGAGACGAAGGGTCAGGACAGGATCAAATATAAGAACGCAGGGGAAACAGGAAGAGCAAGCTGGAGCTGAAGAGAAATACTCACAGAAACGCTGCTCTCCTCCAGTCCTTCTGTGAAGCACAGCAATAAAATAATTAGACAAAAAACCAAGAATCAATGATGTAACTGGTGGCAGTCTTTAAGACTCAACTCTCACACTTTTAGTTTGCGGCAATATCATCAGACCTATTCATATTCTTCCACATTAAAATATGTTGCTTAATGGATGTTTGGCTCCATCGCCAATAAAATGCAAAACTCATCCTGTGCCAGATAGACGCAAGTCCTTCTAGTCTACAACTGTCATAACAGTTACTAGTTTTTACATTAGAGTTATATAAAGACCTATCTTACAACTTGAATTCCTCTTTATTACAATGAAAATACATTTTAGTTTAAAAATATGTGGTTTCACTAAAAAATAAATTCTCTGAATTCCTACTTTTTTCGATTGTAATTGAAAAGAAAAAATCACGCTGGGATTAAAGCCCCCAGGATTTGATTTTGTAGATTTGCACATTATGACACTTTCTGGTGACCCACCATGAGGAAACTGTCCCGTAACTTAAAAAACAGTGACCTCGTTCATAAATTATATTGTAGCGATCAGGGAGCTGATCGCTGTGTATGCAGCAATGCATCTTGGGTGTTTGGGGAATATGGGCTTTAAACTTCAATTAATGTTGTTCTAATTAGTTTTGGCTGTAGTGTTGGTGTTTGTGTTGTCATGCTTTTACTGTTTTATCAGTTGACCCAATTTAATTTATTGTTATTTTAGCACCAAGTACGAGAGTTGTACTGTGTTTGATGTGCTCTGGTCCGTTTTCTTCAAATGTGTTCGTTCAGCTTTTTCACAATAAAAGCGCCTGTCTGTACAGCGTGCGGAAGTAAGCCTGAATCGTCCTTCTTCTTCTCGGCTCGCCACATTGGTGTCAGAAGTGGGATCTTCCGTCAGAAGAATGGAGATGGAGGTCCACGAACTCGAGCGAGCTGTCGAAGAATGCATGGCTTCCCTACGGGAGATGATGAAACAGACGAAAGAGCCCAGCGGAGAGGGGAGCGAAGCGTCGAGACCTCGACGTCCCCTGGAGGCCGGTGATCGGCAAGACGGCCTCAGCTCGCCACAACCTCATCGCCCCCTGGAGGCCGGGAGGGGTACTACAGCAGACGGCTCCAGTGCACCGCGGCTTCATTACCCCCTGGAGGCCGGGAGGGGTACTGCAGCAGACGGCTCCAGTGCACCGCGGCTTCATCGCCCCCTGGAGGCCGGGAGAGGTACTGCAGCAGATGGCTCCAGTGCACCGTGGCTTCATCGCCCCCTGGAGGCCGGGAGAGGTACTGCAGCAGACGGCTCCAGTGCACCGCGGCTTCATCGCCCCCTGGATGCCGAGAGGATTACTACAGCAGATGCCGTTGGAGCTGTCGGCCACAGTTCATCAGAGAGCGTTCCTGCTGCTGCCTCAGATAACTCTTTGCCACTGATGGTTTTGTCAAACCCACAACCAATGATGATGCCCAGATTGCCAGTCAAACTGCCTAAATACAATGGCGCAACGCCATTAACACCATACCTAGCCCAAGTCCAACTAGCAGCACAGCACAGCGGCTGGAGTGATGAGGTTACTGCCACACATCTGGCCCTTGCATTAGAGGGGAAGGCGGTGCAAGTGCTGCTTGACCTTGCTCCAGCAGAACAGCAAGACCTTTCCAGCCTGACTACAGCACTGCAGAGGCGGTTTGGACTACGGCGATTCACCGACCACAGTAGGGAGCAGTTAGCTGATCGGCGTCGGAAGGAGGGGGAGAACTTGGGTACCTTTGCAGCAGATGTACAGTTATATGCCCAGCAAGGCTACCCACATTTTGACGCTGCTGCCCAAGAAGAGCTCGCCCTTCACGCCTTCCTACGGGGCCTCGCGCCTGAGAGGCTGCGGCAACATGTCCGCCTAGCCTTGCCTCAATCCCTCTCCGAGGCGCTGTATGAAGCTGAACGGGCTGAAGTAGTGCTCTCTTCTCAGCCAATGCGGCAAATGGCCCCTGCTCCACGACCACTTGTCAGAATGGCTGACTACGGTGAGGAAGAGGAGGCTGAAGAGACCCGCCAAGCCACGCCACGCCAAGTGCTGTCATCCCAGGAGAGGCCGGCGCGCTTCAGCAAACCATCCCGTTCACCTGGCCGCTGCTACCGGTGTGATGAGCCTGGTCACATGGCACGCAACTGCCCAGCTCCTGCCCCGATTATCAAGACAGAGGGAAACGACAGAGGAGTGGCTCAATGAGGGGACCGCCACTCCAACCTCCACTCCCCCTCCAAGGCAGATGCACGTTGGTGGGCCGTTGCGGCCACTCTAAAGGACTCTATCTGAATTGCCAACTTGATAGTCATCACTGCCGTGCTCTGGTAGACACAGGATCCACAATCTCCTTAGTACGACCGGGTACTCTCCCTGACACCACAGGCACCCCTTCCATGGCGTGGGCTCCAACTGATACGCAACTGATGACAGTGACTGGGGAAAAGGTTGGAATGGAGGGGAAGAGGCTGCTGACAGTCCGAGCGGGAGACCAGGAGGTGGTGCACGAATTCTGGCTTGCCAATATCCAGGACCCATGTATCATCGGGCTAGACCTGCTGAGCCGTTGGGGAGCTCAAATTGATGTGGTGAGTAAGACTGTCACCCTCCGTGATGAGATAGTAAGGCTCCAGTCTGGTCGGGAAGGAAAGAACCAGGGGAGAGAGCACCGTCGAGCAGCCGCAGCGGAGCAGGTGCCAACACCCAACACTAGCAACACACCACCACAATCTGTTGGAGCACCACCCATAGGGCTAACAGTCATTCCATCTGCTGAGACAGCTGAAGCTATACATCAACTCTGGCAGCGCAGCAGTAGCAGCGGTCTCGACTCTCAGCAGTGCCACAAGTTGAAATGCCTCCTCGATGACTACAGGGACATTTTTGCTGCCAGAGATGAGGACTGTAAGCAGACTTCCCTAGTCCAGCACACCATTGACACTGGGAATGCCCAACCAATTCGTCTACGCCCCCATCGGCTGGCCCTCTCCAAGCGGCAGGCGGCAGAGGAAAAGATCCACGAGATGCTCGCAGCTGGGGTGATTGAGCCCTCAGACAGCCCATGGGCCGCCCCAGTCGTTTTGGTGAAGAAGAAAAATGCCACCTGGCGGTTTTGTGTGGATTACCGTCGCCTCAATGCAGTCACCAGGAAAGACTCTTACCCTCTCCCACGCATCGATGACGCCCTAGACCACATTGCTGGGTCCAGCTGGTTCAGCTCCCTTGACCTCCGCAGTGGCTACTGGCAGGTGGAGCTGGCCCCCGAGGCAAGACCAAAGACCGCTTTTACCCTTGGCCAGGGACTGTGGCAGTTCCGGGTCATGCCATTCGGACTCTGCAATGCCCCAGCTACGTTCGAGCGACTGATGGAGAGGGTGCTGGCCAACGTTCCCCGGAGCCACTGCGTGGTGTATCTTGACGACCTGTTGGTGCACGCCAATAACTTTGACAGGGCTCTGTCCAATCTGAGTGAGGTTTTTGCAGCCATCCGCCGAGCAGGGCTGCGGCTGAACCCTGCCAAGTGTCGCCTACTGTCCAGGGAGACGGAGTTCCTGGGCCATGTCGTCAGTGCTCAGGGTGTTGCTACTAACCCGGCAAAGGTGGCTGCAGTTCGAGATTGGCCAACCCCTGCAAACGTCAGTGAACTGCGGAGCTTCCTGGGACTGGCTTCCTACTACCGGCGCTTCGTCCGTGGCTTCGCCACCACCGCCAGTCCACTGCATCGCCTCACTGACAAGGGTAAACCATTCAACTGGGACGACAACTGTGCGGCGGCCTATGCTCAGCTCAAGACAGCCCTCACTGAAGCCCCTGTCCTGGCGTACCCCAATCCGCAACAGCCCTTCATCGTGGACACCGATGCCAGCAACGTGGGCGTTGGTGCCGTCCTCTCACAGCAAGGAAAAGATGGGGAACATGTGGTGGCCTACTTCAGTCGAGGTTTAAGCAGAGCAGAGAGGAACTACTGCGTCACCCGCCGTGAGCTGTTGGCGGTTATCCTGGCCCTCCGGCAGTTCCGGCCATACCTGCATGGGAGTCGCTTCCTCCTCCGCACCGACCACGCCTCACTGACCTGGCTCCTGAACTTCAAGAACCCTGAAGGCCAGGTGGCTCGCTGGTTGGAGGCTCTTCAAGGGTACGACTTTGAGATCCAGCATCGGGCAGGGCGGCTTCATTGCAATGCCGATGCCCTCTCACGTCGTCCGTGTGAGGCAGAGGAGTGTCGCTACTGCTGGCGACAAGAAGAGCGGAGTCAGGAGACAGAGCAGGTGGCGGCCGCCTGCCCGACTTACGACACTGAGGGATGGCTCCCCCTCACCACTGAGCAACTGAAGCAGCAGCAAGAGGCTGACATAACCCTGTCAGTGGTGAGAGGCTGGATGGACGCGGGGCAGCGCCCTAAGTGGGCTGAGGTGTCGGCCCTGGGACCTGAGGTCAAGGCCTTTCATTCCCAGTGGGGCAATCTGGAGGCCCGTGATGGGGTGATGTACCGTAGGTGGCTGGCGCCCGGACGAGGGAGTGACCTCTTGCAGCTGCTGGTGCCCCATGCTCTGCGTCCCCAAGTCCTACAGGTTGTCCATGGCTCAGCAGGGGCGGGGCACTACGGGGTTGCGAAGACCCTTCGTCGCCTGCGGGGACGCTTCTACTGGCCTGGCTGTCGGCAAGATGTGGAGTTGCATGTGCACTGCTGCGACAGCTGCACCGCCCAGAAGGGTCCAACTCAGCGCTCCCACGCTCCTCTGCAGCAGTATCTGGTGGGGGCCCCGATGGAGAGGATAGGGGTGGACATCCTCGGGCCCTTCCCGATCACAGACTCTGGCAACCGCTATGTGCTGGTGGCTATGGACTACTTCACAAAGTGGCCAGAGGCCTATGCAGTCCCAGATCAGACCGCCGCTACCACAGCAGAGAGGTTGGTGGAGGAGATGTTCGCCCGTTTCGGGGTTCCTGAGGAGCTCCATAGCGACCAAGGGCGGAACTTTGAATCCCAGGTCTTTGGTGAGATCTGCCGCCGGTTGGGGGTGAGTAAGACGAGGACAACCCCCCTTCATCCTCAGAGTGATGGTTTGGTGGAGCGATTCAATCGCACTCTGGCTACCCAGCTTGCCATCCTCACCAGCCAGCATCAGAGGGACTGGGACCGCCACCTTCCACTGGTTCTGTGGTCCTACCGATCGGCTGTGCAGGAGTCCAGCCAATGCACACCTGCAGCTCTCATGTTTGGGAGAGAGCTCCGGACACCGGTGGAGTTGGTGTTTGGTGCTCCGCCAGAACCGGAGATTGCCGGAGGAAAGGAGATGGATTACCTCCGCAGACTGAAAGAGCGACTGCAGGTTGTGCATGACTACACCCGTCAGGCCCAAGCTAATTCCAACGTTCGGCAGAAGAGGGCATACGACACCCGGTGCAGAGGACAAGCTTTTGGGCCAGGGGACCTGGTGTGGATATACTGCCCTGTCCGCAAAAAGGGGATCTCCCCCAAGCTTTGCAGCCACTGGCAGGGGCCTGGCGAGGTGGTGGGCCGTCTGTCTGAAGTGGTGTATCGGGTGCGGATGCCTGGTAAACGCCGCATTGTGGTGCTGCACCAGGACAGACTTTCACCATATCGCCCCCTTGCTCCACCAGCAGTTGTCGGAGGGGGTGATGGCAACCCCCCAGGCTCCAACCAGACTGACACTCCGCCAGGTCCGGCTGCTGGCTGCTCTGGACGGCCTGATCGCCAGCGGAGGCGGCCTGGACGCTTGAGAGACTTTGTCCTGGGTGATGGGGTCGCCGAGGACGACTGACCCCTCAGGTGGGGGCTGTGTAGCGATCAGGGAGCTGATCGCTGTGTATGCAGCAATGCATCTTGGGTGTTTGGGGAATATGGGCTTTAAACTTCAATTAATGTTGTTCTAATTAGTTTTGGCTGTAGTGTTGGTGTTTGTGTTGTCATGCTTTTACTGTTTTATCAGTTGACCCAATTTAATTTATTGTTATTTTAGCACCAAGTACGAGAGTTGTACTGTGTTTGATGTGCTCTGGTCCGTTTTCTTCAAATGTGTTCGTTCAGCTTTTTCACAATAAAAGCGCCTGTCTGTACAGCGTGCGGAAGTAAGCCTGAATCGTCCTTCTTCTTCTCGGCTCGCCACAATATATATACATTCGTTACTTTAAACACCTTTTGCTTATGTTCACAGTGTCAATGTTCCTTTTCCTCCTCAGTCTCTGTGTGTCCTGATAATAACTGGTGGCTGTTTGTGAGAGGTTTACCTGTGACGGTGGGAGAATAATCCTGAATGCTGGTGGGTGATGCAGGTGACTGGGCCGTTTTTTCCTCTGCTGGTTTTCCAAACAACAAAACAGTGCTGACCTGAAGGTAGAATATTGAAAGTCATTAATACAACTTTACCTAGAATCTAGGTTATTACAAACACATTTCACAAATTAACTTCGAGATCTTTAATAAGTCATACACGTGTCTTACAATGATTTTTCTTGGTTTGTTGAAACTACACAACACCATCAGGTGCAGGCGCAGCCCACTCTGCTGATCCTCTTTCGGGAAGCTCCAGCTTGTTTGTGTTCATGTAAATGTTTAGTGAAATCAACTTGAGCAGAGAGTTGATTTACATAGCAAGTGCATCACAAGAAGAGGCAGGCTGAGGTTAGTGTCTGACTCCACATTGAACATGAGAGTTTGTGTGTGTGTGTGTGTGTGTGTGTGTGTGTGTGTGTGTGTGTGTGTGTGTGTGTGTGTGTGTGTGTGTGTGTGTGTGTGTGTGTGTGTGTGTGTGTGTGAGACTGTCCCTGTCGTGGACTGGAGAGGAGGGCAGAATGTAGCCTATTTTTCGCCCACAGTTTGGCTCCTGCATCCTGCACCACTCAGATGCATCAAGCAGAAGAGGGATGGCTGGATGGTTTATCTCCTGGATTTTGTTTGCTGTTAACAGTTTAAAATTCCAAATCTACAATCAATAAATTGATAAAGTCTTGTGGGTCAAGACTTTGGGATAAGTCAACATGGTGACACCAGCATCTTCTTTCAAATTATATTGATTTAATGGACATTTACAGAACTATATAAACATGTAGCTGGAGGTATTACCTGTCCGTTGCTCTGGATGTCTGGGTGAAGTGATTCCACGTGAGTCTGTGTGAGTTCGGTCACTATGGTGGTTGTTGTGATACAGTTTCGGCCTCCGAGCAGGGAGCTGATGGTGGAGGATGGGGCCGGTTTCTCTGTCTGTGCAGGCGGTGGCTGCTCTGCTGTCCCCGCTGCAGGACATTTTATATCCGCCTCCGGTGGAAATTCATCTTCTGTTTGTTTGGAGGAAACTTCTTTGGTGTCCTGCAGCGGCTCACCCGGGGAGGTGGGGAGAGTTGAAACAGGTAAATCTTCCGTCATCTCGCCGTTTACCCGCACCAGCCCGTCCATCTGAAGGGAACACAGCCTCTACAGTTAGCATTCATAAGAAACGATTCGTGAATGAGTTCTTACAGACTGTGAAGTTATTACACAAAATATTATATAGTAACCTACAGTATTATCTTGTTTTATTCTTGCATGGTGAAATCACTGATCACATAGATTAAGAAACACTTGGGTATAAATAAGTCCAATCAATTAATGAGGCACAATGTGCTCAGCTTTGCTTCTCATATGTTAATATGTCCCAATTGCATGTCAATGATGTGATGGGTCTCCCATCCTCTATCTGTGACCCTTCCTGCGGGATCTCTTGACAGTGGAACTGGAAGTTTATGATCTCTGCCTCCTGTACCCTTCAAGTACACAAGGCAGCGGATTATCTTTCGTTCAGAAATTTAGCTGTTTGTTATTCTCCATCTTAGTTCTCTCTCAGTATCCAATAACCCCAACCCGTGCAAACAGAAAGCCATCACATCTCAGTCTGGCTCATTTGCTGTTATTTTTTATTTTTTTCTGGTAAAAGACAGAGTTTTCCTTTCACTTTTGCCAATAATTGTTTATGTTGGCGTTGCATTCTCTATTCCATTAGTGCTAAGTGAATAAAACTGAA
Organism: Lipophrys pholis; assembly: GCF_963383615.2. Classification (NCBI taxonomy): domain Eukaryota; kingdom Metazoa; phylum Chordata; class Actinopteri; order Blenniiformes; family Blenniidae; genus Lipophrys; species Lipophrys pholis. The sequence continues at coordinate 25,955,129 of NC_137628.1, forward strand.
TGGAATTTAATATTGAGGGATAATAAATTTGGAGAATGTCAGTGTAGTAATAGTCACTTGAAGAGTCCAGTGATTTTATGAACAGTTTGTACCACTGTTGTTACAGAAAGCGAACCTCATGGATGGATGACATTTATATGTGCTGCACGCAGTCTGATGAAATTTACATGAGGTCATTATTTGACTTGGATTTTTATTTTGGCTCATTGATTGACTTTCAGTTTATTCATTAAAACTATATCTGATCCCAGGTGTTTTCATTAATTTAAAATCCAAGAAAGAAGCAGCTCCTTAGAATTAAATGATCTCATTGTCAATTGTAGAATAAGTTATAAGTGCATTATATGTTTGTCAGATGAGCCTAGTTGTATCTGTGCCCTCATTAAAGGGAGGTTGAAACTTTTCTAAAATAAAAGGTTTTGATGGCTTATGTAGAAAAATAGATAAAAATGGTTGATCATCTTATGATAACAGCTCCCTCAAACACAAGCCCAGCAATGAGGTGTGACAGTGATTGAGAGACATGGAGCTCTTACCTTGACGGGCTTGTGACTAGCGAGGGTGCTCTTGGGCTGGCGGTAGGGTTTGGCTGCCAGCAGGGGGACGGGCCTGGAGGGCACAGACGAAGGGGAGGGGAGTGTGTGTGCCGGTGGCGTGGGGGGAGTCTGGGCAGTCTCGGCCTGAGTGTGTTTGGTCTGAAGCTGTGCATCTCCTGTAATCAGCTCGTTCTGATGAGTGTTGGGAGAGTCTGTCTGCTCAGTCTGCGGTTCAGTGAGCTGTGGCGACTGAGGTGGCACATTTTGGGAGTGTGTGACTGCTGCGATGGGACTGTTTGGTGTTGGAGGGCTGGAAGAGGTGATGTTTGAAATCTCTTCATCTGTTGTGTCTGTCTCCATTTTCTCAGGTTTGGAGCCGTGCTGGTCTGGTGTAACGGATGATTCTGATGTGTGATGATGGTCCGACATGTCAGAGTTAATGACAGGGGATGTGACCTTGTGCTGCTGGACCACCTGATTCAGGTCCTGTTTGGGTTTTGAGGTGGATCTGGGCAGCTTCAGGCTGTCCAGTGTCGCATCGCTGATTGTGAAGCGGAGGGCATAACGCTGTAAAACCAAGGCCGCCTCTTCTGGAGTCGCTGCATTTCTGTAGGCTTCACACAGCTCTGCTTCCCTACGCTCCCTGGAATAAGAGGATTTTTGTCCAGATACAGTTAAAACAGTTAACACAGAGCCCAAGTTGAAATTTTTAAGTTGAACAGCTAAATAAACCAGTGAGTCAGAGATACATTTGATTCATGCTCATGATCTCATCCTTACTTTTCCTCCACGATCTCTTTGTAGGTCTTGATACTTTTCCTCTTCTCTTCCTCCTTCATTCTTTTCTCTATTCTTTTCCTCTCCTCCTCTTTTCTGATCAAATCCTGTGACGCACTTCGGCGCCGATTCTTCCAGCGAGCCAAATCCTGTCATGGGTTCACAGCATTAAATCAAGATTTCATTGAAACAACTTATAACCAATTCGCTGAAAACAACATGTTCACTCGTGTTATTAGAATGAACTCTAAAGTATGTCTTGATTTAGTTTGATATGATGAGTTTCTTACATCTTGCCAGTGGTCCTCTTCTTCCTTAAAGCTGCTGTACTGCTCATGCATGCGCTCATATCGCGACTGGCTCAGCGGTGGTAAGTGTCCCACCTCGTCCTCATTAAGGATGTCACTCATACTCACACTCCTGCACAGGACAATGACAGAAAAGGTTTTGAATGAAACACTGAAACACCAGGAATATCATCTTAGTCCAATCTGACACTGGAAAACAACAAATGCAGATATTTCTTTAATGTGGACATAAAAACAACGACACTGCAAACTAAAAGAAGAAAACACAAGATGAAAAAGCAAGAATAATAACCATTAGTATACAATTTCAAAAACTGCAAGACAAACACAACCAGCAACAGTTCGATGAGCTCCACCTTTTTATTTCCTGGATGTGATAACTTGTCATATAACACATAACTGTATTATTTATATTTGTATTATGAACTGGTGAACTTTCGACAATATAACCTGTTTTTCACCCAATGTCAACTGGGACTGGTTGCAGGCCCCCGTATTCTTAAATTGGTTAAACAGGGTATAGAGGATGGCTTGATGGATTTGTGTTAAGTTGTGTACATGCTGTCAAAAGACCTCATCTTCTTTAGAAAGGCAAGGCAAAGCGGATGGACTCAGCTTGACAGGTGCTGGTGTTTGTTAGGAAAAGTTAACACGTATTCAACAAAACAGAAATAAATTATTTAAAAAAAAAAATCGACAATCAAAAGATGACAGAAAAGTGAGGAGCGATTAAAGGCACATCAAAGCACAGAAATGAGAACAAAGATAAGCGCGACAGTACTGCTGAATACAGTGTTATTATATTTTGTATTGTGCTGGTGAAATTGCACGTGCACTGCCTGTTAACATGCAGAAGTTCATCCAGATTTACATTAAAGACTTACTCGGTGTCCTCAGACATAAAAGCAACTCGCCGGCTTACCCTAAAACAACAACAGAATGAAGTGAATGAGAGGGAAGAGGAGGCGATTATAATATGGTGACAGGGAGCTCCATAGGACTCGTAACGAAACATTTCACATCCATTTGACTTGCAGGAAAACACTGACAGAGAGCGATACATGATGTGCCGTCATTCATCGTCAGTCACATGAACTGAGACATGCCGAATAGCAGAAGAACCGTCCAGGTCATTACATTGGAGAAACAAAACAGGCGAGAAGAGTTTGATCAACATCTCACATCATTGGAGGCAGTTCGTGGTCCTCCTGCCAGACAGATTTCTTTCCTGGTTTTTCATTTACATCCTTTTTTCTCTCTTTCACCTCGTCTTTCTCTTCCTTCCTCTGATTTTCCACATCTGCCCCCGCAGCGCAAATGGAGGCAGTGGAAGAAGGGGATGCGGGTTTGAGTGAGGAAGAAGGCAGAGGTTCAGTCACAACTGAGAAAGTGGCATCGGGGATTTTCATGTCTGGCTTTTGTGGTTCTTCTTCTTTCTTCTCCTCCTCGTCTTCCTCCTGCTTCACCCTCAGCTCTGCATGCGTGGGGCTGATTGGGGCTTTTGGGGGCAGGGTTCCAAGTTCTGCAGTCACCTTAACATGGCTGCTGAAACAAGGCCTGGATTAACACACTTAAAAGCCCAAAGAGTAAATCAAACCTGGGACACAGAGGCCTGCAGCTGATCAGCTTTGAGTTTATTTAAACTTCTAACTTGCTGAGAAATCACTGCACAACAAGCTGAAAGAGTTTGTCCACCCAAATCAAAGAGGAAAATCTTCTACCAGTACCTTTATTTGTGTACTTGCTCTTTAGTAACAATTATGTCTCTGACACTGCAATAAACATACATTTTTCTTTCCATTTGATGTCATCATATTATGTGTGCATTCAGTATAAAAAGTCCTGAGGAAAACATACATCTATGAAAATGCTACCGTCCGATATGTTCGCCAGTAACTGTGTGTGTCTGATCGTTGATGCTGAGGAGATCATGAGGTAGAGAGAGCGAGAGCTGGAGAACGGAGTGGGAGTTCGCAGCTACGCCGCCATGTTGTTTTGTTCCAGCTTGGTTACAGCCGACAGTAACCATTTACTTTAATGAAATGCCAGTTTGCAAGCTAATTACTGGTCTTTTACGGCACATCCTCGTTGAAGCTATAATACTGACGGAACAGACATAGGCATGCAAGTGCTGCAGAGACTCCGTGTCCTTAGAAGCTTTAAGCTTTGGTCCACATTAGTCCCTGACTGGTTGGATTTTAGACCTCACCTCTTTCTGCTTTCAGGTCGTATTGTATTTTGCCAATTTGAAATGCGCTGTGTGTAGCCCCTGAACTAAAATCAGACCTCTGCAATAACATGTAAGTCATTTTAAAACCCTGAGCCAAACTACAGCTCCAAACTCAGGGGGAAAACTCCTTCAGCCGATATTTACTCAGGCTCAATACACAGAAAACAGATTTTACATTTTCTGATAATTTTTCACTGTAAGAGAGCAATCTGCTTCCAAATTCAGCTGCTTAACCTAGATTCTTGTATTCAGTTCACCCGCCTCCGTGCAAAACATGCAAAAATGTGAATCTTATCTTCAGGCACTTTAGCATGTGTGGAGAATATGTATTATTATGGATTCTTCTAAGAAATGTTACACAGCACCAAATTAAACAGATGTTTCCAGAGAACACACAAAGTTGTCATTAAATTCCAGATCTGTTCAGGATTCATCTCTGGATGTAATTTGGGTGAACCAACGCTTTCAGACACTGGAGGCAGGAGCAGCAGCAGCAGCTCAACTCCTCATGTGAGTCAGCTGTGATTTACATTTAAAGTCCATTGAAAACAGTCAGCAGTTCCATATTCCACCTAAATCAACCAAAGCCATTCCAAATAAAGCCAACATCAAATGTTACCGATAAAATAATACCAGTTTAATCCAAATGCCACACAAGCCGAGGGGATCTATGAAAGAAATGGCAGAAATGTAAATTGACTGACTACACCTTTCAGATGTAAAGGTACGCCAGGCATCCAGCTGCAGGTGAACAGACATGCCAACATAAAACCAAACATCATCACAGTCACGTCAGGATCCTCATTAACACGACGTCTTGTTAGTTTGAAATACACACAAAGAAACCTCGATCTTTGCTTAGTTTGATGCAGTAGTCGATAAACAGCATCACAATCTCATCCCCATGCGGAAAATACCTGCCAGTGTCCCTCTTGTCTGTGAGTTTAGGTCTGTTGTGAAGCGGCTTCATTGGAGACACTGGGCTGATGGTATATTTCACTGATCCGGGTACAGGAAGGAACTGATTTGCTCTTGGTGCACTCGCTTTTTGGGACAATCTAGCCCTTCGAGCCATCATATCATCCTTTTCCAGGTCAGGCACAGGCTCATTTTCTCCATACTCATCGTCATTCTCATCATAATCAGGTTCGCTGTGAGTTGTCCCTCTGATCACCGTTGTCTGATGCTCCTGCTGATTTATTTCCATGGAAGATCTGGGTTGCTGCTGATCCCGTCTGCAGCAGAAAGGTCTTTCATTGAGATGACCAAACAAAAAGTTGGATGATGCAAACACCAGCACGACTGTTAGTTGCTCTGCACACTGTTAGTTAGAGTCAACATCAGATCTCAGCCCACCTGAGGTCCACGTTCTTGCTCTTGTCTGCCTGCAGTTCGTTTTTGGAGCACAGAGGAGCGTCTGTCACGTCCCCTCGTTGGGAGGCGGGCAGAGGCAGGAAACGGTTGAAAGTCACTGTAGCCGTGTTTTGTTTATGGAAAACCCCTGTTCTCCTTGCCATCATGTCGTCTTTCCGAAGATCTGGAATTCTCTCCTCGTCCTCCTCGTCCTCCTCCTCCTCCTCAGTTCTCTGCGCATACTGAGCCAGGCGAGCGTCTATCTCAGCAGGAGTGGGCGTGGCCTCAGGGGTCCAGGGTGGGAGGTCAGCAGAGGGAAGGGCAGTTTGGTTGGTGTCAGCTCCATCTCCCTGGCTGTTAAGAGTGTTTTAGAAAACTCAAATCCACATCTACAAAGATGGACGATTTTTCGGAATATTTGTCACAATTGCTGCGAAATCCAAGCATGAACATGCATAAAAACAGGCCAGAAGGACAAGTGAACACAGACTGCAGTGGGAACCTTTAAAAAAAACAAAAAAATCTTTTTGAAGTCTTTAAGTAAGCAAACAAAAATAGCAATTCTACAACAAAACGTCTGTTTTAAATCTTCAAGAACAAGATTTAAACAAAGATCACTGATGTTCTTTAATAATGAAGTGTGGTCAGCTCTGCTTAAGCTGGACTTTCAAGGCCAAAAACAAAATATCAGTGCCATTCCAAAATGTTAAGAAGTCATTATATGCCTGACAAACGACTGGCAGTAGAGGAATAAGCTAACCGAGAGTCGGAAAGATTATAAGTCGTGGGTTTGGCAGCTCATGTCATTTGAAAATGAGGTCAACGTTGATCCTAGAAGGCTTACAAAATCAACCGTCTCAATTTTACACAGATTCAAACCAAAAATTGTGATGATTATTTAAGGCATGCTGGTCTCTTTTCTTTCACTGCACATCAGAAATCTTATCAAAAAATTCTTCTTTTGTGACATGTTATTTGCATATTTATGTCAATGCCAATAAATCTGCAAACGGGTCAGTTACCAAAATCATAAATCAGCTACTAAGCAGATTTATCAACTGGAGATAAATCTCTGCACTCTGTACATGCATGTGTATTGTCGATGAAAACTACAAGCAAATCAGCGCAATGCAGAGAGGTGCTGTCAAACTTGCCTTACATAATAATTCAAAAAGGCTTGAAATGGTAAAGCATTTTCAAAATAGCATAAACGAGCAATTCAATAAAGTAATTTACGAATTAATGCAACGGAAAAAAAGGATGTGTTGTTCCTCAGCACAGGCCATACTAATGCAGGCAGGATCTGAGCCAATGGAGCCTAAATGATCTTGTATTTGGCCACGTCCATACCTGCGTTCCCGCTCTGAAAGCTGGGAGCCCAGGCCAATGGTAGGCATGGCTACGGTTGCCTTGGAAAGGAGCCGTCTAAGCAACTTTGTCTCCTCCCCTTCACTCGACGCGACTGTGTCTACAGGGTGCTCGATCTCAGTCACGCCCCCAAAGGTCACAACTTTGCTGTGACCTCGTCCAGCATTTGCTGATCCGCTGAATGGCCTCCCATAAGTTTTCTCCCGACAGGCCTGACACACAGGGGCCAGACTATCCTCACTGTACATACAGTCTCACAAATGAAGACAGGTCCACGAACAAACATACCATTCACAAACGTACGGGACAACGACAGCCAGTGAAAGAGCAGGAGAGGGGGGGGAAAGAAATCATGAGCAACTACTGACAGAGAATCGGACTGTGGAGACATGACAAGGATGAGGTGGAAATGTTGAATCAGGCAGGAAGTGTGGATGGACAGAAAAAGACAAAGTAAGGGGTTTTGTATTTGAATTACTAGAACACACGTACGCTTTTGCACACACACACACACACACACAATTTATCTGTTCTAGGTGGCCACAATTTTCCTGCTCACTGCTGCTCCTCGGGGAAGACAAAAAACTCTTTATCCCGTCTAATGACATCAGCATGTAGAGAAAACAAAGGCGAAGCAGAGCTGCCAGCCAACAGTCGCCTCTTTTTTTTTGGTTACATGCACAGATTCTCACACGGCGGCCAGTTCCCTGCTCTGTTTCAATGCCTGTCAAAGAAGACTGAAGAGCACTGAAGTGCACAATAATGAAGAGAAGGAACAAGCAGATGAGAACTTGGGCAAAAAAAAAAAAAAAAAAAAAAAAGGAGACAAACTAATGTGTCAGGATAGGTATTTCTCATTACAAAACAGATATGTACAGCTTGTCTGACGTAACAAATGTAACAGAAATATGAGTGATGACCTAAAATTTGATTTCTTAATTGTTATCTGTATTAAATGCATCATGGGAAAATAATTTTTGAGTCCCAAAACCTTAAAAAGATATTCTCCTATTAAACGGTACCCTGCGACAGCACAGATTCCGACTTTGTTTACCTTTTAGTGAAATCTACAAACAACCGTTTCAAATGAGTGACATAAAAATGAGCTTTGCTTGGAGAGCTGCAGAGTGCTTTGGTGAAAGTATTCAGACACAAGTCATGCATGCTTTCTCGTTGTGCAACTCCACATTTCTCTGAATCTCCACAATGGAATTAACAAAAACCAAAGCTGGCATGACATTTACAGCAAAAAAATATACCCATAAATTGGAGATGCATTATGTTGAAATAAAAAAGAAAAAAAGAAAAGGGATTCTCTTTTAGTAGGTTATTACAGCATTTGATAACTTGGGAAATATGTTTGGATTAAAATTTTACAAATATGTCACATGAAAAGGTCATTACAATTCTTCTGCCTCTTGGCAATTGGAGAATAACCCAGTTTGCTGGAAATGGTTTGCTGAATTTTATCTGACGGCGAATAAATCTGTGTATTAGTTGCATATTATTTGTTGCTTGCAAAAACTTGAAATGCATAAACAAACTCGCACAGTACTGTTGTGGTTGACCCTCGGCTTTGCTCTGGGTTGGGCTTGGAGGCCACTCTGTTAAAAGTTTTCATGTCCTTCTCTAAGTCAGCATGGATTTTTTTATTTTTTTTTAGAGGTATCCCAGTTTCCCTCTTACAGTCCAAAAACATGTGTGATGGAGTGGTGCTTATAGTTAGCTGGGATATACAAACAAAATAATGTTTCTGCACATAACACTATAAACTCAGTGGATGTGATGGTTTTAAACTAGTCCCCTGTTACTATATTATTATTCTATTATATATTATTGTTTCTGTTCTTTGTAAACTGTGCTAATCTCCCTTTAACTCAGTAACAAGCATTGAATTGTGTGCACCACCATGAAAAAACTGCAAATTCTGTTTTTGCCTTTGTCTTGCCACGTTTACGACAAAATGTTACAGGGATTTAAACAGTTTGAAACTAAAAATATCAAGATGTTAGACATTATTCGAAAAGAGGAATTATATCATTCACTTATTAAACTGATTACATAATAGGAATTTATATCAAATCTAGTGAATCTAGAGGGTTATGAGCAGATTAATGTCTCTCATATGTTTGCAATTATCAGCTTAAAGCTGAAGGCAAATACCCAAACACACCCACACACATACTCTCAGCTGCTGTTCAGATATAATCTATAAACCAAACAGTTGACACACAGCCTCTTTTGGTGGCGTTGTAGTGTATGTGTGCTGAAACAAAAGAGTGTTTGCTGGGCACCTTGGTTCAGTCATCTTCAGCCTCTCCCACTTCTGCATATCTGCCTGGCTCATGGGCGAAGAGACAAAGCTTGCGGGGCCGTCCCTGTGAGGGAGGGCCCTGCTCTGAGCCCGCCTACGAGCCAGGTCATCCTTCTGCTTATTAGGCAGTGCCTTAATCTTTCCCTCCTCTCCCTCTTCCTCTCCATCGTCCTCTTCCTCGCGACGGGAGGCAGAGTTTAGGAAGGGATTGTCTCGGCGTGTAATGATGTCGGGGACTGCTTCCGTCTCGCTGTCCAATCACAGAGCCAGCATTGCAGTGGCATCACAAATCATCCAGCAAAGTGGTGCCCACGCACACACACACGCACGCACGCACGCACACACACACACACACACACACACACACACACACACACACACACACACACACACACACACACACACACACACACACACACACACACACACACACACACACACACACACACACACACACACGCCGAACCACAGGGGACAACACCCACAGAAGGAAAGAGCAGGAGAACAAGAGAGCCAATTTAGGAAGGCGTTTGAGCGGTATAAAGAAATAAACATCACCACACAAGCGAACCTGATCTCTCGAGTGTGCTGTGAGGCCCGCCTGATGCCCTCCCAGCGCTCCCGGTCTTTGTTGGTACAGACAGGACGAGGTACAAACTGATGCACCTTGGGAGCAACGGGGCCACGACAAGCTCGTCTGGACGCCAGGTCATCTTTCCGAACATCTGGGACTTTCCGTGCCTCTGCTTCCTCTTCCCCATCCGATGGGGAATCCCACGCAGATTTATTAGCGCTCAAAAAGTCGTTATCACGACGGAGAATGATGCTTGGAGACGGTGACCGCACTTCCTTTTCCTCCACTGTGGGGGGGCTGAGGTTGGAGTGAGGTCATTTCAGAGATGATCAATCAATCCAACTTGCCATATTCACAGCAAAAAGTGGCCACATGCAGATTTGCATCAACATGCATCCGAAAGCACTTTTTGCAAATCACATCGGTTAGTGGAAGTTTACAGTCAGATGTAGAGTCAGGTTGAGGAACGTTTCCAGGTTTTTAGATAATCCTCCAAAGCAGGGGTCCAGTCAGGTGGCATTCCCCATCACTGAAACCTCCATCAAAACAACAAGTGGCTCTTCCACACACACCAACAACCACAAGTTTCTCCACAAGTTAGTGTCCCATCAGACTGCCACCATGATGAATAATCAGCTCTTCGCCACACAATTCACAGCAGCAGCGTTAAAACTGCAAACCAGAAACAAACCCCAAGCACAAATACCTTAACACCTTTCTGTTAGTGGATGCAAACAAAGCAGTTTCCCTGCTCGTGCATCCTGACCTGCTGTAGCGAACTGCAGCAGGGAGAACTTTGATTCCTGCCTTTTCCAACTTCTGCAACTTTCTTTGCTCCAACTCGTCTTGAGTGACGTCCTCCTCTTCTTCTTTAATCTTTTCCTCATTGCTGTCAGGAGCCCACGTGACAGTTTTGGGAGCTTTGTGGTGTTGTCCAGGTTTTTTGCCTTGCCCTGGAGCTGCTTGAGGGTGACTAAGGAATGATTTATTACGGTCGGGAAAAGTGAAGGTTTGAGGAAGTTTGTGTGTCGGGAAATTCACATTTGTGTTTTCACCTCTCTTCTCAGATCTTGTTTTTTTTCTGCAGCACTCCACAATTTCTCTTATTTGTACAAATGATTCGAATCAGAACAGATGTTTTTAAATGTGTCGGTCTTTACCTCCGCTGCTCCACCTCCTCTGTGTGAGGCTTTCGCCGTGGAGCCGGGATGTAGGAACTGGCATTGGTCCGGTTAGGAAGAAACTGGTTAAAGGGGATGGAGCTCCTTGACTCACTGCTGGCAGTCCGCCTGGCCAACATGTCGTCCTTCCGCACATCTGGCTTCCTGCTGGGGGCATCAGCCTCCGAGTCGCTGCCTCGCCCTGGGCACAAAGAGTCATGACTCTTAATGAAAATAAGGTCAGCAGCTCATTTTTAATTACTCGTTGTGCAATAACACCAACAAACCACTGCAGCGGTACACGACTTGATTATACCTGGCACTAAAATGCAGCATGCAACTGGGAGAGTGGTTGTTAACTTGGGGTCCAGCAAAAAAAAAAGGTTCTGACTCATCTATGTACAAATAAAACATTTAAAAACCACATAGTAAAATTAAAGTCTTAATATAGAAAATTTCATGTCCCACGGCTGAGAAAAACAAACTACAACACGTATTGTTCTGGTGGCCGTCGAGTTTCTTTGTGACCTGCAGGGAACGTAGAGAATGATGCTATTCCCGGCGGCGGGTCATCGTGTCACACATTAGATTAGATGGTCAGCATAAAAGACACAAACAGGATGCCTATGATAGGCCCCATCAAACACGCACGCACGCACGCACGCACGCACGCACACACACACACACACACACACACACACACACACACACACACACACACACACACACACACACACACACAGGATGTTGAACTCAGTCTGTTTCCCAGGTCCAAATCTGATTGATACCTAGACCAACAGCTGCTGCATGCATGCACACACACACACACACACACACACACACACACACACACACACACACACACACACACACACACACACACACACACACACACACACACACACACACACACACACACACACACACACAGCAGAGATATTCAGCTGTTGTCCACAGGCAGACTGAGCGGTCACATTATACCTCGGTTTAAACCCCAACATATTGGCGAACAGCACTCAGCCTATTTATGGACGACTGGTTTCAGGGATACATTTCGGTAACAACAGTTTCTACTTCCTAGAAGAACGCCAAAGAAGAGTCATAACATTATATAACATCCTTTGTTAAAGACCTAATTAGGTCTGCGTTGCATAAACTACAAATCTGCAAACAGGCACTTTATCAGAACGGACCATCGCTGTTTCCTCGGTTCACAACGTCGGGTGAGGGGCTGTGCTGAGAGCGGGAGCCAAAAGAATCCAGACTGTGAAAGAAGACAGAAGAAAACGTGCCAATGTTCAGGTAGGAGGTTTACGCACAAGCCACAAAATTCACTCACAGGCCTTTATTAGGACACAAATCACTTGTATTGGACCTCTTGTGAGTCATGTTTCGTGTGAATGCGTCGAAAGATGTCCCCCACCTGTCCAGGGAGTTGTCTCGCGTGTGTCGTGGTGGAGAGAGAGACTCGCTCCTCTCAGAGTCCCAGCAGTCGTAGCCGCTGTCTCTGACACTGCGCTTCTGTAGACCGTCCCCTCCTTCCTCGCTGTCCTGCACGCGCGAGAACACAGACTCAAATACAAACACCTGAACGAAATACACGAGGAAGCTGTCTTCAGAGGACATGCTGGGGTGTCTCATTGTTTGCACAAAAACACAAAAGAGCTCTTTTTTTTCAGGGGGGGGGACACTTCCAACTGAGACTAGATTAACTTTGCATCCTGTTTTGACAAGTTGTGTTGTAACATAAGCAGCAAGTGTCTGTCTCCTGTTCGTCCTTTACGTCCTAACAGACAGGAAACAAACTGAACCATCCCCCCACACCTCAGCCAGACCACTATCTGTCCATCACCCTCCCACTTCTCCTGCTATGTACTCCTCCCCCGTTTTCTCATACCTGCTCCACACCAATCTGACCCTTCTCACCTATTTCTGCCATTTTGCAGATGGTTTAAAATGATCCGGTTTCAAAGACTTTAGACAAGATAAAAACAGCCAAAGTCGACATTTCATTTCATAAACATTAACTATAGGATATTATGGACTCCTGAAATGCAACACTGTGCAAGAACAAAGTTTGTCTATTTCATAGAGAACTTCTCTTTGTCTTTTCTTGTTTTAAAATCCCCTTTTTCTTCTTTTAAAGCAGAGGGCAAAACAACATCTGAGCCAGGGAGTTTACCATTGAAACGTGGGGAACTGGCATTGAAGTAGACATTAGTTCTCAGGAGTCCTTTGGAGTACCTTGGTAACTACAGAAAAGTGGTATCAACACTTTTTTACATGAACGGTTTCTTCCTTTCAGCAGCTCTCACCTTTTGGTGATTCATATAGAACCAAGTTAAAGCCGCCAGCTTCACAATGTCTTACAGTGTGTCGGTTCAACTCGTCAACGTTTGCACGTGTGGTTTGCATGTCCAGCTTGACACTTGCAACATATCATGTAGGATTTGTATTCTGGGTGCAGCTTTTTATGAAAGCAGAAAGAAGATGACAGTAATGACAAGTGCTGGACTATAATAAAATTCATAGGTGTTTCAGTTGCAGAGAGACACTCTGGCTTTTATTCTAAAGGTTAGACATTATCTAGCACCTGGTTGTAATGTATTGGCCATGGATGCCATTGACATCAAAAACAAAAAAGAATATCAGTTCTACCAAAACGTCTACCAAAATAAAAGGCAAATGTGTGAGTGTAAGTTTGGATTTAATATTTACATACGGTATATTCTAAAGACATTTATTTGATGTGTTTTGTATGTTCATTTATGCTTTTCTTATTAAAATACATTTTATTCCACCCAAAAGTGAACAATAAGCTAAATCGGGCAGTATTTGTTCTCTTTCCGCATGTTTATTTTTAAATATCTTTTGTTTCTTGTGGTTATTTGTTTGGAAAATCAATGAATATTAATGAAAGGAATAAATATACTCTTCAGTCTCTGCCGCTCCCAATGGCGACGCTGCGATTTAATAGCAGTGTAACAACATCAAGGCCCCCCCCATTCCACACCTGTGCTATTCATGCAGAGAGCTGAGAAGAGTAATGAGTCAATAGGTTCACTCACCACCTTCATCTGAGCGAGAAGCCCTTCAAACTCCTTGAGGTTTAGAGTCGGGCCGCTGTAGGAGGCACAGCCAGAGGCAGCCTTTCCTAGCCAGAACACTGTATTCAGCACCTGCAAGCCACACAGGGAAGGTTTAGTAAATAATTATTCAACCACTTCATTTAGTTAACAAAAAAAACAAAAAAAACAAAAAAAAAACACAGTGAAGCGACATAAACTCACATTTTTTAATTTGCGGTTGCAGTCGGAATCCCTGAACAGAAGAGAAGAAGACATCATGATACGATGCCACGTTGATTATTGCAAAAAAAACGCCACACAGACATTTGCACTCATTTACCTGAGGTTCGCCCGTATGGACGTGTCTTGCAGGTCGCCTGGGTCAAACAGCTGCGAGCCTTTCAGGCCCAACTCCTCGCAGCCTCGCAGGAAGACCGAAAGGTTGTCCTGAAGGAGACAAGAGGGGCCAACAGACAGTCAGCCGAGGTTTGTGCAGCGGAATGTCACTCTGGAGAGTGTCCTCCTACCAGCCCGGCGATGGGGGTGGGTAATCTGTTGATCTTCTTGACTAGCCCCGGTTTGATTGCACTCAGCAGCCTGTGAGGAGGGAAAAGCCCAGATTTGTGGGAGTTTATGAGCTACCACACACAACACACATTAAAATGAAGTAATGTTGCAGGCTTACTCGCATAGCAGGATGCCGTTCTCCAACGCACTGCGGAAGTCTTTGTCGCCAAAGTGTTTTCCAGTGACTGCCTATGGACGGAGGACAGGAAGAGACAGATGTGAAGGATGTGAACTGGAAGTCAACAGGCAGTTTGCACTTTTAATATATTGACTGATTTTGTGTTTCATAGAATAGAAGTCTATAGAATACGAGAGAATAGAAAATGTCCATGCTTGTATTTTGAGCTTCAAACAACCTAAAATGGAGAAATGGAAAAACACACTTCTGAGATGTTGTGGAATATTTTTGCTTTAATTAAATTATTTTTAATCAAATTAAGCTTTTTGTTATATTTATTGTGCTCTGAAACCAAAACCAAAAAAATCTTATATAATATTATTTTGGGAAAATTACAGTTCCGTGATCTGACATATGATTTTCCAATAAACCAATTAAACTGATAATTTTGCACATTTATATAATTATTTATTTGGCCCCAAGCTCTAACATGTGAGAATTTTGAATTACTTCTGAGTTTATAATTTTCCAAGTTTAACATGTTTTTGCCTTTTACTATTAGATTAAACAAGCAATGACTCAATATATTTCTTTCATCAGGTGTGTCAATCCATTTATGTAGCCCTACTATGTCCGTCATACAATCTTATACATTGAGGACCTGGGTTGATCACCCTCCAGCAGGATCCCCTGCTCGAGACAGGGGATCCTGCTGTTTTCCAGTTCACCCATCCCCCAACAATTTGCTTCAGTAGAAACCAAATTAGTGTGACACCAGGTCAGAGAGAAACCTCTCCACGTCCTCATTCAGTTTCATCCCAAATGTGCCCACATGCCACACTGATAACCTCAAACCTCTAAACTGCACTCCAATTTGGAGTATATCCTGTGCAGGCAGGAGAGGATGAGAGACAGGAAACTAACGGCGATATACTGCCATAACACCAACTCACACACACACACACACACACGCGCAGGCATGCACACGCCCGCTCACACACATACACAGCTTTTCAGAACTGTTGTGCAACCAGTGACAAGATGAATGGAAAAGGAGAGTAGTTTGACTGACGCTGTTTCAACGTCTAATCCAGATTAGTGAAGATTACAGTTAGCACCCAGACTGTTAACTGCAGGCACACACACCCTCCGATGCTGCTGCTCATATGTATGCTGCTCTCACACACACACACACACACACACACACACACACACACACACACACACACACACACACACACACACACACACACACACACACACACACACACACACACACACAAAATCTATTGTTTTTGGTTATATAAGTCATGTGCAGATGTTTCCCATTGGCATCCTCTTCTTTTTCTTGGTTTTAGTGTGTCTCTCTCTCGCTCTCTCACACACACACACACACACACACACACACACACACACACACACACACACACACGCACGCACACATCATCATCATCATCATAACCTTGCAAAGTCTGTACATCTATCTGTGTGAGGACCTAAATGCACCAACCAATTCCATGTTCTCCATCTCTGCTACCTCTACTGAATAGTAAATATTGGGGATAGCTGAGTGGTCGGTCGAGAACATGCTTAGCTCATGCGATGAGCTGGACTCCCATCTCCATGCATTTTTGAGATCTTCCAAAATTAAGTACTGCATATCTATCCATTGCATTAAGTTAGTTTCGACGCAACCGATCTTAACCAACTGAAAGTAAAGACTTCACTCCAAAGAACCAAAACTAACTGTTTCTCTTCCAAGACTCCGGGCCTCTGAAACATTTACAGCAGGATCAGGCATAATTTACACACAGAGGAGTACTGTACTGAGGTGAGACCAGGTCTACTGCTGGTGTTTTGTGTAGGTAGTGTGCACGGAGGAGGCAGCACACAGACAGTGGGCACAGGGTGGAGGTGGTTAACGATTGGGTTTGCTGCTGAAACTGAAAATGCAGCAATTACAACACAGTGACTGTGGCTGTGCTGCGAGCGTTCAGAATTGTCAAATAGATTTTATTTTATGGTTAAGCTTGAGGAAAAAAAGATTCTCATGAGTGTGTTTTAAACGGACAGACAGGGTGTTCATGGTGGACAAAAAACAAACCAAAAAAAAAAAAAACAGAGCTGAAAGCCTTGAGGGTATTTCAGTGCCAGTAATAGTAATTCGACCCTGGCGAGCTCATTCTCAGTGCTCGTGCTGGATTGCTCTGCTCGGTGAATGGCAGCAGCAGCTACCATCTAATAAATCCCAAGGTGGAAGTGTGTGTGCGTGTGTGTGTGTGTGTGTGTGTGTGTGTGTGTGTGTGTATAGATGTTTTTTTAACAACTAAAATATGCTGCGCATCAAACTGTAAAAAATGAAAACATAAGCTTAACCTACTCAAAGCGTGAAAACCAGCACCATTCAAGACTTGCATAAAAATATACCAAAAATATTTGTGTTGATTGATGGTGAGACTGTTGAGCAATGCCTCGTCCATTCATTTTCTGTCTAGCCTTTTTCCACTCCGGGAGTCGGGACACTGGAGCTAAACCCGACTGACCAGGCTTCATCCTGGACACACAGACAGACACATAATTACACCCTCACACCTACAGGCAAGTTCCAGTCACCTAAACTCAAACACATGTTTTTTTGGACTGTGGGAGGAGACCGGGGAACCCCAAGACAAACCCACGCACATGGAGAACGTGCAAACCTCAAATTGAAAAGCAAACCTCAACCCAACTCAAGATTTCAACCAAGGATATTCTCAAAGATTTTAAATAATCACTCTGTCACCTCAGAAAAAGCCAAATGTGTGTGTTTTTTTTTTTTTAAAGGTGTTATCACAAGAGTGAGGAATATTAGTTTTCTTAATAGATCCACATTAAAAAAAAGGCCATTAGTTGAACGTAATTCTGTTCAAAATTAAAATTAAAATTAAAATTAAAATTAAAATTAAAATTAAAATTAAAAAATTATTGAAAAAAATGTATTACAAATAAAAATAAAAATAAAAATATAATTGAAATTGAAATTAAAATCTCTAAATGACAAAGAAAAAAAACCACAACAAAAAAAACAATTTATGCTTTTTTTCTTTTTGATTTATAAACGGTCATTGACCTCAATAAGATCAATTAAATGCTGTATATGTACCCTGGATCTTACAAGGCCCAGGTCTTTGTTATTCAGAATCAGAAGTCAATTGGCAGAAAAAGTCTCCAGCATCTCTCTCACATCACAGCAGAAATTAAACATTATCGTAATTACCTTACATGACACCAAAATCCAGTATAAACCCTGAACATGCAAACGTGATAGATGATGCTAACATCTGGAGATGGGATTAATAGTCTTTTCATTGTACAGATAAGGATTTCTTTTCCCCCCATCAGCCAAAGGGCTTAGCTGTATGGCTGCAATGAAGAAAGAGAGAGAGGAAAACATACTTTTTTCATTCAACTCTTTTGAAAACAAGAGATTTTAAGAAGAAATTTTGGGTTCAGCGAATCTATAGTGAGTATTTTGTAACAATTTTGCATTTCTGCTGCAAAATGATGCAATGGCCTCAGAGAGACAGATGTTTAATTGGTTGTGGTTGCATAACCGCCTGATTATAATGTTATAACACTCTTTAGGACATGTGTGCATTAAAGGTCAGAAAACATGCTATAAATAAGGCAACAAAGAGGAATAAAATAAACAGAATATAGTAAAGAGAAAGACAGAGAGATAATCCAGATGAACTGTGGATTAATCTAGATGAGATTAATTACCCAGAGTGAGCCAACACTAGACAGAAACAGCATTGATATCATTGAGTGCACCACAGATGTTTTTAAAGGACTCCTACATTAAACACAAGTGTTTTTCCATTAATTACAAAGAGTGCAGTAGGCCGCCATCATCTAATTTGTCCCACTACAGTTTCCCAATTAACCCAATTCAATATTGCACTTCTTATCATCACATAAACAGCTTCCTCTACTTCCAATCAGAATAACTTTGCATTGGATTGATGCATTTATCTGACTCGATATCTGGCAGAAAGGAGGGTACACCCAGGATAGGTACACAAAACTACACACTGTTAACCTGCCAACCATGTCTTTATCTCAAGGTAGAATCGTGCAAAGAAGATCCATGGACTTACACAAGGAAGACATGCAAAACTCCACATTTACCCAAAAGCAAACCTGTCAATTTTGCACAAGTTCTCGCCACACCACCGTGCCAAAAAACCTGATATTCTGGGAATTTTGACACATTCAGTCACATTTTACCTCCCTGTAGGGACCCCCCCCAGTTAACCTCTGACCTTGAGTGTGTAGGACTGGACATTTGAGTTGCTGGTATGCAAGCTGCAATGGGTTGCTGATGTGAAAAAGGGGGCAGCTAAGTGCAATCTCTCTTTATATAACAGATGAAAACATACTCGATGATACTTTTAGAGCACTGTTGCATTTCTTTGTTTATGTTGGGATTATTTAAAGTGACCGTGCGTCGCAGTGAAATTGATATGCGATTAATTGTGTGCCTCTGTCAAAAACGTCAGCCATGACTGGAGCATGAAGTGAAAACAAAGTCCGTGTCGACGTTGTTTCACATTCTTTTATTCAGCGTTGGATAAGGAAGTTTGGCGAGTCCCTGCCCTCACCCTTGCTGTCTCGTGCAGACACAGCTGGCCGTCTGAGACTATTGGATTTAATCTGCTGAGGACAGCTGTCACATCTGGCACACACGCACTCGCTTTACTCGCTCACACGCATTTGTCTTTTTTCACCCTGACTCCTGCTACGTCCTCCACGTCTGGGTCAGTGGTGGTTAACTGCCGTCACTGAAGTGTGTGTGTAGCTCCGACCTGTTCACTGTCCTATCCAACAGTTTAAAGCACCCTGGATCGAGTGCATCAGCTTTACGGCCGAATCCTGCCTTGTCTCGTCTATTAACAGGCGGAGAGGGTTTTTGTGTCTGTGCCAGCCTGGTTTCCTGCTCGGGTCATCCGGTGATATATAGCCTACTGCTCTACTGCCCCCTTGGAAACAGTGACACCTGAGAGCCCGTCCGTGTTATGTTCCCTTAGTGACCGGTGTCACACAAGCGAGGCGTGTTCGGGGAGTGTGCACGGCTGCGAGCTGTATCATGCATGGCCGATTGGCATACGTGAGTGTGCACACACTTTGCATACTTGACAAAAACCCACACGCGGGCATCCAACCCGGCGTCGTCCCCACCTGTGAGAGCATATAAATACACCTCTAGAAATAGGGTCAGTCTGACCTGCCTGAAAATAACGTGGAGAATTAGAAGGGCGGAAGAAGACAAAGTGAGAGGAACACCGAGCAAAGACGCAATGAGGGAGATTAAGATTAAAGGCCAGCGTTGACCTAGACTAAACTGTTTTCACTAGTGAAGTGCAGGCTTGTTCATTATGCCGAGTCAAAAGATGCCACGTATTCCACATCTTGACCCAGGTGTGAACAATGTAGTGGACTCTCGAGGTGAGATAGATAGATAGATAGATAGATAGATAGATAGATAGATAGATAGATAGATAGATAGATAGATAGATAGATAGATAGATAGATAGATAGATAGATAGATAGATAGATAGATAGATAGATAGATAGATAGATAGATAGATAGATAGATAGATAGATAGATAGATAGATAGATAGATAGATAGATAGATAGATAGATTTGATATCACAGGGGAAACAAATGGTTTTTGGTTAAATTAACTAGGAAATAAGTCAATGATGTCAAAAAACCTGATATGAGTTCTAGTAATTATTTTGTCTTCTGTAGTTTCTATGAATTTTGCACTGCACTAAACTTTCCCACCCACTTGATCCAGACGATAGTCACAGTGGGCTGACTCATATCGTAGCTAACAAAGGGAACGAAGCAGGATACACTGAAGAGGTGAACAGTCTGTCCTAGCCCCATATCTGTAGATCCAAATCAAAACTTAACCAATTTTAAACTTCCTGCACAGACTTTTGTGCTGTCCTTTTTTTTTCTGAATTAATATGCCACCATGGTTTTAAGAAACTATATCCAGGTAGAGATGTATTCTGAATCTGCTAGTTGTTTATATAAGCCTTCTTAATAACAAAAGAGCTCACAAGGATGATTTGTAAAGTTCCTACATTCAACTGCAGCAGCGTCCAGTGAAGGAATAAATGTGCCAGTCTGCAAAAATGTTATCAGGGCTTGTTATCATCAAAAAAATCCCTAAAAATGGGTCACTAGTCTTTAGAGAAAGAGATTTTTCATCAATGCCGGCTAAAAGTTTCTCACATTGTACGTTCAGAACACCAGTAATACTAGTCTTGTAACTTTCTATCCTGGTGATTATTATGTAACCTGACTGATCAGCCAAACACAGTCGGGCGTTTTGGCTCGATTAGAGATTAGTGACTGCATTGTTAAACTGCAGACGAGGTGTCTGGTTAATCTTGAATGGGATTTCAGTCTCGTCTGTGAGCACTAATTTAAGGCCCGAGTCCACAGGTGAGCAGTGGTTATCTTCATGCCATTCTGCAAGGTGTTTGTGTTCCGAGTGTACATGGTAAGTTCAGCTCCAGAAGTCAACGCGTCTTTCTGTCACCCCTCACTATCAGCCGGTCAAATATTGTCGAGAGACAAGAAAAACACACAGACACACATGGCGACAGCTGTGGGGATGAACCTGGGGTTCAGTCTTTCCCAGAGAAAATCCGACACATGCACGAGTGGAGATGGTAACCGGACCACCGATTTATTATGACTAATGACCTGCCAGCTGTGTCGCGATGTGTGTGCATGGCTTCTCTGTGGCTATTCTTACTTTCTAGCACAATTAATAGACTTGTTTGTAGGTTTATTAGGAGTTATAAATTAGTGGAGTTGTGAATACATGACTTATTGATGGATCGGCGTCCTGTCCATGGTGCACCTTGCCTTTTGCCTTCTGTAAGCGAGGATGGGCTCCAGGATGGACAGATAGATATTTGGAAGCCCTTCAGTCGAAATGCAAATAATTGTATTACCTCAAAGTACATTTTATCATTGGGAAACAAAATAAATGCTTTATTTTCCACTTCATCAACATACATGCATTTTATTCCTTGCATCTAATTGCTGTTACCTTCTGTGTATATGTATGTTTTTATGTCTCATTTTCCTTTTATATTGATATAAAGTAAGGTCAGACAGTGGTATAATGGTTAGCAATCCCACCTCACCTGAAGGCTGATGATCCTTCCTGCATGCAGTTTGCATGGTTTAATTGGTTTGCAGTTAATTGGTGAGTCTAGTTCTTGCAGAACTGAATGTGATTGTCTGTGTGAGGTCCCCTTTAATGGACTGGCAATATTTGCTGCTTCTGCTTGGTTAGCCAGAATGGATTCATGATGTAAAGTGTGCTATATAAATAAACCCGCGTTCCCTTGTGTTTGCAGTCTTATTTATCCATCCTTCCCTTCATCTCTCTATTTAGTTTGTTGGTCTTTAGCCAGTACAGTCAGTGGGAGCCCTGTGAAATCACAGCCATCCTGCAAGGTGTGATTCCAAAGCCAAATCTTTCAAATAAAGCTCAATTACAATTGTACGACAGGCATCCTCGGTGCCAGTGTGAGGATTGTGTTGGCATGTGGTTGGGCTAAAAGCGGGGACAGGATGAAAAATAACATAAAAATAGGTCATAACGCAGCTCCGCGGGCAAATCATGATTCACCACTCGGGCTTAAGCGGAGGGAGAGGCGTTTCGAGCCGGGCAGATGATGATGGTGGTCGGATGATAATCTCATCCGATGCGATCAACTGTTGGTACAGTGTGGCATCTCGTGCGTGAACGCTGGCCCGGTTTCATAACCATGGCAACCGGAATCCCCTCGCGCCTGAATAGAGGGGGCGTTCCTCCCCCGTCGGTCCAAACGCACACCGATCAAATTGTTTCTCTAACGTGGACCGTGAGGAGTCTCCTCCGGGCAAATTAGGTGGAAACTTTCTCACACACACACACACACACACACGGCTGAGGAGTCGTCTGTCCCGCACAGTAACCCGACACTGCATAGTCCGTCACCCCCAACAGGTGACGGTGCACCGGGGCTGCAGCTTGCAGGGATGTCTATATTTATATCCCCGGGCTCAGTGTGCAGCGGGGTGACCCGTTTTAGTCCCCGGGGGTGCAGAGGCAGCAGCGGGCCCCGGAGAGGCTCCGGACGGTCTCTTACCTCGATCCATTTCTGAGCCTCCAGGCAGGCCGGTTCGGGGCGGGGGTGGTGCTGCTCCGGCTTCCCCGGCTCCTCACGACATGCTGCGGGGCTCGCCATGTCCCGGCAAGCCGTATATGTGTATATATATGTATATAGATGCACCACCACAAACACAGCGGAAAGTGGGCCGGTGTTGATGCGGTGATGTGTGATGGAGCTCCCCTCTCAGACGTCCTCTGCCGCTCCGCTCCCGCTATCCTCCGTCCCGGTGTCTCGACCGTCCCGCGGCTCCGCGCTCAGTCCGGGAGGTGCGTGGTCCTCTCGTAGCCCGGCTCCGGCCGTCCCTCTGTAGCACAGAAATGGAGAAAGAACCCTCTTTCCCGGCGCTAAAAATACCAATTCTTGTTTGCCGGACTGAGTGAGGCTGACGCCGCTTGTCCTCCTCGGCCACCACTGAGCCGCCGGGGCCGCGCATTTCAGGAGGCGTGAACGCGCAGGCAGGAATCTTTGCGGGGGAGGTCGAGCGAGAGAGAAAGAGAGAGAGAGAGATGTCCTCTTGATTAGATTCAATGTCTGCATTAATCAGCTCCACTCATGGTTACTTCAGACCCCCAGGCGAGATATTCTTTAGGGGCCATCATTATGTTGCACAGAGCGGACAACAAAGAAATTAAACCATATAGGCACCAGGGATTTTTCTTCTGGCAGACACTGGGGGCCTCCCGTCAAGCAAAGTTTCCAAGGAGGTGCTCCCAATCCCCATTTGTGTTATTTGCGTAACGCCACACAACCCCTGAATGTCAATGGACCCATGGCATTGAGATAAAAAAAAGCTTTATTGTCCTTGCAAGAGATGCAATTGGCAGCAGTCTTTTGTAGCAGCTACAGTCAAGTAAGTATAGAAATCACAGAGTGACAATATAAAAGTGAGAGAAGTGCAAGTACTGTTACTGGTGAAGTATAGATAATATAAACTAAAGGAAATAATATACAACTTGGCACATGGCTGTAAATTGTAATATCTGAATATTTGAGTGATAACCATTCCTTAACTTTGCATGAATAGATCTGTGACAGCAGAATCCAGAGTTTTGTTTGGATTCTTTGGTTGCAGCAGAGCTATATTTGTACTCTGGAGCTGCCGTCACATTATGTCATCATATATTCCTGTTGCAGGAGCTCGGTGATTGATTGCGCATTTGCTTCAGCACCTGTCCAAGTCAAATACATCGGCTGACATGACTGACAAGGCCGTGCCGCTGGGCCAGAGATGGCTTGAGAGGATGTATGCAGTAAGACTGGGGGGGTCAACGGTTCATTAACTCTTAACGGAACTACTAACATGTTGAAAAGAGAGTGCAGGTCTGTGGTGGCTGGAAGCCGTCGTTTTTTCTGTGAATGGACGGTATATTAATCACACAAAGTTTACTAGTATTGAAATGTCAGCATTTTAGGCCAGTAAATAAACAGGCGTTCTACACAGGAAGCAAATACAAAGCAGTCCTGTAAACAAGTAACTAGATCGTTCTGGAAAATTCATGACCCACTTATCTGAAATGTTTAAAACTCAATTTAAATACTGTTGACGATTTAGTGCTTTAGTTGCCCCGATTGATGAATGTAAAGGGGTTAATCTTAAGTGTATGAATGCTCAACAGGAACCCAATGCAAGAAGTATTGACAGTCAAATAGTTTGTCCTTTTCAGTATCTGCATGTAAACATTGTTTTAGTAGGTTACTCTGGCTCCACGTCTCCAGACTGTCACATAAAGTAGTAGCACTCAAAATAAGCAAGTTTAAACTAGTTTCCTGTGGAAAACACCTTGGTGGTGAAAATAGATACAGCGGTCAAGTTTAAGATTTGTTTTGAAAGTAAATACAAAAATCAATACCTTACAATTAGTATCGTCTTTCACTCAGTGAACCAATAATTGAGTGACAGTGGTCAGAGAGTAATTAGGCCTTTCCTAGTTTTTCCAGCAGGAAATGGTCCAACACACACACAGCAGCCCAAAAGGAATAGGGACGTCTTTTTAAAAAAAAAAAAAAAAAAAAAAGCCAAGTTAACATGAACATATTCTAGAAGAACTTCAGCATGTACTTTGAGGACTATGGGAAATGTATTTAAACTTGCAATAATGGCCAACAACTTGAATAAAGCATTAAAACTGTTAAACAAAGATCAAACAATCAGTGGACACAAGGTGCTTACAAGCAGTTTGAAGTTGTTCAAAACCTGACTGAGGGATTCATGAGGCCTCATTTTATCTGCAGCTGTAAAAGTGGCTTCACATGACCCTGAAACTTAATATTTACCAGATTCAGTTGTTAAAGCAGCAATGTCATTGTGCAATACAAACCCACCAGGAGACACGTTCAGGTTAGATGGTCGCTTTATTGAATTCCCACAGCTGCATTACCGGCAGAACTACAGCAACACAGGATTTTAAAAGTGCAGAAAAGGGAGACAACTTGAACACGGCCTAGATCTACTAATCACCCTGCATTGCATGACAACCACAACATACAGTAGCACTTGTGTGGATGGCCCATTTGTTGAAAACACAATTGTGCACTCCAACATTTATGGGTAATATGCTGAAAAGTTGTTGATAACTACATTGTTCAGTTTCTCTACAGATCACTGAAAAATTCAGATGACAGAAACAGCAAAGTATGCCACTCAAAAGGTTACAGACATGCCCTGAACAATGGGTATTATGCCTACAGACAGATTTGGGCTTCTCTGAACAATGTTAGACCCTTACAAACTCAAACTACTAAGGCATTCAGAGAGAGAAAAAAAAAAAAAAGATTGCCTGAAACAACTTTGTCTCGTCTCATGCTTATTGGCACAAAAGGTATGTAAACATCAGTCTGGAGTTTGACAGACCAATGTTGCATACAAAAAACAAACGTGTGCAAAGAAGCAGTATTGAGACCCGACTTCATGTTTTACAGCTGAACAATAGCAGAAACCAGTTTGGAAAAGCGTGTAACGGTTAGTGTCTGCAGAACCAAAACTTTGGATTGTGTGAACATGTGCTGAAAAATGCTTTCTTCATGAGATGAGTGATGTGTGGAAACCATATGTGCTTTATAGTGCATAGTGTCTGCAGATGTATGTGTTCACAGGTCAGCCTCTGAGCCTGTTGATTGTGTTTGTCATGCGAGTGTTCCAGAACATTTTGGTTTACAATTTGCTTGATTTGGTGTCCTACTGGTCTTTTAAGTACGACAAAGAGCCACGGCTGAGAAGCGGACTTCATTCTGCTCCCTTTCCATGAACTCACGGCACACTTTGGCTGCATCCTGGACAGGAGTCAAGCAAAAAAACAAACAAAAAAACAGACTCAGGTTCACATGTAATGTATAAATTTAAGGCATTTTACAGTCAAAAATGTTATCCTACATCTTGTAGGTATTTATGTGGTTTTAAGTAAAAATCAGAACGCAGTCATTTCAGTTTCTTCACTAATGGAAGTGAGGCCCTCTTGTGGTAGTTTACTGCAACAACATACAATCCTGAGCCAAAGTAGTCCCACATAACCTCTAATCCAGGGAAGTGCATACAGGAAACTACACTAACAGTAGGCAGGGTCATTCAGAAGAGGGCTAGCATCACTGAAACAGTTTAATTTTGTTTTGCCCGAGTTGCTACACTGCATTTCTTTAGTTCTGTATACAGTATCCAGAGTCATCAGGTCATGTTCAGTGCAAACATGACTAAAGCCCAAATATTCAGGAACTTTAAAGTTCCGTCAAGTAACAATTCGAATGACTAATTCTCATTTCTAAAATGTCGATGACCCCTGATGTCCAGTACAAAACGGTTATGTGCACGGGCCAAATTACACAATATGTTTCACAGGTTATTAGACACCTCCAGTTTAATCAATTATGCTGCACACATGCAAAAGCAAACCGACTTTAGTTGCATTCACTGTGCTTAAACGTGAATGAGCCAAGATCAATTTCAAATAATGTGAAGTTATATTACTTGCACAGCTTCACTTCAATAAAGAGACACCATGCAGACATTTGAGCGTATGATCTTGCTCCATTTATCGATCGAATCAAGACAATCAGGATTGGCCACTTCCTTTCCCAGTTAGATGCAGAAAGTCATCACTGATAATGTAATTTTCAAAGCTAGAATCCAGCCACGGCCTCTTGAGTACATGTATGCTGGTTTAATGTTGAACAATAGTTTAAAATACCGAAACAAAGGAGTCATCTTTAGTAGCTCCATGGTTCACGGCTCCATTAATTTTTCCATCTGAAAATGAAAGACACCATTATGAATAGAGTGAAATTACCATGAAGCAACATACATGAGACAAGTCTTACCAAATTCAAAGAGCTGTCCATTTATATTGACAAAGGCAATAAAGTGGAAGTGGACCTGGTCAGCCTCTGGCTGGAAGAAAAAAAAAAAACAAATATTTCATACAACAAAGTAGGAACAAAACATTCACTTTAAAATAAATCCACAGTCTAATAATGTTTAACCCAGCCCAATGATTAAGAGTTCAGCACAGGATGCAATGATTTGCTCACAATTGTACAACTGATTTTCTGTGATGTGCATTGTTAGAATTAACCATCTGCAAGTGTTCATATGGTGCTTTAGTCTTACCCGACACTGTCCCTGCATTGCAACCTCATTGTGAGCTGCAAAAATGGCCTGAGGCACAAAACAAAGATTAAATATTAGTTTTTAAAACATACAGATGAAAATTTTATGAAATGATTTCAAAATATGATTTTGATGCTTTGTAATCTCTGAAGTCAAGTCAAACTGCCTTTCAGAAATATGGATTGAGCAGGTATGGCATTCACCAGCATTTAGAAATGTTTGCAAGTACAAAACTTTACACTACAGATTTCTGAACATTCCAGTTTGTTAAAATGAATATACATAAAACATTCCGATTTTATCATCTGTTGTGCCCTATTTCCACACACACTTAAAGTCATAATGACATCTCCAACCATGTGTATGTTAGTATTTACCTGGTTCTTCTCCAGATGTTTGGCACGGTCATCTGGAGACATGGCCGCAGTCTCATCTATAAATGTCTTGAGGGCAGACCCATCCTCTGGGGGGGAAAAAAATAAAAAATAAAAAAGTAAGTAATCAATCAGGTTAAACAATGTAATCCAGCCACACAAATAGTACTAATACATCTCAATCATTACACATGTTAACATTTAATTTACTCCGTCCTGGACAGGTTAAATGAGCCTTCTTGTTCACTTTAAAGAATCGAAACTCATATTTGTGCCTACAAAGAAGTATCCAATGTAGTGCTACTCAAGATTTTACCATTGTGGGCCAGTTCTTGCACCCAATAAGGTTATGTCACTGTTCACAGTAAGCTTCATGACATAATTCATGCGAGTAAACCCGAGTTAAATTGGCAGCACTCCATTCAATTTCAAAGCTAATGATGTTGTCAAGCAGTGTGGGATCATGGAAAGGGTGCAACTGAACATGCAAAAACTGAAAAATCTGATCAGGAATGAAATAGCAAGAGGTGCTGAACAGGTAAGGTAAGAAGTTGAAGAATTTGAATTCAATGCAAGGTATACAAGAAAATGTTTGGGAGTATATGAAAGACAGCCTATTCAGGGAAGTTATGGGGGGATTTTAAATAAAATTTTGAGCCATAACTTTTTCCAAGTATTGCATATAATTTGGAAATGTGACACACCAATCATTTCATATGTAGTCCATTTAAAGGCAGTAATAAATGAGACAGGTTGGCAGCAAGTAAAATTCTTCACCAAAATTAACATGATTTGAGAGAATTATCCAACTCACTAGTACTATCCAGCAGTGGTAGTATTTAATAGAATCATTAAACCTTATGAGTAAATGTTCTCCCAGCAGTGATTCCTGTAAGAGTGCTTTATGGAAGTAGCACTCACCAAAAGTGAGTTTGTCTTTATTGTTGGCCACAGCGTGCAGCAGAGCAATGGTGCCACAGGAATTGACCGCTGTCTGCTTCAGGAAATAAGCCTCGGGGCATCCTGCAATCTTGTCTGCCTGCTGGCCTCTGAAAGACTCATGCTACAAGACGACACAAAGAGCATTGGTTAGATTGAAGAGATTTGAAAGGAAAATGAACAAAAACATTATTAGTGTGCTTGGCCTGTGTAGAAATTAGTCACTAAAGTCAGGCAAATTCGTTAAAAAAAAAAAAAAAAAAAAAGCTGCTGTGAGAAGCGTCAAATGGATTCTGTATTCATAAATGAAAATACTTGGCACATTCAGACCCCCTCTCTGAATCATATGATCACCCCACCTCAGGCAACCCGTCTCCCACTGGCTCATCCCCACCCTCGGCCCCTCCCTTCCAGGAAGTAGTCGACACACGAAAGCCCGTCCAGTACCTGTTGAGTGAGGGGGAACAGCAGCATCATGGCACAGCATGGTTTGGGGACGGCGGAGAGTTGCTCGCCCTCCAGTCCGAGCACGTCTACGAAGCGCCAGCTTTCAGCCACACCCAGCTTGTTCATCATCTGGAACACAGAGTGAGGAGGCGGGTTGGTGTGGACGATTATCACGGTGTCTTGGTGAGGCTGCTCTGGGATGCTGCGTTGAAGCACGGCAGGCCACACCCTTCAACCCAGACACTGTGGGGCAGTGCCGGAAAGATGCTGCCGTCCATTCAAACCACAACGTGTTTGCCACTTAAGCTTTTTTTTTATTATTAAATTTGCCTTCTTTTAATATTCACATTCTAAGTACCTCTGCGCGTCCGGTGATAATGTGGCGTCACTTTTAACTGCTATCCACGCCAACTAGCTAACTTACCTGAAAAACCTAAATTTAAACCGTTATTGACACGACGCCATTACCCGGCGGTTAACGGTTGATACCCACCTTGTTCAGCATCTGAAATGACACAAAAACAGAGACACGAGGTCAGACTGTTGTCCAGGAAAGCGTTCAGACATGACTGAAGTATGAATTATCCCACCTCTGGGTTAATCTCCATCGGGGTCCACTCCATTTTTCGTATTTTATTTTATTTTTTGGCAGTGATGTCGGAGGTTCGTCAGGTTCCTGTCCGGTTCGGCAGCTGCTATCAGTAAAGAATAACTGAATGTACCCGGTTTTTATAACGCCGGGTCGTACCACTTATCTTGCAGACGCGGGGGTGGAAACCGACCACATAACAGTCGGCGTAACAATTTGACGGACTTTCTGGACATTATAAGTTACTCTTAAACATACATTTGAAGTCTTAGACATGAAGCAAACATATGACAGCTTGGAACGAAATGACACCTCATGATTACGAAACACACATATAGACACCGCTAACAACGAGATGATCGTGGGTTAATCATGTTCTTTCTAGAAGAGAGTGTGACGCATTTATCATTCATATTAACAAAGCCTCTGGTCAAACAGATGATGATCACAAAGTGTCAGGATTTTTTATACAATCTCTTTAATGCTGTGATCCTGGCACAATTATGAAGCATTATAAATAGTACTATCCCTTAAGGCTTCTGTTACCATGTGTATTTATTGGAAAGTAACCTGTTGCTCTCGAGTTTACGCACAGCAAATAATCATATAGACATGGGTCTGCAAATATGGTCCTGCAGGCCCAGTGTCCTGCATGTTTTAGATCTCCCTGTTGCAACTCATCTGATTGCAGGCAGGCTTTCTAAGGAGCTTGGTGATGACAGATCTAAGCCATGCAGGGCACTGGTGTCCACATTCACAACTGGAGACCTCATATCAGGTGTCCCTATTTGGTTGCATCTCTGACACCTCTCGCATTCCTTATAGAGAAAAACAAAGTTATCATGTGCTCTAACATTTTGGAATATTTTTCATTTATGTTGTTTAATTTGATCAGAAACAAAATATAATTCTGAGTGCAAACTTGTGTTTCATGCTGTTTCCACTCACACCTTATCAATGGTTCCCAGTAAAAACTCATATAGATGTCAAATGCTAACAATTACTTCAAATACTTGTCTTTAGGTAAATAATTCTGTTAGTTTGAGAAACATCAATTCTTCTCTCTTCAATGTAGTCCAGTGTCAAGATTCTCAAAGTGAATGAAAAGTGTATTTCACAAATCTCATGTGTCCAAATATGTGAGGTGCTGTTATAGCTGAGTGGCCTTGGAAGAATATGTCCTGTCTTGAAAATCCTTGCTACGCACTTGCAGCACCTGCTTGTTTATTTAAACTAACAAGGAAGAGTTGGCTGACCAATTTGTTTCTCCAGTTTTTTCCGTGCACGTTTGCTTATGTTGGCACTAACGTGTGGTTTAGTAAAGTCGTCTTTTGTGTACGTGTGTGGGTCTTTCCCATTTGTAATTTTGATTTCCCCCGTGTTTGTCTGGGTTTTCTGAAAACACTCAGGCTTATTTGAGCAATAATCAGACATGTGTGTTGGTTTATTTGCTTGTTAGCCCTGAGAACCTGTCCAGAGTGTGCCTGGCTTCTTGACCACAATCAGCTGGAATCAGTTCTGCTGCACGTGGCCTAATCTTGAATAAAGTGTGATAGGTGGTAGCTGAGGGCCTGCATGGTGGTGAAGTGGTTAACCCCTTCTGATCACAGCATCATTATCTCTGAATCTGGTCCAATTTGTGATCTTTCCTTGTGGAGTTGGCACAGTCTTCCTGAGCTTTAGTTTTCTCTGGGTAAGTATGTGATTTCTCTATGTTGGTCGTGTGTCATTTATCAAGGGTGTGTGATATATTTCCAATATATCGTCAGCTAGAATTGGTTACCCACTATGGTGATCCTGAATTAGATTAAACTGTGTAGAAAATTGATGTGGATGAAGGTGTGGCTGTGCTCGTTATCCCATCCACCAGATGGCACTATGACACATTTTGAATGCAGCCTTAACAGTGGTGTTGAATGTAACTCAAGATGTCACAATCATTGTATATTTACTTGTTCTTTTATTTTGCCCTGCATTTTCTAAATGTCGATGCATGTGAATGAAAGTGTCCATTGGTGTTGTGTATTGGTCTAAATGCCTATGTGTTGGCACTTTAGCATGTTTTATTTATAAAGGAGGGCTTAAGATGTTTAATCAGAAGTGGAGATGGACGACTCCAGGGGGATTGGTAGCTGCAGGCTGTGAATGGAAGGTAAAGAGAGATTGTGTGTGGGTTGATGGGTCCACATGTCAGACCAATATGGGGAGGTGCTGATGTATTCGGTATATTTGTCCACTCATTCGACTGTTTGAAAGGGTGTATCGGCAGACGGCTTTAAAAGTGGGCAACAACAGTC
This sequence comes from Lipophrys pholis, assembly GCF_963383615.2. Classification (NCBI taxonomy): domain Eukaryota; kingdom Metazoa; phylum Chordata; class Actinopteri; order Blenniiformes; family Blenniidae; genus Lipophrys; species Lipophrys pholis. Next base: position 25,986,977 of record NC_137628.1, read on the forward strand.
GGACACCGTTCTTCTGAAAATCCAGCAAAGGGAGGACAACAGAGAAGAACTTGTTGGTTTTCTTCAGTTCTTCAGATTGTTTGGGTTAAGAATTTTTCTTCTGTTCGCCCTCAACATCGCTCAAGCTATTTTTTATTTTTTTTTTCCCAATCGCAGAGACGCTTGACAAGCCTACATTTTAAATATCTGGTAAAAAGCACCATCTGCTTAATACTGGTCCTCAGAATGAGTGTGGGTCTCAGAAAATAAAGAAAACCGAACATCCAGCTCTGAGCAACAGGACTGGGGGAGTTGGAGAGATTCGTTCCACATCAACTTTTATCCAGGAGTTGATTTGTTGTCTCAATCTCAACAAGGAAAACAACTCAGACTTGTGAGACTTGAACGGCAGCATGCCCATTCCAGCACAATCAGTGGAGATGACCGGTGTGCCACCTTTACCAGCGGGATGGGGATGGAGCACAGCGGTGTATTTTTGTCTCTTCTCCTGGCTCGGGACTCTGTTGGCTCTGCTACTCTGGTTTCTACTTCAAGAATCGCATCACTACAGGAGCAGGAAGTGACTCTGATGTGTGAGACCTAAAATCCTCTGTGACATGGGACATATAGTAGATGAAAGTATATATATTGATATTTGATGAATGCATTGGCTCTCACACCTGGAGTACTGGGTTTATTCAAAAAAAGCTGCCGTATAAACAATCTGCATTTGTTTGTGTAAAAGTATAATACAGCTCCTAATGTGATCTGTAATGTGTCGATCGGTGTTGATCATGTGGCCTTCTTGGTGGTTTCAATTAAATCATGAAGTAAATCCCCCCCCCAAAAAAGGAAATATCAATTAATATATTTGCCATGTCAAGTAACAGAACTAAGTTTCCCAAGTGTGGGCGGGCCACCCCTGGAGGGTGGGCAGAGGCAAGCAGCAGCAGGAATTATCTGGTGGTCAGAGGGATGCCTTTTCCCACCAGGATTTTGATTCTCTTACACCATGAAAACCATTTCATGGACTGACTGAACTGTACCTCTACTCCTCAAACATCCTTTCTAGAACTTAATTATGATGTGTTGAATTTGCCGAGTTGTTGCAACAAAACAAACCTTATGTGCAGTGATAACGATTGTCGGGTAGTGATGGCAATTCTCAAGTCCGTGGCTAAAAGGCAGCTGTGCAACTGGAATAGAATATGGATAAGTCGGCTTTAGAAAGGAAATCCTGTTGCATGAATAAATGTTTGGAGTCTAAACTTGTCTGACTCACAATTTCTTAGCTTGAGTTGTGAAAAAGCTTTATTGTGCAGTGTGATACGTGTATATGTTTTCAAACTAATGGGATATTTTCACTCAAATGAAGAGGCAACATGCACGCACACACACACACACACACACACACACACACACACACACACACACACACACACACACACACACACACACACACACACACACACACACACACACACACACACACACACACACACACACACACACACACACTAACTGAATAAGGACACATTCTCCTTCTCTTTCCATGTGATTAGTCTCTGTTCAAATTGATGCCTTGCTCTCCATTCACTTGGTGATTTAATTCGCTGGCATGGCAGGAGAATTCTCAACATGCCAAAGCAGAAGAAAACAATGATAAGCTTCAGGGATTTGAATAAATGGGACACACCGATTCTAATGAAATCTATACATTTTTATGCTTACATAATGAGTGCAATTTGATTTGTTTGTGATAATATTTGCGATTTTTGGTAAATCCCTGTGTCTTCCATCTTTTCTCTCTTTTTCTACCGGGTGTTAAGAAAATGAACATCAAGAAATTGTTTTACTTTTGACAACAATTCAAGTGCCATTCAACACCAATAGTCACAACTGCATTTGTCTATTCACACATTCTCTATACCCACTTCCTCTAATTTAACAGCTCAATGAACCATTGACCCAACTAATGGCATTTCTAACTATACAAGAACTCACTCAGTTATACCAGTCAGCCCCATCCAATAGTGATGTAAATCTACTTTGTGCAAAATATTATCTATCTGTGCTGCTTATTCTGTTTTTATATTTAAATGATCTAATAATTGATTGTAATTGTTGTTAGCTGCTGGACATCTTGAATTTCCTCAATCAGAGTGATTTTTTTTTAATATGCTCACAATTGTAATTGATATTCAGACTTTTTGATCTGTATATTCACTGCCAATAAAATTTGAAAAATGTATACATTTTATCCAAGAAATGCAAGTATAATTCAAACAGGCACCCTGAATTGAATTGCTATAGATCACGCTTTAAAAAAAAAAATACTCTGTACAATTGGTCACATACTGTGTCCATATCAGTCATTCCATCTATCAATCTTCTGTGTGACTTCAGGTCAGGACGGTCACACATTGATAATTTCACAGCCTTTTCGAATTCTTCAACATCAGATTATTCATGTGCTCCTAAACTTGTATTCTCTGCTGTTCTTGTGTATGAGGATTATCAGGAGTATTATCTGCATACACATTTAAAAGCAATCTAATTCACATACAACTGAAATAAAGCAAGTTGTGAAAGATTATCACATAACCAGATGGAACACTCTCATAATTGATAAACTATGCAGTTGTTGAAAGAATGTTCTAAACAGCAGGTCAAATGTAGTTTACATTACATAAACGTCTGAAATGTCCTTACGTATGCTCATGAAACCGTCTCAAATAAAAATACTGTAAACAGATCCTATGAGAGCATTTAAGTTGTGAGAGTCCCCGAATCAGATTTTTACATGTATGAAGTTTTAAATTTCATGTGTTTTAAGTTAATGTTAATTCCAAATGATGTCCCAGACACCCGTTCATACTCATATCCCTGACATTTAAACCAACGCTAATCAATTTTTTAAAGATTATTAATGCATTGGATGTCCACATGAAATTCTCAAGTGTCTCCCAGGTCTCTACAAGTCTTGTAGTGTCCTTCAGTTAGGGTTTCATTTAAAGCACCAAGTAGCCCAGGTAGACAAAAAGAGGAACTATAATGATGTGGCCCCTGTTCCATTAATTTTGCAGCATGCGAGTTCCACCCTGCAACATGAGATTGCCTTCCCTTCTCTCACTGGCTCAATAAAAGTAACACGCAAACAAATAACATGGAACATGGCCGTTGAGCTTTAACAGCCTCTTGATTGTGAACCACTCTGAATGAATATGTTGGATTTCAGACAAACTATTAATGCACATGTAAATAATATCATGCTCATAAAATCACATGAAATTTATCAATTGACACTTTTGACTGGCTCAATCAAGTCTGCATGAGAAGCAAAAGAGCAGTGTGTTGAAGAAAGCGCTTTGAGGTGCGTCAACATATGTCAACCAGATATGACATCAGCTTTCAAAGGGCGAATTTATGGATTTATGGGGTTTTAGTGTATTTTACAGCCATCATGGCTTCATGCAGGGCGAGAGATCGGTGTTGATTTTTTTCAACGTGAGCTAAATTAGTTCTTTATCTTTGTAACCATGGTACATATGACTGTATCTCGCACTGTCAACAATAATGAAGGCTGGGATATATCTACCTGGTTACACTTTTCTATTCAACATTTGTTCTTTCAGTGTAATTACAAAGCTATTCATCAGGATCACGTGCAGCTAAAGTGGTGCGAACAAGAGCAACACTATGTTTAGTATTTTGAATTATCACATAATGTAACATTTTTGTTATTTCAATCAAGTTCTTCCTGTACACGTTTGTTTTATTTTCAATTCATTTCATTTCATTTCTTCATCTCAAGGTGCTTTTACAGGGGGTAATAGAAAGGTAAAGCTAATTTTGAACAGGAGGAAACCTTTGCAGAACCAGCCTCAGAGGTGGAGGCTTTCTGCTGTTCTGTCCAGGTGAGGGGATCTAAAGGTAAAGAAAAAGATAAGATGAAGACACACAGCAACGAATTGTCATCAGAAGGTAAACTAACTCACTCCTTACAGACGTGATGGAGGCAGGAGGCTCAGATCACAGATTTCTGATTCTACTGTCAGAAAGATACAGGAAGGTCTGCAGGAAAGGAGAGAAGACCGACTACAGGAAAGACGCAGAATGTTAGTGACATGTGAATATATGGAGAATAAAGAGTTGAAGCTCAGAGCAATAAAAGTCTCCCAGCAGTTTAAACGTACAGCGGCCTGACTAGAAAATGGTCCAAGGTAACCTGTTGGAAAACCATTAGAAAGTGAATCGTGTATAATATGACCTGTTTAAGAGACAAACACTTAATAATTATAGTTTAAAAAAAAAATCTCACAGGATGTTGATTAAAAACAAGTGAAATGCTGGAACAAATATTTGTCAGAAGACCAGACATAAAGAACAAGACCTTATCAAAATGTTGTTCTGCCTGTGTGGGCTTGCTCTTGATTGTGATGTCAATATTGTGCTTCTAATTTGTTCTCCTTGTTTTTTCATTAGAGATAAGGAGCATTTTCTACACACAGTCTAAAGCTGAAAAGATAAAACCTCTGACCACTCTGGGAAAAAAAAAAGGATGAAATATGCAGCATCTATAAAATAATGATGACAGATGTTGTCCTACTCTGAGGAAGACGTTCTACACTTCATTTCCCAGCGTTCATAGGGAGCGGGGCAGAGCCTCAGCTGTTGCGCACCGGGGTGTGGCCGACACGCGCGCCCTCACGCACGCACCGGGGAGTTTTTCCGAGCGGATTTGAACTTTCCGTCCTTCTTCTGTTCTTCACCTCTCTCGCAGCCGGCTCTCCTTTGTCCGCTCACTTCTCCTCGCAGCTCAGCGGTAAGTTCCTCCTCATCCACCCCGGCAAAGTGTAGCCCCCTCCGGCAGGTGAGGTGGGGACCTCGCGCTCCTCCACCTGGAGAAGGACATCCGGTCCTGCACCGTTTGACAGCTACTAGGCACGGCAGGGCGCCTTATATTTGCTTTATGATAAGAATAAAAAACGTACAGGAAATATATGTCATCATCAGGGAAAAGTTTGCTCTGTTTTATCCTGTTTCCGGATCACGTTTTTTATTTATATTTTTATTTATTACCCACAGATCTTTTTCTCACACTTGAAGAAAAAAAAAAAGAACCCGTCAGAAATGGTGAGTCACTTTCATTTCTACATATTTCTCGCCTGTCAACTTTACAGAAAACTTTGCACGGTTCATTTTAATTTGATTTTCTGTTTGTGTTTGGCAAAAGTCTAGAAAAGTATCCGTTATTTATGCAAATATGTGACTCATTGGTATTTACTCTCCGAACTCTGAAGTCGACGCCCACATCATCAAACATTATATAATCCTCTGATTGTATCTCCATGTGCACTACGGGTTGTCTTATTCACTGTGGTACGACGTTTTCAGTTTGGATTCGCCTTTTTTTGTTTTATTCCATGTAAAATGATGAAAAGTGAGATCAGAGCAAACATTAAAAGTTCACTGCAGGTAATGTGATGTAATTAACTCTTTGTTACGACAACAATGTTGTAACAACACAGACCTTTTGTTACACTTTTACTCGTGAAAAAGAACATTTCGCAAGTTTGAATGTGTGTGTGAGTGTGCCTGCAAAGAAGATTGAATTGGGGAAGTTTTAAAGTTTAGTGTATGACTCATGTGGGCTCTGTTCCATCCGGGTGGGTCTGTGGGTCTCTCTCTCTCTCTCTCTCTCTCTCTCTCTCTCTTCCACGTCGAGGCTGTGGTTTAAAGCCAGCCTCCCTCCTCTCTTAAAGGGGAACTGATGTGGTCTTTCTTCTAAACTGGGTGGAGTTTAGTTTGGTCCCATTCAAAGAATCAGGATTACGGTCCTGATAAGAATCACATGTGAATGTATATTTTATTGACAGTCTGGGACTCACTGGGGGGAAATAAATTCACAGGTCTTCATTTATAAAAAAAGAAAGAAAAAAAAAAAGGGGCTGAAGTACTCTGTGCATGTCCTTCATTGTCCCAACAGTATTAAAAACACATCTGTGTGGAGGGCGGGGGCCCTCCACACAAAAAATTATATTTTGTGGTCACAGACACAGAGCAATACACAAACACATAAGGCAGAAACTGTAGGCTTCCTGTCATAGATAGATAGATAGATAGATAGATAGATAGATAGATAGATAGATAGATAGATAGATAGATAGATAGATAGATAGATAGATAGATAGATAGATATTCCGTTCATGAAGGAGAGTCATGTAGAAACATGTACTAACTAATTGGTAGTTTTTAATGCAGTATGTTGAATCACTACCTCATTACGTGTGACAGATGAAAGTTTCTAATGGAGTTCCCCAGACGTGTCAGACAGTGAGCTGTTGATGACAAATGATTTATTTTTTATGATTATATGATGGGATACTTCCCTCCATTTGAGTTGGAACTGTTTACCGTATCCATGACAACCACGGTCCATAAAGGCCGGAGAGGAAGCGTCTGTTGAGCTGTAGAGACGACGCGCTGACTGTCGCAGGCCCTGCTGGTGTACAGAGCGTCAGCGGGCCTCCCCTCAGCAGTCCCTCTCGCTCCAGGTCGTGTTCTAACTCGCTCCGAGGACGCCACTCATGACTCGCTGTCGACGCCAACCTGATTTCATGGCATTCCAGAAGAAGTGCGGCGCATTGTGTCGCTGTTCTAACGTTGACTTATTGTGCTCTGTGCGCGATCAGCCCTCTGCAGACTGATTAGGTTTTGGTCAGCTCGTGGTGATTACTATGTAAACAGGTGGGCCGGCGAGTGGGTGTTCTGGCGTTCCTTCCTGCATAAACAGACAGAATGTTTGCTTGTTTTTTTTGGGAGGAACCACTTTTCTTTTCTTTTTTTTCAATTGCAGATTTTCAGGGTCAGAATTCCAGAAACATTCCAGTGGTTTTCCTCTCCAAACATCTGTAACTTGTTTAATGTGTCAGTGTTCGGGGAGTGTCTGGAACAAGTTAATCATTGTGAAAGACAATAACCATTGATACTAAAATCAATTTTAAAGTGTTTGTCCACCGTTATCACATTCCTACGGCTTTTCAGTATAGATTAGTCCACCGTTCTGATCGACTGTTTCTGCACCTAGTAACACATTTACAAGCCTTTGATTATTTTCACTTGATCAAACACTTTTAAATTGTTAACAAAATCATTGATTATAGATAAGAATGTCAAGGTGTGGGATAAGACTGAGCTTGATTGTGAAAGGAGGCATGTGAATCTGGAAGTTAGTAAATCAAAAGTTGCATCATTGTGACAGGAATGTGACGAGGCAGTAAAAACATCAAGACGACAAGTTTCCCACATGTGTAATCAGGAAAAGATTACTACAGTACGTTCTGTATTATAATGAAGAAGTGAAAGGGAAATAGAGGTTATGGACCCACCAGAGGAAACTGGTGTACATCTTTTACTTGTTTATGTCAGTTTAACTCTTGAAATGAGGGAAATGCCAGAGAGCACTTGACAAAGTTGCGCTCATCCTTTGAGATTTGGACTGTGACACAGTATTTACAGTGTGTAAACACAAGTAGATCTCCATCTACAAAAAAAAAAAAAAATAATAAAGCAGAAAATGGCAGATTATATTTACTAATGTTGGACACACAACATGTCAAAGATACACAGATTTATACAGTTTCAGTGTGTTAATGCTACGTTCCATATTAAGTGTTCTTTCATCAGACACTATGATGAGTATAAGTAATCTGAGATGTTAATGTAAGGTATGCGTGAAACAAATGATACGAACTGACCGTATGTCTAATGACATTCCGTCTTTGACCCTGTGGAGAAATCTGTGGTTTCTTGAGTCATATTAATATAAACAACAAAATCTGCAGTTGGTGGAGCATGAGACTCATAATCTCAAGGTAGAGGGTTCATGTCCCACGCCGGGCACCACCTTCCTGCGGGCTCACCACCTGCAGGAAAGGTTCTTAATCGGTGCAATGTGATCTGGGTGACGGTGCTCAGACTGCCACCCTCGTGACCCGGGAACGGATAAGCGGGAGAAAATGGATGGATGGACCGTTTTGAATATAGCAGTACGTGATAGTTATTTATTCATGAGATTCTACCATGAAAGCACAAACTGTACAGTGAGAAAGCTTCCTGTCTCATTCAGATATGACTTAAAAACAATTTCTAATAAATAATTGTGGGTTTGTAAGGATATTTCACTGCGAAAACCTTCATTGTAAGGCATATATGATTATCAGGTCTGCAGAGGGATTGCCTCTGATTGGTATTATGGGTTTTGTTATGTGTTGTCTGCTGCTGCAGGAGCATTCAGACGTATTTACATATATGCAGAATGTGTAAGAAGTGTTTACAGGATGTTAACATTCAGGAGCCGTATGAAACAGGAGGAAAAGCACAAGTATAATCCCTCTCTGTCTACGTCTTCCAGGCCAGCAGGGGAACCGTTAAGCCCAGTGGAAACTTCAACGCCGGTGCAGATGCTGAGGTCCTGCACAAGGCCATGAAGGGCTTGGGTAAGATGCTTGTGTGTGTTTATCTATCAGTGCAGTGTCATCTGATACGCCAGAGGTTACTACAACCCCAACAGACCAATGAGAGAGGGTTTTTGACGGGACTTCCTCTCTGAACAATTAAAGTGGTAATCCCTGCCGTCTGAGCGGCGCTCCACCCAGACAGCAGTGACTCATACACATGTGAGGTTGCTGTGAAACAGCAGATGCGTCACATTTTCTGACCTCAGCTGGACGCTGTAATTTTGTGGGTTGGATGGAGAACCTGCCCGCGGTGCACGCTCACTCTCGTGTCGTGTATATTCGCGTCACGTGGGGGAAACAAACACAGCGTAACTGAGTACCCATGGTTTCTGTTTCCATAGGGACCGACGAGGATGCCATCTTGCAGCTGCTGATAGCCCGAACCAACGCCCAGAGGCAGGAGATCAAAACCACCTACAAGACTCTGTTTGGAAAGGTGTGACTGTTTCTTTAACAGCTTGTGGTTCACTGTCACCATCAGCGTTCCAGACCACTTCCTCTCTGTCTCTGTCCTAATGTTTCTCTCTCTTCCTGTCCTCTCAACCCCCAAGCACCTATTTCTGAGCCTGGTTCTGCAGAGGTTTCTTCTTTCACCTTTTCTTGCTTTTTCCTGCACAAGAGTTGGATTTTTCTTTGTAAAAGCGCCATGAGATAGTTCTACTGTCATGACGCCGGTGGAGGAGGGTATTGTGGTCGATTGTATCAGAGGCAGCAGGCAGATCCAGGAGGATAATGAAGGGTGGGCGAGTCAGTGTCTGCTGCCATCAGGGTGACCCTGAATTATTGAGGTCGAAGTGGTCCAAGAGGTGGGCTGCAACGGCTTTTTTTTTTCTAAAACTATGAGAGGAAGGAAAGGTGGGAAGATAAAGTAGTTCCTGCCAACCTGTGAGGAATAAGTTCTATTATCATGACAAACTTTATTCTTCAATGAAACTAAAATTAATTATTGTAAATACAATACATATAAATCTTCTAACCTGAGAATCAGTTCTGAAAAGATATATATATACTGTGTATAGTCCACATTATACCTCCACTGCTGAGTCACTGCTCTGCTCAATCTGGCTTCAGATCACCAGTGCAGGGTGGCAGCGCTCATGTCTGGGATATCTTGACGTATGGTTTTGTTTTTGATTTATACTTCAGTTCAGTACTTCAGTGATGTCATCTTAGCTGTTTACAGCTGCTGCGGTAAACGCCTGTGGAACAAATCCAAGACAAAATCTGATTTTGCAGGCTTTAACAGGAACACAACATTCCTCTGCTTAGATATTACAGGGACATGTTTAAGTCGTCCTTGCTAAGGACCGAATTGGCGAAGGAAAAGACTCAAATTTGGATGGATCACCATAAATAAAATAAAAATACATAAACTTGAAGCATCAGTCATGTTATCAGAGTAAAACAAAAACTAGAACAGCTCATTCAGTAGTTGAGTTTAGAAATTAATACCGAATTTTATTTTGCAACATGTTCTGTGTGCAGTTAGAACAGTGTTGTGTGACTGCTGCAGTCTGCCTTCTAAAAGCTTTTTAAAGATTTTACTGATGATAAAAGAAGATAGAAAGATTTAGATGAAATAAATCTACAGTATTGGGTCATATGTAAACTGTGGATCCATTAAAAAAAAATTCACAGCGTCGACCTGATGTCCAGACAGAGTTAATCGCCGCACCACATCTAATCAAAGTGCTGCGCCTTTTCGTCATGTCAGGATCTGATAAACGACCTGAAAGGAGAGCTGGGCGGCAAATTCGAGACGCTGGTTGTGGCTCTGATGACGTCACCCCTCGCCTATGATGTGACATCACTTCGTAATGCCATCAAGGTAGGTCCTGTAGACACGTGAAGAAGAAGAAAAAAAAAGTACTATGGTTAATTCTTTATTGAGGTTGACTATGGTGGGAAATTATTCTAAAATCTTTATCTGACGCAGGTTGTGGAGAAATGAAACATGTTCAGAACAGCTTGCTTGCTCCAGTAGCTCGTGACTTAGTCGCGTAATCAGTGAACAAGGGAAAAGTTCAGAGGGCTTTTATAAACATGCAGACAAAGAAAGTTTTATTACCGAGACAAACTGAATCCGAGTTGAGATGTGACTTGTTGGGACATTTCTTCCTGCAGGGGGCAGGAACTGACGAGAAGGTGCTGGTGGAGATCCTGGCCTCCAGGACACCGAAGCAGGTGAAGGACATCATCGCTGCTTACAGACAAGGTAATTCACTCAACACACAGCTCATGAAGGAATGTATTTATTTGGATTTTCTACGTTTGCATACAAAAGAAAACATACAAATATATATTAGTCATTTTGATGACATGTAAAAGACCTGAGGATGACACAAAAAAAATCATGAATAAGACTCATTAACGTTGTGGTCTTCATAATGAAAACTTTAAACATAATAAAAAAACATTATAGTGAACAATTAAAAACATAAAATTGCACAAAAGTACGGTGTACATTTAGAATAAATACAAGTTCTACCCATACAAATATATTGCACAAAATTAAGTTAACATAAGTTATCACAGACCGATTTATCATAAAAAAAAAGAATAGAACAAAATGAAATGAGAAATATAAACGATGCATCTCAATTTAGGTAAAAAGTTTCATCACAGTTCAAAATGAAAAATGAAAAACAGCTCCAGGTCCCGATTCCTGTTGAACAGCAGGAGTAAGTAATGAATCTTTCTGAGTAGATCTTTACTGCCTCCAGTTAAAGACAAAGATGTGTAGTGTCTTGTCCCTGCATTCTCAACACTGGTTCATTATTTCCCTACAGTTTATTCGATGTAACAAACATGACGACACACAGAGAGGTGAGGGAACCTCGGAGAGAAGAAGAATTTTGTACAATTGAATCAGAACAAATGACTATTTGACTCAAATGAGTCAAATCCAGTTAGAGTCTTGCTGGTATAGCTGAAGTCACAGAGTTACATAAAAGGATAAAAGCCCACTCGTTATAAGCAGCTTCAGTATTTGAGCTTTCCTCATACAGGGATACATTTTTCAGTCAAAAGTGACTGTATTGTAAATACAAATGACACCAGACTCTTCTATATACTGAGACAGCTTCATATTCACTGTAATTCCAGACATTAAACAGTTTTACACTTCTGTGAAAGGCTGTCGCGTTCTGAGCGTTTATGATTGTTTTCCTCAGAGTACGACGACAACCTGGAGGAGGACGTATCTGGTGACACTTCAGGCCATTTCAAGAGGCTTCTGGTTATTCTGCTCCAGGTGAAGATGATCCTCTCCTCTCCTCTCCTCTCCTCTCCTCTCCTCTCCTCTCCTCTCCTCTCCTCTCCTCTCCTCTCCTCTCCTCCCCTCTCTGATGTGTTTTTGTGTGTTTCAGGCCAACCGGCAGATGGGAGTTCAGCATGATAAGATTGACGGCGACGCTCAGGTGAGTTCGTAAACATTTCTTTTCATCAATGGCGTCTTTGTCTCAGTGTTTGAGGGTGTGACTGTCACATGTGCTCAGTGAGGCGCGCAGCTGATCTCTGATGCGGTTAGGGCTCCCTCTAGTGGACAAAGAGCGAAAGTCCTCTAACAATTACTCATTAAACGAAGAAGCTTTCTCCATTAAGATTTTGCTGCTTTGCTGCTTTGCTGCTTTGGTTTAGTTGGTTATTATGTGCATATGAGACTCAGTAAAAGATGGATATGTGATCATGTGCAGCCTCATGTTCATTTCAGCAAAGTTGTTCATTGGTTTGATGTTCAAAAAGTGTTTCTGGAACACATTCTCAGGGTTCATTTTTAGTGATGAAACACCTTGTTTTCCATCTTTTATAGGCCTCTTCATCACTTCTTCATTTAATTGTGATTTATTCGGTCTGTTTTTGCTTTGAAACGTTTTACTTTTCCTTTAATCCTTCATTCACTCAGTGACACACAGGAGACATGCCAGACCCCACAGCAACATAACGGCAGTAAAAAGGTCAACATGAACACAAGCAGCCTGACATAGGGCTGGACTTGCAAACAATGCAGATAATGTATATTTAATATGTAATGAATTTATTTTAAAAGGATTTTTTCCTTAGCAATTCATAGTACGGAAACAAAACAGCAGGATGCTTCATATCAGACACATTTTTTTCCAATCACATGATGCAACCACAGATTTATTTCCAATATCCTCCAAGCATTTTCAAAAAAAAGGCTTGAAATTAAAAATTGCTATTATATAAAGATCTAAAGTTGACCCTTTTTTTTTTTTTGTAGGTCCTCTTCAAAGCAGGAGAGCAGAAGTTCGGCACTGATGAACAATTGTTTGTGACCATCCTGGGAAACCGCAGCGCCGAGCATCTTAGAAAAGGTTTTGTTTGAGAAGAAACACTTTCCCCTTCAGGCCATAGATACGTACACACGCATGTTCTCTTCAGTAGGAAAACATTAAATTAAACAGGAGACTTACGGCTGTTTTAGTCGGTCCAAACTAAACTCTAACAAGCAAAATCCAGGTATTTCATAAAACCCATTTACCACATTTTGACCAAAAGATATTTTATACCACACACACACACACACACACACAATACAGCTAACACATGGAGGTATAGGCTATTTATTACCTCGATATTAAAGAGTTGAAGCAGTGTTGAAGTGTCGTTTTAGGGTGTATCCAGGATATGGGTGTGTCTTTAGCGTCTGAAACATGAGGGTCAAACTAAAAACATGAGGGTCAAACTAACTGTGACGTTGTGTGTTTCAGTATTCGATGCGTACATGAAGCTGTCTGGATTTGAAATGGAGGAAAGCATCAAGAGAGAAACGTCTGGACCTCTGAGAGACCTGCTTCTGGCTGTTGGTAAGAAAGTTACAGCACCTTTTTTTTTTTTCCTATTGATCGATCAACTGCCGTTGGTTGATTTAAAAAAAAAAAATGAAATAAAATAATCTATGTTTTCCATTAAAGTGAAGTGTGCCAGGAGCGTTCCGGCTTACTTTGCTGAGACTCTCTACTGCGCCATGAAGGTGAGACAACGAGTATTTGAAATGGTTTAGAATAAACACGTCACATTGACGTTAATTTATTTCTATTTTGACAAAAGCGCCGGCTCGAACGCGTCACATAAACTAATCGTTCCCCCTTCTTCGCACAGTAATTTCACATTCTTTTTTTAATCCACACATATCACAGAGTTGTATTCTGTTATTGTGAAAAGATGTGGCAAATATGATGGAATAACACATTTAACAAAGGGACCTGAGCCACTGGGTGAAGATTATTTCAATTTTAATTCAGTTCAAACAGACTTTTTAAAGATATTTTATTCTTTCTCCAACCAAACTAACAAGTCCTTTCCATTTTTTTTTCTTTCCACCGTTGAACATGCCTCCTCATGTGGAAGTGTTTGGTTTTTCCCCCTATAGTTGATTTACTATGTTGCTGAAGACAGTACATAAATTTGAATAGATGTAGAAAATAAAAAAAAAATCTATATAAGAAGGAAATGTATGGATATTTGTAACTGAGTTCAGTAGAAGCTGAAGAGTTTCATTAATGTACGAACTGAAGGGCTCCTGCTTCACTCCGCCCTGCAGCCACATGCTCTTCTATTGCAAAAAAACTACCAAACTCATCATTATAACAAATGCAAAATGTGTCTATATTTATCTTTTTATCTTTCATGTGCCTCAATTTTCCTTAATAATATTAATATTGTCATATACTGTGCGATTTCCTTTATTTGTGTTCTAAATTGTTTTTGTTTTTAAATTGTTATTCCTCTATCCTATAAAAACTGTTTTTTCGGTGCGGAACATTTACTTGTGTTTCGTTTCAGGGAGCAGGTACTGATGACGACACCCTGATCAGAGTGATGGTGTCTCGTAGCGAGGTGGACCTTCTGGACATCAGAGCCGAGTATAGAAAACTGTTTGCCTGCTCTCTGCATTCAATGATCAAGGTATTATTCCATCCGTCGTCGTTATTGTTTACCACACACATACATACAAGAAACATCGTCTCTCACTGACGAAGCTCATATGTGTTTTTGTTTTTTTCTGTCGCAGGGCGACACCGGAGGTGACTACCGTAAAGCTTTACTGCTGCTCTGTGGCGGAGACGATGCGTAACCGACGGTTACCAACAGGAAACACACCAGAAGTGCCTCCTCTCGTCGTGGGTTGCTCACCGAAACAACAAGCTAAAAAAGTTTTGTATCATCAACCGAAGCTCTTGCTTGCATGACAGAGAGACGAGATGATTCCAGGAAATTGTCTTTGAACGGTAGCTAACATTTTGTCCACACCTTTTGCAGCTTTTGGTCCACTAATTTCCACTAAAAGTTAAGTTTTTCAGATATGATAAGTGTCACACCACAATATTTGTTTTGTTTGCACAGTGTAAGGCTGAATCAATATGTACAATAATAAATGCTTCAGTTGATGAAGTTCAACAGTGTTTTGTTTTTTCTTTTTTTCCCCTCTCGTGTTAGTTTTTGTCACGCCTGCATTTAGACCACAAGGGGGCGACAGAGCAGTTTGAATAGAAATCAGGTTGAGACGTTGGAGACTTTATCGCTGTAGAAAGAACTGTATTTTTTATATTACGTTACCCTTATTGATTTCATGAACAGCTTTAGCAAAACATCACAAAAACGCTGATTACATTTGACAGCACTAGTATTAAAATATTTAGTTTCATTTAAAGTTGTCTTGCTGCATGGTGTAGTGTCTAGAACTCTCATTTTAACTTTATGTTCTCATACTGACTCATTACTGACTTGATATAGCACTTTTTAATTCAAGAGTAAAAGAAAAAAGTATGATAGGAAATATGCAAAGGATGAAATGTATAACAATTGAAAGTAAACAGGACTAAAATAAGAATATAAAGAAAAAGGTTATAAATAGATTAAACATAAATATGAAAAAAGAAAGCAAAGTCTTCAGAAGGAACTAGACAAAGTAAAATAAGTTTACATCTTTATAGCCTTTCAAGGAAAAGCCCAGCTCTGCTAAATATTTTGGTGTACTCTAATGAATAAATAAATAATATATATATATTCCACTACCCCTTGCATGTATGATTGAAAATGTTTAGTTATTATTTCGATTTCATTCATTGACAGAAAACAAACAAAACAAAACGATTCAATGAAAGGGAGCAGAAGGAAGAATGTAATCTTTAACAAAAATCTATTTACATTAAGATTAAAAACAGACAACAAACAAATGACCATAAAGTCTGAGAGGCCCAGCTGCTCCCACTGTTTCCATGAGGACAACACTATATATGACTATTTCTCAGTTTCTTTGTATTTGAATAATAAGCTGATTTTGATTACTTTTGAATTGTAAAGTGAAACTACTGGACAACTATGAGCGCAGACGTGTCACTCTTCAATAAATGTTGTTATTTCAAGGCTGAGGTGGTGAAAGAAAGAAACAAAGTGTGTTCATCCATTCGTTACTGCTGTTTCACATCACATCAGACAGAAACGTTCTTTCCGCCCACGTCTGTGTCACTCGTTATTTTTGCCAGATTCCAGATTTTATTTGCTGAACACAAGAAGACCTGCTGTATTTGTGAACATTACAGTGTTCTACGACAGCCTCCGAGGTGCAGGGAAGATATAAAATAAATATCTAGACACGTGTGTTTTTTTCTCGTTTGGCTGAACTGGTGTTTTTCCTGCCGTGAACAACACACTGAAGGAGAATCGTTGATCAGTGAAGAGGCCTCACAGAAAACTGTCACGCTCATGCTGTCTGCTCCCATTGTCCCGGAGGATCTGGGTGGCCGCTCAGCGTGACCTTTGACCTTCATAATTGACGCCCAGACAGCTTCCCGTCAGTGTCACCAGTTACACCATTTCAAAGAAAAGCTTATCCTTCCCCCGTCGCTCGGTGGATGTGTGAGTGTCGGCGGGTGACGGAGGGGGTCACCCACAGGTCTCGTCACATCAACTTCTGTTATTCTTTCCTTGGAAGCGGTTTCTCTTTGATGGTCCGAGAGCCAATACCGGGATCCCGACGGCAGGGCGTGGGCGTCGGACCACCTCCAGCCACAGGAAGAACAATACCTCCCAACTCCTCCCACCCAGGCTGCGCTGCACGCTTTCTGGGTGTCAGTCAGCGCCATAGGTCAGATCTCCTGTGTCCAGTGGAGCGTGGACTTATTTTTCTCCCCTTCTGCTTCGCCACACAGGTTGAGGCTCCGGGACCTTCTGGCATGTCCATTGCTCAAGTTCACACAGCAAGGCCTCGAGTAACGACTGTCGTTATGACGACTAGAACGAAACACTGCGTGACGAATCTCGACAGCTTGTTTATCTGAGAAGGTCACCGTGAATTATTCATTCAAATACTTCAATGGAAAACTTTTAGTAAACGGTAAAAAGAAAGC
Source organism: Lipophrys pholis (assembly GCF_963383615.2). Classification (NCBI taxonomy): domain Eukaryota; kingdom Metazoa; phylum Chordata; class Actinopteri; order Blenniiformes; family Blenniidae; genus Lipophrys; species Lipophrys pholis. The sequence continues at coordinate 26,003,853 of NC_137628.1, forward strand.
AAAAGACCTTCAAACATCTAAAAAGGTTAAATGTGCAGTAGTGTGGTTTAAAACATTAAAAACAAGCACACACTGATTCTCCTATACTGAGAATTGATTAACATTGTTCTTTAGCTACAGTCTCTAAGTTTTTCTACTTTTTTTTTTTTTGCAATCTCCTGCAAACATTAATTTTCCTCTCGTCTATTAAAGTCTTTCAACTGCTCCTTTCAGGTGTTGAACCACATCTGCCTCCGTTTCACCTGTTACATCTCCTGCCTCTTTTCCTGTTGCACCACCTAAACTCTGTGTCCTCCTCCACTACATCGGTGTATCTTCTCGCAGATTTTATCCTTCGGCTCCATCTCCTAAATCTTTCTTTCTTTCTTTCTTTCTTTCTTTCTTTCTTTCTTTCTTTCTATTTGAGGGTTGGGAATGGTATGGACTAACTGGAACCAGCAGATGGCGGTAGTGCAACTTCAAGGATGCCAACTACCGTTGAACCTTAGTGAAGAAGAAGAAGAAGAAGGGCAACAGTCATCAGGGACGAAAAGGTTGCTGATAAGCAAGAGAGGGGAAACAGTCACCACCGATGACGAGAGCGGTGTGAAACAGTGTAGATAGAAAGAACCAGCAGGTGGCGGTAATGCAACTTTATGGATGCAAACTGCCGTTAAACTCAAAAGAAGAAGAAGAAATGAGGTCGTTACTGAACCTTCCAAAGTGGTCCAAATTTAGCCCAAATACAGTCGTGGAAATTGGGGTGAACAAGATAAGCAGTGTAGAAGATGGATGGATGAAAAAGAGGCTGGATGACTTTCACTTTTCTACCATAAAGACACGTCTTAATAGAGACGTATTTTCACTTTTCCTCCACCTAATTTTGACGTAGTTTAGACGGAAGGCAAAGGCGTCTTTTGAACCATTTTTTTTGCCGCATGGGTTTTTAACACGTTATCCTGAGCACATGCTGTTAAAACCCAAAAGAATAAGAAGAAGATGTCCAAACCATGTCACCCTGACGTCTCTGCAGCTTCATCACTTTGATCGGTTCCTGTTTCATCTCTGCCGCCTCCTCCGAGCCTCTTGACCCGTCTTCAAACCAGCAGGTCTCACTACTGTCTTGTAAAGTCTTTCACTCTTCATGTTCGGATGCAGACGCGGTTCGCCACAGAGCTTCCTGGATGACCTCGTCTCACTTCTTGCCAATGAAGGGTCTCAGGGCCGGTATAGTCCAGCTTCTACCTTAAACCCATTTGTTTTTCCCCAGAACATCTATTTCTGCTTCAGTTCCTTGTCGGTCGATCACGTGCTTTCTCTATTCTTCAAGATGAAGATCTCACACGCAGGAGTGTGGGCTTCGAAATGAACACCACATCAAGCTTGTTTGCACCTGTTTTATCGGCCGGCAAGATGCTTGTAGAAACATGGTTTTGTGTCTTTATGTGAAGAGATTTACCCCAGAAGGAGATAAAGATTGTTGTGAAACCTCGAAGGGCATGTTTTCTCAGAAGTCGTTTGTATGTTTTTAGTTGTGGAGTCAAAGGTTGTTGTCACAGGTGTTTGCTTTGCTTGCTGAATATGGGCACTACCTGGCCCAGAGAGAAACAAGACCAGACAGGGACCTTCCATTGTGGCTATACAGAAAGTTACAGGACACACATACTTAAATATGATTCAGATGCAATCATGGTAATTGTGAATAATGACTTTGCCCCAGGCTTTCTTCACTTTCTTATGTCATTCCAGGAATTTGTAAACGTTTGGGGTGTTTTTTTTTTTTCTTGTGTAGTATTTAGAGGCGTTACAAATACCAAACAGATCAGTTGAAGTTGTAATTAAAGAGCCAGACATTCACATTTCTATGTGAATTCAGAAGGTGGGTGGTTAACCAGTCAGTTAACTCAGTCCTCCAATGAAAGGGACGCTTGCTGCCTTGCTTCTCCCTTTCTGCAGTTTTCATTGACCTGAACACTCCTGACCTTTATTATCTACTGTGAATTTATGTTCATGGGTTTACTTGCTTGAACGTTCGGCTTATTGTATGTAATCTGTGTAGAGGCTTCAGCTGTAGTGTTTAGCACAACTTCTAGAAGCATGTTTAGATAGAGCTCCTATCCAAACATATTTCAACCATCATTGACGAGGAACACTGAGACACAGAGACACTGGAGCCGCGCAGAAACACAGACGGCCCGACAACCAGAACACACAAGGAAATCCCATTTATATACTAAAGCCACCAGGTGACGACAATCACACACTCAGGCACAGGTGAAAGACATCAGGGTGGGGAGCAGAGAAACACCAGGAGGGGAAGCCAAGGAGCCTGAAACTAGAGAATCTAACAAAAAAAAAAAAAAAAAACATGAGCGACAAAACATGAACCACGACACAAACTTCAGTTAAAAGGTGGAAATCAGTCTGGTTGACTTTTTAAGTGTCTTTGGAGACAAAGAGCAGGTCAGAGGTGGTGAAGGTCAAGAGCACACAGGAAAACATTAGGATCCACATCTGGGGTTGCACTTGTTCACACACACACACACACACACACACACACACACACACACACACACACACACACACACACACACACACACACACACACACTGATCATGGCAGTCTTTACATCTTCCTATGTAGAAGCAGCTGGCTGCCGTCACTGACAAAGTAATTAGAGACTGCTGCAGGAAACTGGAGGAACAGGCCTCATATTTCATTGTCGTATACAATCAACCCCACTCGTTTGTTTGAGAAAGAGTTTTTCATGGGCGTGTGTGTGTGTGTGTGTGTGTGTGTGTGTGTGTGTGTGTGTGTGTGTGTGTGTGTGTGTGTGTGTGTGTGTGTGTGTGTGTGTGTGTGTGTGGGTGTGTTTGTGTGTGTGTGTGTGTCCCTTTATCTTGAGGCAACGTCAGCAATGAATAGGCAATCTGTGGTGTAATTGACAAATGGGCCAATCAACTCAAAATGAGCAAAAGAAGGACGAAGCTGGTCTGAAACATTTCAGTGTCCTTAACAGTCCTCAAGAGGGAGATACTCAATCACTCAATCACATTGCTGTCAGAAAAGAGCTGTGATCATAACACGCCACTTATTTCACAGGCAAAACAAACAAACAAACACGATGTTATATATTCCCTCACATGACGCATGCAGACCATCTCCTGCAGCACAGATCAGTGTGTGATGGAGGACACTGGGTGATAACCTTACAACATCCCTGCATGTTTTCTTTTTTTTTTTTTACAACTAAGTATTGTTACTGAATCCAAAATCTAGTGTGCAAAATGTTTGGTCATGCACAGGTTTATTTCTGAAAGGTCATACCAGAAGAAAATGGCAAGAGAGCATGGTACTATTTGGCTTCATTTAGATTTCTCTTCTATTCATTCACTTTGAATTTTGTTAACACCATTTAAAAAGGATTGGGATATAACAACCTATTTTTGAAAGCACTGTTTCTTTCTACTTTTCCACCCCTGACAAAAATGTTGCTTAATTATGAGCGATTTCTCTCACTGAAATTTATAGAATAAATCAGACCAAACCAATGACACCAATACTTTAGACCAATGGTCCATTCTGCTATGAAATAGCAATGAAAAGCAATTTCCTCTGCATCGGCCGACGCGTCACTAACAATTCAACACTGATCCATTAGTGTAAGTGAGTAAATTCACGCCTCCACTTCACGATCATTCTGTGTGTTGGCTCACCTGCCGCAGGTAGAAACAAGCCGAACATGGGAACAAGAGCCGAGCCAAAAGGAAACAAACATCTCAGCACATGTCCAATGATTTAACATTTCCCAGGAATTTACTATGTGGGAGTCACTGTGAGAAGAAGGTTCAGGAGAATGTCACAGCAGGGAAGTGAAGGCATAAATCTACAGTCACATCGGGGGGATTGGACTGACTTTTAGAGACGAACACAAAGATTTCACACTGTAGTTAATATAAGGTTAAATTTCTCTTATCATGAGGTCCAGATTAGGTTATGTGTGATCTGCATGTTTGATTTGGCACTTTTTGACACCGGGTGGCATTTCTGTTGCAACGCGAGGAGATGGTGTTCAAGGCCTTGCACAAATCCTCAACGGATTTGAACCAACAAACCTCAAACTCTCTAGCCATTTTCTTCTGGTTTGACCTTTCAGAAGTAAACCTGTTGAAAAACGTACATAAAAAATAAGCTTCAGTTGAAAAGTAACTTTGCTCCACGTAACAACCAATAATGTCATAAAGATGAATAATGTAATCATTTTGGCCATTTTAAATGAAATAAAGCCAATAATGTAATAAACTTACCTACTGTACAATAAGTATTTGAGCCACTATCATAATATTTGACCAATTATTGAATAAGTTACATTAAGGACTCACATTTTAAAGATGTGGCATAGTTGAGGTTTCATTTATTGAGTATTCATACTTGTAAAAAAACATTTTCTTATCATTTTATAATACTATTGGCAAATATTTTAATTATAACATAGTGGTAATAATTTATTTTACGTTATAATCCATTATTCCATTCTTGGTTTCAACACCCCCTCAAATCTGCCGCACAGTAGATATTTACAATCTATAAAACTACAATGAATTTTTAAAAAAAAAAAGGAAAGAAAAGAAAGCCTGCACAGGAAGTCTTCATACACTCCTCTACCTGCAGATAAAGTTGTGATCTAGAACAACAAACAGAACCTAAACCTCTAGATTTGCTAAGTCTTAAGAAAAGAAGAAGTTCAAACTTTGAGTTTAACGCCACTTTTTTTTAAATGAATGCTCCATTTATATGTATTTTATGCTTTTCCCTCCTGAAAACTCAGGGCTTTGAATTTACTGCTGGACACATCGACCTGCTGCAACCCGAGTGTCCTTGAGCTCCGAGGAGGGAGTCAGTCATGTAGGAACTCTCCCTGTGTGCCGTCAAACACGGCAAACCTCAGTTAAAAGGAGGAAATTGTTCTTTTTAAGTGTCTTTGGAGACAAAGAGCAGGTCAGAGGTGGTGAAGGTCAAGAGCACACAGGAAAACATTAAGATCCACATCTGGGGTTGAGCTTGTTCAGATACACACACACACACACACACACACACACACACACACACACACACACACACACACACACACACACACACACACACACACACACACACACACACACACTGATCATGGCAGTCTTTACATCTTCCTATGTAGAAGCAGCTGGCTGCCGTCACTGACAAAGTAATTAGAGACTGCGGCAGGAAAGAGCCTCATATTTGGATTCCCTTGTACAATCAACCCCACTTGTTTGTTTGAGAAAGAGTCTTTTGTGGGCGTGTGTGTGTGTGTGTGTGTGTGTATGTGTGTGTGTGTGTGTGTGTGTGTGTGTGTGTGTGTGTGTGTGTGTGTGTGTGTGTGTGTATGTGTGTGTGTGTGTGTGTGTGTGTGTGTGTGTGTGTGGGGCCCGTTACGCTTTAACAATGAATGGGAGGGCTGTGGTTTAAGTTGTGGTGTAATTCACAAACGGGCTAATCGGCCTAAAAAGGATATTTTGATATGAGGCTTATAAGTTCTTTTAGTCTCGATGATTCAGATGAGATTTCAGAGTGAGCCTTCAATTTAGAGGCTGAAAAACACACTCTGGTATAAGTTAGTATTTGCTATTTTGGTTGTGTTTCATGAACAAATAGAAAATACTTTTTTTATAAAGAATAAGCAACCAATACATCTCATGTGTTTACTGGTGACGGTTTCATAGGGAAGCATTTTCTATCTGGTACAAGACAGCAAACAGCATTGTATAAATAGAAAATGTTTATTTGCGGTGCATCAATACAGTGGTATTTTGTTATTTTATCTTTAGTGGTTGACCGATCAAAAACAAAATCTACATAACAATCGGTGTTTCTAAGAGAGAGAAAGTCACAGTTCATCCAATCAATGAATTCACTTCGCAATCAAAATCATTATTTTAATCATTAATTACAACTTCTATTGGAGTAATCATTTTGGGTGATGTTAATGACTAAGCACAATTTACACCATGTAACTTATACTTTATTTTTTACACCAGATTTTCCCTTTTACATCAACATATTTTCATCATGATGACATTTTAATATACTTTTTCTTTTGTTGGAAATGTGGTTTGAACATTGGTATATTAAATATCAGATATGGCTAAAAACACAACCAAAACACGTGAGAAGTACTGTGTTCTTTAACGTGAGTTTTTTTTTATAGAAACAATATTTTTATTTGTAACTATTCAAGTATTCTAACAGTAGTTGTAGCTACATAAGTATATTTAGAGTACTCCTTCTGCCTTTGTTTATTTCTGAGCCTTGGACACTGAGGTATAATGCATTTTAAGCAAGAAAAAAAAAAACACTCTCCGCTTTAATAAACGAGTTAGAACAGCTATGTTGAGTCACATTTGTAAAAGCACACCTGAAGCACATATTGAAATGAGTTCTCGTTTCTAAAATCCAGACTGGGTGACAAACCTGATTATAGCAGATTAACCCCCTTTGGGTCAATTGATGAAAATTTGCCTAAAATGACACATGGCTAATTTGCATGACGTAGCAGGAAGCAGCAGACCTGACACTCCTTTTCTATTGGTCAAAAGTCTACCCCAATCAACCAATCAGGAAATTGCATTGCTGTTGCGATGAGGGAATGGGGAGACTACAACAGCTTTCCTTATGGACTATGAAAATAATGATAAACACACAAGATATATATATATATATATATATATATATATATATATATATAGTCAGCTTGGTTTTGTACAAAAACGTCTGGGAATTTCTTGTATTTTTATGTAAACAGTTGCATAGAAATGTGTTATTTTGGATACATTTGAGCATTGGCTTGTACATGTACTAATTGGATATGCTTAAGTTGTGAGTAACTAATAGCAGAATCACATAGGTGAGGTTGCGCAGGGGGGGAAGACACCAAGCATTCAAGTTCAACTGTCATTAATGTTGAAATATAGAGATAAAAGCAAAATTGACCCCCTGACGCCAAAGTGTCAAAGAAAAAACAAAAACTGAAGGCTGCAGATAAAAAGTCTGTCCTCCTAGCAGCCGTCGTCCTGCACGAGGGAGAGGAAGAAGGAGCACACGCTGGCCCAGCTGCTGCTGCAGTACTCCTCCGCCGTCCTCAGCTGCTCCTCGCGGGTCGTGCAGTTCGTGGGTTTGGGCGCGGTGGGCACCGGGGCACGCGGGGTGTTCGGAGGTGGTCGAGGGATGTGGAAGCCGACTGGTCGCGGGTTGATGATCACGGAGCTGTTCGGACTCAGTCTGAAATGCGCGTCTTTCTGCGAGCGCCTGCAGGACGCGGCCTGCACCATCGCGCGCTCGTCCCTGCACAGTTTGGCCTGGAGCTTCTTGAGCCCGCGACCCACACGTTTCCAGAACATCTTGGGGTTGGAGGTGAACATGGAGCATTTCTGGGGTTTGCCGGTGTACCTGCAGTGCATCCCGAAGACTCCGCTCCTGTTGAGCGCACCGGGCTCACATCCGACCTCGAGCCTGACCGCGTCCGCGGCTTCCGTCGCGTGCCAGAGGCACAGCACCTGCTTGTTGTTGGTGAAGTCGCCCTTTCCGATCACCCCTTTTGGAAGTGCCGAGGACGCACCTCGTCTACCCGAGGAGAAAGAGACCTGCTGAGCCAGGAACGCCAACAGCAACCAGGGAGCCAAAGTCCTCAACAGCATCATGGCGATAAACCAGAACAATCCCTGGAAGGAGAAGTGGTGGTGGAAAGAATATGTTTGTTAAAATAGTGAAAACCGACAAAGCCATAGCAAAATGTTGCAAAAAAAAAAAAAGTACACAAAGTAAGTTAAACTTACCGAGATTGACACGCGTGTCTGTGCGTAAAGTGGCTCCGCGCGTCCCGCACATGTATTTCATACACACAGGCTGCCCCACGCCCACCATTCCCTCCCTCCCAACACACACACACACACACACACACACACACACACACACACACACACACACACACACACACACACACACACACACACACACACACACACACACACACACACACACACACACACACACACACATACACACGCTGTTACGTCAGCGCTCATCCATTGAGAAAATTCTTGCCTGCTGTGGCTGATGGGAACGTGTTTCTTTTTTTTGGGGGGGGGCATGACCCGACATGTCCAACAACGGTATTCCCGCCACTAACAAAGCTGTGATTTCGGAACATCAAAGACTAAACGACTAAAAACTTGCCACGGGTGACGAATTGCAGGTTTGTAAAGAAATTCTCAAACCCAAATTCTCCCCCAATCATGAGTGGAGTTCAGCCATGAGGAGATCCTCAGTCAGATCAGCCCATGTTTCCATGCCTGACTAGTGTTGACAAGTGTATAATGGGGGGAGTCACAGGTAATGGCTGTATTAGCGTTGTGAAATGTCAACAGTGATGTTAAACACGATTCAGAGTGAAAGGGTGCAGTCATTCCTGTCACAGATTTGTGTGAGTTTAGGGTTGGAAGTACGAGAACAACAAAAGACATTACATGAAGGCGTATGATTGTGTGTTTCGATTGTCACAATAACTAGGTAATACAAGTTTTAACCGTTATATTTATTTCAGTCTCTACATTTTTTGTTTTCTTATTATTTTAAGGTAAATCCTTGGGGGCCAGGGAAATACTTATTCACTACACCATTTTCAATTGATGGATAAAACCCCCAAAATATACGAATACACAGTTTTAAGACTGAAATCACTGCAAGTGTAACAGAGAAGAATTAAAATGATATGATCTAGTGTCTTTGTACTATTAATAGAGTATAATATTATCATCCTAAAATATTGAATTATATCTCAAATTAAAGGATTCCAACTGGAAATTATTTTTTATGTTTTATTGCTTGGTCCCTACAACCTTTAATGAAATCTTGTGAGTTAAAAAATATTTTAAAAAGTCCTGTGTTAAACAAGAAATGGTACTTGGTGTGAGGGAGAGTATGTGTGCAGCATGAGAGTTTAGTTCAGATACCGCTGGACATTTCATTAAATGCATCTAATTCATGTCACTTTGAATGAAAACTCCACTATGTTGTGGACGAGCAGAACAAGTAGAAAGTGTATGCATTCTGAAGTAATTTAAAGAGCAGAGAAGAATGTCCAATACATTCACGATAAAGCAGAAAGTTGGTTCAGGCAGTGTGATATGTCGACATGAGAAAACTGGGGCTTCACAGCTCACTGCTCCACAGCACCACCTGGTGTTCATTAGAGGCTCTGTTACAAAAAATACCCGTTCATGCAGTGGAAAATAATTGTTTAACTTATTTTACTTCACAGCAAATCGCTTAACGTTTTTAAGATGCTGTTCAGTCGACATGTTACAGTTAATTTTGTGTTTCTATGTATGTAATCTATGTATAAAGGGTCATTTTGTTTAATTTAAAGAGTCTTGGTTCAGTCTTACCATGTAAAACATATACTGGTACACCAATAAAAAGCCCTGGAATTGCTGGTTTAAGATTTAAAATTAGTTTAGAGTCTGGCTTTTATTAAAGAGTCCTGTTCAAAAAGACCAGATCAACTGTTTTTGTTTTTTTAAATGTCCAGTTGTGGTTTATTGTATCCTGCTGTTTTGAACAGCATCACGTCTTCTTTTTTTTTTTTTAAAGAATCTTTGTCTGCTTTTAAACTAGTTTCTGTGTTAAAGAGTCAGAGCTCATTTAAAGTCCAGTACAATGAGTCAAGTTTGCTTTTAAGAGTTCTAGTTTCAAAGTCTTAAAAAAAAAAAAATAATATCCAGGTTTGGATTCAAGAACCCAAGTTTTACCTAAATAATCTGTAGTGAGTCAAGTCTACAAATATACAGGTACTTCTCAAAAAATTAGCATATTGTGATAAAGTTCATTATTTTCCATAATGTAATGATAAAAATTAGACTTTCATATATTTTAGATTCATTACACAAAACTGAAGTAGTTCAAGCCTTTTATTGTTTTAATATAGATGATTTTGGCAAAAAAGTAAAGAAAAACCAAAAATCCCCATCTCAATAAATTAGCATATTTCATCTGACCAATAAAAGAAAAGTGTTTTTAATACAAAAAAAAGTCAACCTTCAAATAATTATGTTCAGTTATGTATTCAATACTTGGTCGGGAATCCTTTTGCAGAAATGACTGCTTCAATGCGGCGTGGCATGGAGTCAATCAGCCGGTGGCACTGCTCAGGTGTTATGGAGGCCCAGGATGCTTTGATAGCGGCCTTAAGCTCATCCACAGTGTTGGTCTGGTGTCTCTCAACTTCCTCTTCACAATATCCCACATATTCTCAATGGGGTTCAGGTCAGGAGAGTTGGCGGGCCAATCGAGCACAGTAATACCATGGTCAGTAAACCATTTGCCAGTGGTTTTGGCACTGTGAGCAGGTGCCAGGTCATGCTGAAAAAGGAAATCTTCATCTCCATAAAGCTTTTCAGCAGATGGAAGCATGAAGTGCTCCAAAATCTCCTGATAGCTAGCTGCATTGACCCTGCCCTTGATAAAACAAAGTGGACCAACACCAGCAGCTGACATGGCACCCCAGACCATCACTGACTGTGGGTACTTGACACTGGACTTCAGGCATCTTGGCATGTCCTTCTCCCCAGTCTTCCTCCAGACTCTGGAACCTTTAATTCCGAATGACATGCAAAATTTGCTTTCATCCGAAAAAAGTACTTTGGACCACTGAGCAACAGTCCAGTGCTGCTTCTCTGTAGCCCAGGTCAGGCGCTTCTGCCGCTGTTTCTTGTTCAAAAGTGGCTTGACCTGGGGAATGCGGCACCTGTAGCCCATTTCCTGCACACGCCTGTGCACGGTGGCTCTGGATGTTTCCACTCCAGACTCAGTCCACTGCTTCCGCAGGTCCCCCAAGGTCTGGAATCGGTCCTTCTCCACAATCTTCCTCAGGGTCCGGTCACCTCTACTGGTTGTGCAGAGTTTTCTGCCACACTTTTCTCGTCCCACAGACTTCCCACTGAGGTGCCTTGATACAGCACTCTGGGAACAGCCTATTCGCTCAGAAATTTCTTTTTGTGTCTTACCCTCTTGCTTGAGGGTGTCAATGATGGCCTTCTGGACAGCAGTCAGGTCGGCAGTCTTACCCATGATTGCGGTTTTGAGTAATGAAACAGCTGGGAGGTTTTAAAAGCCTCAGGAATCTTTTGCAGGTGTTTAGAGTTAATTCTTTGATTCAAGGGTGGGTGTGGTGCTCCAGATGATTAGGTTAATATCTCATTTAGAGTACCTTTTCATGATATGCTAATTTTTTGAGATGGGGATTTTTGGTTTTTCTTTACTTTTTTGCCAAAATCATCAATATTAAATCAATAAAAGGCTTGAACTACTTCAGTTGTGTGTAATGAATCTAAAATATATGAAAGTCTAATTTTTATCATTACATTATGGAAAATAATGAACTTTATCACAATATGCTATTTTTTTGAGAAGTACCTGTATATATATATATGAATCAGGTAGAGTTTTAAGTCTCCAAGTGAAATTTACAGTCTTTTTCCATTTCAAAGTGTGTCTGTGGTTTATAAAGATTCACTGTAGGAGAGCTTTACAACAACTGTGACAGTTTTCATTCAAATCCATTCAAACTTTTTCACTGAAAACTTGTTCCTGGTGTCTAAACTGATTTCCCTGCACTTCTTGGTGCAAACCAATAAAAAAAACTAAAACGTTTTCACAAAATGTTCCTTTCAAAAGTCCTCATGCTTTTGAAAGCCTTCAAAATTGTAAATGTAATTATACTTTAGCCTAAAAAAGTAACTTGATATCCCAGACTTTAGTGCACATACTTTGTGAGGGACCGGCGCTCCTGATTTTAAAAGTCACTTTAGCACCTAACTCCCAAATCATTTAGTCAAAAACATAATGAACACATGATCACAAATCCGGATTAGAATATCCAAACTTAAAGAAATCAGTCCGTTTTAATTTAGCATGTTATTTGCAGATGCAGACGAATCGGGTCTTCTTCATCCTGATGCTTTGGCAGGAAAATGTTCCCTCAAGAGTAAATATACACACCCCCATGTTATTTATGACAGAAGCTGTTTCTTACCCATAATGCAATCAGGTTTATGGTAGGTCCACTTTGATAGATCACTGAAGTTCTGTTTCAATTCTATCTCTACCATGAGCTGGGCTGGATTTACTATCTGGGCAATGGGGCAATTGTTCAGGGACCCAAGACCTCTGGAGGTGTGAAAGTGACCATATGGGACAATTTATGTCTCTGTGTTTGCTTGGAAAAGGACTGGAGATGTGTCCAGGATGTAAATTTCCTTCAAGCACAGTCGGCTGAGATGGACTTCAGATTCCCACCACCCTGACCTTCCTTCTGCAGAACAAGGACTTTCGATGTCAAAACACTTAAAATTGACAAAGTATGAAATGAGCAAATCCTGGATTCTTCAGTAGAAGTGACAAATATATATTTATTTATATATATATATATATATGTGTGTGTATATCTAATTTCACTCAACAGCAGCTCTAAGGTTACAAATCAACAACGAGCCTCGTCTCATAGCCTCTGCAGAGACAAACAGAAAACTCCTTCCCAAGCAGCTGTTCCTTGTCCTTATATCCCCCCGGATCCTGATTGGCTGGACAGGAAGCAGGAAGGATCAGCTGACAGGTGATCTCAATCATCCTTCCAGTGGAGATTAGGAAGACTCAACTGTTTAGAAACGCAAACAATTAAAACATTCCAGCAATACCGCTTCTTTTTTCACCCAAAATAAACCTCATTGTGTTTTATGTACATTAGAAGAAACGAGGCAACAAACCTGGAAGTCCCTCCTTTCACATTAAACATCCACACTGACTTAAAGCAAACTTTCATGTGCAAAGTGTCTCTGACGTCATTCACCAGTCTATGGAACTATATTGACCAATGACCAATAAGATTCACCATCTTGGTTTATTTCATCAGGAAATTTTTGAATATTACCCCCTGCTGTGATTTATTGTTGCTTTAACTTCTATTCTTTGCTCACCGTGATGTGCAAGATGTTAGATATTGGTTTATTTGCATTGTTAACTGGACCCATAACTGCTGAACACAAGCTTGCTTTATTTTATCCACCGCTGCGCCGCTTGACTTTTGGTTTGTGTGCAAGTTTGCTTTCATAACTGCATCTTTGAAATTAAAGATTTTTATTTGCGTCATTTTGCCAACATTTCTTCAAATCTGTTTTAGCATTTTTGGTCTCTTTAAAAACATTCCTGACAAAGTTATATAAACCCCTGTGTATGTGAACAATATTCGAATAAACAAAAAGAGCCTATAATGACAGAAAACTGCTTCAAGAAGTTTTTTTCTTTTTTTTTTTTCAAGGAGGAAAAGTGATTTCCATCTTCTGACTTCTTCTACTATTTGTGTGTGGCCATGTAAATAAACCCCACCAAATTAATTTCCACACTTCTTCACCCTCCTCACAGACCTCCTCTGTTCCTGCTCAGGGCTCAATTCATTGGCTCATACAAAGAGGTGTTTAGCTCCGCTCAGACACCCTCTGTGACCGAGTCGGTATTATTTTTACTGCAGTCTGGACTCACTGTGACTGTGTCTGCGCCGTAACAACTTCCTCAGCCAGGTAGTGGAGTTGTTGTTACAGCTGGTGATGAAAAGACACAAGGACCCTTTTGAGTGTACGAGGTTTGGTGTCGGCAGAAGAAACACAGGCCAGAAGTCACCACTCTGACTTTTATTCTCTTGATCTTCACATTTTTCTTTGTTGGAATTACTGTTGGTGGAACATTTACATCGACAAGAGGAGGGAATTTTACATCATATACAAACAGAGACACATGCCTGCCACGGTTTGTTTTTTTCTTCTTTTTCTTTGCTGTTTGCTTTTACAGATTTAAAAAAAAAAAAAAAAAGGACATGCACGCTTCCTGACAGCAGGCCGAGTGTTTGGGACTCGGCTGGTAGCATGCGACACTGCAGAGAGTCAGACCGGACCTGAGAGAATGACTCAAACATCCTTTAGAGGTCTTCGATAGACGAGTGGGTCGACGGCTGGTGATTCCAACCTGAAACGAAACAGAAGAAGCACTCAGGACCATATCGCACATACAGGTTTCCGTTCATATCAGCAGCAGGCCATGGACGTTAATATTCTGACACGAAGCTTTAAAGCTGGTGAAATCGTATGCCTGTGGTCAAACTCTCTACGTTTTCACTATTTCATCGCCTACCTGTGTCCGCGGACCGCCTCAGTTTTGGAACCAGCTGATGAAGTAGCTGCAGACGCCGTGGAAGCTCTTCCAGCAGTACTCGTTGGCCATGCGGGAGGCTTTGGAGTCCGGCTGCTCTGTGGGACGAGTAGTGGTCTTGCCAGGCTTGGGGGTGGTTTTCTTGGTCTGAGGTCCCTTGCCTGGCATTGGCTTGACGGGTTGAGACTGAGGCTTTGCTGGTTTAGGAGTGACCACGGGTTTGTTCTGGGCCGGCACCGCCGGCTTTCGTGGATCCTGGACGGGCTTGGAGGGCTTCTGGGTGGTGGTCTTGGGCCAGGCGGCCAGGAAGGTCATCTGAGCGTCGTCGGGGTGTTTCTTGCACATCTGTGGCCGGTAGATCTTAGGTCCCTGGCAGGCGTGACTCAGCTTCCTCATGTCCCACATCATCTGGGTGAAGTAGTGGCGAGGGTTCAGGTTGTAGGCGCGGCACAGGTTGGGTTTGCCCTGGAAATCGCAGTAATAGGAGCGTCCCGGGGTCTGACCTTTGCAGGAGACACGCAGACGAGTATAGTCCCCGACTCCGGAAACCACCATGGTGCACGAGTCCTTGGTCTTGGTGCTGAATCTGATGGGCTCATCCCAGACGCTGCGCTGCTGCTGCTGCTGCTGCTGCTGCTGCTGCTGTTGCTGCTGCTGCTGCTGCCTGTTGTCGTTGCTGTTGTTGTTAGTTTGAGCGTGTGACACACAAACACCTGCTGCCAAGACCAGCAGCAACAATCTCATCCTGGCTCTCATGGTGGCGTCGAGGGTGCGAGGTGATGTCCGTGTCTGATGCCGGGGGTTAAGGTCTTAAGGGGTAAAGACAGAACGCCTGCAAGAGCAAATTTATAAGGCTGACGCGCACAAAGAAGGTATTATTCAGGTAAACCGAAGGAGACGAGCTCCGCCTCCTGTTTTAACCCCTCCCTCACAGCATAAACACACACACACAGACTCAGTGACCACAGTGTGGTGTGCCCAGAAGTCAAAAAGTGACGGCTTCGCTGGCTGAGCTGGTAGAACATAAACTGAGAGAGGAAGAGGGGGAGCTGAGAGAGGCCTGAAGTCGGAGCCACATACATCAAGGCAAATGTTGAAAAGGCTTGCAGGATTATTATATAATCTAACATAGGAGGGTCATTGACCATTGATGAGGAAGCGAACCATAGGAGCTTGGAACCAAACTGCAGGATGAAGTTATTTGCTGAGTTAAGAATGGATCCGTGACCATTTAACAAAAAAATAACTAACTGAAAAAAAAAAGTAAACTTTTGTTGAAGTGGAAGGAAGTTTTTCCTTTTCATCGTCATCTATACTTACTCATCTGAAATGGTTGGGTTTTTCTCCCTAAAGAACCTTGAGATGACGGCTGTATTTGGCGCAATATACTTGAAAATGAACTGTATTGAAATTGAAGCAAAAAAAAAAAAATGAAGACAGTTGCAAAAAATTGCTCTGCTCAGCTTTTGCCTGACCGATTCTTATTTTCATCGTTACTCCTTATTTCTGTAGTGACACAATATGACCAAAAATAACACGAGGTCACCATTAGTTATAGTGTTGCATTTGTAATATTATATTGTTGGTAAAACTATTTTTTGAATTTCGGTGTCCGTAAACGTTCATCCATCTTCTAGACTGCAGGCAGCTGAAGCTGAGGCCATGGGCTTGTAACAGTAAATGAGGGCTCACCTTGTAATAATATGGCTGAGGTGACGCAGCTCCTGACCTTTGTGCCCGACTCGTCACTCATAATGGTAAAGGCCGGTGCAGTGGCTCTCAAAGAGAGGACGGGCCTTGCTGTCACTGAACTGAAAGCATTTAAAACTAATTCAGTCATAGAAAAATGTGCTCATCCAATACAATTCATAGTTTCAGCCTCCACTAATAGGACAAACTTCCACATTTGCAGGTAATAAATGTTTCCCTATTCTTTAGGCCCTCGCTGGGCCTGACTGAGCTCCACAGTGAGTCTCGAACGCTGATCATAAAAACAGACCTGGGCTCTGATGTGGCTGAAATATTCCATGTGAACCAGCGGGTTTGGAAGCAGAAGATGAGTGTGTGTGCAAACGCAAACTCAGTACACTCAGGAAGTTTTATTTTTATAGCCACTAATCTGCCGGGGAAGAGAGACACAGGAAAGCAAAGTAAACATGCCAAATGTATGTGTGTGTACTTATGCTATCTGGAACAGATGCTTTTTTTTCTTCTCTCAATTAAGTGCAGTTCTCCTGTGATAGAATGCCGGAGCATCGCGCCACCTCCGCCCCCTCCAGTCCACTGTCACTTCCTGCAAACCTGCTCGCCTCCAGCCGCTGGCTGTGTGCAGGTATTCAGCTCTGCATATGTTACATGAATGTTCTCTGTGGTTCCAGGTGTGCTGTGTGTGTTGGCAGACCAGCTCTGCTGCACTGGGATCCTTTACATATCTGAGCGCTTGGCTTTATGTGAATCATCATTTTTTTTACCCCCCCCACATGCTCGTTTTGCAGACTTTCAAGCTTAAAGGTACATTTTACGAGTCAGCGGGGATGATTTAGAGTACACAAACAAAAAGGAATTTCCCTTGAGAATATTTCAGCTGTGAATGTATCAATCATCAAACAAACAGAGGCTTGTGGATTGAAAATTTTATTAAGAGATTTGCATCATCACCACAATCTGTACCATTATTTGTGTTCTTCGGACCTCCAACATATCAGAGGCTTCTGGAAAATTAATCTTTGAAACTATAAGCCCTCGCTAATTATCTGAGAGAAACGTCTGTAATTGATAGCTGTCTCAAACTGAAGGCTCAAAGTCTTCATACATTCAGAGTTTGAAGGACGAGTTTGACATTTTGATTAAAACAACCTTTTTTTGTTTCTTTTTTTACCTCTTAAAGATTTGCTGCGATGATAAAATCCTCATGATCAGACAACAGGCGGTTAGTATAGCTTCACACAAAGACTGAAGATGAGAGGAAACTGTTTATCCAGTTTGAATTGAACAGAATGGGCAAAAAAATCCCCCAAATACATTGGTGGTTAAATGGCACAAGAACCGGAAATTCATCCAACACATTGCTTCAGGACATTAAAGTAATGACGACATGCGGTCGTCCTCTCTTCGCATCGCCAGGAAGCTCATAGTCGTGACTTTGGGTGAAAAATCGTGTGAGTCGCCATCGACTTTTCCACGGAAATGCTGTGCACAGGATGGATTATCAAACATTTCATCAAGCTCCACAATAAATATGTCTGGTGATGTCATTTTCACTCACATTCGCAGTGTCAGCATTAATCATCGGAGGCGAGTTTGAGCGCAGAGTTTCATCTATGGAGCACTCCGTGCCGTCGTTTGCAGGATGTCAGGATAAAGTGGTGAACAGAAAAAGATCTGTATGTTGTTCCTGTGATGGATTGTGGAGCTGTTCGGAGTCTATCCTGCCTTTTGCTCATGTCAGCTGGTAGTGATCTTAACGTGGGGGTGAATGAAGCCAGTAGCAAATGTTGTGTACAGCACTCTGTTCTTTTAAAAAAACAAACAAACCAAAAACAAAAAACAAGACAAAACAGCACCACTGGCTTAAGACCTGGGTTTTATTGGGTGGGTAACCACTTTCTGCTTCAGGAACACCACAATGTGCCACAAATGTTCCTGATCACACTTCATTCGAGGACAAACACAGTCATGAGTGCACAGATAAGCGCAGGCCTATTGACTCATTCAGAAACACGTGTGATGGATAGAAACACGATAATTGTGTGAAAGATTCAATGTGCTGGAGATCTTGATTTGCTCTTTTTGCCAAGTTAAAGTAACCGTCTGTTGGGATTTCACAATTCTGATTGTGGTATATTCTGCGAGACAAGAGACCGGCGTGTTTTCCAAAATGTCAAAACAGTTCTGGGAAACTCTACCTGGCTGGAGACGAGCCAAAATGATGCGAAGCTATATCAAAAATATTCACGGCTACGGCTACAAAAACTACATACATGTTATAAAACAAAGATTAACAAAAATATATAAAACTTTCAAAAGTCTTGAAAGTGTAAAAAAAAAATGTACACTTGTGTCACCATGTTTAAACTGACAGTTCAGGTACAAATTTATGCTCTACAGATAAAACGAAGTATACAGGAATGGTGCTTTGACAGTTGATCTTTTACGGCATGAAACACTAGAGAGAGAGAGAGAGAGAGAGAGAAAGAGAGAGAGAGAGAGAGAAAACACTTTGGATGTGTACAGTTGGCCGACGTCAGAGGTCCTTGTTAAAATGTCCAGAAGAATTGATTACTGAGAGGCGGGACGCTCTCAACGCAGAATTCCTGATCCTCGTTGATCTTCCCTTTTTGAGCTCTGAAGTGTTGTGTGATCTGAGCTGGAGGTGAAAGTCCAGTGAGCCTGGAAACGAGAGAAGCCCAGTCAGAGAGACTCCTCTGCGTCTGGACTGAGTTAGAAGTAGCTTTAAGGAAGCCTGACAGATTTTGGAACGTTTGAAGGTGAAACCGTGGCCGACTCTCACCACTCTCACCGATAAACAATACTTTTTAAACAAAACTTTGGGAAAAAAAAAAAAAAGCAGATTTAGATTCTAGTGAGTGTCTTATTTTTTTATGGACGTGTACAAAACTAATTTTGACGACCTCACAGCAAGCAAAAGTCTCTAGTACTGACCTAGTACCTGTACTAGAACTTAAACCGCTGAGATCAACTGCACAGCAGAGGTACAGAAACTCACACTGAGGAAGAGCTATTTATTCAGGAAACCTTTAAAAAAAAAAAAAAGGTAAAACACCTTAATTTAAAAAAAAAATTCAGTACCTCCTTGTACATGATGCAGTGACTTTGTGATGCCGAGGGATGTTGAGCAACCAAACCACGACCGCGGATTGATTACAGTTGTAAAATCAACAAAATACTTTATTTTGTGCTTCATTGCTGCATAACCTGGAACCCAGGTTTAATGTGAAAAAAGTTTGGGCACAATTTAAAAAGGTACTTACCACAAAGGATTCAGTTCCAGTTTTCTTGTCCACTGTGGAAGTAAGAAAACAAAAACAAAATTAGCTCTGAGTTTAAGATTTCACGACAAGTCATCAGACAACAACCAGGAATGTTTTCACAGACGTCTGTGCCACATCTGTTGCTTGTTTGTTGTGGAGAAATCACTGCAGACTCTTAAACCAACATGAAAATATTAACTACAAACCTTCACAGTATCGTCCTTCAGCCTTTAGTTGTGTTTATACAAACTCAGCCTTGCTTTTAATTTATGATCTTTGGCAAGTGACTTTTTAGCTTGTAACACAAGACTTTTAGAGAAACTGGTGACACTTTTTATTCATCAAACAACTAATTAATTCACCCAAAAGACTATTGACACAATTATCAATACTGCAATTAATTATTGACAAACCTATGTATATCAAATTGATCTTTGACTTAATGCTATGTAACTGAGAGTCAGAACAAATCCAACAAGTGAGCGTTTTTCAAGAAGCACAGGTAGAAGTGTGGACTAAGTGACTGGCAGGCCATGATGTCTCTTCCATGTTGTGACACCTCGGATTTATTGCAAAGCTTCCCTCTCCAGCCCGGCTGTGTTGTTTACACAGCACAGACAAGTAAGCAATCTTCCCTCTTGAGGGACAGAATCTCCTGGATGTCAAACGTATCAGAGGTTTGGGCAGATGAAAACACCATCTGTTGATGTCCGACACTGTCGGATGAAGTTGAAGAAGAGGTACTGTGTCCCGGGGGAGGAGGAGATGGTGACAATGAGAAGGAAAGAAAAAGAGACGTCTGTGTGGAGTCGGCCTGATGAGGATTTGATGGTTTCTCTTGATGTGGTTGTTGTATTGTTAGACCAGAGGAGGGTTAGTAATTATTGATCACAAATACCTCGGCGGGAGGAGCACTGCTGCAGGTCACCAGTCGTAGGGGCTCGGGGGAGCAGAGGCCCGAGGGAAGCGGGTCAGGGTGTCACAATAGGGAGAACTAAATATACACACACACAGACACACACACACACACACACACACACACATAGCTGGAGGAATCATTACAAATCACTGTTTGTGGAGAAATACCCTGAGCCTTAGTTTGACCAGCCTGCAGAGTCGAAACACATAAATATCCCTCCACAAATCAACGCGAGCAGAATTCGTTGGGCTCGGCTCGTACCTGGGCGCAGAGAGGTTTCCGTGGTTACCACCGTGATTACCTGTATTAGCCATACTGCAACACAAGAGTGAAGGAGGACTGATGAGAAGGACAATGGGAGGAGTCCAGAGCGACAAGGACGGAGAGATCCGCAGAGAGTGATGCTCGTGAGGTACAATAGGAAGGACAGGATTAAAGGGGAAAGTCCATGCAAAGAGAAAAGAAGCCATGCCGATGACTTCAGATGGAAAAAAGGCGAGAAATGAGTGAAAGAGATCCAAAGCTGAAGGTCTTGTACCAAAAACAGAGTGTGTACGTGGAGGAAGGCGACAAGATGCGTGAACAGCAGGCCGGTGTCAAAGTGCAACAAGCCACGGGTAAGAGCAGGAGCTGGAGGCAAAGAGTGGAAATACCACGAGATGAAGGAGAATCAAAACCCATGAATCGGAGTGATGACAGAGAGAGGGGGAGAAAAGGATTCATTAATTCGGCCTTCATCTACATCAGAGAAGACGGAGAAAAATCAGGAGCAAAACTAACAGGAAGTCCGTGTCTGGATGTTTGGACTTACTCTTCAAAGACGTCCTCTGTGTCCATCCTTCGGAAATACTTGGCCAGTTTGACGGAGAAGATGATGCTGGGGAGGAGAAGGATGCAGCAGGCTCCCAGACCAAACCAGAACGTGTTCTGAAACACAAGTTATCAGCAATCAGTCACTTTTCTCAAGTAAGACCAGATTTATTCCTCTAACTCAACTCTCAAGAACAGATGTTCATGTCTAATATAAGTAGATCATTGTTATGTGACTCATTCATTATTCAGCTGCTCACACTTCAAATCTAAAACATGCAGTTTCTTTCACAGCTTTATTGTTTTCAACCTGTTCTTTTTGCATGGCATTGCCCTGCTATGTATCTGTCAATAAACGTCTTCAATCTGTGCACTTTTATTTTACAACAAAAAGTCAAACTTGACTCTGTAACACAACACAACAGAAGGTGAATAAGTTTTCACAGCTTCTATTTGAACGCTTCTCAGTTAAATTCAGTTTGTCACAGAGAGCAGAGATTTCACAAACTTCACAAAAACTAAGAAATTCTGTGTTTGGTACATTACATTTCATGCACAGCTCTGTCGTTCATCCTACAAATGCATGTGGCAAATGAAAGTAGCACCATGTTAAGGGGAAATAAACTGTCTTCCAGTGGTAAACGACTTGCACAACTTTGACTTGATGCACCGACAAAGTTAATTGATAATGTGAGGTCGTTGTTGGCTGCAGCCCTGCCACACAGTGCTTGCTGCATTTCAGATACACAAAACACAATGAAGAAGATAGGTATTTCACCTACATAAACAATTACTACATGTGCATTACATGTACTCACATGCATGTACGCACGCACGTTCGCACTGAAACATAAATACACACTCAACACACTCAGTACAGTAGCTGCAGGCTTTGCTGGAGCATTCATGTGTGAACTGTTTATAAAGCTCACAGTCGGTGGCTTGTTTGAGCTCACATTAAACTTTTACAGACTCACAGGAATGATATATAACTGATATGTAAATATAAATCTTTACAGCTCCACAGGGTCTTGAGTGTAAACACTGAAGATTATATATGTATGTAACTCTCGGGCCGGCCGCTCAAAACAGACTCTGTCCCATCTCAGTGTGTGCGAGCGGCTTGAGAACATGCTGTTCTCACACGTGTGGCTCCGGTCCCCAACGCCCCCAAAACCCCGGAGCTCCCCGCACCCGTCAAAGAGCCGTTTATGTTTCCATTTAACATCCAGATACATCCAGGCTACATGCAATGCACTGTACGTACAGCTGCACCATGAATCAGAGCCCTTCAGCAGCTTCTGCTTTCGCACGCACGCGCGCACGCACACGCACACACACACACAGGCACAGAAACTACAGCAATGTCTTACCACTGAGTCGATCAAGAAGCCGCATGCTACTATCTCCATGCTGTCCACAATATTGCTGATCGGTTTGCACGGGGCCACCTCTGTAGTTAGCTGAAGAGTTAAACACACACACACACACACACACACACACACACAAATGCACACGCAGAAAATGTCATAAGGATGTCAAATTTCAAAAACCACAACTTTTTGTGACTTGCTGGCCGATCGCCTGATTCGTCCACTAGAATAAGAAGTCTGTTTCGAATCGGGAAAATCTTTAAAGCTCCTGTAATTTACTGAAACATAAACATCTTGTTCAACTCGGCTGAATTAGGTTCAATCACTGGATCAGCCCATTAGAGCGGGCAGCGTGACTACACTGTAAATCATCCGAGTGAACACAGTATGTGTGTTTCCTGTTCTGGAAGTTAGAAAATATAAGAAGGAAAACAGTGAGAAAGACTTACAGAGTTTTTAACCCATGTTGTGTACTGTTTGAAGTACCCAACCAAGCTCTGTACGTAGCCCTTTGTTTCCTACAAACCACACAAAATAAAGAAAGAAAAATGAAGAAGAAGCCTTTGCAAATCCACATTATCAGGTCACATAAACAGAAAGTTGATGCAGTTTTTTTCCTCGTTTTGTTTTATTTGACAGTTGTGTACCTGCTTCACCACATGGGAGGCATTGTTAGTGATGAGGTACTCCGCAGCGTCGATGGCACTCAGAATATTTGTGACCTTGACCTGTAAGAGAGAAAGAAAGTCATCTGAGCAAATAACCCAACAGACTTCCTACTTTCTATTTGTAGCACGGTTTGAATCCGTGTTCTGCTCACCGGTAAGTCGCTGGAGGCCCTCTGCAGCTGTCTGATGCTCTGGTTCAACGTACTCTGTGTGAAAACACAAAAACACCAATAGTTACCAAACAAGAAAAAAGCGTGTCTGTATTTATTGGTTTACAGTTCGTCACGACACGCCACAGCTGTTGGAACATCACAAACCACGTAACTACGACAAAGGAGGACAAAAACCATCATCACAGTGCATCGACAGCGTCTTACCCGCGCCTTGACATATTTCTGTCATCATTTAATGAAAGAAAAGGAGGGGAAAGCAAAGATAGACACACTTTAACACCATTAAACTACAACAAGGTATGAAAACCTTTTTTTAATTGCAAATATGTATTTATGAGTTATCACTGTAGGCAGGGATAAAATCTAAGTCCCCCTCACAGTGATTAAGCTGCTTCTGCAGCAGACAAAACACATCAAATGAAGATATGAAATGTAAAGCAGCGCTGCCAACTCTCAAAGTCTAAAGTATTACGCTGCATGTGTTTTGTACAGTGAAGGCCCACACGAAATAACACGTTTTATTTCGGTATCTGTCTTAATAAAAAAACATTTTGTTGTTATTAGAGTTGTGCAAGTTTAGGAACATTACTTTGAACGTACTTCATCACATTTCTACCATATGAAGTTTTAAAAATCTGTCTTTTTTTGGTATAAATATGACTTTCATACATCAATCATTACTCTTTCTAATAATGATTATTGTAAAGGATTCCAGGACCGCTGCATATATTCTTGTTGTGAATGTGACGTGAGTTTCATTACTTGCCACGTTTGTGCACAGAATTGAATAAATAAACAAAACACTGAGATCTGCATCATGACGGTGGATAGCTTTGCCACTTTGTAGGATTAGTAAATCACCTTTGCTCGCACATGTTTATGATATTCAGGAAGTAAAGGTGTTTAATTGGATCCAGTTTATGTTTGTGTTGTGGGACAATTACCATTGCTTGCTCCAAGGGCACCACCTGCTCCCTGTGAATGTTCCTGATACTGCTGGCATGTCCTCTCAGTGCGTTCTCCAGAGCGCCGCGTGGCTGTGAACAAATCAAGTGAGAACACACTAACATTGGTAAATTTCCTACAATGGTCTCAGAAGAGATTATCAGTCTGTAGGTTCACGGGGAATGAATATGAACTCTAAGACCTGCAGGTCTGTCCTTCCTCAGACGTAGCACAGTCACACAGTAATACCTCTGTACAGGTCCCACGTGTTGTGAAATGGCACAGTTCCTATACCATGCATGTGCCATGAATGTGTGTGTGCATGATTATGGGGTGAATGAGCAGCTTGTTCAGAGCAGCAGAGAGCATGAAGTGCATCGCCTCTTTGGAGAGCCTCCGCCACTATATATCTGGCATCTTTGGTTTTATAAGTTTATGCAGCATCCCTTCAGCTTTCAGTACTTCCATTAATACTGAACGAGTTAGAATTGAGACCGCAAGGAATAAGGGATGCCATAGTTTCTATGATGAATGGAGGGGCAAAGTGCTGTCAGAGTGGAGCACAACTTTACAGAGGACCAAAAAAAAAAGAAAAATCACCTCTTTGTAATCAGATTAGCACTTTAGGGAATCAGAATCAAATTTGACTTTTGCTGGTAATAGACCTGATAAAACTCTTTTTGTATTTCCACATTTGAAAAGTCAAATTTGTAGAATTTACCCACTGAAATAAATGTGTTGCCTCATTTTAAACAGAGTTTGGTATTGTATCATCAACTAAAACTAAATAAAGTCGTGTTTTGGTTACCTTACAATGAGACCTTTATATCTATGTTGGGAGCAAACGTGTCATTTCCTACACAGTAGCTCAAAATAATCAAACCAAACACGGGCTCTAAAGAGGACACTTCACTTTTCCACAACTCTTGTGGATATTGTAGGTTTTATGCGCAGAGGAGAGATGAAGGTGATCAATAAACTCACCGCTCAATGCAAAGACTTCTTCTACAGTGTAACTTTAAACAGCACATCTGCGATAAGTTGTCTCTGAACGTGGTAGCGTGGTGTTTTTGTGTAGATGTTACCCACCAGCTGGTCGGCTTGAGCCTCCAGGTCAGTGCAGAAGGAGAGCAGATCTACTAAAGTGACTCCTTTATTCACCTATAAAAAGGAAGACAAACACAATGACAGGTTTAGATTTTGTTTCATGTTCAGTTGAAGAGATGTTTAGCTTGTCAGTGCTTGATCCCTCACAAAAGTATATGTTAAAAAGCATTTAAATTTTCATTTATATCTGTCCACACGCAGCTATGCCTGACGAATAAATAAAAATGATATTCTCAAAGATTAATCTAGATAATACCTCTGTTCAATCATTTATAAAAATAAAATGTAGCTCATGTTTACTTTCTCATAGTCGCGTTAAGTATAATAAATGACACCCACATGTGAAAACACACACAAAGGTGGACATTGTATGAAAGAAAGCACACTCTGCTCTCCAGCCTGAAAAACCAACAAGAAAAGGGAACCCTGCAGTGGTGATGGGACAGATTACTACCTCAGTAAGGTAAGCCTCGAAGTCGATGTGTCCAATTCCAGAGTTGGCGAAGTTGATGAGGTTGTCTCTGCCGGCCTGCTCCAGCAGCGTGATGTCCTGCAGGTCCACTTGCACATTGTCCAACACTTTGGCCAGATCCCTGTTGTACTGTTGTGAAGCATGCACACAAGGTTAAGCGGCAGGTTGTCATTCCTGTTGTTACGTCAGCGATACGACAGTGCAGTGACACTCACTACAGTCCTGTTGAGGAAGGAGTTGATGTTGAACATGGTCTCCAGCTGCAGGGCGTGATACAGGCCGTTGTTGTCATAGCATTCTCTGTCAAACAAAGATCAAACAAGGAACCAAACATATAAAAAAATAAAAAAAATATGTTACTTCTGCACAGGGACCAAAATGCAAAGATAAAATGTGGTTAAAATGGAGTTTTATGTTCACTCCATGTGCGTGAGCTGTCACCTGTACATGCTGCCCAAAGTCAGGTCAATATTTGGATTCTGGAAAAGCATCCCAGGTAGGAAGTTCTTTTTCTCAGGATGGACCAGGAACGGGGTGTCTATGATCTGCACACACACAAACACACGCACATTCACGTTTTTTCATCAGCACAGAGCAGCAGTGTGGTCTCTTACGCAATGTTATAGCTCAGGCAGAATATGAACAACTCGGAGCAGCAGAGAGGAGAATAAAAATAAAATAACTCAGGAGGGAAAAAAGTTTGTGTTCAGCACCTTGAATAGCTGCCGATTAGCCAGAGGTTCACACACCAGCTTCTCCACATTGCCACCAACAACAAACATGGTGGTGACGATGCCCATCAGCACCCAGGCGAAAATAAATGTGAAGCCAACACCTCTGAAAAGGAAGAGGTGAACAGAGAGGAAGACAAATATTCCATAAACATATCCTCCTTTAGAACATGCTAAACTCAGTAAGACTCAGTGACCTAACATCCTACGAAGGTAACTATAAGTTACGCTGATGAAACATTTCACCTACACATTGTAAACTGTAGCTGGGATGCAAGTTACTTGGCTTTGATAAAAAGGTAACTGGGATCAAAATCATTTTCAGCCATTAAGGAAACATGCTCCAACACGACTAAAAAGCATAAACTCCTTCACAGTCAGGGTTACAGTAGCAGTCGAGGCAACCTACGCCATCAGCAGGTTTCCTCCGGTGTTTGATAGGCAGCCGCGGGTTGTGGGAGTGGCCTGCTTGTCGTAGCCACAGGTGCCACACAGCAGGCCAAGAACGTTGAAAGCCAGGACCAGGACCACCATGCAGAGCACCGCCACACAGCCGACCCACCTGCAGCACAGACACAAAACAGTTTTCACTTGTGACAACAACAGTTATGCTTCTCTGTAATACATACTGTATGTAAGTTCTATCCAATCATCTTTCATATCGCTCTATCCAACTTAGCCAGTCTATAACTGAGCAAACACAGTGAGACAGATAATAACGCACATTAATGTCGAGGGGCACTTTAGAGTGACCAATTGACCTCAAACACATGTTTTTGGATTGTGGCAGGAAACCAGAAGATCTGGAGAAAACCGATGAGGGAGAAATGCAAAATTGGCACAGTAAAGCTCCTGAAAGTCTGAATGTTCTCGCTCTGAGGTGTACTAACCACTGCACCACTGTCCGGACCCACTATACGTCTGTTTTTATTTACAAATACAGCCGGACATCAAAACTATTGATAGCTGTTCAAAACAAGTTAAAAATGGACAATAGTAACATGGAGATTTTGACTTCAATTTTTTTTTCTCGTTTGTGTTTACATAGAAAAGTGGTTTTTATGAGACCGTTATGAAGCCAGTTTAAGTTCACATGGGCACAAACCTGTAGAAATCCATCTGGTCAATCTGTGGGTAAAAGGCCTCCATGCTCTTCTGTCTTTCATTGAGGAAAGTGGTGAAATTGGCCAGAGAGGTTTCCACTGGGAACATCTTGGCGAAGCCGTTTATCTCCGTGCCGACCTTATCCAGCATGCCTTTCACGCCTACACACACACACACACATACATAAAGAGAGTTACAAACCAGAGCACACAAACACAAAACAAAGTGCACAAATTAATTCTTGCTTCATGTTGAACGTGGAAGACAGGATCACAGGGGATAGAGAGAGAGGGGAGGAAAGGGAGTCTAGAGAAACAAATAGGACTTACGAGGCAGAGCTGAGGTTTCATCATGCGAAGGTAAGAGGAGAAAGATTCTATCGTCAGACTCATTTTATTCTCATTTACAAAACACAGCTCAACGGTAATTAGACTACACACACATACACATATATATATACACGTATACACACACACACACACGCAGGTACGCACACACACGCAGGTACGCACACACACGCAGGTACGCACACACACGCAGGTACGCACACACACGCAGGTACGCACACACACGCAGGTACGCACACACACGCAGGTACCTGAAACAATGTTTTTAGTTTGCTCTTTAACCAGTCGTGGCGTGTCATTAAAGGACGAGTATCCCTGGTGATTTAATAAAGAGAGGAAATGAGTGGGGTGAAGAGGGTTCAACAAAAGTTTGTAGTAAAAGATGGACGATGGTGAGCTGGAGTCACACGCTGACCTTCTGCACAATGTTGCTGAGATCTGTTTTCAGGACTGTGTTCACATTGGTCAGAGCATGATTGACATCTGGGAGCTGACAGACAGAAACAGAAGTGAAGTGAAGTATATTTTAACTTAATTCTCACAATCATGAACCTCGTGAGTGGCTGTGTGTTCCATTACGTTGGAGAAGTCAGCGTTGATTCCCAGCTGCGTCAGCGTGGTGCGGATGGCATTGCAGGTGTGGGACACGGCTCCGTTGGTGCAGGCGGGGTCGGACAGCGTGTTGGACAGCGAGGCGCGCTCCCCGGACAAACTGGCCTGAAGCTTCCCCATCCCGTCCTGAAGCACCTCCAGGGAGGAGCTGACGTTCTCCAGCGCCTCTTTGGTCTCCCGCATGGCTAAAAGCAACACACCAAGGATTGAAAGTGAATCCAAGTTCTTCACTTTTTGATAATACCACATCTTCGGGTAGTGCATTATTCACATTTACGTTGATACACCCACTGCAAAATGAATATTTAAAAATATCACACTGATTGAACTCACAACAGGGATACAATCCACAGGGGGCAACCACAACAAAAGTGTGAGTCATATCCAGTTTCTAACACTTTCACTATCACAAAGACGTGGGCACCACTGGGTCCTGATCCGCTCTGTTTACCTTTGATGGAGCTCTCAACTTTTGCTTTAGAAAAAAGGAAATGTCAGGGTTATGATGGAGGAACAGAAGTGAAACCGAGTGAGAACTTTCTCGTGGAGGATCTCTCGTATTGAATAAAGCAATGTGGAGGATAAATATTACCAATACATTTGGCAACAAGTCACTAAATTCACAGTAAGATAAGGAGCAATGCAGCTGTGTCACCCTGATCAGTTTCATTACATTCAAAATCAAACCTTAGTTAAAAATACTTTATTTACTTTAAAGCTACATCTGGATTATTTTCTCTCTGAATGGAACAAATCTTTCTTGTTTGACGTGATTTGAATTTGTCAGATTACACGTACAAAAAGCTTGAAGGAACAAGTACAGAACTTCACAATGTAACAAGAATAATCCTGGCATTGTTGTTTTGATGCAGGAAACAAAACACGTTGGCGTTTAGATGAAATTTGTGACGCTGCGTCTCAACTGTGGAAGATCAATCAAAGTTCATGAACAAATACAGAAAATGCATTACCTCCTGCCATACGCAGAGCGGTGTCCAGCGAAGGAACCACCTCTTTCTCCAGCTGACTGTGAACCCTGCCACCCAACAAAGGTCCGATATCTGTCAAGAGGCAGAGAAAGCTCAGATAGTTTTATGACAAGAGTACGTTTACAATATGTAAAGCAGGAGCATTAGACTGTCAATATACAATAGTCAGCTTACTGTCGAGGTCCGACAGGACTTTGTTCTTTGCAGTGGTGTACTGGGCTGTCAGGTATTCAATTTGCTGCAGGAGAAAGCACACAGTAACATTATATACAGTACACGTTATGAGTATTGTCTGTGTTTCTGTGTGTATTTGATGGCGTACCGCCGGCGTGTTGTTGGCGAAGGTCTTCAGGTCTCTCATGTTGGTATTAATGAGCCGTCGAGTGCCCTTGATCTGGGTGCTGATGTTGTGATTCGCTGCATAGGCGATGAGAACTCCCAAACTGAAAGGAACATTATTCAGGATCAGAAGAGGCATGGTGACAAAGTCCACCAGCAGAGGGCAGCACAGCTACATGAGAGACTCCTGATGGGATGGTTTTTAATACAACTGCTTGTAGATTCATCTGCATCAAACAAACCAAGTGTGATGAGATAGGATGATAGATAACTAAAGCACATAGACAAATCTCAATGTAAATAGGGAGCTGTGAGAAGATTGGTTGGTTAGTACGATGATGCTTTGGCTCAATACTAACTCTTGCTATATTTATAAAACAACCACAACCATTCAGCCTCCTAATTCAGCTGTTCAACTGTAACAAAAGCTTCTTAAACAAAAACCCAAGTAAACTCGGACAGTATATCAGTGAAAGTGGGACAATACCTGCTGCCATAATGACAACAACACCAGGCCAGATATGGATTATACGTCTCCAAATGTCCTCAGAGTGCTGAATGCCTGCATGTATGTGCGTGAACGTGCATGTTTGTGATGTGAAAGGACTCATTCAGACGGAAAGACCTCTCACAGTCAGCCAAGTGATATCAATATCACCACGCTGTCCCCAGTGGATCGTATTTCTGTGAATCTGTCTCCTACTGAACAGTATGGAGGTGCCACGAGTCTGTGCCTCAGCTGAAGAAGTCTAATCTATCCATTTAAAACGTGTTTACAGGTGCAGAGAAGGACTGCTGCGTATGTGTTGGCGTTCTGTAAAGCTTGATGTGACTGAAACACTAATGCTGTAATGTCTTTAAGGGCACAACAGACATATGGCAGGTCTCTACACCCTCATCTGTCTGGGAATACATGAAGAGAGAGAAGGATCTGAACCCGTACACACCCACAGATGGTTCTGTGAGTACTTCTGAAAGGTGCTTGGAAATAACAACAAAGCCGAGCTGTCAGACTGAATGTACAGAGGAGACTTTGATGCTGAATGCTGACTTTTATCAGATTTTTCTTTTGTCAATTGAAAGAAATTGGCAATCAGCACTCTCGCTCCCCAGCGAGGATATCTTCAGCTTGAGTTCAGTATTCTGAGAGTTCTGAATGCAGTTTGCAAGTTCTTCCACAGTTTTGTCCCACACTCCTAAAACATTTGTTTGAGACTCTTATTTGACCGTATGAGTGAGTGTGTGTTTGTTTATTTGTGTCTCTGTCCATTGAGTGATATAACTTTTCCATCATCAAATGGGATCGGCTCCAGTGACACAGAGTTGGATAATGTGACGTCGACGATGTGTGACGACTTTTAGCATCTTTTTTTATTGAAAAAATGATTACTTGGCAGATGACCTGTGGTGTCTGTCGGTATTGGCCACAAACAAAAGTTTTGCACAAGTGCATCACTACTGTACATTTATAGCATCCACTTTTTCAACATAGTGCATAATCCAAACTGGAAAAACTGATATAAACAGCAAACCATCACGGCTGTCTTAATGGCGAAGACGACGCAAATGCTAATCGTGAGAAAAGCTGTCGAGAAGAGGAGGATGACTCACATGATGAAGATGGAGGTGCCGATGAGTGAGGCGGTGTAGAAACCACGTTGACAGTCTGCGTTTTTCCTCTGCCTCTGATGCATCTCCCCTCCACAGTTGTCGCAGCAGCGGCACACGCAGAAGCACATGGCGATGATGGGAGTGAGCACCACAAACACGACGCCGACGCTCGTGCATATGAGGAATCCGGCCTCATAGTGGAGCCACTGCAGGACAACCCCCCCCCCCACCAAATTTTTTTTTAAAAACAATCAATCCACTCATCAGCACCCCTGTATGACATTCAGGACAGAGCAGCGTGGAGACAAACGCTGTTAACAGAAGTTTACCTGAAGCAACAGGACCACATTTTCTGGCTGTGACGCCAAACACGCATTGAAATCCGGAGTGAGAGAAAACAAACACAGACAAAAGAAGGTGAGTGTGACGGCCAAGAGATTAAGAAGAAAGCAGAGCTCCGGTCTCCAAGTGTGATCACAACTTTAAAAAGAAATGGTACAATCCCAGCAAAACCTTTAGATTAGAGGGACACTTGTGTCTTTAATGAAGCAGTAATGTGCCCAATTCAATACAAATAAACTGGGTGTGGTAAAATGTTGTTTTTTTACACAATAACACACTAACATAACCAAACCAGCATTTCAAATTTAAAGTTATCATAAGTGTCATATGAAAAAAAAAGCAGTTTAAGTGTCACTAACATGAAGAGACATACCTTTCTCCATTCTTCTATTTTGATTCCACCCATGTTTTGCTGAATGACTTGAACAATGAGATCTAAAAGTAAAATACACATACACAAATATATTAAACAGTATTTTTTTTAAGTGACTAAAAAGCTTCAAGGAATGTGCAGAAGAAAAATAAATCCGGGAGTCGGGTTCTACATTTTCACAGCAACGATTTTGTAAATTTTGCATTTTTTTATTTTTAGGCGTGACACAAAACTGCAGTGAGACATCGGAACACACATACAATAAAATCATATTTGTTGGTTCAAAGATTAGTAATGACACAGACCATGATTCAGCTTGGGCCTTACTTATGAATCAGAAACTATATTAACTTCCAGGTAAAAACAGGTAAGAGTCTGGCTCGGCTGACTACAAAACACAATAAACTGGCATCCAATTTTTATCAATGGGACTTGATCACTCTTACATTTATCCAGTTTCAGTGTGGATAACTGTCACTATCAGCCGCTTTAATCCTCCCAACCAAGTAATGAACCAAGAATATAAGAAGGAGAAATCACAAATGAAACATACATTTTTTACAGCAGCAACATGTGAAATGCTTTGTTCCGTCCCACCTGTGAATTCCATCTAAAGTCTGAGTGAGTCTTTTGTTCTCCGACAAATTCAAAACCTCTGATGCAGATGAAGATGTTCTCACATGTATCTGATCAAACCTGCAGACACCGTGTTGCTCTTACTGTTTGCACTAACAATAATCACAACTTCAATTGTGCCACATTTATTCACAGAGTACTTCAGCTGGGTCATAATTAGTGACGCTCATAGGGGAAAAGCTAAACAGACTATGGGAAATATTCCTGATCTAATGATCGCCACCAGTTGTTTTCGTTTTTTGGGGGGGGGACACGTTGAGTTAGGGCTGCATAACATTTGACAAATTTATCATTATCGCTATTATTGTTTGCTGCATGTTGACCTGATATCATGCAGCCTCCCTTTGAGTGTTGGCGTTTCCTAAAGGCCACTTCATTCCAGTCCAGCTGTCGGTCTTTACTGTATATAGGTCAGCCAAAGCTAAGCCTACCTGCACACTGACTCACCCACAGTTACTCAGCAGGTAAACACAGACTCCTCCACAAAGACGGGACACTTCCATGTACACACATGAATATTCACACGCATATTTGCAGATACATAAAATGTATAATTAAAATAGCCCTATATGTGAATAGGGTTAAATATGAACGTAGATAAACCTCCTAATTTACAGCTTCACACCCTGCACGCATGAACTTCATTTGAACATTTGGACCTGCTTGATTGACATTACACAAAGAGTATAAACATTTAACTGTGTTTTGTTAATTTTTCACTAGGATGAGCTCTTCAAAGTGACCAAACGCAGAGAAACATTAAAACCTGTACAGTAAATAAATGTCATCTCTAATTTGAAATTAAATAAAAGTCACTCGGTCCCCCGGCTAGCATGAGACTCACAATCTCAGGGTAGTGGGTTCGTGTCCCACGCCAGGCGCCACCTTCCCGTGGGCTCACCACCTGCAGGAAGGTTCTTAAATGGTGCATTGTGATCTGGGTGACAGTACTCAGACTGTCACCCCGGAAACAGATAAGCGGAAGAAAATGAATGAATGAATGAATGAATAAAAGTCACTCAGTATTTGTCCTCAGGTGTGTATCAGCAGGACTTGGTGGTACACAATGACCAGATGGAGGCAGGTTCAGCGTGTGAATGCTGACACAGCTGTCACACAGACACACGTACACGCGCACGTGCACACACACTGTCTGGCTCTGCCTTCTGCTTGCACACCTGCTGACCCTCAGGTGAGGTGACATGGCGCACAGAGGTGAGATGCAACACCGATCAGATTTGTTTCCAACCTTCTGTTTTTATCATGTTTGGTTGGATTTCAATAATTACATCGGTCTTACTCCACGGTGTTTGTGGTCTCTTTATTTCCAGCAAGCATACAGCCTAAACAACCTTATTCACCCGATAATTTCAGCTCCATCATTGGTACGCTGAATAAATCAAGTCCATGTAAACAAACCCAGGAAGTCACATTTTATCCTATGTGGTGAGTGAAAGGAGCAGTGCTTTGGGGTGTCTTTTACAACCATATGGGTAATCCTCTCAACACCATCTTGCTCTCGCTGCAGGGGGGGGGGGGTTACTTGCCTGTTTTCTGACTGCTGCATTTGAGTGAAATCATTGGTGGGTACGATTCCGAAATGTCGGCAGTTCCTGGTAACTTTGCAGATGCAGCATGTGGGAACATCTACGTTGTGTCAATACCACCTGTTGTTGCTCAGGTACTTAGCGTTATCCACGGAGGGCAGTTAAGCTTAGACAGCTTAGTTCAGTGACCCAGTATAAGAGGTAACTACTGCAAATGAAAGGAAGACAGCGGATAAACAACCTTCAGAAAACCGCTTGAAAAAGAACCAAGAGGCCACCGACTCGGATGTCTGCATCGGTGGGCGACTTTATTCTCAGCGGGCAGCTTCTCTGAGAAAAACTAAAGTGCAGTTTTCTTGTTTTTGGTATCTACAGTGATGAAGCACTAAATCTCAGCGAGATTTGCTGAACATTTTCTATCATTGTCAGCTTTTGAATAAATACCAGCTTGGAATGATTAGTATTTCACTTTCACTAAAATATGATTAAAAAAAATTATGAAAACAAAACAATCAAGACGAAACAAACCACAAAAAGCAATGACTCTGCTGCTCACAAATAAATCTGATATAAAGTCCGTGCTCAGTTAATTGTAAATGTAATTAGAGGCTGGTGACCAGAATCTTCCACACTGACCTGTTCTTAGAGATTACTGGAAGGTGTGGCTGTGGCCTTATGCAACACTCCGACCATCACTGCTCTCGTTTTCTCAACATGTTTCATCCTTAAATCGTTGTGATCTCTGTGTTCGGACACAAAAAACAGCTGAAAATCCAGCAGTGCACGCCAACAGTGACAGCGGCGCTGAGCTGAAGTTCTGCAGTTTGTACTGTTTAAATTTCAGAGTTTCAGGAGGCTCATAAGTCTAAAATATAGAAAAAGGTCATCAAACATCATTTTAACGCCTTCTTAGTTTATCTTCTTCTCTGTCCACATTATCTTAGTGTGATCCTCTTAGAAAGGCAACGTCTTGATTCTGACCCAAACTTTGGCAGCAGATGGACACCCATTGTCCATCCATCCATCTTCTATGGGAAAACATTGCCAGTCCACCAAAGGTACGCGCATTGAAATATCTTTTTCAGGGGTCAACAAATCGATTTAGTGGCTCTGGCATGAAGCAGTGCTCCGGTTGGACGTTTCATGCAGTTTGATTATGGGAAACGATGTGATGCCTCCAGCTTTGTTAGCACGATAGCACAAGTGTCACATTTACCAAAGCACAGTTATGTAGTACTTAAGTTACTTTAAACAAGGTAAAAGTGCATTATGTATCACTGTGCATTACACAACACTATAAGTGTAGTGTGTCATGGGTTGGGGAGCTAAAGAAACTTACGGAGCCCACCATGAGCTTGAGTAAAAATACTAAGAGGATTATCCACAGTGTCTTTTTAGGCTTTTACAACAGATATTTTTAATTCAAAGGGAGTAAGTCTTTCCCTTAAATAACCAATGGAAAGATGCTAATACAGTGTCAACTAAAAAAAAAAGAAGAAATAAAACGTAATGCAGGCCAATAGTTTACAACTAGAGATACTTAAATTTGGATAAAGATTGACTTAAAATCTATATACATTCAGGATCATGTTTTTGGAAGCGTCTTAATATAATTTCAGAGGCAGACGTTTTTCCAATCCGTCAGTTAGCAATGACTGCTATGTAGCCGCCAAGCAAACTCTCAGATTAATTCTTTCAAAGTGTATATAAATGAAGTCAGGAGTCCACCAAAGTATATTTTGTTCTTGAAAACATGCAAAACATTTTACATGATAAACGTTGTGTTGTTTTTATTGCTGTACACATAAGCAGAGGCTGTGTCTGTAGCGAAGGATCCAGATATGTGTTTTTTTTTTTTTGTTTGTTTTGTTTGTTTGTTTGTGACTAAATATGACAAACCAGAGTTGATTTTAGGCTGAGCTACAGTAATATAAGACAATTTCTCCCAGATAAACAACTTCCAATCACAGTAATTAAAGGAAGCAGACAAACACCAGGATGATGACCCAGTTCCACTATGCATGTGTTCGGGCCTGTGTGTGTGTGTGTGTGTGTGTGTGTGTGTGTGTGTGTGTGTGTGTGTGTGTGTGTGTGTGTGTGTGTGTGTGTGTGTGTGTGTGTGTGTGTGTGTGTGTCACAATGCCATCTGTAGCCGTGGTGTAGCAGCCCTGTGTTAGCATTAGCCCTGTGGATGCTAATCCTCTAATCCACCCTGTGTGTATCAGGAGGGATAAGACGCGGCCTCCTCGCTCAGGAGACTCACCCAAAATGCTTCTGCACTGTGAAACCTAACACACACAAAAAAAGAGAGCGAGAGAGAGAGAGAGAACGTGCCAACAGCTCAAATGTAAACCAGAAACACAAATCACATAAACAACATTTGACAGTCTACACTGGCTGTGACACCATTAATGTGCATTTTTACTGATTTGACATGAGCACTCACACACCGACTTTTCCTCCGCTCGTCCCACATAAATTTCAGTTCTTGTTTTCTTTACAGCGGCCTCAACTGAACTCGCTCATCCTGTCACCAGTCTGGGCAATAAATTCACTTGATCTCATGGTGATCAGAAAATTGTATATACATAAAATACACTGTGCCAACTTCATGCTTGCTTATTCGTATTTTTGTAAAAGCTGACACGACAGGAAGTCACAAATGTTTTTCATTAGTTTGTAGAAACATTTCAAGAAAGTGGGAAAAAAAACAACCAAATAAAATAGTTACTGTATTAATTTGATCTCAAAGGGTAAAAAAAACAACTTGATCTTGAGAGTAGCTTTTGGTTATTTGTACGATACAAATGTCCATGTGAATATGCTGGTACCAGTGCAAGCAGGTTAAACTTTAGAAAAGAACTACTTTGTGTGACATAAATGTCAGATTATGTATTTTATGTAATTGTCACGTTATCCTTTGCTTTAACAACACGAGGCAGGACTTCTGATCATACCTCTAATCCTTTCTATACCTTCTACTGTATGTTGTGAAATATTTTATCCATTTCCAATCAGTACGACTGGCCAACCTTCTCTCAGCATA
The DNA here is from genome assembly GCF_963383615.2 of Lipophrys pholis. NCBI lineage: Eukaryota > Metazoa > Chordata > Actinopteri > Blenniiformes > Blenniidae > Lipophrys > Lipophrys pholis. The sequence continues at coordinate 26,041,241 of NC_137628.1, forward strand.
TAAACCAATAATACTATGAGAAACAACTAAGAAATTAGATATTTAACTCATTAAGTTTCTCATAGAAACCAGTTGAAGATACATATTGTTTCTTCATCTGAGTGTCAAGAAACCAATAAAACTAACTCGAAAGAAAATACGTATTTGACATGCAAATACTATACAAATTCTTCTTACTTTTTCTACAACATTGTCCAGATATGCTAGTGTAAGTGTGATTAAAGCCCGTTAATGCCTTCGGGGCTTTGGGGTAACAAATAAACACAAATACTTAACTTCAACACTGAATAGAAAGGATTAGAGGTATTTGCCGTATCAGCCATGTTGGCTCTTTGGCTGAAGCAAACTGAAAAGCTTCATGTGTATGAAATTAACACATTTTAATGTCTCTATCAAATAAAAATAAAATAAACCTTTATGCCTTTATTTATCGTTTGTGTAACGCAAGGTGTCTTGGGCTGTCCCCTCAAAGTGAGAAGGTCATGGGTTCAAATACTTTTCTGTGTGGCTCCGAGAAAAAACATGGAGGGGCGGTAAATAGGCCCGCCTCAAGGTGTGAATGTCACTGTGTGTGGTTGGATGGATGGATGGATGGATGGATGGATGGATGGATGGATGGATGGATGGATGGATGGATGGATGGATGGATGGATGGATGAACTGCCTTGATTGCATCACTAAAACAATATTCTGCCTAAAGTATGAAGTTCATAGATTTTTTAACTGAACCTATCAACCAAGCTAAATTCTAGTAAATCATTGATCGGCTCATAACTTTCACGTTACAGCTGACTTGATGGAAAGCTTTGACTGAAAGCTCCGCCTGGCTCTACCGCAGCTCCCTAAAACAGCCTCATTAGTCTCATACGGACTCGGGGGAGCTGTCAGTCTAGTTGAAGCCGCGGCCTAACTTCAGCGCCAAACACCTCCAGCAGCTTTTCACGGGGTCATCGATGACTTGGAAGCATGTGTGTTTGATGAAACCTGGATTGTGTTGCACACCTGTGATGCATCGCAGTGATGTGCGTGACACCTGGGAGGTCTCCACCTGTGCGTGTGGACGACGGTGAATCATACCGAGAGGTCCACGGCAGTGGCAGCATATGGTCCACTGGCTTAAGGTATTATGCAGTGATGCAGGTGACAGAGAAAGCCTCCTCTAATCGCTGATCTGCTAATTGATTAGCCAGCCAGCGGCCCTAACCCTGCACACCAAAATGGCAGCAACTTAAAACCTTCAATCCTATTGCTCTGTGTCATCCTCCAACGTGACCACTCATAGTTGTGCATATACAAACAAGTTGCTTCCCGTGTGCGGCAGTTCTTCCCGTCCATCACTGGGTTACTGGACTACACTGTGCGCGCAGCAAGTGCGACATTATCGATCGTGTGACGTGCCACTCGTCATCACCTGTCAATCACCTGCATGTAGCCGAGACCGAAGAAGACCACTCGTGACCTATGACAGCCATTGATCCCATTAATCTCCTCATAACATTGGTTTATGGGATCAACGTCGTCTTGTCATCGCTGCATGCCGTCTTGCTTCGCTCACGTTTCTTTGATGAAAGCAAATCAACCCAAGGCAGTGTTTCATTTCTAAATTAGACATTGACCATTTGTCCCTCAGATAACGAAGACGCAACATTGTGCAAAATGCCTTGTGCCACCGCAGCCCCTGTGAACTTGTGGATATTTCTATGGACTTTGCTATTGAGCTTATGACGTACAAACAGGCCGCCAGGCTCTGTTACTCTCACCGAGTCCTCTGGACAGGTGGCTTCCCCTCTTTGTGACATGTGACCCTCGAGTAAAGGTCCCAGCTTCATAGTGGACACAAGCTGTGAGCAGGTCATGTCCTTTTTTTTTTTCCCCCTCCACCAGACTCATTCAGGTAACAAGAAATATACAGACCCGTCCCCCTCTATTTAACACATCATGTTCATTAAAATAATTCCACCAACTAATAATGGTGCCTCTGGGATACCTCTTGTGGTTGATACATTCCTCTTCTTTTTGAAAGCATTTCAGCAAAAGACTAACATGTGAGACGCTTTAGCCACTGGGGAGATTCTTAGTCAACCAGGTCATGCTTCATAAATTTTACCGTGAAAGCAACTGTATGCATGACCAGCCATCAGCTTCTACACATACTGAAATTTGACAAACATTTCATGATTACATCTGATGAAATCAACTGAAATAAACTGTTTTCATCACAGTTCTTACTTCCAAAGTAAAGCTTTTTTTGCCAGGGAACTTCTTGATAATACCACATTTTGAAGGGAATAATTGAAGTCTATTCTGACATACTGTCACTGTGTTATTCATCAGCCAGCTTCTTTTAATATTCATTTTGGTTGAAATATGGGACAAATATGTAACATTGGCAGATCAAGATTACATTTCTAATCATATTAATTCAATGTGACGGGCATCACACATTCAAATCGCAATAAGGTGTATTTTTATGGCTCTTTGGCTCGTGCGTTCATCAATTTCAGGACTTACATCCAGCAGAGGAATGAGATCTGGGATAATATTCTGGGAATAAGGCAGCAGGGGGTAGGGGGGGGGGTAATCTCACCTTTGGGGAAAGAATTCGGCTGAACCACGTAGAGGAACGCGTGGACCATGTGGAACAGGATCCCTATGGTCCCTGGCTCGTAGTAGGCATGTGTGTCATAAACGGCCGCCGGTACGAAGCCAAAATCCAGCGGCTCCACCGGCGGAGGGGAGCGCTGTCTGCGGGAGTCCGACCGGACCTCAGCCGGCGCCCCTGCCCTCTCCTGCGGCTGCTGCTCGCTGCTTGTGGCCCCCCAGCAGAGCAGCAGGACCAGCCACCTCGTCCACAGCATGGCTGAGGAAAAGTCCAGCCCCGAGGCTGCGAGAAGAGAACGAGTCGGAAAGAAGAGCCCGGGTGTGATGGACGGAGGAGCGCGTGACACCTGTTACCTCCTGGCGGTTTATCCTCACAAAACAATATCCCACAAAAACAAACAAACAAAAAAAAAACCTTTCAAACTTCACAGTCGACAAATGAGCGGCCGTTAGCTCCTGGTTTCCCGGTACGGACTCGTCCCTGACATCTTCCCGGAGCTCTTGAGAGGACCAGCGGCCGAGGATGTGCTTACTCTCCCGGTGTCCCGTACTCACTCTCACCGGCTGCCTGACTGGAGCATAATCTCGCGCGCACTACAGGGGGTGGGGGGGCTCAAGTACGCTCGTGCTCGCTTGAAATCTGCATCTCGCATCTGTGGCGTGCGCGCGGCCCGCAGCCACCTGTCCCGCGTGTGAGTGAGTGTGCGGAGGTCAGCGGCAGCAGCAGGTTCACCTCAGCGGACCCCGCACGCGCCACACTCTGCGGACATGCTGGCCAGCTGCTGAGCCTCGCGCCTCAATGGACCGTACCATGTGCTACTTCATGTGTGAGCACGTTAAAAGTTTTTTTTTTTTTTTTTTAAAGCATGAATTGTGAAACAATGAGCCGCCTGGGTAAAAGCATTTCCATCTCTCTATACACGCGCGCATAATCTGGATGTGACCCGAAATTAGGACAAACCATACAGCTGAGCTGTGTCCTTTCTAATCCTTCTACATTTGCAGATGTGCATTTTATGGATGCGCTGGTCCATCTTGTGTCTCTTTGATCATTAGTTAGATTTTAGAGAAAGCTTTATCGTCCTCTGGGCGACATTTACACTGCAACATTTAATTGTTTGTGCATCGCAATTTATCACAATTTAATTTCAGTTTGTTTTTTTCAATGATCACTTTGTATTCTTGTAGCTGTAATTTACCAAACTTTGGACACAGCGGTATGGATCTCTTCCAGTCAATGATATGTAACTGGGAAGTGGGAGGTCCCAATTTCCACCGGGTAAAATAGATCTAACTGGGAAATTCCCATTGGGAAAGAGATAGATGTCAGAAAGCTCCCAGAAGCAGGAGACTCAAGAAGGCAGCAGTAAGAGATGTAATCTTTACTACTCTTTTATATTATGTGAAAATAAGTCATAGAGTCATAGAGATAAATTCCATGTTTTCACTTGAGTGAAACAGGCTCATCCTTTGTATAAAGCTTCATAGCAACTGTCATAATAATTATTAGTTATATTAACATCAGAAGATAAAGTAACAGCTCTGCAGCAAATGTGCATAAATATAGGATTAAATAAATGAAAAAAATGGACGTATTACTCAAGCGTGGAATGTTGTTGGAGTCTTGCATGGTTCTCACACATATATATTCATATTTGCTGTTCTTTTTCATTTTGTTCCATAGTTGCTTCTTGGTTTCTTTGCGTTTAGAATTCCAGAGGATCAGACTAAATATTTCAAACGAGCTCCACATTAGCAGACGAGTACATACACTGATATCTGGGTCTGTAATGATATATAAACAGGAGCAACTATTTGGCATAAAGATGACAATCGATGGTTTAAACCACAATTTGTTACTTTATTTGTTTTAGCTGTGGTCTGGTCCAAACAGCTGATTCAAGGCTCTGAGGTTAGTCAGATAAATACCCTGGACTCGTGAAACGTTGGCAAACACAGAAAGGTCGAGTTCAAAAAAGGGGGGAAACCAACTCTCAGTTAAAAAGTAACCGAGTCGGCTGGATAAGTTGTGCAAGTCTTTCAAAAATGCTTTGAAGTCCGTCATATCAGGGTCTCGTATGTGAACTATGACAACACAACCATGGAGTTGTTGTATTCAAAACGAAATAAATTTATCAGAGCTGGACTGTCAGAGAGAAAAATCCCCCCTATGTGTGAATGAGTGCGCTGACAGATCCTCCCTCCTAACGTCTGCTCACGGGAACAGTGGGCTGCAGTGTTTCTCCCGTTAACAGAGGCCGCAGTGACTCCATTCACTGAAACATCCACCGCTGGTCCGGCGCTTTTCACGCTCACACAAATCACATCAGAAACAAGTTACAAAACAAAGTCTTGTTTTTATTCTCCTCACAATGTAAAGAGAGGCATTACACAGATGACGGGTGGTATAATAAAAAAATTAAATGTCCAAATTAAACAGAGAGCTTGTTTTTATATAATGACATCCAGGCACACGCTGCAAAATTACTCACAGTATACACACACACACACACACACACACACACACACACACACACACACACACACACACACACACACACACACACACACACACACACACACACACACACACACACACGATGCATTTACACTCATCATCCCTTCACAAGTACGCCGTTATTTATTTCACTTCTCTGACTTGGCTCCTGTCACGAGGATGTCCGACTTGGCTGTTGGTCGTGCCTCACAAGCATCAACCTCAACATTTAAAACAAACTAGGCATATTTTTAAAAATAAACACCTTGTAATTTTGTGAAAAACAAAAAAACAAAACTGTAAGTCAGTTGTTTCTGATTTCTGTAAGGTATAATAATAACAGGAATTATGGTCACGTCTAAGGATTGCTTTCCAAAAATCACATCCAGCAGCCGTCACCAAACAAACAAACATTAATTTGCAAACTTCAATCTGTTGGCCTCACTGGTTTCATGTTGTTCCAAGAACAGTTACATGGCGGCTCATCCTTTCAGCTGTATTTAAGCACTCAGATAACCCCTGACGTGGAGCGCATACATGACCTAGTTCTTGTCATTTTTGATCATTTTCTCCGTCAGTAAAGTGAAAAACTGCCGTATATGTTTACACTGATGCACAAAACCAAAATCTAAGTACCAGATCACAGTTTCGAACATTAAAAAATGCTTAATGCAAGGTGTTCCATTTATCTGTGGGCTACATGCTTGAATAATGAAACAAAAACTCCAAATTAAAAAAAAAAAAAAAAAAAAGAAACTTAAGTCTCAAAACTGTTCGTCCAGGGACGTCAAATAAAAATAAAAAGTAAAGCTTGCCTTGAGCAACAGGCACTGTCCTCTCAGTGCTTTAAAGTAACAAAAACATTTAGAGTCATACTGGGCTGAAACAATCAAACTCTCCCCAGTGTCTGAAAGAAAACGTCACCGGCCTGTAACGCAGCCCAACACGCATGTCAGAAAAACATTACCAATGAAACTTCTGCTAATCCGTGAGAGTAACTCAGTTCAGGTTCTCCCTAAAAGTGAATTTCAATTTAAATGTGTTCATGTGATCAGCAGTTGAACAGCACGTTGACTTAGAAAACATTTCTGATATTTGTTGTAAAAACTTCATTTCAAATATTAGTCCGTCAGACTTCTTGCAGTAAAAACAAAACGAAACAAAAAAACCTGTAGAAATTGACCAGACTGTAGTTTCTTAAAAACCTCTTCTCACTGTACACACTATTGTGCTTTCAATCACACCCGCACAGTCCAGCTGTAATGCCTCTCCGATCACACAGGATCTCACATGTCATGCGTCTCTCTTGAAGTATCTATCCTCTATTTGTTTTACCCCGTCGCCATGACGACAGCACCTCACGTCAGAGGCGACTCGGTGCGTCAGGCGCACACGGGACCAGCTGGAAACCTCGGATGTGGCTTCTGATGTTTAACAGCGTTGAGCCTTGGCTGGTATTGTCTGTAATAAATAAATAAATACTACAACTCGAGGGGTCCGGGCACAGGATGATGTTCGGTCTGAGCGTGCTCCGTGACCCGTGTGTGATCCCTGAACCAGGCTGAGTTGCCTCAACACTGCACTGACTGCTCCTTCCCGCTGACTTCAGTCTATCCGGTTGCCACAGATGGTGAAGCGGTCGATTTCAAGCAAGTCTTTCTTGGGTGTTCTGTGCGACACTCCTTCTCCTTCCAGTCCCGTGTCGGTGTTGATGATTTTGTCATCGTCCTCATCGTCCGGCGTCGTGATGAACGTGTCCGAGTCACTCTTGGGGAGCACGTTGGCAGCGCTGTCTGCCATGCTGGTGGGCTGAGCAACGTCTGATGCCAGCGGTACTCCTCCTCTGTCAGCTGTGGGTTCTGATGCCGAGAGAGAGTTGAGTTATTCACCGGAGAGAGATTTTCTAAAACATTTGTTTTCTGTCACCAATTAAACTCAAAGGCATCCCTTTGTACTGTGGATGGAAACCAAAGAACCCGAAGAAAACCCAAATGGAGCCCAACCACGAGTCATAAACAAATATATAATGTGTTTTATACATTTAGAAGAGGTAACTACAGTGGACAGGTAAGATGAGAGAGAGAAGGTGTGGCCGGGCTACCTTGCTGTGGTGCAGTATGAGCATGTTTGGTACGGTGAGCTCTGGAGTTCGCACGGCTGGAGACGACAGAAGGCGGAGGGTGGAAGAGCTTTTCTTCCATGTTGGCCGTTTTGACGAACATGCAGGATGTTCCCAGCAGAACAATACTGTTGAGCACCTTCAGGGTGATCATCCTGCACACGACGGTGAGACAGTGTGGATATGACAGATATAAGAGAAAAGGTCCAACAACAGACATTACGAATTACGCGGCCATCTGCTCAGTAATTACCCCAGGTAGAACAGCAGCACACACATAAAGGAGAGGGAACCCTGGATCTTCACTGAGCTGGTCACGACTCTGATCAGCTGCAGAAAGAAAGAGAAACATATCAATATCTTTAGAATGGACACACAATAGCATTAGTCCACGAGAAAACATGTTATCCTGGGAAAGAATGACTGACCAGCAGTGCTAAAGGAAGGGGGATGAATCCCATTCTTCTGGAAACTGAGTCACTGTAGTCTGTGTAAGCCTGGAAAAACGTTGAACATAGTTATGAGTCACAAGCAGCAGCAACCGCTCTGAATCTCTGAGATGTCAGTAAGTTCAGAACAATTCAAATTGTAACATCAAATCAATAAAGGCCTGTACCATTTTATTCATCACTGCAATAGATCACTCATTGCACATATTTAAACCATCATTTCTATTATCAAATGTTATGACACAATGGAAAATGATATTTAAAGAAAGGTAAAGTGACACGATGTGTCATGCTGTGTAATAATATAGCCACACGATTTGTCTTGGTGCTAATATGTTTTATATCTACAAATTATGCGGTCATGGTGGTAAAAGAAGGAATCAAACCGAAACCACAGCGGCTGTGACTTTAACACACTTTAGAAAATGACAAGTGTGCTTTTAATTTTCTCGTATTTCCCATAAATTATATGATAATACCAGAAAATTTCTGATGAAATTTTGTGTGTGCCTGCCGCTCGCTGACAATCAGTATCCCTCCATAATAGAGAGTGAAAGAGTATCAATACAGTACCAGTAAAAGTTAAAGAGTATCAATAAAGAACCAGTATTAGTCATTTTTTGCATTTTTTTGGGGAAACTGCTGAATCGTTAATAAAGTCACATCGCAATATTCCTGAATTATCTGAACATTTTGATGTGCTTTGCGTACGCGCTCTCAATGGCTTCGGACTAGTTAAGAGCTGAAAATCCGGCGTAGGCAAAAGAAAAATAAGATTAAAACTAAGCGGGGCCCGAGGATAGTAGTATTCGCGCCTCTCCTATTACAAAGGCAGGCACACATGTAAACAGTGTATATGAGCATGCATATCTGTAGGTCGATATTTGATCTGTTTTTACTCACATTTTTCTGACGACTGCTGACAAGGTCAAAGGCGAGGCTGGCTCTGTATTCTCCGTATACCTGGGAAACGACACGGTTCGAGTCAAAGAAGGAACTTTCTAAATGTCAAACAAACATTTGTTCAGTCTGTATTTAGTTATCTGTTGTGGTGACAGGAGATACAAGTTAAATGTCTGGTTAAAACCTCATAATTGGTGTGTATGCTATTTATTTACTACGAGGCATTAAGATAACTGGAGGCACAGCAGGGATTAGCGGCAGTAGATAAGCCTCATTCATAAAGTGGACGCGAGTTTTCAAATGTGGACTTGCACGGATTGAGAGCTGAGTGAACTCTAAAAAGGAGAGCGAGGTTCGTGTGATTAGGCGTGACCGTTCAGAGATAAAAGGGTTAATACTGTTCTGTGGGGTTACATAACTAGGAAGGAAGGAACAAGGAAGCTGAAGGGCAAGGCCACCCGGCAAGAGGAGGCGTAGAACTACTATGGTAAGGATGAAAAAAAGAGAAAACGACAGAGTTTAGTGACGGTGTCTTTTTTGAAACGTCAGAAGACTGGAAGTGCTGTGTGGGTTTGTGATAGCGTCATGCAGACGGGGAAACCTGGAAGTCTTTCATGGCTGCATTTGGCATGATGTCTATAAAACTCATCAGTCACTTCATTTTCTTTGGGTGTAAAAAGTAACTATCAAGCACTTTTACTTCATTCCCCTTTTTCAGTGGAAAAACTCTGTAGTATTTTATTTCAAGACGCATGCAGTGAAAACAGTTTAAAAAAGAACGAGCCTCCAAGAACAACAGAAAAGGAGAGAAATCACACACTTCCTTTGAGCCAAACAACGAGAGCATGCAGCTTTTGTTGAAGTAGTCCTGAGTAAATAATGTACGCAGTTTGATATTGGAAGATTTGGAGGTTCTTTGTTTGTCTGTCAATGATTTTACAAAGGAATTTTACGATGCATTTCATTTTCATGATTTGAAAAAGGGCCCTGGACCGACAGTAGGGGGATAGTGAAGCTCCATCCACATGATCAGGCAACATTGCAAAGTGAAATCTGAATAAAGAAAAGATGACAGAATCTGATGGGACTCTCGTCTTGTCATCTCTAATAGGTATACAGTATTTTCGGGAATTATTACTCAAGCCATGAAAACTTTGTGTGCAGATATTTGTGACTCTTACATTTCTGGTTTTGCACTAAAACTTATTGTGCTATTCTAATTAATTTCCACAACACTTTGAATACACAGGGTTCCAACAACCACAAATACATTTAATAGTTTTACCCTCCACCTATTTCTTTTTTTATCATGATTTCCTTCTGATTTCTCATGTTATTTGCTCCCTTCTGAAGGTCGCTGCCTGCATAAAGCTGCTCCCCACTCACGATCTGCTGATTTAGTCAAATGTATTAGTGTTGTTTCTAAGTGACTGTTCTATTAGGCATCAACCAGGTAAGAAACATCAACAAAGAACCAGAGAAGAAGATTAAAAATTACTCACATCAGCACTGATGTCATTGAATTTAGTGATGAAGGCATGTTTGACAACATCCACTGCAACTTCAGAGGCAATCACCATGACTACGTCCGGAAACAGCACCCACAAGTGGTCTGAAAACAACCATGTCAAAAAACAATCAATTATTTAATGCAATATAAAGTATACATGAAACAAGAGAGTTGTTGACGATGGCTTCTTAACACTGAAACGAGATGAGCTAATGTGGCTATGGAGGAGAACTGAACCGTGACATGCTCATAAACTAGGGCTGTACAATATACTATGATTTTATCCTGACCGTGGCATCAATACACATCATCAAAGAGTGACTGAGCTGCAATAAAGTACATTTCCTTGCAGGCACAACAACATTAATATCTTGGTGTCATAATAAAAACAAATGACAATACAAAGGTGAATTATCAACATCTGAAGCTGCTCTCATAAAAACATGAATGAACACACTGAGCAAGCGATTTGATAGTGATTTTGTATAAATATAAACTATTTAGGTAACGTCTAAAGAGGATTTATTGTTGGGGGTACAAATGGCAGAAGTGTCAGTCACAAATGCAGTAAGAGGTGAGTCAAGGTGAGCCTGGAACTAAAGTCACTTCTGCATTTACTATGAGAACGATGTCAGCTGCCAGATTCTCGATGGCAACTGAACGCATGTAATGGATGAGCATGACGTTCACATGTTAGTGTGACAAGTCTTCAAAAAGATAAAGAGCACATTTTTTCTTGGGCGACTGAGAATGACACTGTTGACACAAACAGAGAGGGACATTACAGTAGCCCTGAGGTGCAGAAACCTCTTGATATAATGCATATCTAAAGCTTCAGGAGTGTAAAAACCATCAGCATTTGGCCTATAACAAGCAGGAAGAAAGTGATATGGTTGCTTGAGTCAACCAGCAACATGTTTCTGATTATCGCGACATGGAGGTCATTTTGGTGGCCTTCAATGCAATGACAGGCTATTTGCTAGGACGGCTGTGATCCACTCCTGATTACCATAATGCAACAGACACGACTGTGTAAACTGATCATTATTCTTTCTTTTATAATCTATCTAAAGAAGAACTTGGCTCACTGAATGGTTTAATGATCGTGAAAGTTATGGGAACAACATGCCTTCAGTCAGCTGTGTCTGTGTGTGTGTGTGTGTGTGTGTGTGTGTGTGTGTGTGTGTGTGTGTGTGTGTGTGTGTGTGTGTGTGTGTGTGTGTGTGTGTGTGTGTGTGTGTGTGTGTGTGTGTGTGTGTGTGTGTGTGTGTGTGTGTGTGTGTGAATGAGCACGACAGCTACATCGGCTAGCTCTGTGTCACATTAGTGGCGCGGCACTGCATCCGTTACCTGGGTTCCATGAAAACTGCTCCATGTTTCTGAGGCAGACGATGAGCAAGAGGATGTAGTTGGTGAACCTCTCTTTTATGTCTGTGGGAAACAAACAAATCAATCCTGGATTAACCTACTTTGTGCTCACTGCAGCTGAGCTCCATTCCAGAAAATGTACCTTGTATTAACTCATCAGGGTGAAAAGGCCGAGGCCAGAAATGTCCAAAATCTTTGACATATCACTCGCCACTTACCGCTGTTGGACATCTGGAAAAGGTTGTTCTTTTCAAACTTCTTGAACACACTTCCTTTGATCTCAACAAACTGGAAAAAGACACAAAATAATCCTGACTAAACTCCCGAAACAGCACTTTTTTTAATAGCAATTAAACATTCAGGTGTTTTACTCACATTGTTTGACATCATTATGGTGAGTAGAGACTTGTTGTGGGAGTTGAAGGCTACATTGAGAGTTGTGGCTTGAACCATGATAAGAATGGCATGAAGAACTAGATGAACACAACTTAAGGAAAGTACAGAAGTACAATGAAATGACAACGGTCCTAAATTATAATCAGAAATGTTTTGGGCCATATTGAGAAAGTGAAGATTGTTGCATTTCATGCCAAAAACAGGCAAAAAAAAAATAAAATGAAGGTCATCTTTCCCAAGAAATATCATGATGAGCTTAAATATCCAAAAATATTTAGTTCACAATCTTAAAAGGTCAGAAAAATATCAGCAATATTGTTATAATCAGTGGAGAATTCAAATTGATTAAGATTTGCAATAACTGATAGCACCCTACCATTGTCATTCGATTAGATATTATCAGCTGTAAGACCCACAATTTACGTGAGCGGATTATCTGTCAGTTTTAAGACGACACTGGGACATAATCAACCCGCCACACAATATATTCAAGGTCACATTCAATGTTTTTTTTCTCTTTTTTGTAGTGTGCTATATAAATAATGCAAATAGGAACTTACAGGTTTGTTCATTCGTTGGTGACAAATAGGAAACGGACAGTGATGATGACGATGTGCGAAAAATTTGTCTAAATATAATTAATCTGTGTGAGGATACAGACGTAGAGCACAGCCATGAGGAAGTGAGGAATCACGCCTATGTGAGCCCTCTTCTTCTCTTTGGGCTCTGTCGCCGTCCAGTAAAGCGCGTCCAAGATGTCTTGGCCAAAAGATGAGAACAAGCGGTCTGCCACCTGACAACACAGCGAGGGAGGCAAGACAGGGGACAAGTGAGCAGGTGGCCGGTTTCACACTGTAATAGGTCTCCAAAGAGGAGGTACTCTCCCGAGTGTACCTCTAACATGTTGTAGATGATGTACAGTTTGATGACCGACTGTCCCCTGATGAGGTGGTACATCATGGAGTAATCCACGTAGCTCATCATCGAGTAACACAGCACCATGATGAAGCCTTTTAGCACGTCACACACCTGGGCAGGTTGCAGCAAGCGGGACCCACTGAAACACACACACACACACACATACACACAAAATCATCAGAGTGAGGTTGGTCAAAAAAAACAACAACCCACTGGTCTAACAGTCTGTTTAATCTGCACAAACTGAAAGAGTGCTGCCCCTCAGTGCATCATAACGGTACTGCACTGAGTTCAACTGAGGTTTGATTCCAAACATCTATCCAAAAGACTGAGGAACCACCAACAATATTTACTTTACAATGACGTCAGAATCGAGTGAAAGGGCAAATCCTTTGTTAGAAAAAAATTACATCCCGAGAATAACGTGTTTTTCTTTGATACTGTCATTTCATTTCATTTATTCGAATGGGACAGTGCGTTTTGACGAACAGACACCCAGTGCTGTAAATATGCCAGATTTAGCTCAGAGCTAATTTCCACCTGCAGTCCCATGGGGTAAAACCATACCACCAAGTGATCTTGTTTCTTGAGTTGACAAAACACATGATAAAGATACAAACAAGTAGGTGTAACGTGCATTTTCCCCATTTACTAATCTGGTAACAGATATTTAAATACCAGCATCTTTATATCAACCCACATGCAGTAACTCCATAGATCAGTGGTACTCAAATGTTTCACAGAGTGTATCACCTGAGAAAATATCGATCTCTCCAAGTATCTCCTTTACGGCTGGCCTGAACGTACAACAACCGAGGCTTATCCGGTCAGCTATTAACTTATTAATCAAATACTTATTTTAAAGAGGAATCTCATCTGTTTTATAGTATTTTGTTCTAAGTTTTGTAGATAATTTCCTATATTTTCAAATAAATTTGATTGGAAAAAAATAGATTTATGACTTGCCTCACACATCACTCGAGGGAGCTTGCATACATACCACAGTTTGAGAATCACAGCCGTAGCTCAACCTTTGCCATATAAACTAATCTCAATTCAAAAAGGGAAAATTTGTCAAACCCGTTTCAGGATAATACAATGAAAATATCTAGAAAAATTTACATTTTGTGACCACTCAAAATATTTTGCCTGTACTTGTGATCACTGAATTCTGATAATGTGGACAAGCGTGCATCCAGACGCCACAGTGTATTGGTTACCTGAGGCCACAACATGGCACAGTGAAGAGTCGTAGCAGCGCCAGAATCACTCTGAGGGGCAACAAGGTGAACACATAGAGAAAGGTATCCAGGCAGAGGAAGAAGCCGAAGGTCATCAACTAAAACGAGAGAAACACAATTTATTGAAGTATGTGATGATAGATAGCCTTTTTTCTTTTTTCTTTTTTTTTTACATAAAGCATCTTTTGCATTTACCTTTTCCAGCTCCTTCGGGATGCGGAGGCAGGTGTAGACCCTCTCCCTGCGCTCTGTGTATTTGGCTTCATTGTGTTCGAGGAAGTAGCCTCTGGTGAGCTCAGTGGTTATAAATCTGACCAGAGACAGGTCTACATACACACAAAAAAAAAATGAAATCAGTGAAAAGCCACAAAACAACACCTCAAACAATAATTGTTCTGAAGACTTTCTTTTCTCAAGTGCCAGATTAACCCATCTATCCTGTCACTGCCGAAGGGATTTGACGTGCACTGCTCATCACCACACGTTCTGGACCATTTATGGTATCTCGAAGCTTAAAGCCTACATACTTATCATTACTGTGGCCCACAGGATCTTTTTTTACTATGACTGTCCAAACACAGGTAAGATTTGGGAGCGACACAGACATGTAACATAAGCTCTTCAAATACACACAATAATATTGAATAATTGTGAGTTTGAAAGTTGAAATGATATGGGAAAGAAAGCAGAATCAGTCACTCAATCAAATTTTGAGAGCCAAAAAATTCCAGATAAATCAAGTAAATCTGGTTGTAAAAGAGTAATAGAAACTTCCCTTTCCAATGATATCACTGTTATTACTTAAGTTGGAGATTAACAGCAGCTGCTTACTGAAGCATTTCCACTGTAAAAGTTCACACGATCCACAAAATGTATGACACAGACTGAACGATATAACAGAAATGCAATCTATATGCTGCTTCAACAGGCCTCATTGTTCTGGGAAGGTTTCAGAAACACTTTGGGAATCCGACTGCAGGGATTTTCTCCCATTTAAGGCACAAGAGCATTAGTGAGGTGAGCCACGAGGTCTGACTCACAGCTGGACGTCCGCTTCAATCAAGGTGTTAACGTGTTGGAGGTCAGGATGCTGCAGTTTTGTCTGGAGTGCTTTCACATGCTCAAAGCAGATTGAATGCTTGACGTCATGTTCAATCTATCTGCTATTATTGTGCTGGTGTCCCTTTTCTATGCTCGGTTCATAATAACGCTCTGCTAAATCCATCGGTGCCAATGTTCAAACTCTGCAAGTGACAGTCCACGTAGTATTTTACAGTGTGCATTATGGAAACGACAAGTCTTGAGACAACTTGTGTGGGTCTAAACTTTCCATTATTCGTGCTGAAACCTCTGAAGTGCATGTCTGTCAGTGCCCCCTGCTTGTGAAAGGGTTAAACGAAAGTTGTTCATCAAGCAGCATTGTGGAAGGTGTAGTGCTCAGCTGACACATGGCTCAGATATAAGCAGGGATATGTCTGCCCCTGGTGCATTCATAGTCAGTTTATAAATAGAGAAATAAGACTGACGATGACAACTTAGCACGTGATACACATGCATAGGAATATCGGCAAGGGGCTGATTTACCAGGGACTATGTGTAATTTCCCAGCCGTCCCAGCAGTTATAACGTGTGCAGCAAGGAGAGGTTATGTTGTGACTGGGTTTGATCAGCCTGAGACAGTATGTACCCTCGGAGCAGTACTCCTGCTGGCGCTTGTGCCAAGAAAAAGCAGTTTGGAAAAGAAGCAAACTTGCGTGTTTTGCACTAAATCGCGATTTAAAACGCGTCATTGTTTACTTGCACACAGTTGTGGGGGAAACCCGCTGCTAGCTATGATCTGGATGCATGCAACATAAATTATCCACCTGACGTTACTTTAGTTTAGCTGGGCGCTGACCACACGGCAGCTGAGGTCGCAGCGGGGCACCGGAGGTGTGAGCAGACTGCACAACTACAGCGACGTTACAGTGTCCAAATAAAACCTTATCTCAGCCGTGAAGACAACCGTCACCCGAGCCGCTCGTAACGCTGTCAAACCGGGGGTCCGCGGCTGCCCCGGACCAGGCTAGCTCTCACCTGACAGGTTGCGTTTCCTCCCTTTCCTCTCCCCGTTTTTGTCGTTGAAGCCCAGCGTCTCCGTGACGCCGTCTTTCTCTTGGCTCTTGTCCGGTTTGGCGGCTCTTCTGTCCCTCTCCTTGCCCTCCTTCTCCTTCTCCTTCTCCTTCTCCTCACCCAGACCTGTCGACAGCGAGTCCGCCATCTTCGCCAAACGGTTTCAGCCAGCCGCCGCTGCCTGGGAAACTGCGTCACACCCTCTGACGTCACCACGCACCGCTGTTTCACCAACTGTCCAGCAGGTGTCGCCAAAGCTCTGGGAACGCGTTTAACTGTTTGAATTACTGGGTACGTGGAATACAGATTAGCGGTAATATAAACATGTTTGGAGTTGGAAACCATTATATATCATCATTATATAACGCTTTACACACATCCGACAAAACAATGTTTAAAATTAAACACCCAATGACAATTTAGAGTTACCATGTAACTTGACATGCATGTTTTTGACTGTACAAAGAGGCTGGAGTGGAGAAACATGAAATTATTTCACAACAAAAAGACTGGCCCTCGCTGTAAGGGAAGAGTGCTAATGACTACTGCCTGTGAGGCCTTGGTCAAACTTTCATTACCTTTGCCAACGAACGTTGGGCGACCAATGAAGTTGACCGAGAAGGACCTTCTTGGCCAACTCCTACGCCAACTTCTCCACCAACATATAACCTTCTCCTGTGTTTGTCTGCATATATTTATTCATTGGTTTGTATGTATGTATATATGTATTTGACCAACCTTTGGCAAAAACTACTCTCCCGAATTGCGTGATGTTTCCACCTGAGTTTTTAATATTTATCCAAACTCCATATGAGCTGAGTGTATGGGTTCTGGAAAGCATGTTTAAAAGTGTCAATTATTTTTCTGAAGATATTGTGTACATACCAACTGGAAGACATTGACTGAAGGATATGATTCGATATGATGATGAGCATTATTTGTATACAATCATTTGGCTCGGGTTCTTTGAAGTCTGGGGTTTTCCTATGATTACATTACACTACTCTCCTCATGGCCCATGACCTTTCCTTGACTAGTTGATTCAGTTTTTCTTATCCAATCCCTGAATTCTGTGAATGCATTGTGTAAATACTTTTGGAGCAGCAGTGTTGTGTAATGCACTTTTCCCATCAACCAAACAGACTTTTTGCTTTATTGCCAGGGCCTGTGTGGAGTTAGTATGTTGTTACACTCCCTGCAAGGTTTATTCTTCAGGCATTCCTCCCACAATTATGGACGAGCCCCCGGTGTTGGGGTGACCTGTCAAGGGTGTCTTTTGCCTTTTTGATTGGATGGATATAATGTTATACGACAACAACAAGAAAAGCAACAACAACAACAACAACAAGAGTATAAGGAGAATATTGTTATGACTCACCTTGTAATATGCACAAAGGGTTCCCAACATCATGTCCCGTTTGGTTTGCTTCAAATTGGATAAACGTTATTGCAAATGGACCATGCATTGAGAGAGATCATTATTCCAATATGTTGGTAACTGGAAACATGTTCATATTAACAAACAAGAACATGAAACATCCAGTATATGACATAATATATGTGCTTGACTGAGGACCTCAAGATTTGACTCCGTTTGGCTTCTTTAATTTAGAGACACAAAGTAGTTATAACATAACAAACATTTAAAAAAATATTATTGAGTACATTTTCAAAAAACAGCCCAAACAGCACAAGAACATATGAAAATAACAATCAAAGGCATTGCTATCTTGCATCACAATTTTTACACTCAGAGCAGGTAATGCCTATATGTCACCTAATTTGGGGTCTTTGGTGGCCTCTCTTGGAGGTCCCACACTCACAGTCTAGGATCCAGTCCTTTGGATGAACCTATTTATTTTGAATATTGTCACATTTGACCTTTAGGATCTGCACTATAATGAACCGCATCAGTCAATCTGACACAATTATGCATGCTTACATGATTTTACACCTCTAGTTGGCAGTAAGGTCACTAATTTGAAGATAAATATATGCACTGAAAGGCCAAGTTACAAAGGTTAATTCACTCAGTGAACAAAGAGGAGAGCAAGAGAGAGAGAGAGAGAGAGAAAGAGAGAGAGAGAGAGAGAGAGGGACGCGCGGCCCGGATAGGGTTTCTCCCGGTAAGGTATCTCTCTGACCGCCATAGATTCAGTTTCTCCTCCGGTGTGACTCCCACCTCAACGGATGCAGCCGCACACTGAGGAAAAACAAACATTCCGTCCAATGATGAAAACTTCTCCTTATTCAAACTTCAAATTGAGCACATGGTGATCATCGGGCGCACCCCGCGGCCTCTGCCGGGCGTCGAGTTGCCTCCGTCGGGCCACCATGGGCTCGTAAGATGCCTTCCCTGTGGAAACGGATCACGTTCTCGGCGGCCTCGGTGCTGTGCGTCGGCTCCGTGGCGCTCCTGATGGTCGCCCTGTCCACGGAGCGCTGGGTCAGTGGACGGATCCTGTGCAAAACCGCGGCGGAGCTGGTGAACGCGTCCCACCCGGAGCTGGACCAGTTCATCGGAGACATTTACTACGGATTGTTCCAGGGGGGGAAGACCAAGAAGTGCGGACTGGGAGACAGACGCTCCAAAATCTACAGTAAGATCAGTCAGGTGGAAACGCCACCTGTTGTTTACATGCGAACAATACAACATAAACAGATAAAGAAATCATAAGAAAATCTAAATATTTTGAATGTAACCCTTGGGACATTCATAATCTATTTCTAACGTGCCATATTCTCTAAACTTGGTACATTTCTCAATTTTCATTTTTATTTTTTTCTAATAATCCTGATATACCACCACCGTTTTACCATACAATATATAATCTGACCTAGAATTTAGTTATTAAAGTATAAAATGTGTGCTTGTTTAACTCTTTTTTGGTTCGGGAGAAGCAAGAACAAATGTGGAAGTTATCTAAATATTCTGACTTACTGTTCATTTCAATATATACAACAAAAAAATACAAGCGAACAGCACAAATAAGTGATATATATGAGTATAGTGTCAGATTTTAAAGCATCTGTTCTTTGAATCAGACAGAATGTTATGACTTGTGGCAAATCTTGTTTTTCAGATCAGTCATTGCGTAAACATCTGAAAAGGTCTTTTTTTCAATCTTTAGTCCATTTACAACTTTTGCAACAGGGTTGTTACCTTAAAGAAATAGAATGTGTGACTTTTGTACAGTTTACAAACCCCCCCTTTTTTGCTGGAATATTGGGGTTAAATGTATCTGGCCATGTACTATAAAGAGGTAAAGTGAGGAACTTGTTGAATTAATGAGCGTCTCAATTTTGTTCTTATACAAAAACAGAAAGGTTATTACTTTTTAATAAGTATTATTCAATTTGTTTTGGAAATCAATCCTGGAAGTTGTTTATAAAGTTCAGACTTTATATGAACTCGATTCAACATACAAAAGCACCTGTGAACTCGAAGCTACTATGCGTGCATGTAATACACACATTTTCAATAATAACAAACTACACAGAGGATATGATGTGGTGACTTCAGATCTATTTTTTTTTTTAACTCCTTTTCCATTAGCCTTGTATATTCCAGCTCACGGTGCTGACGATGTCTTTTCTTTGGCTCTTCAGTTTTTCCAAAGCTCGTGCGGACGTTGAACGGCGGCCTTCACATGATGGTGATCCTTTTCCTGCTGGCAGCTGTGGGTTTTGCGGTGGTCAGTCTGTCCTTCTGCATTTATAATGCTCGCAAAGTTCCCTACCAGAGCATCAAAGGGCACAAGGGCCTTTATCTGTGGAACTTCATCGCTGGTGCGTGAAAACGGTTTTATCTCTTTGAGCCTCCATTTCTGTCTGATGCTTCCACATTGCAAATTTTCCTCCTTTTCTTTTTGTGTTCTCACTCTTTCTTTATTGGTTTTTTAGTGGTTACTTCTTCTTTTATTTAAATTTTGAATGGATTACTCCATGACTGACTCCTCCTCCTCCTCCTCCTCCTCCTCCTCCTCCTCCTCCTCCTCCTCCTCCTCCTCCTCCTCCTGTGTTTTCAGCTCTTTTTGGTGCCCTGGGTGTCCTGTGTTTCCTGGCAGCAGTAAGGCACCACAGTCTGACCGATCGGGTAGCAAACTACAGGGAGAACCTCTTTGTCCTCGTTGTCCTGGAGGATGACCTGGACTGGTCTTTCTGGCTTGGCGTTGGCAGCATTGCGACTCACTTTGCCGTCTGTGGAGTTGTCGCCATGAGTCGGATCAAGCTTCCCAAACCAGAAATCAAAAAACCCGAAGAACCGACCATCTCCGCTCTGGACTTGCTGTACTGACAGGCAGCTGAGCATTGGTGTTGGTGTTTGTGTCACTGGTGGCACATGATGGATGACACTTTTTTATTTGTGGTATTTCAATAAATCACATTGAGGTTTATTGCAAAGTCTGTGAACTTACATTTTAGAAACTACATAGCTGAAAAAATAAGTTTGTACAATGACAAAATGATTAAAATTCATAAGGAAATTGAGGTGCAATTTCTAAGGAAAATGGAAGTTTTGCTTGGAAAAAAACAAACTGTTCTATTGTCACTTTTTAAGCAGCTGGTGATTTTATTTACTTTAAAAATTCATCTTAAATTTTGTTCTTCTGGCCAAAATTGAACCAAATATGAAATTGGCAATAGAGGTTCATTATTCAGGATGAGCAGACAAGCAAGAGATGATATATAAACAGATATAAACACATTTTTCATAGGTGAACATATACTGCACAACAGAATAATGGAGTATCGCTGAGTAATCTGCAAAAATGTGACATTTGAAATTTCAAAATGACCAAGCTGATAGGATGTGTTAGGACTGGGTATGCAAACTAAAAAAAAAAAAAAAAAACATTTGTGCATTCTTATAATCTTCAGATTAACAGTAAATGTTTGTTTGTGAATGTGGATTTATCCACAATAATGCTGTTTTGTCACAAAGCACTTTAGCAAGGAGTCACAGCACAGGACACAGATGAGATCCTGAAAGAGGGACACTGTGGAAGAATCCAACTCATCAGAACTAAATCCGAGTCTCGATGCTGTCATCATCTCTGCTCGTCTGAGGAGGCCGAGACCGAGTCACAAAACTCTGCTGTCTTGATGTTCACTACTCCAGAACACTGAGGGGGTCTGAACTTAATATGCATTCAGAACTATCAACGATTGACCCTTAAATACTCTTCTGTGGATAATCTGCCATTGCAAATCAATATGATGTTTAATGTTTCTATACATCTTATTACATTTTACACATGAATGTAATGACATATCACTTTGTGTCACAAATTCCAATGCAGTAAAGGTAAGTCAAGTTTCATTTTAAATTATACCGCTTCTTTTACGTATCTATTTTGCATGATTACCTTTGGATTGTTTAAAATAAATACATGTTGAGATTAAGGGATGCCAAGGTGATGCAGGAAAGACGTGTATGATTTTGAATGAATGGGGGTTGTAAGTTGACTGTGCTTATAGTCACACCTCTGTGTTTGCAGGACAATTATTTTATGCACGTTGAAAGAAAATCTCCTTGCAAAAAGTTTGAACATCACTGGATGTGTTTTCAGATCTGTAATACACTGAATTCTGTCACTGGCTATACATGGTTTCTTCTTTTTCTAAGGTACCCCCTGCAATTCTTAACTACTTGGGTTCACATGTGTCGCAAACTACTTGCTGTGTATATAAAAGACCTCAAGTGAGCATTCACTCACTGCAGGAATTTATATCTCCTTGTGTTTTATTAAACGCATGGAATGCCACAACCTGGCAGCTTTGACGTCTTTACATACTACAACATATATATTCATAATCATGAAAAATGACAGCATCAAACCACAACACAACACACACACAAACACACATTCACATTCACATCGTGAGGCATTCTGGAGGTCTACAGTTAACCTCACGAGCATGTTTTTGAGGGAGGAAACCCGAGTACCTGGACTTTCCTCACACATGGGAGAGCATGAAAACTCTAGCGTATACTAAATTAAGAAACTTTGGTATGAAGCTGGTATTGAATGACAGTAGAATCTAGATGATATATAACAATTTGCACATATATTAAATTTTAAGCATCTTACTGAAAAAAGTATCTCAATGGTTGTTCCTTAAGTATTCTATCAAATATTTGCAAAAAGATACATATATATATATTTAGGGCTTTGAAAAATGTAGCTTATTTTTTTGCGTTGTGTTGTTTTCTATATGAAAGTCACAGATATTTACTTGACCAACTGCGACTAGATAAAATGTATATTTTGTAAATTACGTGGACTGATAAAATGTTAGTGGGCCATCATATCTGCCAAAAGCTGGCACAAACATATTTGGTCTCAGTTAATATGTTGTCAGGAAACATTTGGTTGTGATTCTGATGAGAAATGTGTACAGACATTGCTTTTCCTCGGATCGCCGCTAGATGGCGACAACGACGCGTCTTGGCTGTTTGTCCGATGACGCAGTAAAAAAGCGACTCTTGTCGGGTCGTTTAGGATCGCATGTACACATGTGAGGTAAACGACCTTTGCATTTCTGTCTCCGTGGTTGTGTTTCTTGGGGGAGGTTTTGTATGTGCAGCCGGTGACAATGCTTCTTGTGAGGAGAGCCGTGCGGACTGCGGTGCGCACAAACCCGTGCAGGTCGTTTTCTGCCTCACAGCCTCACCTGGACCAGAGAAAAGTGAGTGTTTGGGAATGTTTCTGCAACGTTTTTCCTCTTAATAATAATCATCATCATAACGAACCACTCTGTGTTTATGCAGGGTTTAGTACTGGGAGTGTTTGAGAAGGAGGGAAGTCTCCATTTGACCGAGGCTGCTGCAGGTTTCGATCAGTCTCTGTCTGGAAAACTGTCAGAACTGCTGAAAATGTGAGTTTCTGCTGCCTTTTAACTGATGTCCTAATTATATAACCATTGACGAGCGGTTTTGTTAGAGCCCGATATGTAACAGCGACCCACATTGTCATAAAATATTGGAAAAACATTTAACAAGAATTTAATGTGATCTTAATATGTTTAATGCTTATACATTATTTAGTACTGATGATTGGAGAAAGAGATTACAGATTATAGTGAACAGAAGACTATAAATGACTTGGGCATCAGCAATAATGCATAAATACCATAAACTGTATATAGATATATGTAAAAAACAAATAGTCCAAACTTTTTTTTAAATTGTTTCACTGTTATTCAAATTAAAGGAGATCAAGTTCAAGTCCAAACCATAAATCAGTGACTCGCTTTATGTTGTAAAAAAAATTAATACACTATTAGGGGGAAAACATTTTTGCATGCCCCATAATGTAATATTGAAAGTTTTTGAGTTTTGAGCTCAGCATCTTGTTACATTATTGACCAGCTATTCCATTTTGGGTTTTATTCAATTATATTTTATCACAATTTGGTTTTGTTGTTATATTTTGAATTGTTGTTACATATCTGTTACAAGCCATAAGTGGCCACTCTAAATGAATTAGGCAACAAGTGAACACTTGGTATTCAAAAATGATGTGTGGGTCATGAGGAGTGTTCCCAGTCTGCAGTAGGGCTGGACGATATTAGAAAAACATCTAATTGTGATTTTTCTGACTGATATTGCGATTTTGATATGATTTGCAATGTTTCTTCAAATCAAGCCTCAGTGTAATATTCACCATGTACCGTAACAGATTTAAAACATATCGACATCATACCATCAAAACATTAAATGCTGTTTACTCTGACGCAAGGATGATTACTAAAAGGTAAGAATTGCTTCTAACATGTATGTATTATCAAGACACATGCAAGTACATTCTTAAAAGTCCTTGACAAACGGCAGTTATTATTAAAAGAGCTATCTTTGACTGTCTAAATTTAAAAAAAAAAAAAGAAAAAAAAGATTTGTGTTCAGTTTGAAAAGTTGAATTAAATACAAAATGATCCCCACAAAAAAAGAAAAAACATGTTAAATTGCTCATGAGAAAAACAAAATTCAACAATTTCAGAGGTCAATACCTACTAAAAACATAAAAGGAAATGCAGCCAGTAGACTAAATCCGACTCCCTTAAATATTTTTTCTTTAATTTCATGATGTGATTGAAGTATCTGCTTCTGTTTAAAATTTCACATTAGATGGTGTATCTGGAAAACTGTTTTTGAGAGTTTCTGCTCTGTTGAGCTGAGAAAACTCTTTTGTTTCCTGCAGCTCTGGACCTGCACTAAAGAAAGGCAGAAGCAGAATATTCTATGGAATCCACAAGGTAACGGCATGTCATGTAAGCTCTTTAAACCTTGTTGTTCAACAATTTTATAAGTCACCTCTTCTGCGTGTCGTGTCCAGGACTTCCCTTGTGTGGCAGTTGTAGGTTTGGGAAAGAACGATGCAGGCGTTTGTGGAGCAGAGAACTGGGACATCAGCAAGGAGAACATCAGACAGGCCGTGTCAGGTTAGACACATGCCTTCACTATGCGTACATGTACGTGTTGAGATGGCGCCTTGCTGATGTATATTTGTGTTTGTTCAGCTGGCTGCCGTTTACTTCAGGACCTGGAGGTGAACCATGTGGAGGTCGACGGCTGCGGAGACGCCCAGTCGGCTGCGGAAGGCGCCATCCTGGGTTTGTTTCAGTACGACCAACTCAAATCCAAGAAGAAGACTAAAGTAACCACACAGCTTCATGGAAGGTAGACCCAACAAATCAAGCTTCACTGAATATCACGTTTTTCACTTGTTGGTCAATTCTGATTCCCAACGTACAGCTGTCATGTCCACATGTGTTATTAGTGCCGACTCACGTGGGTGGGAGAAAGGCGTTACATATGCAGAAGGCCAGAATTTGGCTCGGCTCCTCATGGAGGCTCCAGCCAATCACGTCACTCCGACTGCTTTTGCTCGCACCATTGAGGAGAAACTGGCGGCACATGCTGAACGAGTCACAATAAATAAGAGGTTTGTGTATCACTCAAACACGGACTCAATCCACTGTTGAAGCATTTTTACAGGCAACTGACAAGCTTCCACCATCCCAGTTTATAGTTACTTTCTTTTTACAGTCACTCAGATTTGAGATTTTGTCAGGTTTTTTTCGGTCTTTGTCGTCTTCCATTCGAGGTCTCCTCGTCACGTCCATCTGGGATTAACCCGGGACCGGCTCGGACAGGATGTCTGAGCTTCTAGCTTTTCACACTGCCACCACACAACCCCACATGGACGAAGCAGGAAAGAAGATGGAAGAATGTTTTTTATGTGACTCTGATTGGACACAAAACAATTTTTCTAAACTGAAAACAGGACATGCTATATCATTTGAGTTCATTCGCAGAAAAAGTAAAAGCCCAGAAAGAAAGTTAAGTTAAAAAAAAAGACATAAAAAAGTGTCATTATTTAATTAAAAATAACTGTACAAACGTTTTTGAACATATGATTGTGGAGAAAGTTAAATTTTTACATAAGTAATATTATCTTATGACTTTAAAGTGAATAGTTTCACATTCTGGTCAGAATTTACTCCCATCAACTAAGTTTCATGAGTTTAATTGTGTCTGAAAGAGATTATGTCCTTACAAACGCAGCAGGCAAAAACAAAAGTAGTTCAAATAGTGCCGTACCCATCCAACTGTGATAGGGGAGGTAATAGAACACGGTTATATGTACTGGGGATGGTGAGTCGCAAACTACCAAAGAAAGTTATGTCAGAAGTCACAATTCAAAAACTTTGAGAGCTTCTGCAATAAATGAGGGTTTGTGTATTTATTTTTAATTTTTTTGTCAGATCGCAGGCTTGGATTGAGGAGCAGCAGATGGGAGCTTTCCTCAGTGTGTCCAAAGGCTCAGAGGAGCCCCCTGTCTTCCTGGAGCTGCATTACAAGGGTTCATCTGACAGTAAGCAGCCGCCACTGCTCCTCGTGGGCAAGGGCATCACATTTGACAGGTAATACGAACTCCAGTCATCAGTTATAAATCTGATGCAGTATGTCTCACCTTTTTTACACTATAAAGTGCTGTAACTGTGGACCCCCCCCCCCTGTGTATGTAGTGGTGGGATTTCACTGAAGCCTTCACCTTCTATGGATGCAATGAGAGCTGATATGGGCGGTGCGGCGACTGTGTGTGCATCCATCGTTACTGCTGCCGCTCTCAAACTTCCAATTAACATTATTGGTGAGCTACAACACAAACGTGTATCCTGTCACATGTGAGACACAAGAGGGTGTTTTTAAAAAAAAAAATGTGTGTGTGTGTGGGGGGGGGTTCTTCTATTATTTAATCAGGTCTGGCCCCGCTGTGTGAGAACATGCCCAGTGGAAAAGCTACAAAACCAGGAGATGTTGTAACGGCCAAGAATGGTAAAACAATTCAGGTGGGTGGACCACTGAACCTACCTGTGTGTGAATGTAATGTGTGTGTACAGATGTTTGACTGTTGTTATCTTCAGGTTGATAACACAGATGCAGAGGGCCGACTGATCCTCGCTGATGCACTCTGTTACGGACACACCTTCAACCCCAGAGCCATCGTCAATGTCGCTACACTAACAGGTGGGATTTGTGTTGATCTTGCATACAGCACAGCTGATCTCCATTGAGCTGCACCAGCAAAATGAGAAAAGACAAGAAGCTTAATTTACTGCAAAGATGTACAAGTACATTTGGAAACGGCTTGCTTTCGACAAAACCTTGTAATGCAATATTTGAAATTTGCTTTGCAAAAGTGTTGTTCATGTTTTTAGTGCTGTCAATCAATTTTAAGTTCTTTTTAATTATTTGCACAATTCTCTGTAATTATCGCCCGGCAAAAAAAGAACGGAAAAAAACAAAACTGCATTAATTACATAACATTTTTTTTATCACGGTTAAATGTTTCAAATCAATTGATTAAATAAATGTGTTATTTTTGACAGCACTGAATATTTTATGTCTCATCATAGGATCTTAAAGTCAGTCATTTGGACTTTGACAGACGATTATGAGTTACTAGTCCTGTATGGACACAGGCTGGATCATTAGATGATTGTATATATGCAATCAAAGCACAGCAGGCAATATATACAATATCTAGGTTGAAATTACGAGACAACTCAACATGAACAAATAAAAGTTATGATGACCAAACACTAAAAGATATGGCTTCATCTCTCTCCAGGTGCGATTGATGTGGCTCTCGGCTCTGCAGCAGCAGGAGTGTTTACAAACTCTGACTGGCTGTGGGAGCAGCTGCACAAGGTACTGCGCATACGCCGTAATTACAGTGTCTCATTGTTTCGGCTCATCTGTTGACAGGAGTGTGTGTGTGTGTAGGCTAGTGTTGTGACAGGTGACAGAGTGTGGCGGATGCCTCTGTTCGAGCACTACACCAATCAAGTGACTGACAGCCAGCTGGCCGACCTCAACAACATCGGCAAATATAGTCGGTACGTATTTCCCCGTGCACAGTGATCCCCGCAGCTCTTACATGAGATCCAGTGGGGACTTTAAGAGGTTCTGTGTTGCTGTTTTGCTTTTGACCGTTGTGTCTGTTGATGTTTTTGTAGTTCTGGTGGTGCGTGCACAGCAGCTGCTTTCCTCAGGGAGTTTGTTACTTCTTCCCACTGGGCTCACCTGGACATCGCCGGCGTGATGAGTAACAAAGATGAAGTTCCCTACCTGAGGAAAGGCATGTCTGGTAGACCAACACGGACGCTGGTGGAGTTTGCGGCCAATTTGGCTCATAGTGGCTGATCACACACTTTCAAGATTGTACGAAACTTCAACAGTCATCTTTCTACTGAAACACGGACAGCGGGTCTGCAATGAATCAGTCATAGATTTAATAAATTGAAAACTTAGGCTCTGCAAGATATTTTTAGGTATCGTTGTTTTGCAAATTTCTTTAAAATTTGTGAACCAATGTTTCTATGTGGAAACTCCAGTCATTTCTACATCATATTTTAAACTTCAGTTGGCAAATAAAGTCTTGTGAAAGTATGATCTGGTGTGATTGTTATATGTTTGTCATTACGTCATCTTTGTAAACAACATTGTCAAAGGTTTGCAGCCATAAAACTGGAGCAATGTCTACATATTTTGAACGTTTGCACAAGCTTTTGCTGTGTGCTTGTTGGGATTTAGCCGTAGCAGCACCTTTTGGAGTTTACATAAACCCAGAAGTGATGACACGGAGCTGCAAAGCAGTGTTGTGGTGTGAGTCACTCTCACCTGACAGAAAGAAGTCTTTGGTTTGAGTCTGGGCTTGGAAGATTTTATTTGCTGCACCACACACTGCAAAAAGTAATTTGATGTGTGTCGTACAGTGCAACTAACAGTAAAACATTTTTTTACAATATCAATATATCTTCTCTGCTTAATCTTGAAAGGGTCATGGTCAATCACAAGTGACCTAGTTTTGACCCCACGTGACCTGATGCACCTTGAAATTGTGAGTGTGAAGACATGACCATTGTGTACTTTGTCTTCATCCACCGACTCTATCAATCTGGTAAAAAATATTTCCACATCATAATAAAAGAAAATGTCTTTTCCATGAATGGTGCCGCTGGGTCGAAATGCCCCAAAATGAGGCATGTCACAGATCTCTGCTTCCAAAAAGAGCTTCGGTACTCCACATCCGGGTGATCCACTGAGACGTCCGGCTGCTTCTGCGCATGCGTAGACTGAATCCTTCCTTAGCAGACCATGATGGCGTCATCCTTGAGCGGGATGTTCCCAGGCCAGCAGCCGCCGGCTCCTCATCCCGTTGTGGGACCAGGTGGACCTGGTCAGCCCGGTTTCCCCGGCAGCGCTCCCAGGGCTCCGGGAAACAACACGCTGGTGGATGAACTGGAGGCTTCCTTCGAGGTCAGAGCGAACCTCGCCGTGCTAACTGTTGTTAGCTTCTCACGCTAGCTCGATTTGCTTGTTTTGCTACAGATTATTCAGCATTAGGTTTCAAAATCCGCTCCGGCTGTCGCTTATTTCAGGTAGCATCAATATAATTGCCACTATTGCATGAACATAAACACAGTGAATGCAAACTAAGACACTGAGAGTCTCTTTTCTATTTAGTTCAGCGATGAGTAGTGCATTTAGAGTTGATCACTCTTCAGAGCTAAATCTTCTCAGTTCAGTGAAATATCCACATCTCGGATTGTTTGACTGTAGATTCTCAGCGGTGTCTACACCACGAACATTTGCAGCCCAAAGTAAATAGGATAAACAATAACAGTGGTTTGCATTCATGCCAACGACAACTGAGATTTTGGAGGTTTGATCTGTCAAAATGAGTCTTAATCTAGATCCATAACAATAAACTTTGAATTATTTACAGAGCGTGGCATTTGTCAATGGAATAATGGCTCGTTAGTAGTTGTTGGTTATTCAGGATCCCATCACTCAAGTAGGACTCTTATTTCTTACCTACTTTTACAATGTAATTCTCGTCCATAGTATTTTTATTTTTATGATTGACTTTCCTAAAGTCCGTGCCAAAAGTACACTTATATCAAGTATAGTCCTCACACGAGAACGGTAAAAACTTGCAATGAAATAACAGTTGAGACATAAACTCAAAATTGAAACTCCAAAAAAATGAAACGCTTATTCAAAAGATCAACAAACTTTTTAGTCACAATGACCAAACTGGTGTATTTCTTTCTTATAGGCAACACAGATTTTTAGATAAATAAATATTCAACACACTCGTGACTAAACTGTCACAAACTGGAGCAGGACGAGTAAATATAATACTTGAATTGGAGAGTTTTTCTGGACTGATGAAAAGCATTTCATCTCAGTCTCATTTTGTGGCTTGTGCGGTCAAGGACATGTTCGCTGGCAGCCTTTGGCTTTTCCCAATGAGTGTGTTTTGCTTCTCTTTGACTCAGGCGAGAAAACTGGTAAAATTCACAGGAAAGCAGAGTATAAAGGCACTCCAAAGCTTTTCCTCAGAAGCTGTATGTTCTTTATTTATTCAGGAATAAGGGCCTATACACCACCTGTACAGCAAATCTGTGTGGCACTATTCTCTATGGAATTTCCCCCTTGTGGGACAAATAAAGGAATATCTGATCTAATCTAAAAAGCTGATTTCCTCATGTTGTTCTCCCTGTTTTTCCTTTAGGCGTGTTTTGCCTCTTTGGTAAGCCAAGACTATGTGAATGGAACAGATCAGGAGGAGATCCGAACAGGTCCGTAAAGCTTGAATGTATTTATTGTTTCATCATAGGACTCATTGTAATTTGTGTATTCCTTCATGGTCTGTGTTTTCATGTGTGTTTTTTTTTTTTTTCTAGGTGTGGATCAGTGCATTCAGAAGTTTCTGGACGTGGCTCGACAGACGGAGTGCTTCTTCTTACAAAAAAGGCTCCAGCTGTCTGTGCAGAAACCAGAGCAGGTTGTGAAAGAGGTACTGTCCCTTCACTCATCTCTGTGTGGATAAAAAAAAGAAAATATATATTATATTTGTGTTCTCAGAATCATCTGCATGAGCAACATGAACTCTTCAACACATAATATTTATTCAACTCCATTTGTTGTTGTGGCCTCTTCCTTCTCAAGTATGTTGTTGTTTTTTTTCTCACTTTAGGATGTGTCAGAGTTACGTAACGAGCTCCAGAGGAAGGAATTGCTGGTTCAGAAGCACTTGACCAAGCTGCACCATTGGCAGCAAGTGCTGGAGGACGTGAGTGTTCAACATCGCAAGCCCAGCGACCTTCCCCCTCCTGGACCGCTGGCCTTTCTAGAGCAGGCGTCTGCTAGTCTCCCCCCTGCACCTCTAAAGCCCAACTGATGACTCAGTGGTTACGGTCATGTTAACAGACTCCAACGTACAGAACTTCACAACCGTGAGGAGTCTGTATTGGAACGATGGATGAGCACATTAAGCTCATAAGAATCATGTGAAGCCTGATCTTAGGGTTTGTTGCAAAACAGGAAACAAACACTTCCAGTCATCGAGTGTTGGGTTCAATTCCAGTCATGGTAAACACTCTTTACATGTGCTTGCAAAACTGAGCAGCAGGTTGCAGCCACTACCAAGATATGGAGAAAATGTAATTTAAGTGTTGTTTTTTTTCAGTATTTTGATTTATGTACATATTTCCACTGGATGTTTTTTTGTTAGTTTTGTTTAAATGAAAAAAATAAAACTTTGTATCTTGACTCTCCTCAGGTCGTCTTCTTGGTTACGTGTTGTTTGCACGTATTGCAACACTTTGTAAATTGGAAGGAGTAATTTAACAGGCTATTTCACAAATTCCTCGAACATTGGTTTAGTAGCCTCTAATCTAACCTCTGATACTATCAGGCAAAACTAGTTGCAGCTACATTTATGTGAACTGAACTGGTTCATCAAATTCAGAACCAAAATGATGTTCTTCATCTGCAGGTGTAAAGGGATACCATGCAGGCAAATACAGTTTTTATTTATTTATTTTAATATGTCGTGGACATGCAATACTGAGTCAGCCTTCAATCTTCCCATTATGTCAGTCACCTCGACTGCATGTCTTTCAGCCGACAACCACTTTAGGTTGTCGGCTGTATTTGCACTACAGTGTCCTCTCAGCATTATGATCCATTAACTAGCTGCCAGCTGCTTTACGTCCATGTCACTTCAGAGGACTGCCGTCTTGATGAGTGAAGCCCGATCCCGCTGACAGCCTGTTGTCTCTAATGTATTCATGGTCTTCGCACTGTAACAGACTTGTTCTGTTCAGCTTCACAGCTCTCGCCTGCTCGCTGAGAGAACAACTTGACAATCCCCAGATGGGACAAAGCTCCCCACAAAGCAGGGGTCTGTGCTCCTGACATGAGGACAACTGTCAACTTACTCTTTCAGTAACATTTTTTTAAAAATAGATTTTCACATTGGGATAAAATAGCTTTAAGTAAATAAGCTTATTTTGGCTTGTATCAAATCTTCCAAGTTCCCACTGCACTGTGTGGAGGCTCATTTCTGTCTGGAAAAAGATGAAAAGCGTCACCTGAAAGACAAATGTCTGTAATGTAAATTGACACAACTTAAATGTTAACTCACACATGTGTACTTAAAACAATAATTAGGACGTATTGGTACTTTCATTACAACACCAATATATAAAAACGGAAAAGCCTGAATCTTCACCCTGCTGCTGGTTCCATGTTGAATATGTAACATGACACTGACCTCTGACATGCAGCTCTATGTTTGGAGCAGTGAGTCAACATTGTGTGAGCTGGTTGGATAAAGCTGTTTAAAGTTGCACTAAAATTTTTGACTTTATAATTTAATTAGGTGAAAATAATGAGACACGAGAAAGCACATAAGACTGGAAAACAAATTTATAAATCCTCGAACAGACCGAAGACATACTTGTTCGGTTGATTGTTTACTGTCCTGTTTGTGTTCTTTAAACTCTAGATACACCAAAGATGCATATGTGGACGCAATTTCTTTGAAAAAGACTCACAATGAAGGCTTTTAAAGTGTCTATAAAAACAACAAATAAACAAAAAGTATAAAAACAGTGAAAAGAAACATGGTCTAGTTATTCTTTTTATTCTGACATGAGGGGAAATGTCTTGTTGAAGGTAAAATGCCCTGTTACTACTGTGCAACATCTTTCTTTAATAAAAAAAATATTCATAACTAAAATAAGTTATAAGTTATGTTTTGTGATCACTCAGACTTCTTTGTTTTTGGAGGTCAAGAGAAATTCAGCATGGCAATGCAGCAGCATGTCAAAAGCTTGAATTTCCATATATTTTTTATGCATAATCTGAAATATTTGAAAGCGGTTTTGTTTTTTTTATTCATTTTATAGCTCATGTGCATAGTAATAGAAACAGAGCACGTGCACCGGTGGTCTCTCTCTCTCTGTCTCTCTCGGTGGGTCCCGTTGTCGTTCCCCGGCTCAGTCTTCCACAGCTAGAGGGAGACAGCGCTTTCTTACCGGACGCCTTGGCCGCTCCGAGGAACCGTCTTTACCGTCATGTCCTTGTTTGTGCGTTTTAATCAGCGATTGGAAAATAACAGGTAGCCTCGCACGTCCGCCTCTCGCACCCATATTCACCCAGGAGGGAAGAGGAGGGACGGGGGGAGTCAATAAACCCCCCTCCCCCCCTAAAACATAAAAAATAAGCCCCGTCCGGCGCGGCGGTGCTCTCCTCGCGCTGCGCGTTTTTCCGAGCCGCCGGGAGCAGCAGTCCGTCCGCCGGGTCCAGCAGCAGCAGCAGCAGCAGCAGCAGCCGGGCTCCGGCGCAACGTGTCTGTGGAGAGTGCCACCGCAGTCGGGGCTGTGTGTTTCATTTATTAATTTATTTTTTACATGAGACGGGGCTCCAGTCAGCCCGTGTCTCCCCCCCAGCCACCCCCCGCCTGTGGACAGATGATGGCCGTGGTTCACGCCTGAGTTCGGAGCCGTCAGAGGACCGTGCGGATATGGAATGGTGCATGCCGCTGGGCCAAGTTTGCAGCCTCTGAACAAGCCCGGAATCATGGACAGTCATCCGCTGTGAGTGCACCGCCATACCGTGTGTGTGTGTGTGTGTGTGTGTGTGTGTGTGTGTGTGTGTGTGTGTGTGTGTGTGTGTGTGTGTGTGTGTGTGTGTGTGTGTGTGTGTGTGTGTGTGTGTGTGTGTGTGTTGACGTCTCCCCGTGGCCGTGTGACGGATGGTGCCGCATTGACAGAGACAGCGGCCAGCCGGCTGAGCCGCTCACTGACCGGGGGGACCGGGCACCGACAGCTCCCCCGGTTCCTCCCGGTTCCTCCGATCCTACCGATCATGTTGTGTTTGTTTGAATCACGAAGGTGTTTTTGTTTTGTTGGCGGGGAGGATGTGTCAGTGGCCACCCGGCGGAGTGTGTAACGTGTACGTGTGTTTGTGTTGTGAGTGTATGTTTGTGTGAATGTGTGTGTGTGTGTGTGGGTGTGTTTTTGACAGCAAACAATTACCACGTGATTGTGCCACGAGATGAACAAATCAGATTTGCATTTTGGGCAGATTTACACGATGAAGGAGAGGTGACACAAATCATTCAATGAGCCTATATTCACACCATATTAAAAATCCAAATGTTGGACTTTAACTTCACAGTTACATTTCACATATAATCTTAGATCAGGATTTCCAATCCAATCCAACTTTTTATATATATATATAAATAAAGTTGGATTTGAAAATTTTCAAGGCATTTTTGTTTAATTCTTAATATTATCTTATGAGTTTATCTCAAAGTTTTACAATATTCAACAAATCACATTAAAAAACCCACAGAAAAGATCAGATTTTACCTGAGATGTTCTGTGTATTTTTCAATTTGATGCCATAATTCACACATAAATCACAGTTAAAGCCCAAAAAAAAAAAAAACAGCCTAAAGTTTTTGTTAGTTTTTATGTTGAGTGTGTGAAAATAACTGAAGTTCATTTGTTTTCAATTGCACTCATAATTACACAAAAGATATTAAAACTCGAGTCACAATGTTAGGTACCCGATACAAATCCTGAAAGAACTTCCACTGTATTATATCAGGACAGTGGTGTTGTGATCACACTCTCACCTCACAGTGACTCAAGCCTCCGGCTGTGGTCTGGTTGTGGTCTTTCTGTGTGAGGTTTGCATGTATTCCTGATAGATTGATGAATAAAAAAATATGCATTGTATGAAAATATCATCAATTAACTAATTGAAGCTTTCTAATAAACCTCAGATGAGATTAAAGATCACATTTTGTCAGGTGTTATGAACACGTGACTGCATTAAGCTGTTATGGTCCAGAGGCCACAGCTTTTATTGTTATTACAGTTAGTTAAATAAAGAATATGAACTCAATTAAACACGATAATAATAACTGATAATGAAGCTCTTAAGGAGAGATTCACATTGATAGACTAAATTAGTGTAATAGTACATATCGGACTGGACCAAGAATAAACCAGAAACATCCAAAGTGAACTTTGTTGGTAATGAAGATTTGACTTTTTTTTTTAAAGTTTCTTCTGAATACGAAACCTGTTGAATTCTACAAATCCAAACCAATGTTATATTTTAATATACATCAGCTCATATTTATTAAACAGGGATCAGGGTCTAATTAGATAAAAAAAAAATATATATATATATATATATATAATCTGAATCTGCTCCTGATAGATGAGGAAAGATCTCATTTCCTAGTTCGCTGGAGTCACATGACAAAAAAAAAGTGTGCTGCCTCCAGCAGTGTTGTTTTATTGCTGCAAGCAAAGTCGACACTGCGTATATCAAGTAAGATGGAACTTAGTAGGTTCAATTTGTTATCTCGCTATATTCATTGTACAGCTGTTTATATATATAAACCATCTAACCGTGCCTATAAAGCTTTGTAGTTGCAAACAGAAAGTTTGTATCTATTGATGATGGAGTTTGGAAATTTGTTCCTCTGCAAGAGTAAATTATTTGTGTACGGAGTGAAAACATTTCTTAACTTTCATCAAAACTGCTGCAATGATGTCCGACCTGCTTCTGCCAGCTCTCTGAAACCTCCGACTTTAAGATTGGGGGAGAATCCATTCTAACCACACTCGCATTCCAGAGGAGCAATTCCCCCGCTAACCTTTGAATGATTGTTTCATGTCTGTTGTGCTGCGCTTCTCAGGTGCACTAGACTTTGTCCACACACTCTGGACAAAGAAGACGGAGTGGAGAGGCAAGGCCCCGTCACTCTGAACCCTCGGCACATGAGGAAGGCCTTCAAAGTCATGAACGAGCTGCGCAGGTGTGGCACATTCCCTCTTCGGTCCGTGGCGTCTCCCGACTCTCGAATCCTCCTTGTCAGGCTGGGCGACTCGCCCGAAAAAGAAAATCTAACTTTTTTTTTTTTTTAGAAAATTTCGATTCGATTTTCTATTTTATTTCTCAATGCAGACATCAGATATATTGTCAAAAGTGCAATTTTATTGCTTTGATTGTCCTCTGAGTTAAAATGCATATAAACAATCCCAAAATAAAAAGTAAATGAGGCTCAGTCAAATCCAAGCTTTAACCCAGGTTTAAGCAAAAGTGCAACATCAGCTACGGAAAACCCGCAAGGAACGGTAGAACGGAATGTGAAAAATGCCCCAAAAACTGTGGGGAGAAAAAAATTCGATTCATTGATTTAATCGATTTCTTTGCCCAGCCCTACTTCATTGTAAGCTGCTTTCTGTCATCCTTTCACGTGTCCAGCCAGAGCCTGTTGTGTGACGTGACCATTGTGGCTGAGGATGTGGAGATCGCTGGTCACAGAGTGGTTCTGGCCGCTGGAAGCCCTTATTTCCACGCCATGTTCACAGGTAATGACTCTAATTGCATGCTCTGTTGGCAAAGCTGACAGGTGTCTGTGTGTTTTGATTTATTTTGTTTTTTCTTCTTCTTCTTTTGTGGTGATTATCACATTACAGTTTGTGATAAATAATGGCCTTGTTTGCGCTCTCACAGGGGAGATGGCGGAGAGCAGGGCGAAGCGAGTGAGGATAAAGGAGATGGACGGCTGGACTCTGGGTCTGCTGGTGGACTACATCTACACAGCAGAGATACAGGTCACAGAGGATAATGTGCAGGTAAACACACACACATGGTTGGATAACTATAACCTATTTTACGATTAGCAGAATCATAGCATTCACAGTCTCATGGGGATCCTTGGTAATTGACGGGATGCGAACTGCAAAGTAGATATGACCTTTTTACTTTCAGATTTCTGGGAACTTTATACATTTGCATCATGAAAATGTTGAATGTGTTTGATAAGCTATTTGATTTTTCACTTATTTCGATTTAAATTGTTTGTACAGTAAAAATAAATAAATAAATAGGAAAAACGTCACTTCTTATGACATTTAAAAAATGGATATGCTGTAGTGATTCCACAACTTATGAGCTAAAATTATAGAGTTCAATTATTTTGGTTTAAGTCTAATTAACCTAAACTATATGGAAGTGTCACATTGTTTTTGTTGTAACCTATTTTGTGACCTGCAGCTGCATTGTTAGTCAGATATTCTCCCAATTTACCTAATTCATATCAATGGCTGTTCTTAACTCAGTTTTATTTTAATATTCCTATGAGAGTAAAACTGGATTATCTAAATACAGATTCTAATCTGATTCCTCCACATTGATTGCTCCTGAGTTTATTGGAGGTAACCATTTTCTTAATTACTTAGACTCTTCAAAGACTGTAAGTTGGTGGACATGCATTTTCAGAAGTTACCTAATCTTTAAACTCACACGGAAACATCAGTTGTCCAACTGTCGTATGACTTTCAGCAATCCAGAACAACAAGTCCACCCACATCAATAACATTTCCATCCATTCATTTCATCTTATAAATTAATTTATCTGTGCTATTGCACCTAAATGGCATAACCCCATGTTTGTCAGGCGCTGTTACCTGCAGCAGGACTGCTTCAGCTGAATGAAGTGAAGAAGGCCTGCTGTGAGTTCCTGAGCTCTCAGCTTCACCCCTCGAACTGTCTGGGAATACGAGCCTTCGCTGACCTGCACGCCTGCTCTCAGCTCCTCACACAGGCAAACAGCTATGCAGGTTTGTGCTCCTGTGTTTAATTCCTCTATGAGAATATCTTTGTGTGTGTTATGGAGGACGTGGGGCAATGCAGAAGACAGAATGAGAACAAGTGTAATTAATTGGAGTGTGGAGAAAGAAGCGGCTTCGCTTTTGTCTGCAGGCCTTGATAGTGTTAGTCGCACTCGCTGTTTTTGCTTACAGAGCAACATTTCCCCGAGGTGGTGGGGAGTGAAGAGTTTCTCAACTTGGGCATGGAGCAAGTGTCCAGCCTAATAGCCAGCGATAAGCTCACCATTCCCACAGAGGAGAAGGTATAGCTACTGATCCCACCCAGCACACATGAGTGTGGCACCACAGGTGAACAATAAGACTTGTGTGTTTGTTGTGTGCAGGTTTTTGAAGCAGTGATCGCGTGGGTGAATCACGACAAAGATGTCCGCCAGGAACACTTGGCGCATCTGATGGAACATGTCCGCCTGCCACTCCTCTCCAGAGAATACCTGGTGCAGGTGTGTTGATCCAGGGCGCTTTTTTATTTATTTATTTATTTTTTAAATTAATCACAGGCTGTTCAGTTAAACCTTTAATCCACCAGGAGCCGGTGCAACGCATAAACACTTCTCTTTAGAGAGCTAGATGTGGCATGAGCAGGTGGTGCCATGGTTTTAAAAGCATGTGACCAACATATGAAATGTGATCTGAAGAAATTCGGTACATGTGGGAAAGAGTGAAAATCTCTTCACATCTCTGAAAGGAGGAGCACACACAACTGCAACTACTGTGAACAGTTATAAACAGTCGACTGCTGATATTGTTTCAGGCCTTTAATCGGTCTAGAAAGAAACCTGCTGAAGACAATTTGTTGTGTTAAGTGCCCCCAGGGGTACCAGGATGTATAGTAGCACCTCTATCTTGATTGGTTCCTCTCCCTCGATGTTTGGCTTTGTCAGCGAGTGGAGGAGGAGTCGCTGATAAAAAACAGCAGTGCATGTAAAGACTACCTGATTGAGGCCATGAAGTACCACCTGCTGCCAGCTGACCAGAGAGCGCTGATGAAAACTGCTCGCACACGCATGAGGACTCCGGCCTGCTGTCCTAAGGTAGAAAACAATCAATACTGATCGCCTCCTGGCCACCGGAGTCGAGCTCTCAATCCTACTGCAGACAATGAGTGATCCACAGTAACACCGCTGCCTGTGTTCAGGTGATGGTGGTGGTCGGAGGGCAGGCCCCCAAAGCCATCCGCAGTGTGGAATGTTATGACTTCGAGGAGCAGCGATGGTACCAGGTGGCTGAACTCCCAACCAGGAGGTGTAGAGCCGGTAGGACGAGTCCCAATAACATAAACTGCATCAAATGTAATAGCCCGTGTACTGTGGAGAACATAACAGGTTCATAAATGGACCTGATGGAAAAATAACAGATATGTACAACAAAAGACATTTTATTTTGGTCTCATCTTATTACATTCATTTGATCTTCATCATTATTGTACATTTTTTAGCTTTAATATGTCATGAGGTGGCATGTCGACTGAACTGCTTATCCAAATGGTCCGACAAGGACTAATAATTTGTGCCAAAGTCGCATTATTAACTCCTTTTTTTTAGGGTTCTAAACACTCAGAATCACAAAGATTTTTATTACCAGGTATGCTCAGCACACAATGAGTGTGTTTTGAGGAATTTATGCAGCATTAATTATAAACAAAATTAGACCAGGACACTAACACATAACATTTACACATATTCACATGTGGTCATATAGCCATCATAAAAAAAGTTAAAGTTTATGTGTTGTGAGTGTAGAAATAACTAACAAAACAAGTGACCTCCACTGGCTGACGACCACTTGATCCCAGAGTCTTGCTTTGTGGCTGAATGGGTTTTATCTGAAGATAGTTTAACTTAATACTGCATTGATGCATTGAATGGTGGAAATTAGTGATCGTGTCTTCAAATCCTGAAACTATGCCTCATGTTATGAATGTTATAAATGTAATCCTCATGGAAATCAAGAAAATCAGCTTTCATTCAGAGTTTACTCCTTACTCAGTGTTTCAGCAACCGCAGGCTTTTCTTCAGCCAAGCTGGATTAATACAGTTTATAGGAAAGTGGCTGTGAGTGTAGTTCTGTTCTAAACTTGTTTGTTTTGTTTTAATGTCTGTGTTGCTTTTCAGGTGTGGTGTACGTGGGCAGCTGTGTGTATGCAGTGGGTGGCTTCAATGGCTCTCTGCGTGTGCGGACGGTTGATTGCTACGACCCGATGATGGATCGCTGGACGAGCGTGAGCAGTATGCAGGATCGCAGATCGACGCTCGGAGCGGCTGTGCTGAACGGGCTCCTGTATGCTGTCGGAGGCTTTGATGGAAGCACAGGTACAGCTGTGTTTTCAATAAATGTGACGTTGGAAAAGGCTTTCGTTTACCCTGATTATTCTATCCTGCCCCCACTGACAAGATTAGGCTTCAGTATTTCCTCACAACCTAAATTTCAAGATCGTTTAAGATTTCTCGGAAAAACGTCCACATTAAGAACACACACAGTAATATTGAAGGACTTCCAGATCTTGAAACTTGAAGTTATCTTGTCATAGATAGAAGTACTGACGAATTGTAACTATTTCTTCTCACAATTCTGCAGCAATAAAATCAAAACACACCCAAGCATCATTGTTAAAAGAGGTTTAGGTTGCATATAACTACTTCGAATTCTCTATTATATAATTGTAAAGTGTTTGTCTTCATATTCTCTTGGTGTTTGCAGGCTTGTCCACAGTTGAGGCTTACAATGCAAAGACAGACGAGTGGTTCCACGTGTTACCCATGAGCACCCGACGTAGCAGCGTGGGAGTGGGAGTTGTAAATGGTGAACACAATCCACAGTTTGCTTTTTCAAGTCGGAGTCTACCAGACGTACAAACAGAAGTGGACAGGGGAATTTAGATTGTCAAGCTTCAAACGTTCGTTTCTTCACCACTGATTTCCAGGGATCCTGTACGCTGTTGGAGGTTATGATGGAGCCACCAGGCAATGTTTGAGTACAGTGGAAGCTTACAACCCTAAAAGCAACACGTGGAGCTATATTGCAGAAATGGGAACGAGACGCAGTGGAGCAGGTTTCTTTATTGTTGTTTTATCTAATTATTCTTTAGATTCAGCATATTCTATATAAATTATCTTGTATTTATTCATGGAACTGTTGCATTGACAGAACTATTACCATGTGTTTCATGTCTCATTCAGGTGTGGGCGTGTTAAAAGGTTTACTTTATGCTGTTGGGGGGCATGACGGTCCGTTGGTGAGGAAAAGCTGTGAAGTTTATGACCCAGCTTCAAACAGCTGGCGACAAGTAGCAGACATGAACATGTGTCGACGCAACGCTGGTAAGCGACGCAGCATGTCGCTCAGGAAATTCATTGGTGTGCGATGTTCCTGCATTATGCCTCCAGGTCCAGACATATTTGGACATTGACCCAATTGTCAGCATTTCGGTCCTGTTCGCCATTACAGTGGAAGCGAAATATATTAAAATTATATGTTTTTCCAGCTTTTTGAACCGATATGATTTAAACTTTTAGTATTTGGTTGCAAATCCTTTGCAGTCTTTGACCTGAATCCCACCCGACGCTGGCTGCGGTCTCTGGCGATGCCTTTCCAGGCCTTTACCACAGCCGAGCAGGTTCATCAGGCACTGCGCTGTGACAGATTACTGCTCCTATTGTGTAGTTTAACTATGATTTAATTTAGATTAATGCAGAGAAGTAGAAATAAAGCAGGATCTCTTTTTCTTTTTTTCTTTAGTTCTGTCTTCAGCACACTCACCTAAATAGGTGGATTGCACATATAAGATGTGTTGAAACGCTCATCCCATTGACCTGATTCCGATGTGAATAACGTCAAATAAAAGCCTGAAGACTGAATTGAAAGCACATCCTGATGGTTTCCATTACAATGTACAGAACTTCAGTGCTGAGAATTGTTGGCACGTAAAAATATTTCTGGAGCTGAGGATAATTTCGACTAACAGTCCTGTGTTTGTTTCCTCAGGCGTTTGTGCCGTAAACAATTTGCTGTACGTGGTGGGAGGAGATGATGGTAGCTGCAATCTGGCCTCAGTGGAGTTTTACAATCCGAACTCTGACAAGTGGACACTGCTGCCGACCTGCATGAGCACAGGCCGCAGTTATGCCGGTCAGTACGCAACACACTGAGCTTTGCAGACTTGAGGTTACCAATCTGGAGTTTCACACAGGAAGCCCTATGTATTACTACTAGTGTAAAGTTTTGTGTTTTTTTGTGGGTTTTTTTTTTAGCTTACCGGAAATCTTCCTGGTAAACTAGAATATCCAGTATACCTACTGTATGCTGAAGATTTAATAATAAAGGAATGTTCACTCCTTTAAGGATTAATTATCAGGATAGTTAATTTTTTGAATTGAAAAAACCTACCAGGCTTTAGCAGTAGTAAGAAAACTGAAAATCTGTACTCTTGTGCTCAATTCCAAGGAAGAGTTCGCCACTCAGGTTAAAATACAAACTACCTTCAATGCAGGCCACTCAAAGGATTTACTTTAACCACATTTATTGCATTGTCAACAGTTGATTCAATCTCCTGGGATAAAATATCTAAACATGTATATAAAGATAAACCTGCATTTTTTTTCCTATTTGTAGTATTCACTTATTTGCAATAATCATGCAAATCAAAAAGTAGATTTTTTTTTTCTTCATGTTGTGGGTTTACTTCGTTTATTTTGAAAGTAGTAAAATTGATTACTTGGTATTTATTGTACTTAACAACAACAAAGTAGTCTGAGTATTATTATTCCACCTCATCTACCCCTCCCGGGCAAATACTGTTGCGTTATTTAAAAGCCTGCCTGTGCAAATCGTTAAACAATTCAGAGGAGGCATATTAATAAAATAGTTTGACCTGCTTATCGTACATCTTTTGTCAGCTGTGGCCTTCTGGAAACTGGAAGTACAACTATGAATATAGTCAATATGAGAATAATAACTAAGTTTAACTAGTTTGGTTTTGATTCTCAATCACTTGATATCCACCCTTCTGCTGAAATATGTCCATAGCCTTGTGAATAAAACTGCATTGATAAAAGCTACTTCACCAGAAGACCACACAAAGTACATCCAATAATATATATTTATTAATTTATTTTTTTTATTCCAGGTGTGACTGTGATCGATAAGCCCTTATGACTGCTCCTGACACCCATTGCTGATTGGAAGCAGAGCGTATTCTCCTGCTGAATACTGATCTTGGATCTATCCGTCTATGATGCCAGTGCTTCATTGTTGGGCAGCAATAGCACAGGCACTGATGCAGATGAAGAAAATGACGAGAATGTTTTTTGCTGAGGATGAAGGAGATTTTTTTTTTGCACTTACCTGAGCGGGGAGAGCTGTAACAAACGAGCGGCTCAGTCCTGTGTTTTCATCCACTCGTGGGGCCGGACTGCAGCAGCGACCGGACGAACCAGTTGGGGGCGCCACTGTAGCACTGCAGTGCCATTGAAACGCTGCTGATGTGAAGCCACTATCACGGCAGAGTGACTCTAACATTAGTGATGTTAACATGAACCTGCTTTGAGAAAGACCACCTATGGGAGAAGAAGGCAGGGAAGGACCACTTGGGACTTAAGTTTTGTTCTTATGCTCCTGAGGTGTGTGTGTGTGTGTGTGTGTGTGTGTGTGTGTGTGTGTGTGTGTGTGTGTGTGTGTGTGTGTGTGTGTGTGTGTGTGTGTGTGTGTGTGTGTGTGTGTGTGTGTGTATAAAGGTGCTCATCGCTTGCACATGTGGGTCTCTTTGGTGACGCCTGGATCCACGCCGTATGAACGCACTCTGTCTGACCTCTGACATTTTACAGTGTTGCAGCGTGACTGAATGTCAGTGTCACACTACGTTCGCCTCTTTTCTTTCTTCCCTCTTTCTTTCTGTTACGCCTCGAGTACTGTTACTGGCCCGAGCACAGCTAGACTCGGCCACTTGTACACAATGGGGAAATGCATTTGATTTCAGATCCGTGTGCTGGTCGCCTTAGCCTGAGTAGCAATGTGGTAAGCGGTCGTGAAAAAATGGCCGTATACATTTCTTCAAATGAGAAACAGACTTTCGCGGGAGTATTAACCGCTCTGGTGAAGGAGACGCCTCCATCGTGTTGCCAAAAGCAGTGACGGACAGAAGGAGAAGCTGTTTCAACGTGCAAAACAGTCGGATGAATCCGTGCTTTGCTGTCACCTGGCAGCCATGTTAACTGGTCGGAACCACGAGTGACGACAGCAGCCGGAACTCACTGCATGGTCCTTGTCTCTAGCCCGCCGCCCGTTGACCCCTATCCTCTTCTCGTTTGGTGTAGCAACCCTTATT
This sequence comes from Lipophrys pholis, assembly GCF_963383615.2. NCBI lineage: Eukaryota > Metazoa > Chordata > Actinopteri > Blenniiformes > Blenniidae > Lipophrys > Lipophrys pholis. The sequence goes on from NC_137628.1 coordinate 26,085,247, forward strand.
AACTACTGCACACCCTGACGTACTATGAATGTGCCAATTTTAATACGTCTCTTTTTTGTGTCTCTCTTTATGACTACTAATCTGTTCTGTCTTTCTGGAAAGTGACCAAAACCTGCTCTCGAGTTTCTTTTTCCTCAGTCTCTCTTTCTCTCGCCTCTGTATTGAAAATCGCTATAATAGTAACTGGTATCGCTGTTTCTTGTCAGTGTATTGAGGAATGTCATGTAGGCTAATGACTTTGACAACGTTTCATTACTTGTTTTATATTATCATTAATAAATATGCTTCTTGTATTTAAAGCTGTGAAATTATATAATCGGTTTTTAAAACTTTGCCAAAATCAGTAAAATCATTTTAAAACTTCCATGTTCTGAGTTTGTTATTTCAACAGTTGAGACTGTAGTAGTTGGGTATTTTCACTCAATGTGATGGTTAGTGGACTAAGTAGGATATAGTAAATATTCATCCTACTGCAGTCTTAAAGGAAGTCACACCATTTAGCACATTGATCCATTCACACACATGTCGCAGCTAATTAGGCTCCGTTTCGTTTACACGACAAGGAATAGGAGTGTATCCTCAAAACTTTATTCACTTTTTTGTTGGGGGGGGGGCACGGGTCCGCCATTTACAGCCGTTTATACGTCTGCAAACAAACATGGCGGACCCGTAGTGGTATGATTCGCGGTCGATATTCTAGTTTTGTAGTCCCTATCAATAGTTTTACAGTTGAGACTCACCCCTGATGGCATCCGATTATTCATCATCAGTCCATATGAATGTCGGGTTCCCTGCGCACGTCTGTGTGGTTTCATTACTAAAGCAACAGCGCCCTCCCGTGGCCCGGGATACTAACTCCATTGTTGTCAGTGTCACTTTTTTTTTCTCACGGATTACAGGTTGTCACGTGAAACGTTGTCGTGTAAACGGGGCCTTAGGGTCGGAGCACTGAAAGTGCAGGAGGACCTTGTTGAAATTGTAAAGATTATTATTATTGTTGTGATTAGGGTCCAAGCTAGGGATGGGGCCGATCCGATCCAGTATCGGGATCTGGACCTGATATCAACGTACTTCACAGACCGGAAATTTCGGATCCAACCTGCAGATGTTTCTGAGATAAAGTGATTCTGAGGTTTAAAGATATAACACGTTTATTATGAGATGATGATGTCACGCAGACCCCACATTGTCTAAATTGAACAGAAATTGTTTGTACTGCTTCCTTTTCTGACCTTATACTTACCTCAAGTTGCCTTTTGAGAGAATACATGCATACATTTCATACTTTAGAGTAATTCTGTAGAGAGTTTATTACAGCCTCATATAAAATCAACAATAATGCTAATGATAATATTAAACAAACAGAGCTCTGGTATCGGAATAGTATTGGTATCGGCAGATATCCAAATTCAGGTATCGGGATCGGATCAGAAGTGAAAAAACGTGAATCGGTTCATCCCTAGCTGAAAGTATGGCGACGTCACCTGGCATTGAAAAATTTGGATTTTTTTCTTTCTCCTCATGGTTCCTATCTGCTTTGAATAGGAAATTTTTTCACAACTTTTTCGGAAACCGTAAGCCGAGTCGTTAATAAAAGTCATAGCACACTATTCCTGAATTTTCCGCACATTTCGATGTGCTTTGTGTAAACATGCTCCCAACAGTGCAGGGCTAGTTACGCTCTAAAAAATGGCAGAAGAAGAATAATGAAATTAAAACGCAGGAAGAGTAATCTTTGTGTTTCGCCATAGGCAGGCACAAGAATGAAACCTGAATCTCTGTGTGCGCCTATCTGTCGTTATGAGTTCCACCGGTGTCCTCTCTTTCCCTGTGTATTTAAACCCCTCTCCCTCAGTTGTCAGTGTCGGCTCGTCTTGTCACTTGTCGCTTCGGATCAAAATGGCACCATAATATCTGAGGGCGTGGCCAAAAATGGCCATTTCACCACGAAACAGTAAATGTAGTGTAACAAGAGGAAGTGACATGTAAAAGGCCTTAACATTGCTTGATCGACATCAAACTTGACAAACAGGTGATTAGTTGTGCATGACGAGAGATAGAAGCTCTGATGTCTCTGCCCATGCTGTGGCGGTACTGTATTGTAATAGAAAAAGAGTGACCATCTATGTTAACACTGTTTGTGCCGGGGCGGGACAGGTTTTTGTACAGTCCCTCTGACAAAAGTTGTGGATGGCACTAAACAAACGTAACCACCAACTTTTAAACTGGACTGTCTGCGGTGGGACCATGCGACAGAGTTGGGCCGGGGTGTGCTTTGTGTCATAATTTTTTAACCTTTTTTTTGGTTACATAAAACAAAGAGTGGCCAAATTAAGATGTGTTATTTTGCCCATGGACACTCACTGGATTCATTTTTTTTTTTTTTGGTAAGACTGAAACCAGGTTTATTTCCCAAGACATCCTTCATACAGCATTGGAATATTTGTACTTCACACCCCTACTTTGAGTCCTTTAGAACACCCTATAAGCTATTTCATAGAAAATTTTGATTTTCTTTTGATTTATTACATTTATTTCTAACTTTGTCACTTCAAGAATTTACACTTACAACACAAAGCCTTCTGTACAGTTGAAATATTGCTGCTGCTGTTTTAAATCTCTCAGACCCAGTTATTGAGATTTTAATGTTGCTATCAAACTCAGTGTAATCTACTGAATTCAGATGTCAGGCAATAAACAGTTGACTGTGTGATAAAAAGTTATTTTTTTCTTATAAACTGTATTTGGCTGAGAAATTGATTCCTAAAAAAAACGAAATGTAAGTTTCCACAACAACGTCAACAATTTTTAAAACATTCCCAGAGTAATAATCAAAAGTTATAAAGTGATTCGATGTGAACTGATGCAGTATAAAGTTCCCTGGAGGGACCGCCCCTCCGCTTCCCTCATACAGCCTGTTTCTCTCCACCGAGGTTATGAAAGCACCGCCCGCCTCTGATTGGCTGTTGCTGTGGGAACCTCCAGTCTCACTATGATCGCTCCATTCCATCCACCAATCAGGGTGGACGCTCGGCCCCCTGACGTAGGTCTCCTCTCTCGTCAGCCAATCGGGTTGTCGGATTCTCCTGTACTTGACCGGGCCGGACTCCTTCTCTCTCAGGTAGACTGGACGGACCGCGGAAAGGTGAGTTTCGCGCTTCTCACGGGATATTTACGTAAAGTTTCCCCTTTAAAATATAACGCTTGATTGTTATTAATGCATATGATGCGCATATAAAGGCTGGATCTCTATGTAGAAGCCGGGAAAAGCATTTTATAGATATGAAGGCCTGGGCGCTGTTATGCATTACGTACTTTCTGCAGAGCAAAAGTAATTGTTTCACCCTTATTCTCAAAGAGAGGAACGAGATAGCAACTATTGTTAACATTATTATTGCTATTCGTTAATCTAAACATACAAATGAATGCCTATTGATGTCGTTTTGCATACAGGTATTGAGATAGATTGCAAATAGTTAGCTAACTGTAAAGGTTATATGATATCCTACTGAAGATTTGTAGTCAATACTACGTTTACGTTGCTTATAATCACAATTATTGATGGGATATTCAGGTGAAATGCAATGTACTATTCTTAAAAACCAGTTTCTTTTTAGTGATTGGGGCTTTACTGCATGACTAGCAAGCATACCATCTAAATATCATTTTTAACGGAGAATTCCACATAAAAATGAAGTTATATACATTAAGATACAAAGCAATATGAAGCAGGAATTTCTTGTTGAAACAATAAATGCATTGGCTACAACAATGTAAATTAAATAAGATTTAATATTATTTAAATACTAGAATTGTGGGCACATTCAGAGGAAAGTTGTGTTTTTAAACACTGATGTAGATTACATGGTGTAAATTGGATTAGATTAGATTACATAATGACAAGAAAAATATCTGTAACAGAAAGAAATATAAATAATGACAAAAATCACCATATTCTTCATAGATTATAGATATATTTTGTTCTAGTAAGATACTATGTGGTTATATTTTATTCTGCATTCATGGAGAATTTTAAAAAGTTACAGATTACTGATATTTCAAAAATGTTACTGTGTGGAGTGCCAGCAAAAAGTCATCTTTGCAAGTTATGTAATGAATGTGTTTGTATTGCTGTGAATCCTAAATCGTTCTAAATAAATAAATAAACAAATTAAATAAATAATTGTTCTTGATATTCTGACAACATTTATTGATTCAATTAAGTTTGTTGCTCTATTTTGAAAATATGTTCACTGTTCATTAAAGGTTAGGAAAACAGCACATGCTTATACTTTATACTATTTCCTGCCTGTGAGTTTCTGGGCTTTAAGGTACCAGAGCAATATGTATATCATGTATAATAACACTGCATTCCTGTCTTGCAGTCTTCTCTCCAGATCTGCAGTCTCCTCACATCGTCCATCATGGCAGTGAACAGTTCGGCAAACATCCTGAGCTCCGCCTACCTGGCGGCGGAGTACGTCGATGCCGTTCTGCCAGAGAACCCCTTCCAGCCCTCGCTGAAACACGCCTGGGGCTACATGCTGGACAACTACACCAAGTTTCAGATTGCCACCTGGGGGTCGCTCATTGTCCATGAGTTCATCTACTTCTTCTTCTGCCTGCCTGGTTTCCTCTTCCAGTTTATGCCCTTCATGCAGAAATACAAGATCCAACAGGTTTGTGTGTGTTTGTGGGTATCAGCCGCGGGTTTGCATGTCCTTGTCTCAGTCTGGGGATGTGTAGCAGTGCAGTGGTAAACACAAGTGTTGCTGTTGCATCCTGAATGGCCTCTTTCTTAATGTATTTACAAGTACATGCACAGGTATTCCAGCTTCCTCTCCAAACCCAACAACATGTAAATTTAGATTAATTTGGTTTCTCTAAATCAGATGCGTAGGTGATTGGCTCGCTCTCTGTTAGCGCTGCGATGTACTCGAAGCCTGTAAAGGGACTAACCGGGGAGGTTATAGTTCCCCATTCTCGATGATGCTGGTACATTGAACTCGTGTGTGTTTGTGTGTGTGTGCAGGATAAACCGGAGACCTGGGAGAAGCAGTGGAAATGTTTCAAGATGCTGCTTTTCAACCATTTTTGCATCCAGTTCCCTTTGATCTGCGGGACGTACTATTTCACCGAATTCTTCAACATCCCCTATGACTGGGACTCAATGCCTCGCTGGTCAGTGGGAATAACTGAAGTCAGTTATTTCACCAAAGATGTTTCTTAAATGTGATAATCACACATGTCTGATGAGAGAGAGAAAGGAATACACAATGGGTTTTTTTTCATAGACGGTGAATTTCTTTGTTAGAAAGCATAACCTTACCAAGCCTTCCAGTTGCTTGAATAACATGAAAGTCAATTGCAAAAAAAAGTCCTAAATATATCCAAAATACACCATCATAAGTGCCCAGCCATTTCCATCTGCAGCAAAAAAAAGCAATTATTAGGTGATATTATGTAAAACGTGTAAAGTGAGCAGAAAAATCAGTTTTTGCGACTCCTGCTGTTTGTGTCTGGACCTGTCGGGATTAATGACCTCCTCTCCTGGTCCTCTCCACCAGGCCGTACCTGCTGGCTCAGTGCTTTGGTTGTGCTGTTGTTGAAGACACATGGCACTACTTCCTCCACCGCCTGCTGCATCATAGACGCGTCTACAAATACATCCACAAAGTCCACCATGACTTCACTGTGAGTGAGCTGAAGATGCGATAAGATGTGTCGGACGGTTATTTACTGAAGTGTTACTTATTAAACATGCTGCAGCTCTTATTCTTGTGGGGGAGGGGAAAGAATCAGTACACCAACCTGATGTTTTGCCTCTCTGCTGTTTCCGCAGGCTCCTTTCGGCATGCAGGCAGAGTACGCTCATCCCGCCGAGACCCTCATCCTGGGTGCGGGTTTCTTCATTGGCATCATGATTTTCTGTAACCACGTGTTCCTCCTCTGGGCCTGGGTCTCCTTCCGTCTGCTGGAGACCATCGATGTCCACAGGTAAGACACACGTGATCTCTTTTCCTGTTACCGAAAACTGTTGTTTTAAAAATGACTTTGTGGGAGTCTGTGTAATGTTGGGGCATTGAAGAGATTCAAAAAAGTTTGTTTTATACTTGTATTTAGTTATAGCGCAGAAAAAACAGCTGTAGCTGAAGTACTTTATCCAACATTGGTATAACAGTGTCACTGTGCCTCAACTTGATGTAATACATGCTATCCACCACTAGAGGGAAACAGAACACTTGATGTCACAGAAGTTTATACAAGCTGGCACTCAATTTCTACACATATATGTTTTGTAGATTACATGCTTTTTTTTTATTATCATGTAACACATTCATATTTGTTTCTTTTGTTGAGAAATATTACTGATCCAGTTGAGTTTATGTAGCAATGTTTAAACAAACATGCTGCTGATAGTGTTTAACAGGAAGCAAGAAACAACCCATTATAGAGATAAAACATGCTAAAAAAAAGGTAAATAAAAATAAATGCAATACTTATTTGAATATCAGATGATTCAATTTGAACATGCACCATTATAAGGATAAATAAATAAGGATAAAGGTGCTTAACGTGAACTTTACAGACAGAAACCGTTACACTTATATTCATAAAGAAAGTTAAGATGTGCTTAACTGCTTTTTCCATCGTACGGCCTGAGAAAGTCTTGATTTGTAAAGTTTGATTTTACATCCTTGCATATATTTTTTCAAATATCATTTTATCATTCATATATATGAAGTGGTTGTGATATTTTTGTTTATCATTTCACTTAAAAAAAATAAAGCAACTGTATTTCATCAAAAACTTACACAAACTCAAGAGTACTAAGCTTCTTATCTCATGATACTGAACCACACACATCAACTTGAATAAAAAAATCTTTTTATAGTCCTGATACAGAGGCATGTTTGAATGTGAATTTTGTGAGGATGGATTCAGTCATATGCGGTGTTTATATGAAATGTTGTCGTGACCTGATTGTAAATGTCTGAACTTGCTCCCTGCCAGTGGTTACGACATCCCCCTGAACCCGCTCCACCTGATCCCGTTCTACGCCGGCACTCGCTTCCACGACTTCCACCACATGAACTTTGTGGGGAACTACTCCTCCACGTTCACCTGGTGGGACAAACTGCTGAAGACGGACAGCCAGTACAACAGACACATGCAGAAACTGGAAGACAAGAAGGTGGAGTAAAGCACTGGAGCCTCCGCTCACCTGAACTGCTCCGTCCGGATGATGGAGGGGGAAAAAAAATCTCATCAAAGTACTGCCTGTATTCACTGTACACCTTTCGAACCACACTAAAGGGTTATGAAAATGAATATGCAGCACTTTTCCTGAATCGCACCATGTGTTGAGTTCAGTTCACTTTCTGTGCCTTTTACAAGAAGTTCATGTGCTTTGTCACAAGCTGCTGGCTTAATAAAAAACAAAACAATCAACAGCCTCATTTTGACTCGTTATCAAATGAAAAAGTTGCACCGTGTTTCTTCTTTGTTCTGTTTACCTCTGAAAGTGTCGGCACTACAGCACTTCCTCTTCGACTTGATTTGAGTCTTATAGTCGCAGCCTTTTGCTCCGTGTGGTTCAGGCTTCAGTTCGTTTTGAACTATTTAAACTCAGAGTCAACCTCTGAAGCAAGGTGGGCATATTTGATGCAAACCTGTGTGATTTTCTTTTCTTTTCTTTCTTTCTTTTTTTTTTTTTTACTGGAAAGGGATTGGCTTGCAGGTCATTTCCTGAAGCAAAGATTAAAAATTCATGCGATTTTTATTTTTTAAGAAAAAAACAAAGAAACCTAAGTGATGTTTGTTTTTCTGTCTTTCTGTCTTTATCGGAATAAAATGTGAAAACGTTTTATCAGAAGGTTGTGGAGCTTTATTTGACCTGAAATTGCATTATTTTGTGAGGTGAAAATAAAATTGACTGAGTTTGAGGACCAGTCTGCAGCATATCAGGCCTTCATAAGTCGATAGCTGGGATTGGCTCCAGACACTAAGGTTGTGGAGAAGACTGATGTTTATCTGTGATAAATAGCATTTTTCATGTTTCAGCCTGAAATTTCTCAGTACATACACAGTAAGCGGGCAGGTTACATTTGTCTTCCACTTTGTCCTTGGGTATTTGCAAACATGGCAGTTTTATTTGTGCTGCTCCAACACTTCTGATTCAAATAGTAATTGTCCTGCAGAGTCCGATGACTCAGATCGAATGTGTTGCTCCACGTAAAAGAAAAATCCCCAAAAAACACGAAAATCCTCTCAGGCAAGAAGAAAGAAACACTGCTGAGCGTTTGCTGGCTGCCTCCGCTTCCACTGCGCTGCACTGTGGTCACACCCAGGCAGCTGCGTAAAGTTCACCAGCAACAGCGCATATCCAACAGGAAGAGAAGCTTTTTTTCCCTCTGGTTTTTTTTTCTTCAGTTTCATTAACCATGAAACTGCTTGGAATACACGAAAACGTTTTGATAAATAAGATTTCTTACATCTTCGATTTATCTAATGAACTTCCTCAGTTTGAGGGTCAAAGTATTCAAAATGTCTTGTTCTGTTTTGTTGGGTTACACAACAGTTTTCTAGAATTTTAGAAATTTTGAAACATTTTTTTGTGGTGAATCACATATGGTTTGTACATTTTCAAACATAAAACTGATTTATTATTAAGATGACTTGTAAATAAATGAAAATCTGAACAAAAAATACACTACATGTATATTACCAAAACAGTTTCACCTTAAAAGCCTATTGTATAATAAAATCAGTGAAATTAATTGATTTCCCTTTAATCATTTTCAGTTAAGCTCACTTAATTAGTTTTATCTAGTGTTTATCTATAAAGTCTTGGATTACTCTGCCACACACAGTATATCAGACAATGTGATCACAAAAAAAACAGAGAAAAGGATTACATTTTTGGTTTGTTGTTCTCACGTTGCCCAAGAATGACACGAACAGGCTTTGACTTACAGCTCCCTTTTTATCTGTTGCCTTGTGGCCTAATCTTATGTGCAATTTTAAATCGCCTTTCTTTCTGCACTCTATCCATCTGCCATCTTTAAGAGCTACAACATAAAGCACACCGTTTGTTTCTCCCTATTTGTTTACAATCACAATAAACTGTACAATAGATGCAGTCAAAAAAAGAAAGAAAAAAAAGCAGTGGTCAAGTGTGTAGTGTTTTCAGATAAATGAGTGAGTATACCGTTAAAGCAAATATTCAATTTTAAACTAACTTCAATAGTTAATAATAAGTCACTCCTGATTATGCCCATTTGATTTAATATCAAACCATCTTGGTATGTATATTATTGGTTCTGTGTTTATTCACATCTGCAGTTTCACAAATGAATTGTAATAAATGTGTTTTCAGCTACATATTTCATACACTAAATTGCGCTTTTGATGATGCAATAAAATAAATTATACAACAGATTGTATTCGATTGGTCTATTAGTCGAAACATAAAGTTATTTTGAAAGTTGGGGCCGGACATGGTCACATTGTGCCTGACTTTACAGGGAGGCTGAGGGGAGTCTGCGCTCAGGTACAGCGCATCCCACACTGAGAAAGGGAGGGAGAGAGAGAGAGAGAGAGAGAGCGAGAGCGATTTATATCCTGAAGCAAAGCTGCAGCACAGTGATAAGGCTTGAGAGACCAAGCCGCAGGCAGACAGGGCTTACAGCGAAACCAGGACGCGTCAAGATGAAAACGTTCGTTTCGGCACTTCTGCTCGGGGCCGCCGTGGCCGCTCTGGCCAGCGCGGCCGGTACCGACGGGGGGATCTCTTTCGAGTACCACCGCTACGAGGAGCTGCGGAAAGCGCTGGTCTCGGTGTGGCTGCAGTGTCCGACCATCGCCCGCATCTACACCATCGGGGAGAGCTTCGAGGGTCGCGAGCTGCTGGTGCTGGAGATGTCCGACAACCCTGGGACGCACGAGCCTGGTCAGTTTTTACGCATACGCGAAGTCGCGTCTCTCACTGCGGTCAGCGCCTCCACCACCTCCCGCTGTGATAACACAAACACATCACGCGCTATTGCGCATAGCAGCTTGCTGATGACCTCAGCTATATTGTGTGAGATGATGACCTGCGTGGCTAATGTCCCTTTAGAAATAATTATTTAAGAAAAGGAGCCCGGAGGAGGCTCGCAGGTGTGTCGTGCTGTGCGTAAAATGCGGGTGGGGGGTGGAGGATGGGGGTCTGCTGCATCACCTCAGAGGAATCTAGATGATAGATTGTGGGATCAGCCACACAAAGCCGCCATTTTGCTGGTTGATAAGGATCTCTTCGTGCTTAGTGTCGAGTCGATCGTGATTCAGAGATAAACCTCACAAATGTGAAGGTCCATGTCTGCGTCCACATGAGCTGCGTGCTGAATTTCTACCTAAAACTAATTGTGTGGCCTTTATTCCAGGATATCATTCACACGCGATATTTGGAGGAGGAACACTTCCACTGAATAATAAATGAATCATTGGCAAAGGGTTGTACAGTTAACATGTTCTTCAGAAGGCCTGAGATAATATTTCAGCATAGAGAGCCAAAAAAATAAAAAGAGCAGTGAAGATCAAGAAGAAAAATCTGCTGACAGACAAATGATGCCTTTAGAAAGTATAATTTCTTCTTTTACCACAACCATTCAAAGCAACTGTTTATTCCCGTTTATGTCTTTAATCCTTGTCATGGTCGCTACATGGTGGCGTGGTTTTCAGCACTCCTACCTTCAAAATGAGTGTCTCGAGTCTGGAGTGTTCTGTGTGGAGTTTCCATGTTCTCCCTGTGTTCATGACAATTATCTTAATGGTCCAAAAACTAGAGTTTCAGTTTAATTGATCATTCTAAAAGTGTCTGTCTCTCTTTCTTTGCCCTGTGATGAGCTGGTGATCTGTCCACACTGTACCAGCCTTCAGCCACAACCAGCTGGCATCCAAACAGCAACCCTGAGTTGGATAAAGGAGTGTAGACAATGAGTGGGTGGATTATTTTGTTGAAGTGCATTCAAAAAGAAGATTTTTTTTAAAATGTAGAAGCTAAAAAACTGCCTGAAATGCCTTTAAATCCATTGAAGCAGTTATCAGGACCTCTGATGATCCTACAAGCTGTTTAATGCCCCGTTTACACGACAACGAATACCAGTGTATCCGCAAAACCTTCTTCACTTTTGGGGGGGTCCGTTTACACGACACCACGGTGCAGATCCATTGTGTCCGCTAAGTTTTTATTCCGGCTCCCAAAGTGGAAAGATTCTTTTACTGTCACCATTCCCTCCTGCAGACTGCCGGGAGACTATGGAGCGCTCTTACTGCGCATGCGCATTTCCCCATCTCCCTTCCCATTCATAATAGTTCCTTCTGCTCATGCTCCTGTAAACAAACATGGCGGACCTGTAGTGGTATTACTCGCGGTCGGTATTCTAGTTTTATCGTCCATATCAGTAGTTTTATATTTGAAACTCACCCCTGATAGCATCCGATGCATCATCAGTCCATACATGTAAAGTCTTTATAGTGTATTGTTCTCTGCACACGTCTGTGTTGTTTCATTACAAAATCAAGCAACAGCGCCCTCCCGTGGCCGGGCATACTAACTACATCATTGTCAGTGTCTCTGCTGCTGCAGTGTAAGCAACATGTTATCACGTGAAACGTTGCCATGTAAATGGGGCCTTAAGTGACATTTTCTGAGCTGTTCCTAGACTTCTTTTTTAACCAGTTTCAAATGTTAAAGCTTGGACTCATTACTTATGGTTCTCAATGGGGTTTTTGCTCATTGCTTATTTCCGAATGTAAGAATTTGTCTCTTTTTATGAAAATTAACAAGAGTTAAAACAGCAGCAACAGGCAAGGTAATAACTCTATATCTTGGCCGATTGCTGATTGCTGATTGGTATGTTGTATTTCGTTGTAGTTAATGATATGGTAATCCAAAGCTCGCTGCCTGGCAGTGGGAAACAAAGACAGAATCATGGTTGACCTATTGTAGAGGTAAGAGACGCTTAAAAAGTGTCAGAATACATTTAAGCGTTATTGAATGTTTATCAACAGTTAAAATGTCCTGCTCTAAAAAGCTGACCTTTAACAGGGACAAACTGGAGGAAGTGATTAATTCCTTCTCAGTAATCCTGACAGAGAGTCTTCAAACGACAGAGGCAGCTCTGTAATTACTGCGTGCAGTAACCTATAGAGTATATTTTGTGGGATCTTAACCGTGTGTGTCCTGCAGCTGTTTTTTTGGTTCAAGGTGTATTTTCTTCTCTTGGTGTATCTGTGTGGTCGTAACGGTGCACCATGGGTTTGGAGTGCAGCTCGGCTCTGATGGTCACCGAGTCTAATGACCATACATGCTAAATAAGCCCGTAATAGTCTAGTTGGTGTGCGCAGGCATGAGTCACAGTAGCGATGTGGAACCCTTATTACTACCAGATGAGTTTCCAAGCCACTACTTCACCAACAGGGGCTGCACCTCCCCCTCCTCCCCTCTGCTCCTCTCGATCCTCTCTGCTGCTTCTCTGCTGAGCAAAAACATCCCAGAAGAAGCAGGAGGAACCAGAGAAAGAAATAGAAGGAGAGGGAGAGAGAGAGAGAGAGAGAGAGCGAGCGAGGAGGAGAGAAAGTGGAGGAACAAAGAGATTGAACAGATGTGTCTGTGTGACTACAATAATAAATCCAGTGATTTTCTTCTTCTTTTTTTTTTTTAAAGCTTCCTTTAAGGTGTCTACCAATATTTTATCTGACCCTACAATGTGCTGAGGTGGAGCCAAAATAGCGGTTGCCGGGGCAACAGATCGGCTTAGTGCACTGAGCTGACTGTCAGCTCGTGGTTGGTTGGTTGGCTTTCTGACCGGAGGACGACGGTCCTGAGCTGGTGCATCTGTCAGTAAACAGCCATCTGCCATACACTGCGGCACAGGAAGCCAGCAGAGTTAACACCGGTTACATGTGCATATTTATACATACATATACGGTGTGTGTGTGTGTGTGGGTGGGTGTAGCGTGAAACATAGCAGAGACTCTGAAGCTTCTCTTTTGAATTTTGCACATTGGTGTTTTGCAACAATTTGGGAAATCGAAAAAAAAAACTCTTGTCACTCATATATTTCTCACAAATGTGGCACAATTTAAAAGGGATCCAAACAGGATTTCTGATTACATACAATTTAATGTTGCAAGACAGACACAAGCTTCCTAACTTGGTGCTATAGTGACTCACTGTTGTTGTTTTGTCTCGTGGCTCACTCTCAGACTTCACCACAACGTCGGTCCTTGACTTTTTTCAAGCGGAAGGTCTTGAGCTAAAAGCTGTAATTGGCCAGCAAAGTGAGTGTTGTTATGATTAACCGAGTAGCAGCAAAGTGCTGCTTTGGTGATTCCTCAACAATTGTTGGTGACCAAAGCAGTGTTATAAGGTCACACTGATCAAAACGACAAACCTCTCCATTGTCTTTGACACCATTATATGTGACATTTCATCAGCATTTGTAGCTGTTGAAGTTTTATCCACTTCTAAGCAGTTTCATCCATTATGACTGTATTAATGATTTTTGTTCTTGCTGTTTTAGCCATGTTTACAGTTTGAGCAGTTATTAGAAGTCTTAGCAAATGAAGGTGTTTTTTTGGTGCTTTTTTCATGGATGAGTGATTTCTACATAACTTTTTAGTTGTTGTTTTGCTAGTTTCTTTTCACACATCAAACATAGAAGTAAATTGACATAATTGGTTGGAAAGCAAATAACCACTTTGAATGACCTGCAACTATAGTGAACATCGGGACATATCTCAATGTATGATTTCCGATTGGTATGTCCTGTGCATGTAGTGAAAACCTAACCAGAGGTAATATAACATACAAAGATGCTAAACTTTTTAATAAGCACCCAAACTCACTGCAACCATAGTGAGGGTCTTCCTACTTCTGCTGGTAACAGTTACCATGATATCCTGCAAGAATGAATGTTGGAAGAAAAGAAATGGTTGAGTAGAGTGGGAATGTATTAGAAAGACTGCTCACAAGTTGCTAAATAAGTGACACGTTTGGAAATAAGGAGGAAGGTTAGTCAATCCCTGAGGTGGCGACTCAGAGCGTGGCTGGCTATGTGCTAAGTAGGTAATAAGCTACTGAGTGACTCAACTGGAGGCTCCACAGTTTTCACGTCTTATGACAGTTTTATTGAGGAATTATAGAATTGCACCAGTAAGTCAGTCAGTCTTATTCACCACGATGCCATGTGGGGTTACCAGGTGATGGAGGACAACTTTAGTTATCCTGTACAGGGATTACACTGTTCAGATGCACACAGCAGAAAAATAGAACAAAAAAATAAATGAAAAATAGGTGCAGGTTTGCTAATTATTAAAGCTGGAACAATGGTTTCACGGAGATACTGTTGACGCTTCAGACGGGGTTCAGTCTCAAGGTGAATCACCTGAAAGATTGACAGCAGATCCATCGCCAAAAGAAATGAAAGGTGTCGGTCAGTACTGGCAGATATTTCACATGAGCTTCATTAATATCATCAGGGCGAGGAAGAACTTCATAAGGAGCCCCTCCAGCCATTCTTCATCAAAGAGTGTTATAAAATCATCTAAAACTAACAAAAATTCAAAACATAAAACACTTTGAAAAGTTACTGTTTTTCATTTCAAACCATATAAACCTTAAATTTAAACCTACTTAATATATACATGTAAGCTCAGATATGAGTATGGATAACAAAAGAGCAACAAGCTTAAATTTCAAACCAAAAATGTATATAAATCATAATAGAAAGCAAACTAATCAAAATGTTAACTTCAGATCTTCCTTTGTAATGTTTCATTACTTAATCATTTATTTAACTGTGCAGCAGCAACATTAGCACTCTTACAACACCTTGAAGGAAGTTTATAGACACTAGTATGTTCAAATTATAATCTCAGAATTGAGATTTAGATTTATGTATTATTTTTAAATATCCGTAGCTAATATTTAATTTCAGTGAATGTCAGATTTTTTTTATACTTGTAAAAAAACACATCAATAACAAACAATATAAAAGACATTAGAGTTCAGATGGTTTGCCAGCCTTCCTCATAAATAAACAGCCACATTTACAACTAGTCTGTCTCGTATCATACAAAATGAATAGCATTGTGACCTGTGTAAATTATGAAGGCCAGAGTCAAAGCCTATATTTCTGCCCCCGTCCGCTCCTGCCTCCTGGGAAAGTTAGAATTCAAGTGAAGTCGATGTGAAACCTTGTAGAGAACAAACTTTCTATACAAACTATTGGACTATTCTTTAAACTATTCAAAAAAAATATTTTAAAATCCACATGCATCTCCTGCCCTATCCAAAACAAAAACAATCGCTCTTACCTTCAAAGGGCTATTTTTAAATTCTGTATTCTGGTAGATTTCATAGCCTCTTCTTTCTTTCCTTCTCTTTTTTTTTACTGGAGGTGAATCAGGATTTGAGTGTTTGTACTTTTGCCACCTCTGAAGAGGATAATGACTTACTTTGCCAAGAAGACACAAACAAGGCTTCAAATAAACACCTTCAGCTAATCATCAAGATCGTCAAATTCTTTTTAAAAATTCTTTCATATCGTTGCCAAGGGTTCCTCAGATTTCTCACTCAACTTTGTCGGAGAGGGTAAAACATGTACAGGAACACACGTTGGATATTGTCTAAAATGTCAGCTTTACATGCAACGTTGTGTAGATTTGGTGAATATTACGCTATACTTGTACACAAAAATATTTCTTAAGGAAATCCTGATTTTCTTTACACTATGACAATCATCAAAAAGTAGAGGTAGCTGTCTAAACTTATAAAATCAAGCTTTTTTCTTCACAATTCATTGATATCTTGTTGACGATGGCTATGTACTTTTATATAAGTGAAACCTGTGAGTATTTCCACTCCTGTTTTAATGTGTTATGAGGTGTTAACCTCTCACAGCTGGCTCACGTTTGAGTTGAAGGAAGAGGTTTCAACTGAACTCTTTAGACTCTCATGTCTGGAATTATTTACAACATGTCTATTATAAGGAGAAACCCACTCTTTTAATGAGTTTCGCTTTGTATGAAGGTAAAGAGAAATCACGTCAGTTTGAGGCGCCGCTTCATCCAATGTGCTGTGGACCATCTCATGTGGCGGAGGCTCTCTTAAGTCGCCCCGCCAGAGGAAGTATGTAATCCTGACTGAGCACGCATACACATGCCCAGCTTAGATGTGGAGCAGCCAGACACACGGCTGGATATGTCATATCAGATGACATATGGCGAAGTGAATGTGATGTGTCTTTAAAAAGGAACATTACAGAGGAGGAGAAGAGAGTGTAAAGGCAGTATATTCCGGGGCTCTGAGTAGCGTCTTCCTGTACAGATAGCAAAACCAGCTGAGTGACAGGAGGAGCTGATGGGAAAGGCAGATAACAACAGAAAGGAATGAAGACTTGGGGAAAACGGGAAATGCTACAGGAATGCAAAATGCGATGAAGGGAAGGGAAAGGAAACGACAACAGAAGGCGGAGGAGAAAGGGAAGATGTAGAAATGGAAAGAAGATGAGAAAAAGGGCACGGCATCAGCCAGAGGTCATTTATTATACATCAGACATGCACGTTCTTCACTTCTCCTCCTCGGTCGGTACTTTGCTGCGACTGCCTTTTCCCCATGTTGTTTTTCCTCTGCTGCCGCCGGTCTCTGTTCTTTCTCTTTTTGAAACGTTTTCCTTTTCCTTCCTCTCTTCCGCATATATTACCTTTGGTTAATCTGATTCATATTCTGAACCTGCTGAATAACTGCCTCACAGTCAATTCATAATTTAAAATTAACACTCGATTATAGATACTAGTAGCACAATTATTTTCTAGTTACTCAAAATTAAAATTAAGTAGTGACTCATGGAAGTAATTCCTGCTTGACTGACAATAGTATGTACAAATACTGTATGATTATCGTTGGGCTTTGACACGTCATCAGAACTGTCAGTGCTGTGTGGGTCCAGCAGGCCTTTAAACAGGTGCAATCAGTGTGAACATTGTACATTTATATTAAAACTAAGGGAAGTTGTTGGCCGGTGTAGGTTGTTACACTCTGATTTCAGTGTTGCTGTTTGTGGCCTCTGAACTAAAAATGAGTGTGACACCCCCACGTCGCATGACTGATTCACTTGGAGAACGATGTTCTATTACCTGGATGTTAGTGCTGTCCACGTGCAGACAGCTCTTGTAAACGTAATGGAGTGTTCATGTGATGCTGCTATTGATAATGTTACTTTCAGTGTGATGGGGCCTGAGTTTAATCAGGATTAACGGGGTGGTGCTCCTCAGGTAAAAAAGACTTTATTGAAACAGCAACAGCAAAAGCAAAAGCAATTGCTTTGTCTAACGCTAACAATGTGCTCTTGAGCAGAACAAAGGGGGAGAGACAGCAGCTCTACAAATGTTTTCATATGTGACACAAGTAACTCGTTCATTGAAACATCAGTAATTCTAATTGTGGGGATGGTTTCTTAAGTGTAATTAGTTATTAATGCAATACCGTTGCAATACCGTGACACTCACTGTGTAGTACGTTATACAAAGGATGTTGTATACTTTGCAAAACACAAAGGATTACTCTGCATTTCCTAAGCTTTTTTTTACCCACAAAAATAAATCTTATGTAACAAGTTATTATATAACTCCAATATTCATGATCATTTTCAAGCCTCACAATTTCATTGTTTGATAACCAAAAACAAGCCTTGTGTGTATTTGACTTGTGTCAGACTTCAGGTTATATGATCCAGGAATCGGAGTGCGGCCGCTCTTTCTGTTCTGTAACATGAGATGACAGATGTGGCCATCATTATCAGCTAACAAACTGCCTTCCTATGAGTGGACGTGAGCAGAAGACAGGCCGACAGACAGGGAGTGAGGGTGTGTTTACTCCGTCTCCCAGTCGATTTGTCTCCCTAAGCACCTGCCCCGTCAGGGTTGCTACGACAACAGAGGGCACTTCAATGCGGCGCTTCCCAAATGACGTCGCAGCTGCAGCCATTAATACACGGTCGCCAGGGAGACCATATTGATCAACTGTCAGACACGGGGATTAAATCTGGCAGATGTCGTAAAGGTCCGAAGGTATTGTCAGCTTCAGATCAGTTATATTGACCTTTGTGAAAATCAAACAACAAAATCTAATGAAGTTGTTGATGTTTTACAAACTGAAACACATATTTATTCTGAATAGTTTGGCTTTCTATTTTCTTTTCTTTGCAAATATGAAGAGATTAATTTATTGTGAAAAATCCCTGGTACAACTGAGGTGAGTATGGATCTGTGTTTTTTCAATGTCTTTCTACTTCATGATAATGATTATGTCATTATGAAGTTCTGCAGAAGGCCTGATAATTACAATCATTTGAGTTTAAGCAGGAACACATTGAAACCCGACAGACCACTCAGTGGTCATAAGTTTTACTGACATAAATGAAGGCGAAGTCATTGCAAAGTTAGTTCGGCCAGACCGAACATCATCACATCCATCTTTTACGCCGCTTCACCCAATTTAGGATTGTGAACTGGAGCAGATCCCAGATGACTACAAGTTAGATGTACATCCTGTATAGGCCATCAGTCCAACGGGGCAAGACACACACACTCATATTCACACCTATGGGGGAAATTACAGGTACCAAACAGGTTGAAATGGTGTTTTTATACTGTGAAAAAGTACCTGGATGAAGTCTGTTCACAATCAGTTAAACTGCAAACAGACAATTTCAGCAATAGCTTATCTTCCTCGATAGGCAGGTATGATCATTCTCCGATAGGTCCACTGTGCTGTATACATCGCTTCATCACACCTGACCGTCATGAGAAGCTGATTTTCAGGTTTTCAGCAGAGCTTCATGACGACACACCTAACACACGGAGGACATTCACTTGTCAGGACCAGAGAGGCTGGAGGTGAAGGATAATGAAGGAAAAAAAAACCTCATATCAGGGGTTAGAGAGAGGTGAAGGATCTGCACAAGACCTGTGCTTTCACAGAGAAGATTGATGTTAAACTGTAATGTGAAACTGAATATAACTGCAGAGAGTTATGTAAGACGTAAGTAGAATTTAATCAATACAACATTTGTAGCTTAGGTAGAGCCAAAAGTATTACATTTTTCTATACCAGAGAGTATTTCTGGAAACCGTTTATCTTTTACTGTATACCCACCCACTGTGGTCTGGACTGCTGGGCTAACAAGGAAACAATCACAGACGGGCCATTAAATGACCTAACATACTGTGTGTCTTTTAATTGGGGGAGGAAAGTCATGCACGCACAAGGAGAGAATGCAAACAAACACCAAATGGCCACAAGTCGGGAATCGTACCAGTATCGTCTCACTGTGAGTCAATCCATGCAGCCTTCCGTCTTCTGTAGTGCTTTATTCAACACAAACAGTCGAGGCTGGAGCAGATCGCAGCTGATATTGGGTGAAAGGCAGAAACAGGACACGAATCCACCACAGGCTAAACACACACAACTGTGTTCTGAGACTTATTCACTAATTAGAGACACCAATTCATCTAATATCTATGACATGTTAGAGGACCGCTCAACAATGCATCACATCGGTAAGACATGTCAAACCATTGTCTTTTCTGAAATTGAACATTGTCCGTTGGGTGCAGAAATCTTAAGAGTGAACAACGGTCCCGAGCTGACATGGAGGTGGAGGAGACCCGCAGCCACGTACATATGGCACAAATAGGAACTGACAGCAAACTTTTATATAAGCTGATGTGCTTCAGGGCGTCTTAAACAAGAGTGAATATGTCTGTGAGAAAAAAAAAGAAAACAAAAGTCACTTGTAATACTCTTACAAGGGAAAATTTCATCTGCACATAAAACTCCTGTTGTAAGATTTTATGTCCTACATTTCAAAAACAACTCGTGGGTGGTTCAGTCCCAAAAAGTCCTTCATGCCAGACTGGCAACTCAAGGGAGAAGACGGAATACATTATGAAAGGAGGGCGCAAAAATGAAAATCAACTTCATGAATACAAATGCTTCACATCGCATTGACAGAATTCTTAACAGCTCGTTATCAGCTCTTCTCCCTATTGCCATGCATGCAGACATTCGCCTCAAAAACCCCCCCAAACACATCTTAAATTCATTACTGGCGGCATGAATCGAACTATATTTCTTTCTTTGTGTGTCCTACACACACAAAACATGTACAGCTTTGTACTCTGTTACACAGCAACATGGGTATTACCAGCACAGACACATGTTTTCCTCAGAGAGAAAAAGAAACGTCTCCAGATACAGAGCATCTGTGTTATAGCTTGAATCATAGTAACTCATTTTGGCAGATTCCCACTTAAAAGAGTTTGTGTGTGTGTGTGTGTGTGTGTGTGTGTGTGTGTGTGTGTGTGTGTGTGTGTGTGTGTGTGTGTGTGTGTGTGTGTGTGTGTGTGTGTGTGTGTGTGTGTGTGTGTGTGTGTGTGTGTGTGTGTGTTTGACAGCTATGTCAGGCGTGTGAAGTCTGTGAAAGCCATTCTCCAGTGTCAGGACGGAAAGAGTTAATTGCGGTCTTGAAATCATTAGTAGCAACTCAGAGAGAAGCCAGATTTGAGCATTTAAAAATAACCTGAGTACCAGATGTGTGCTGGGCAGTGTGTGTGTGTGTCTCTATGTGTATATATGTGTGTGCTTCTCATTCATGAAGCCACTGGAATCACGTCATAAACACGTGAAACTCACAACAAATCAGCTCAAAAGAAAGACATGAAAATGTGACCATGTTGACACTCGCATCTTAAAGCTGTATTCCTAGTAGCACTTTACTTGTTAAACAAACACGACTAAAGTGAATTATAAAGATTCAATATGGGCGAAAAAATCCAGCAGTGGTAGGAACAATAAAGACACATGAAATGCTTGCAGTAAAAAACAGGACCCCTACAGCAAGTTGGCTTCAAACGCTCACTCTCCGCACCATCTGCCCAAGCTGAGCTTCATTTCATAACTCGTAACTGACCCCAACAAAAGCCTGTTATTCTTTTTCCATCAACGCTTGGGAGAAGTGCCTTTTGTTCTCGCGCAGCCACAGAAAGCCATCAATCTTTAGTTTGTAGTTAATCAAAGAAATGTGTACAGCTCACTGTAGGTCATCTCCAGTTATCGTCTTCGTCACTTTTCCAAAGAAAACTGTGTGTGTGTGTGTGTGTGTGTGTGTGTGTGTGTGCGTGTGCGTGTGCGTGTGCGTGTGCGTGTCGGAGATAATTGAATGGGTAAGAAGAAGTGAGGGGAAGCTTAATGAGTGTGTAAAACAGATGGTGGGAGCTGAGGTCATTAAAACACACGTTGACTGAGGGATTGAAATGATTCACCTGTTTTCCTCTCACAACTGCACAGCGAACATTCCCTCATGGACCCAGTGCACAGAATGTGTTTCTAGAGGATTTAGGGATGAGAATTACCTTACAAAACAGTTAACACAAAACCTGCACTTATAAGATATTAAAGTTACATTTAATTGTCTTGATATATGGTTATCAAAGCTTGCTGGAATAATTGGATGATTATGACGAGGCCTTTTTCCAGTTTGAGACAGCTGCATGTATAAAGACTTATCTGATATTCCATAAGAGCATCCAGTGGCACAATATCCATTATGTTGTTTTTTTTGTGTGGATTCTAAAAGTTGGAAAACTGATATAATGGCCAAAACATGAGGACGTCATGTGAAACATTTACTCAGGCGGCCGTGGCTCAATCTGTCATCTCTCAATCAGGAGGTCGCAGGACGAATCCAACATCTGTCCACATGTCAAAGTGTCCTTGAGCCAGACACTGAACCCAAAACTGCTCCCAGTGGATGAACGTAGTACCTCGCATGGCAGCCGTGTGTTAATGTGTGTGCATG
Organism: Lipophrys pholis; assembly: GCF_963383615.2. Classification (NCBI taxonomy): domain Eukaryota; kingdom Metazoa; phylum Chordata; class Actinopteri; order Blenniiformes; family Blenniidae; genus Lipophrys; species Lipophrys pholis. Next base: position 26,107,155 of record NC_137628.1, read on the forward strand.
AATGGATGAATGTTAAATGAGTGTTAAAAACAGTATATAAGTAAATTCTATTTACCATTTGTGTTTGAGTTGGAAAGTTGCATTGTGGTTAAAGCTTTATGAGTTCATTTCCCAGAATTGTCCCCAATAAATAAATCCCCAATTCAAAGTATTTGTTAATAAAAATGCAGATTTCGCTCTGGGATTTAACTGTGAAAACATGCTGCTCTGCTGTGTTTGAGATTTTGTCTGGCCTTGTTATGTAGTAGATATATTTTCCTGGCCTCCCCTTTAATAAATGGCAACTTGAAAACTTGGATGTTAAAAATAACGATGCAACACAACCATAGTGATGGTAATCACAAATAAATGGAATTCTATTTTTAGTTGTTCTGAAATGTTTATGAACTGTAAAGTAACATGAATGCAGGATTTACTTTTCACATTAGGGGTAATAAAGAGAAGAAAGAACACATTTCTTAAATCTCTTTGTAGACGTTTGTTCAGATTTAGTTTGTTTAATGTTTACATGAATCGGTTGTTTACCTCCAGGTACAAACTTGTTTCTGAGTGTCTGATTGTTTCTCTGTATATAATGTTCAGGTTTCTATCAGAATACATTACCAATATTGATCAAAATCTTTACTTATCACATACAAAGCTTTTGTAATATAAATGATTAAATCTAACCATGTGAAAAAAAATTTTTTTTGCATGCATAAAAAACTAAGCATTACATATTTGTATCTTTATTTTTGCAACATATGTAACAATATTGCGCAAAACCTCTTATATATACACATTTCAAACACTTTTGAACTCATAAAAGATTTTTGACACTATGAAAGATACCTAGAGGTTAAGGAAAGACACTTATAGGGAGAAGTTCACATGTTTGAATCTCGATGCTGAGGGTTCACCACATGAGTCTTCTTCGTAATTTTCTTAGGGATTTAACCCCCGACTGCATGTAGAAGTCAGAATTTCTCAGAATGTTTCATTTCCTTGTCTCCTGGAGTTAAACTTCCCGTGAAACTGATCTCAGAGTTGTCGCTTGCACCGACTCTCAGGTCGAACGACTTGTGACAGCGTCACTCCTTTTCCCCGTCTTTATTGTGCAAATAGAGTTCGGGGCTGCTCCCATCGATTCTGTTTAACCTTTCAGTCAGTGAGTCAGTGTGTTTGTCACTGCTGCTGTGTGGTCTTCTGGATGTGTGTGTGTGTTTGTGTGTGTGTCCTGGGTAACCTCCATAACGCTGGAGGGAAATGGCATCATTTTTTTATTCCATGGACATTAAAAAAAAAGCTTGTTTCAATGCCTACAGACTAATAACTTGATTGAACCAGGTCAGCGTCCAGTCACTGTCCACTTTATTTGAATTCTGCTTTTTCTCAGACCGTTTTTTTTCACGTTTGTGGCACAGTAACACAATAAGTGCCTCTTGTTTCCCCCACAGGTGAGCCCGAGTTTAAATACATCGCCAACATGCACGGAAACGAGGCGGTGGGCAGAGAACTGCTCATCTACCTGGCTCAGTACCTGTGCAACCAGTACCAGCAAGGCAACGAGACCATCATCGACCTCATCCACAGCACTCGCATCCACCTCATGCCCTCTATGAACCCAGACGGCTTCGAGAAGGCCGCGTCGCAGGTGATGACACAGCAGAACAAAATCCCACCGCACAGCCTACAAACCCAATCCCAGACAGGTTAAGCTCACAGGAGTACAAACATGGACTTAGTAACTCCACCTCTTGGCTGTAAAGTAAAACACAAGCACAGCAAGAGTAGTGAGGAGCAGCTCCCAGACATCGGCTCACACCTCTTCACGCCTGCATTTGCCTAAACATCTATTTGTGTTTGCGCTACAGCCGGGAGAGATCAAGGACTGGTTTGTCGGCCGCAGCAACGCTCAGGGGGTGGATCTGAACCGCAACTTCCCCGATCTGGACCGCATCATCTACGTCAATGAGCGGGAGGGCGGCGCTAACAACCACCTGCTGCAGAACATGAAGAAGGCCGTGGATGAAAACACCAAAGTATGCAAACACACAAAAAAAACCTGTGGATTTTCTTTTTTTCCTCTCAAAAAATCCCAGATGTATTCACCCTGCTTCAGCCACTCGAACAATATGACACCAGTTAAAACTGTTGGTTTAGTATATTTTTGTTCCACCACAATATTCACTATTAGTTTGGGGCTCTTTTTTTTTTTTTTAAAGTGTGGATTAATGGATTTCACTTTTATAGCGGTTTTCCACCGCTTGAGCAGCCAAAGTGCTTCACATCGTTAGTCACAATCACCCATTCACGCAGACATTCACATACCAATGGAGTTGCTTAATCCATCCATTAGGAGCAATTCTTGCTCAAGGACACTTAAACATGTGGACAGGTAGAGATGGGAATCGAACCTGCAACAATCCGATTGGAAGACGACCTCTCTACCAAGAGAACCACATTAATGAATATTTATATTTTAATGATATTTAATGCAGAGTGATATCGTGTGTAAGGCAGGAGCGTCAAACTTGACACACAAGAAGGTTCAGTCCTGCTCATGACATGACTCTACAAAGTGTATATTACAAGGAATGTAAGTCGCGTTTCAAATATTTTCTGTGACGATAAGTCTGTTTCGGTAAGAATGAAGATCATAACTCACAACTGTGAGTTCTGCCAAAAGATTCGATATTTACAATAGAATAAAAAACACCGGTTTGCTATTATGCAGAATCTGTCAATATTAGTTTGAAAATAACCTTTTTCTGTGTTGCTGACATGGACATCCAGTGAGGTGCTGTTGCTACAAATTGGACTTATTACTGCATAAAAATGTCAACTTGTCCTAGTTGACCTAAAGGATATTTAACTAAATGTTGACTTTCTTACTGCTTTGCACACATTGTTTTGATTATATTGCAGTGGATGCGGTCCCAAAGTTAGATCAGACCAGTGATGATGATGGTCTACATACAACAGACAATTCATTATTATTATTATATACAAAAAAAAGCCTGTTGGAGTTCTCGACTAGAGGAATCAGACATTGAGTATTTCGTTTTGCCTTGGCAGTTGGCTCCAGAGACCAAAGCTGTGATCCACTGGATCATGGATATCCCCTTTGTCCTGTCTGCTAACCTGCATGGAGGAGACGTCGTAGCCAACTACCCATATGATGAAACCCGCACAGGTACCAAACACGTCCTCACACAATCACCTTAGTTTTATGTTTAGCTGCCTGTCAATTGCATGTGATAAATAGCTTTTTCTTTTTTTTTTTATTATATTGCTCAGCTTTTTTGGAGCCAGTGAAAGGCCAGAACAGGTTTTTGTATCATCGGTTGTTCTTCTAACCCTTTTTTCAAACTTTGTCCATTTGTTTGCTTTCTTCTGTCTCCTTCCACCTCCAAGGATCCACCCACGAGTACAGCGCCAGTCCAGATGATGTGATGTTCAAGTCTCTAGCCAAGGCTTACTCCATGTACAACCCCGTGATGTCTGACCCCCACCGGCCCCCGTGTCGCAAGAATGACGACGACTCCAGCTTCAAGGACGGCATCACTAACGGCGGGGCCTGGTACAGTGTACCAGGAGGTAAGAAACCACCAGATTTCCTATGATTCCTTAGCTAAAATGGAGCGGAAAAACGTTGTTTCTACTCTTCATTGACAAAATGCTGTAAATAAATTGCTTGTCTTTAATGTTGACTGTGATTTTTTTTTTTTTAAACAGCTGAATTAGAATACAGTGTAAAGGTTCATCATTTGTCCCATAATTTAACTAAAACAGAAGTTACATTTACACTGCAATATTTCAAGCCTTTCTTGCTTTATCGTTAATGATTTTCAGCTCATAATAATAATGATAATAATAATAATATAGAAAATCTGAAATATGGCATGTTAAAATATTAAAATATTTCATAAGATCAGATGTTCCTCCTATTTTATAAACCAGATGTTGTAATGATCACTTTTTTTTTTTAAATGCTTGAACCTTTATTCAACTTTTATTTGTTTGACTTTTGGAGCAACAAAGTACTGAACTATTAAAGGAACAAGAAGCAAAAAGAAGAAGAAGAACCAGAGGAATCAGTCTTTTGCTCTTCAAGATGAGAGTTGAAATGATCAGGGGGGGAAAAAAAAGTCAAAACATTAAAAGGAAAGCATTTATACTTAATTATCCATATTTTGATTTGATATTTTATTCTCATTGTGTTGTTTCAGTTCACTTACTCTCTGGTGAACGAACTGTGTACTACAAGCATTAATATTAATGTTATTTAAAAAATTTAATCATTTCTACTTTGGTACAGTCAATTTGTTTTCCTCTAACAGCAACTATATGAACGTGAAAATCAAGTGAGTCATTCTTATCAGGCTCATTTCTTTGTCTTATAGTCTTCCACTTCACCTTTTTTTTTTTTTTTAATGCTTGTGGTTTAACTGATCAATTGCAGGAATGCAGGACTTCAACTACCTCAGCAGCAACTGCTTCGAGATCACTCTGGAGCTCAGCTGTGACAAGTTCCCCAACGAGGACACGCTGAAGAACTACTGGGAGCAGAACCGCAACTCGCTGGTCAGCTACATCGAGCAGGTGGGCGACGCCATGATGAAAGTATTAAAAAAGACTGCGTGGATGAGGTTTCCTTCTATTTGGCACCACATGATGAAATATGTGGACTGCAGGCAGTCCAGTTCTGCACCCAGACTCTTCTACTACAGAGTGGGACCAATGTAATATGCGCATTAGATTTGTCTTCCTGAAACATGCTCGCACTTATTTGTCAATTACCTTGTGTGAATGGGAGCAGATGCTCTCTTCCCTGTGATGACTTTATAATGATAATACGTTTTTTTTCTTAGCCATACCACATGTAAAAACAGCTCTTTAATTTGGAATTTGATTTTAAGATAGTTTTCAACACATGTTCTTGTAGAATGTCAAACAACTGTGCATTTTCACTGTTGAGACACTCTGCCTTTCTAAAAGACTCATTTGAAACTCACTCAAAATCAGAATCAGAATCAGAATCAGTTTTACTGATTTGTACGGTACTTTTGTACTTTTTTAATCCCAGGGGGAAATTCATGGTATTTACATTGAGCCAATCAGTCCAACTGGTTGCAAATTTATTTTTAAAAGGTTCAAGTCATTTATTTAAATTTTTTTAGTTTCTCTTTTTGCTGCAAGCAAATTCAAACAAGCCAGTTTTTCTGAAATCTTTTGCAATATTGTACTTTAAGCATGAGACACTGTATATGATCTATGATTTATCATAAATAAAATAAGAGATTTCCATTTACACTCTGATTGGGTTACATTTTACTGATCAACCAAAATACGTTTTGGATTCGTGGTTAAACTTCACATTTCATGGTCGTTGACGTGGTTCTAAAACAAGATAAACTACCTAAAGGGGGACCAGGGGGTCTGATGTATCACAGTCTCATTCACTCACAATTTGATATTGGCGTGTTTTCCAACGCTTGCTTCATCACACCTGCTGGCAGCTTTTAGAAATAGAGGACTGATAAGGACAGCCTTGGCTTTTTCATACAACAGCTTTTTCTTGATTAAAATAAAGATTGAAGATGTTCCGCACAACATTTGGAGATTGTCTCTTCAGTCTGTATTTCACATTGGATATGTTTATCATAAATGCTGTGAATGTGTTTGTCCTGTGCAGGTTCACCGTGGTGTGAAAGGCTTTGTCCGTGACCTCCAGGGAAGCCCTATTTCCAACGCTACCATCTCTGTGGAGGGTATTGACCATGACATGACTACAGGTATTACGATTCAGAGTAAAAATCACACTGTTTTGATAAAACTAACACTCTCCCTGCGTGTCTGAAGAATAGAAACACTTTTAATTGCTGTTTGGTGAAGGATGTTCCTTTTATATGTTGAAATCTGTTTCATTTATCATGATAAATTTTTACAGTCACTAATAATCTGAACTTATTAGTTATTTTTGTGGCTCCTTTCAAAATATGTTACTAGTCCTTTGCTGTTACTTTTAGGATTGTATGTACCTCTATGTATGTTTTGTGTTCTTTAGGGTTGTTGATAGATTGGTGAGAATTTGACAGCGCTTCAGTTCAGCTTTTATTTCAGCTTTTGTTTTATTTTCTGCAATTTTGTGTATTTTAATTGTGCAAAAAAAAAAACACCAACCCCTCCAAAAAAGTAAGCCTACAATGGCGCCACCATGTGTCAAACCTGGGTACTGCACCACATGTCATGTCTCGTGATGTCTCGAAATTGCACCTGCTCTTCAGACTGTAACTGAGTATTTTCTGAGTTAATATTCAGTTGACTGTGGTATTCATTGTCTCGTCAATAACACAAAATGAATTTTGCAGCCAAAGACGGAGACTATTGGCGCCTACTTGCACCAGGAAACTACAAAGTGGCAGCCTCCGCCCCAGGATACCTGACTGTCATCAAGAAGGTGGCTGTTCCCTTCAGCCCTGCAACCAGGGTGAGACAAACACATCAAGGAGCCAGTTGAAGTCATGTCCACCGTGTGTTTCTTCCATCCTCCTTGTATGCTACGTTGAGTAGGATCTGATGGATGGAATCGGTACATAAGTCTGAACTGAACTCAGATTGAATCTATCAGGAAGCAAAACAGCAAAGCGAATGCTTCATCCATCTTTCTGATGTTATATTTTACATTGTCTTTCAAACCTGAGCATTTTGTAAAACATGTTCATGTGAATTATTTCAGTTGTGATATTGTTGAATTCTGTTTATTTTGATTTAAGATGGCATACCGAAGAGGACTCAAAATAGATCGGAATCATTATGGCGTGTTCTAAGGAGATACAGTTAGAGTATATATATATATATATATATATATATATTAAAGTTAAGATATATTGGACAAAGCAGATCGGAGATGAAGCTGTCATTGTTAAGTGGAAACTATAAAACAAGCTTCATGCTGTTCTCTGCCTTGTGCTCATCAGGTGGACTTTGAGCTGGAGTCTCTGATGGAGAGGAAGGAGGAGGAGCGGGAGGAGCTGATGGACTGGTGGAAGATGATGTCAGAGACACTGAACTTCTAAAGCTTTTGTCTCGCTGACGATCAGGCCGTCCACACATCGATGTAATATATTCAACACTCAGTGTGCCCATCCACCGTAAAAAAAACAAAACACAATATACTGTCTCCTTCATTTGTGTTCTCTCGCCGATATCATTTCAGCTGACTATATTGTTTCTTTAAATGTTTAAACGGTTTGCCTCATACTCCTGTAGATCGTTTGAATATCCTGCACACGCCACAACTCACAACAGAGGCATTTGCAGGTAGTTTGCTGGAAGTGAGATTGTTGTTGACTTACGTGATATTGTGTTCTTTATTGTACACGTGATTGGTAACCATGGCACTCATCTATATAACCAATGAATGACTGAGTAATTATGTATAAGACCTGTTTACGTCATGGCCACATGGCACCGTCTGTAAAAATTATTATTATTTTTTTTTTTATCTGTTTTCAATGTCTCTGTTTCTCCAGAGTTCAGTAGGAATTCACAAACACACTCCAGCCAAAGCACGCAAGCACACAGATCCTTTTAGATTCCCAGTATCTGCAAACACACTATTTCTTTGACTATAATAATAATGGAAAAAAAAAATACAAAGCTATGATTCTGAGATAATCAGGGACATTAAAAACACTGTAGAATCTACTGTAAACATCACATTGTAAACAATCAATACAGGCAAGCAGGCATTACCCTGTGTGTTATTGATGTTCATTTTCTTTTTTAAACTGCAGCACAGCTTTGATTTTAGCACAAATGAATGGTTATAATATATACTGTATTTATGAATTAGGTATAGCAAGAAAATTTGTGGTTTTTGTAACTAAAAAAAAAACAAAAAAAAACAAAAGATGGCCATAATTCTACTCTATATCGATCCACCTCAGTCCACTCGAAGCCATTTCCTAGTATGCGCACTGCACAGAGGATGCTGTGATACATGAAAGGAACTCCAGCAGGAGTTGTTTTTCGAAGAGGAGTTACTATAACACTAACTATCCGAGTGGACGCCAAGGTATGAATGCTGTTCACCCAGTGTGAAACCATGGGAATAATCTATTGAATGTATAGCTATAAACATAACATGTAAAGAATAAACTGATAAATAAAACTCCCCTCTTTATGTTGTCAAACTAAAGTCTCTTTGTTTTGTTTCTGCTCCTTCAGATGAGGGTTATTCACACTGAATGTACACGGGTGGTAACGTGACATATCTCAAGCGAAGGACGCTCACACACAACTCTGTGTAATAGAAAGGCTTCATTTGAAGTACAGAAACAGGCAAAAGTCACTAATCCAGATAAATCCAATGGCCAAAAGTCGAGAGTGAGGAGTTACACCTGATGGATGGCCGAGTACAGAGGAGGACATGACGGTGGAGTCAGGCGAGCAAAGTGACTGTGGAGCGACTGTCAAGCAAATCCACACACCTGATCAGAACCAAAACATAGACCATGAATCTAGAACTAGAAACAATAACCAGATCAACAATCACTGATGTAACTTGTGTATTATGGGTATGAATGAGGATCTATGAAGATTAATAAATTTTTGGTTTGTTTTTCACATTTAATGCCTAAAAATTACAAACTAGAAAGACTGGAAGGAAAGAAACTTACCAAACTACAATTTACCCCAGAGGTATTGGACAGTACAACCAACAACAGACATTTAGTGAAGCTTCATTAAAAACTGTTGTTTCTGACAAAAGGTTGTAAATGATGCATTAGGAAGCAACACGTTTTGGCAGCAATTAGTAAAAACCTGAATGGTAAAATGAATAGCTCAGTTTCATGTGACAACGTTTAAATGGGTGCGTTAGCTATTTCTTTTCCATCAGGGCTGCCAACTCTCAGACTCATGCTGGCACGCCACATGTCTTTTCTCCAGAGGCCACAGTTTTAGTTCAAGGTTGAACTTCCTGTGTCTCACGGTAAAAGTTTGGAAAGCAAATCAGAGGTCTAACAGCAACTCAGAAGGACGCTGTTTAATTCTGGACTGTCGCTATTTATTGCCTTACCAATTACTATTACTCATGCTTTTATATTGTAGTCCGTTTTATTATATTCACTTTGAACATTCATTTCGAGAAAAAGCTGTCTTGGGCAGGGAATGCGGCCTTGTTTTTTTTGTCCTTTTTTTTTGTCCTTTTGATGTCATGTGTTAGCTGATGCCTGAAGCTGTTCTTTTTTATCAGAGGAGGAGCGCCTCATTAATGCTGAACTATCTCAGTCCTCCTGACGGCAACATGAAATGACGTCCGACTGTAAGGAACATTCAGATTAGCCTTGAGCGACACACCGGGAGTCTGAAATAAATATTTACCTTCTTATCAGGGCTGTCTGCATGTTGGGACTTGTGGCAGATTGTTTCAGTTCTATTTCAACTTCATGTTACATTTAAAACGTGGATCTGGGACTGGCCACAGCCAAAGGTCAGAAGTCATGAGTACTTTCCCTTTTGTACATATTTTAGTAAAAGTATTGGTCAAATCTTGGTGTATTTTGAAGAGAAATATGATGAATTCACCTTTTCAATTGGTAATGCTTTATATGTTTCATCAACACAAACTTTAAATGCTCTATTTTCTCAACGAGAAAAATATAATTTCGAGACAATTTATGAATTAGTGGGATGTTGTAATTAATCTCAATGGACATTTTTATCAATTAAATTATTAAAGAAATAACTTCCTTGTTCAGCTTGAACGGTACCAAAACTCAAAGTGGTTTATAAATGTAGGAACACTGTCAATGTAAACGTTCTCTGATTCATATCATGTCAATTTGTAATGTTAAAAACAAAAAAATCTATATGAAATACTTCAAAATAAATGACTTATTAGCCACATGGAAATTAATCTGCTTTAACTTTCTTTCAAAAATTTTTGTCAAATTTTATTTGGACCACTAACCCCTAACGCTAACCACTGGCGAACACGGTACATGAGAACACAGTTGCAACAAACAAACGGAGCAAAAGTGAATTTATCAGAGTAAAGGTTATTTGTACGAGGAGACCGTTGCCACGTTCACTGTGATACCATCAGGTTCCAATATAGAGCGTTACAGTTTCTGTTCACTTGTGTCTCATTTGTTGAAAACAAACACAAACGTTCAAAAGATGACAGAAAAAGAGCGGCCCTCGCTTCATGAGCTCCGTTTAGATGGAAGTCTTTGTGACGCGGTTCAAGTCCACGAGGTCATCCTGTGTATCTGCACTTTGTACTTCCGGTGAGCTGAAGCAGAGAAACAATGCTTTTCCTTAGAAGTCCTAAGTTTCAACTGGTGTAATGGATAGAATATGTTTCTGTTACTGAACACTATGCTTTTATAAAGTCTGGTACGGGTCAAGCTATGAAATCTGCACCATCCCCCAAAATTGCTCTTAATATAATTTCACTGATACATAAAAACCCAAAACTCTCGATCTTTTGTTTCATCTGTATTTACTTACCGGTTGTGAGTCACACCTGCTGTATGAGGGTCTGTCTTATCTACAAGTGGTAATCAGTTACTCCTCAGTCTGGCTCCATGATGAATCTAGCAGGATTAAACTGTGCTGAGCTCAATTATCCATCTATTCATCCATCATTTATACCACTGAAGCTGGACCCAGGTAACTGAGGATGGCGACAGGAGGGCACACCTTCACATACACCGATTATCAAGAATTATCTGACAATCAACTGAGGTCAGCAGTAGGCCTGGCATGCACGTGGAGAAATCTCACACACATATGAGATCACGAAAACACAAGGTATGTTATCGACTCGCCTGTGGCCCCGTGTACACGACAACGAATTTGAGTGTATCCGCAAAACTTTCTTCACTTTTGGGGGGTCCGTTTACACGGCACCAGATTGCGGATGCACTGTATCCACAAAGTTTTTAATCTGGCTCCCAAGGTGGAAAGATTCTTTCACAGTGCAAATCCCTCCTGCCGAGACTGATGGAGGCTACAGAGCCTGTTACTGCGCATGCACATCTCCCCCCCTCCCTCCTGCTCATTCAGTTGTAAACAAACATGGCGGCCGCGTAGTGGTACGACTCGCGGTCTATATTCTAGTTTTATCGTCCAGATCAGTAGTTTAATAGTTGAGACTCACCCCTGATAGCATCCGATGCGTCATCAGTCCATGCGGATGTCAGGTTCTCTCCATTTTCTTCACATATTGTTCTCTACACACACGTCTGTGTAGTTTCATTACAAAATCAAGCAACAGCGCCCTCCAGTTGCCTGGCATACTAACTACATTGTTGTCTCTGTGTCCGCTGCTGCAGTGTAAACGCACTCCTTTTTTTTTTTTTTTTTTTAGCGGATTAGGTGTTGTCACGTGAAATGTTGTCGTGTAAACAGGACCTCAGACCCTTGAGATTCTCTCTCTGAGTGCCAACCACCATATCACCATTCGGCAGAGCTAAACCGAACCCTCACCCCAACCGGTAGATCGCACCCATCACCCAAACGTGCCTGACATTTACATCCACTCTGCATCATGGTATGAACAGGATTTTTATTTATTTTTTGCTTATGATGTGTGTTTGTATATCTGTATCCCTCGGCCTTGAGCAGGAATCCAGTTAAATAACTTTTTAACACACACACACACACACACACACACACACACACACACACACACACACACACACACACACACACACACACACACACACACACACACACACTGAGCTAGGGTGGCACTTTTAGTCCAACTATGCAGTTGAATCAGCTGTTTTTAGCATTAGATGCTAACTCTGCAGATCAATGGGAACTGTGGCCTATTAGTCATACCGGCCCTATTAGCATCTGCTATTAGCATCTTCTGATCAATACCATTGATCAAGCTGCCCTGCCTTCAGGACAGAGCAGGACACAGAGGCAAGCTGCAGAGAGAGAGAAAGGCTGGGAGTATTAATCTGTGAAATGACAGTCAACCCTAGTCATGGATGATAGGAGAAATCTAAAGTTTTTTTTATTTGTTTAGCTATGACAAAACCGGAGACAAAATAAAAAACTTGTAATCATTTAACTAAATGGCATTATATCTAAAATAGGTTTATTGGTCATCAAGACATTTCATTATTATCTGATTTTTAAATAAACATCAACAACAGATTATCTCCTGTCCATCTTGATTTTAAATATGTACGTTCTCTGTCTTCACACAGCTCTCACTCAGAATGATTTTTCAATAGCTATTCAGTTGATGAACATGCAAAGTAAACAATTCTTTTATTTTATTACTATACTATTGTGGCAGTATTTCAGTGATGATATTATGTAAATATTACTTCATGAAGGTATACTTTTCCAAATATTTTGATGGCTGCTGTGAACTGAAGTACAGATGAGAAGTATCTTCGTTTCACATCCAACTGACTGAGTTTTTACTTGGTCTGCTCCGGGTACTTTCTCACTGAATTTGTGACACAGGCGTCCAAAAGTGACAGTAGACCATCTTTGCCATTACTTCTCCAGTCCTGCAGATGACACCAGAGTGCTGATGGTTTGACACTCACAGAGAAATGTCTGACACTGCAGCTGCATTTACATGTAAGAATTCAACACACTATCATGGATTAGTAGGCATATTAGGAAAAGACTCTTTATGGTTGTTCACGCTGGCTCTCAGACATTTTCAACATGTACAAAAACTTGAAGTGTGTCAATCAGTGTATCAATCAGTGTGATTTTCCTGTAGGACAAGTGGAATCCCGTCATGTTTTAAGAACATTAACAGTGATTTGAAAGACAAAACAAGACATCATGTCAGGGGTATGCGTTGGATCTGCCGCCTGAAAATGAAGTCAGGTCGTGAGCTGAGGATCAGTGACAAGAGAGGTGCCAATGAACACTGAAAGCACTCACATTTCAAAACAAAAGATTAATCATTACAAAGACATTTTACAGTTTGATCTATATTTGTTCATTAGAAAAATATGCTAAAAGGTGTGATCTGTGTTCCAGGGACTATCCAGAGTTTAGATAGATAGATAGATAGATAGATAGATAGATAGATAGATAGATAGATAGATAGATAGATAGATAGATAGATAGATAGATGCATTACTGCCCCCTACTGGCACCGTGGTGTCTTCTTCCAGATGGATCATGACTTGAATTGCTGCCACATGATTTTTTGTTACTCACGTGTCCAGACACCATAAACGACTAAACAAAGGCAAAAATAAAAGAAAAACAAATCACTTCACAGCCGATAATGCTCTAAACGACTGCACCTGAAATAGAAGGGACATGTTGGAATAATCAGAGTTGCTCAGTGCTGCATTCTTCACCTTCCACATGAGTTATATCTTGGAAGGTACTACACTTCAATCAGGGACGTGAGTTAGATCCCTGCGGTGCGAACACAATGAGAACATTAGCAACTGGAGGGTTTGCATATCTGGAGCCCGAAGCAGGGGGGTTCCCGAGAGCTGCCCTTTCAGGCTTTTACTGTTTGTTTTTTCTTTTGTTGTGATTCATTATATTTTTTTATGTGTTGCTGCTTATAATAAAGGCTGTGCTGTTTGTGTTGTCTTTGTCTGTGGCAGGGACCATTAACATTGAGCCCGAACCTCCAGAACAACAAAACCTTGTGGTCAACAAAACGAGTTAGTCTCTCAAATATATCAGATTCTTGAACATTGTCCAGTTCTCTTTTAAGGGGCATCATTCACTGAGCTTGGTGAAATCTGAACCACTCAATAACATTTTACTTTAGAATTAAGTTCATTCATCCATCTTCCTTGCTGTTTTGTAGGGCCACTCGTGTGAACTTGACTAGTAAAGTCCATCGCTGGGCAAATCTCAAGTAACATAACTTCAAACACCCATTTTTACAACCGTGTTAGTTAACCTAGATATATACAATGGCTATATCATCATTGGCTCCAGAACCGAGTTAATCCCACTGATGCATTGTTTTGTCCTTGCTGTTGATGATAGACATGATTGTAGGACAACTCTTAAACAAAACTGCAATGCCGGATAACTCGTCCACGGATGACATTTCAAAATCGTATTGAGAAAATAAATCCTGCACAATGTACTTTTATGTTATTTCTAATTGATATTTTTCACATATCTAGTATATGTCCATATATATTTAGTATAGTATCATATGGCTTTGTTTGTCTTGGAAGAAGGTCTACGCAGAGCTCCAGACGCAACTTGGTGGGCGACTATACAGCCACGCAGGAAAAAACACTCCCCGATTTCCTGCGTGGCTTCGTGGTGCCCAGCCCCAACATCTGAGCATACTGTGTATTACTGTTACATTTACTGTGGTTATTGTAGACCTGTACATTTGTATATATATCTACTGTATCTACTTTGATATGCAATAAAGGCTGCTTCGTAATGAAATATATATCTTTTGTTTTTGTGTCAAATATACTTTGAAATCCTTCAAATCAATAATTGTAAGATTTGTAATGAAATAAGTTGAACCATTTGTTTTCACTCGTCAAAACTGGAGATGCCAAAACTGAAGCTCACTCAACTTATCACTGCTAAAACAGCCAGTTATTCTCAAACAACATCAAGTTAATTCAAAACTACTATAGTGAGGAAGATGGAAAATTGCCCTGCTACCATTTATAACGAGGAACTTGAGTGGAAAAATAAAATAAACGTTCCTGTAGAGACGAACAACTTTGTCATCTCGAGTGTTACAACTTGACACAATCAACCCTGCGCACAAGCACAAGTCTTATGAACACAACTAACAGTCCACGTCTTTGAATCGACTTGTGTGAAAGCACTGGAAAGGTTCAAAGTGATGCGGATGGCACTTCTTTTCTTACAGTGGCTGCTGGGCGACAGACACAAATTGGCTTCCCTGTTGAACAATCTGCCAAACGTCAATATGTGAGTCAGTCTGTGACTCTGAGGAGGTGCTTTGCGTTATGTGCAATTGGTTTAATAGCTGGAAAAAGACATCAGGATTTTTACAAAGGACCAAAGTTGCTGCAGTTGAAATGTCTTTGTGCAGAAATTGAATGCTCTCTCTCGCTTACACACACAGAAAACCACAAATGAGAACTTTTGCCTCCCATTTGTAGAGCCGTTCCGAAAAGAAGCATATCTGCAGTGAGCAGAGGCAGGAATGCACACACACACACACACACACACACACACACACACACACACACACACACACACACACACACACACACACACACACACACACACACACACACACACAGAAGTATAACTGCAGTACTTCTTTGCTCTTTTACTTTATGCGAATCTTTGTCGCTGTTCAATTCACCAAAATGTCACTCAGCAAAATGTTCACGTCAACAAGTCATTTCAGTTTTTCAGCTTTTGGAAATGGTGAGTTTTCCCACATTATTTGTTCCGAGTTGATGAATTATTCTTTATGGTAAATAAGTATTAAAAGATCTTTTTCCTGTATTTTATGGCCAAACTGCTGCAAATCGCCCGCCACAATTGGAGTTATTAGACAAAGAAATGGTCCGATGTACTACCCTTTAGTGAACTGTTGCTTCACACCAAGAAGGTGATCATTTCGTTCCCTCATGGTAGTGGCGTAGACACTCCTGGAGCTCTTGTGAAGCCTATAGTAGCAATGCATTTGGAAACTAGAGAGGTGATTCATTTGTAATTTATTTGTCTTGTAAGTTATTGTCTGGTCGAACGTATGCTGGGCTCGTGCTCTCGTTGTGTTATGCCACTAAACACATGTCGTATGGCTTTGGGGAGCTTAATTGAGTAAGAGTGTGGTTCTCCCACCAGACCTGCTCTCGGAGTGAATCTATAAGCAGCTGCACTTAATGTTCAGGTTTCATGTTCAGTTTACGGCACAATAAATGTTTCCTGCTGTGTTTTGTGTGCCTTCTCTCCCCTCATCCCAAGTTTCTTATCGCTCAGCCCATGATGCACCACTCCTCTATTACCCCTGATTGTTTCCACCTGTGTCCCGTCACGCCTTACCTCCTGGTGTTGGTCCTTTCTGTCTTCCCTCCAGCAAACCTTTCAGTTTTGTGAACTCTCCGGGCCACATTACTGGATTCCTGCTATTGCTTTGGATTGATTTTGGCACTCTGGTGCTTTTATGGACTTCACCCAATAAAGATTGGCTTCAGTTTGAACCTGATTTGGCTGCTTGGATTCCTGACACAGCAGTTCTGGCATTGTGTCGTTGCCTTGGAGGCAACAGGCTCAACTAATTGTAGACGTTGTATAGCTCTTTAAATCTTTCAACCTTTTTTGCACAACTTTGAAACTTTCTTTTCAGTTTAATCTGGTCACATTACAGAAATGTGTGTGAATTTATTTTCTCAATAGATATTGAAATATGTCGTCGAGAAATCTGTAAAATAAAACATTTTTCATAATAACTTGGTTATTTATTATTCTTTAAAGCAGGTAATGCGGTAGCCTGTTTCACTATTGTGTTAATTAGACTAATACACTCTGTATTGACAACTTTTATGAACATTTCACGTGATTTACTTAAAGTATTTTTAACCGTGTGAGTGATAAATACAAGCCACACATTAAAGGCGATTCATAGCAATGATGATCCGGTCAAGTTGTCCTCTGCTTATGGTCAGCTGGGATCCAATGCACATGTCCAGAAGGTTATACAGCCGATAACAATGGCTAAAATTGGAAACATTATTCATGCCTAATTTTATGTGATCAACAATTCTTTCACACCGAAGTGTGTCTGTTATGTTTTTCCATCTCTGCCTCCCTGCAGCAGCTTCAACAAGCATCCTGCTTTCATTCTTCTTCTCTCCTGGAGGCAAATTCTGACGACAGAAAGACAAAAAGAATTAAAAAATCCAACTTCATCTTTCCAAACACACTGCATTGATCAATAATGTGAGCCACCAAACTGGCAGGTGCACACACACACACACACACACACACACACACACACGCACACACACACACACACACACACACAAGCACACAAGCGGCGGCTGGGAGAGATGAAGGTGCAGAATTGCAGCCATGAGAGGTGTAGAAAAGAGGAAATAAGGGCAGGAGAGGGAGAATGGCATGCACAGTTTAGCATTTAAACAGAGGATTTCCTCTCTGTACCTCGTCTTCCCTCCGCTCTCTCTGTTTACATAAGGACGGACTTCGCAAAACATGCATGTGTGTATTGCATGTGTTTGACGTGAGCAACGTGCAAACTCTCACAAGTCACCAGAGGAGCCGTCCCTGTTGGAACATTTGGACTCAAAACTTTCAAGATGTCATCGTTTAGTGATGTTATTCAGTTACTGCACATAACTGCTGAATAGTTCCTTCAAACGTAGGCAGAACTGAGCAATTCAAACAGTCTTGAGATTTTAGAAGTTTCTGAACAGTATCCAATCATTGTCATCCTCAGATGTGGCGTCAGCAGACTGTCTTCCTGCGGCATTTTGGTTAAAAAGTGATGGATGCCTCTGGCCACCTCTTTGCTCCCTCGGGGGAAATTTCATAAAACACTTAAGACACTATCACAGTCAGCAGGCCTGAGAGAAAACATAATATTTCCTCTTTTCCTCACCACCTCAGCTTTGTCTTCAGTTTCCCTTTTGGCCGGCTCTGATTCCCTTGTCCATTTCTTTTATCTACTGCCTCACACTAATTTCCTTTACTGTCTTCTATTAAAAGTTGCAAAGAGACTCTGAGATGTCATCCATTGCACGGTACTTCTGTTCTAGCTTACGTCTTACATTAAAACATCAGTGAATTTTGTGGAGAAGCGTTGGAGCCAGTGTTTAGATTCAAATGTTTGTTTGTTTTTTCAGTCTTACAATGACCACTGTTGATGATAAACTGTAAAACTCCTTAACAACAATGCAATGCTTCAAAGATAATGCTGAGCAACGAATGCAACAACAAGATTTAAATTAACCTACAGCAGAGATCATTGCTCTTTTAGTCCAAGTACCACTTTTCTAAGTTTTAAACCAACAGAACCGAGATCAAATATTGTCAAGCCTTATTGATTGATTGGATATCACTGCAGATCAGAAAAATAAACACAGAACTGGGCATTGTATGGCCTGGAGGCTGCGTACAGCCCTTCACTGTCTGACCAGCCCGTTAAGTATCATGAGTGAATTATGAATCCGGTCTATTAGTGTGTTTGATGCACACAGACGCTTTCTTTGTTTTTTTTATTTTCCATTGGTTCACATTTGTGGGCATCAATACTACATTCAGTTGTGTTTGTGAACTTGAACTTGAATGTTTCTCATTTCTATCACTACTATCGAGACAGGATGGCAAGAATTTGTACAAAACTTCATTCACATAAAGAATGACTAGAACCATGTAACATGTGGCTTTTATTAATAAAGGAGGGTCACTTAAAGTTTTGTTTTACATGTGGTCCCTCCGGAAATGTAATTGTTTACCCCCACCTTAATAACTATGATACTAGCTCAGTTTTGCTTATTAAATATTCAAAGTGATTACAAATCACAGTTGCTGCGTTTTTATTCAATTAATGTGGTGAGAGCTTAACACTTAATGCTCACCTGGAATGTCAACTTTTACCACATCATGTAAATCCCAACCTCAGAATAGATTTGTCTGGCCTAATTCTTTTTTCTTATGATGGCAGATAGCTTGATAGTTTTATTAATCCCATGTGACAGCTTTAACACTCTCTGATTAATGATGTATGTTGTAACTAGCGCTCAAATGATATGAGTTTTAACTCTATCAAGGATATTGTGTGTGGTTCAATGCACCGTCAAATATAAAATAGATATGTACATCATCACGTCACTGCAAACTGCCCAAGCACTAAACATTAGTGTATTTACCCAACATAAAAGGAGCAACAACAGTGATTATGTTCCTCGCTATTTGGTAAATATGTGTCAAACATTTATTATGGTCTTAGCTCAAAGGTCACTACTGTATCCTGAGTGGAAAAGTCAGCCTTTAAGGTTTTCTGTACATCTTTTTGTACAAAGATGTTAAACTTTGCTGACATGATTTGTTTCCTTCGACGGCCTTTTGGCCTCTGCTGGAATTCCAACTGAGTTCAGCTGCAACAGCCATCAGTGGAAAAGATACAGACTTTTGTTACCGCGTTTTGATAACACCGAGCTGGTGGAGTTCAAGACTACTGAATGTACAATTGATGGGAAAGTGTGTTTGTCCAAAACAAAGGTAATAATAGTCCTATGCTACCTGCAGACCACAGCATTTGGGAGACTGTGTGTGTGTGTGTGTGTGTGTGTGTGTGTGTGTGTGTGTGTGTGTGTGTGTGTGTGTGTGTGTGTGTGTGTGTGTGTGTGTGTGTGTGTGTGTGTGTGTGTGTGTGTGTGTGTGTGTGTGTGTGTGTGTGTGTGTGTGTGTGTGTGTGTGTGTGTGGTTTGCTGTGAAGGTGGCGGTGGTCAGTGTGCTGGGTCAGAATGCTGGCGAGGTACTTTCAGAGTTTCAAAGGTGCACCGATCAATAAATGCTTTAAATAGGGACACAAATACCTGCACACAGCACTAATTTCAATAGCTGGATCCCATTTAAGAAGGAAGCATTTTGCTGAATAGATTGGCAGGACGGTAACCACACCGAGGTATGCTGAGTGGTTGGAGAGGCCCAAACGCCACTCAGTGCCTTCCCCAGTGTTAATTAGCAACTGCTCAGGAGGGAAATCCAGAGCACACACAGGCACACACATTTAAAGTGGGCTTTAATTAATTTTACAAAAGTTTATTAGTGTACAGAGGGAGAATTCTCGTACTTCTCGCCCGATCACAAATCATAAAAGATGCACACATCAGGTGAACAAGAGAAGAAGCTGAGTCAGTGGGTGAAATGGTGAAATGGTGAACCCCCCCCCCCCCCCCCCCCATAAACACACACACGCACAAACACACACACACAAACATTCTTGGCTGCATATACGCTGCATCCCATGTAATCACTGTCAAAAATCATTGAGAGCAACCAAACAGATTTGTGGAAGGAATTCTTCAGCTGAAGGAGCAGAGTGACCCGAATAATGTAACTCTGTCTGAAGATTATTCATAGTCGGTCATTGGATGAGGGAACATCTCAAGGTGATCTTATCGGGATAAAATTCCTCATACGTGACTCTCTACGACAGGACAATAATCTTTCTGAGTCTTGTGACTTTGGAATTATTCTTAAATTTCCTTAGAAGTTTGATCTTGAGTCATTTGCGGAACAGAATAGAATTCATTATATCTGTCCAGGAAACAGTCTCAACATGTTTATCTGGGGATGGTGAGGGGCAAAATGAGGGTGGACCACATCAAGATCTGCCAAATACAACTTTGCATCGGTATCATTAAATTACAGTATTTGTGTAAAGCGCGTCTCACAAAGAAATTATAATTAGACATTAAAAAAAATTCCTATAAATTATTGCTATTTTCAACATTACCTGAAGATAGAAAAATGTTTACCGTCCTGCTGAAGTAATTACAGATTAAAGTGAGTTCACGTGACAAGTGCCATGATCTGAGGGTTAATTTGTGCAGATTGTACATCATTTCCTAGTTACATCTGGGTAAAACTCCTTCTGATAAACTTGACTAATGTGTTTTGTTTTTTAAAGATGCTGCTGATTTGATGCTAAGAAAGGTTAGACAGGCGCGCGATTGATTGATTCATTGATTTGTGTTATCATCTATCAAAGTTTCGCCTTTATTCAAATGTGTATATGTCTCCAGGGGAAAGACATGAATAATGTGTGTGTGTGTGTGTGTGTGTGTGTGTGTGTGTGTGTGTGTGTGTGTGTGTGTGTGTGTGTGTGTGTGTGTGTAGGATTTGTGTCCATGGTCCGGGGCGTGTATAGTGGACAGCTTGCGGCTGGATTGATAGCGTGACGTCAGCGCGTCACTACCTCTCCCTGTGGGTCGGATTAAGTCGCGAGGCGGCGGAGACAGCGCTCCGGTAATCTCCCGGTGATAAATGAGGGAGACGGGCACGTTCAGAACTGTCGCGACCTACTGATACCGGAGCGTCTCCCCCCACCCCCCTGCCCCCCCCCCCCCCCCCCTCTCCCCTCAGACTCCCTCCCTTGGGACGGACCCGGCTTTGGAGCGCGAGGCTGCAGGGAATCCGACGCGCCGTGCTGCGCGCAGGTAAACTCGGCAGGTAAGCTGGTCTCAGGAGGATTTACCTTTGGCAAGGTGTTCACAGGCTGCACCGGGTGTCTGTCAACAACTGCTGCCGTTTTATTTTTACTGCTCGTGTCTGCCGTGTGCGTGTGTCTCGGCTGCATTTGGGAGATTGCGGATGACTCTTGACAACTTTGCAATCAGAATTATTGGGAGAAGAAAATACTGCAGGTTGCAGCTGACCGCGGACCTCTTTCACCTCTCTTACGTGTCTTTGTGGTGCCGGGTTTCATTCATCACACGCACGCGGAGTCGGAGCTGCTCTGCCGGGACTTGTGGGTGTCGGGATGCAGCGGAGGATCATGAACCCACGTGAACCGACCTACTGCTGGCAAGGTTATTTACCGATTAGAAAAGATATCACCAGTGCGGGACAGATTTATGCAGCATCTCTGAACAAATAATTCAGTTCATATCGCCTCTTTTTAAAATAAGCAATCGAATGAATGTAATTGTGGCTTGATAATTAAGTTAGTATAATATCTGGTTCTGATTCGTGCATGTGCACCCTTGAACTGACTGCACTAAACGCACAAAATGTGTCCCAGTTAATAATAATGAAAAGAAATGACCCATAATAAAAGGGTGGCTTGTCATACAGTTAGAACCTGTGCATTTCACAGGTTGGTTGTGTTGTCACCTACTTGACGCCTGCCTCTAAATAACCAGATAACAGCCACAAAAACCCCAAAGGCGAATTTGTGGCTGTCGTGTTACTTTTATCGCTACCGGTTTTCACTATAAGATCACATTATTTTACGGTTCTGTGCGAGTTAAGACCCCATAACCTGCCGTTTCACCCCCACTGTGTCTGCGCGCTGGGATCAGAAAGAAAAGCCTTTAAATTCAATTTGGCTCTCAGACAAGACTTTTTTTTTTTTGCGTATGAATAGCGGTTTAGCCTGCAGGAGGGTTTTTGCACATGAACACGATTTCAAATACTTAATGAATAAAAACAAAAGAGGACAAAGAAAGTTTTTGGTTCGTACGCGACGGGGGGGGGGGGGGGGGGGGGGGGGGGCAGGTATGTGGCTGTGTGTGTGTGTATGTGTGTGTTTGTAGTTATGTGAGGGCGGCGCGCTGAATGGGTTGAGGGAGACAGTATCACTGCTGGGCACAACAGAGAGAGAGAGAGAGAGAGAGAGAGAGAGAGAGAGAGAGAGAGAGAGAGAGAGAGAGAGAGAGAGAGAGAGAGAGACGTCGGTGGAAATGTGCGAGGCGGATGTTTCTCGAGTCTTCAACTGACACTGAGCCGTGCGTCTTTACGCTCAGAGATCCCCGCCGTCTTGTTCATATTTTCTCTCTCTTCTTGGTCCCACTGCAGCTTCATCCGCGGCGGAGGACGACCCCTCAGTCAACACTTCACTCATCGACTGACACCAGGACGGGGAGACACCTCCAGTGTGATTTGACTATGAAGGAAAGCCGGACAGAGTAACTTGTAACGCGGCCACAATACGGGCTGTCAGAGAGGACGCAAATCTTCACGATGCCCCGATAAACTCCCCGGCTTTCTACGAAGGGTGGATTTGCCATCTCTCCTAAAAAGAAAGGAGACGAGCTGAAGGGCATTTTTTTTTTCACCCGCGTAGTTCAGTGTTCAGATGGACCGAGTGCCGCTGGCACTGGCCGCAAAGATGCGCTGGATCACGCTGGTGCTCGCCGGCTTGACTTTTTGGGGCAAAGTGACAATTTGTAACTGTTTAGACTATGAGGAGCCAGACTATGACTACTATGAAGAGGAGAAAGTCGAGACCATTGACTACAAGGATCCGTGCAAAGCTGGTGAGTTCAGTGGTTTTTTTTTTTGGTTTACTTTATTTGAGTTTCAGATGGCAGGGGAATGTTTATGAACGCGTCCGGATCCTGTGTCACAGCTGGCTCTATGATGGCACGTGTTTGTGTGCGCAATGACAGCTCGTGTGTTGTGTGTGTGTGTGTGTGTGTGTGTGTGTGTGTGTGTGTGTGTGTGTGTGTGTGCGCGCGCGCGCACTGGTCCAGATGCCCCTCTTTCCCCACCCTTCATAACCGATAAGTCGTGTTTGTGGTGATTCCACAGATGGATGCCACGTGCAGCCCGGTGACGGTCCAGCTAAGCTCGCGCACCAGTCGAGGTGCACTTTTTTTTTTGCACACATACAGTCTGTGTGTGCGTCACCTGTGGGCAAAGTGCTGCTAATTATAGTGGTGAAATATAAGGGTAGGCTGCTTGAGCTGGTATGTGCAGATGTTAAATTAACCATCAATGGAGATGAGAAACAGCCTGGTTCCTCCCTATGAAGCTCTGATGCATTATTCTCAGAGGATGAAAATAAAGTGGGACATTTAATGAGGCTGGAGCTGCTGTGGAACAACACTGTATCCTAATACCAGGCATTCCTGTGAAAATACCCTGATAATCAAACTCATGGTGCAGTGTTGCTTTCACACGTTTATTTCCTCATGTGTGCTTTATCTATCTATCTATCTATCTATCTATCTATCTATCTATCTATCTATCTATCTATCTATCTATCTATCTATCTATCTATCTGTCTATCTGTCTATCTGTCTATCTATCTATCTATCTATCTATCTATCTATCTATCTGTCTGTCTGTCTGTCTGTCTGTCTGTCTGTCTGTCTGTCTATCTAAATATAATTAATAATATCAACAGTCAGAAAATACATTGTAAGATCCAGTTTTAGAAAATGTAACATTAAGTAAACAATACTCACCACTGTTGTAATTCATCAGTGTTTACTACAAGGAATAACACCCCCCCCCCCCCCCCCCCCCCCATTACAAATACCTGCTTTTTCTACTGATCTGCAAATCTAGCATCTCAGAGTCAAGTGAAGATTTTTGCTCAATGTTGAAAGCTCCCGCATCATTCCTGAATGACCGAGAGAGGATTCCTCATCCAGCTGTTGGGAAGTTCTAAGACTAGTAATCATCTTTTAAAGCTCCCATATTTCACATTTTTTTCCCCCCACGCTTCCGTGCGAGCTTCAAATCTACGAGAACATGTAACTGTGGCCTTTGTTCGAAAAACAGCCTGTTTTGCATCCGTGCCCTTACGTCTCGTTGATTCTAAGCCTTCTTCGGAGAGGTGCACCCGGTGGTTGACTATACTGTCCATGTTTTATTGGTCTCGAAGGCTCTTATTATTGTTGTTTCTGTAAAAGCATATATTGGAATGCACTGAGGGTGGATGTATGACATGAGCGTATCTCTGTAATTTCAGAAGTTACACGTGTCCCATCAGCTCATCTACGGGCTGGGTTTGTGAGCTCAGCGTGCACAAGCAGGAGATACGTGTCAGACCCTTTAAAGTCTAAATTCTCTTGGGTTACACCCACTCGGTGTCTGTATGTGCTTGTACACACGCACGCTCATGGATGTTTTCGTGCTACTTTATAATCTTAATGTTGCCAGTGATGATACACCCAACTGATAAGAGCTCCACCCAACAGGTTGACCTAAACGCATTCCTCACATACCAAATACACAAACTTGACAACTCTGGACACTCGCGTGTGTTTGCTAATGTGCATGTTACACTGATCTCTATGTGTGTGATTTATTTATTTATTTATTTATTTTTTGTGTGTTGATACTGTGATCCCATGACTCTGTGGCTTTCCGCTAGGCTGAGAACTTGCCGTGTGTGTTTGGATGGGAGCCCGGGCAGGTAGAAGGGAGACAGTCAGTCTACATATGTTAGAGTAACTGAACGACTCTTGTAGGTTAAAATAACCGCGTGAGAAAATACCAGCATGGTTTTATTTGCTGAAAATATCAGTGTACATAAAGCATGTTTTATGCTCGCACGCTCAGATTTCTCACCTCAACTTACACAAACACACACAGCTCTCTAAAATTAGTCTTTTTTTTATTATTTATTTATACATGAAATCATCTTTTTGAGGGCCCTTTTACTTGTTTTGGTTCCTGGACAGCGCAGTGTGGTTGAAGTTGAAGTTGACAACATGCATCAGCTATCCATCCCCGTCTCTCTGGACTATTTACATGTCATGCATGTTTTGGTTGATTACATGCAAATCAAATGTCTATTCTGGTTTATTCATGCCTGTTATACTGCTTGACTGAAGCCCATGTATTTCCAAAATGCCCGGGGACCCGCGTCTACGGACATTTTATCTACCCACCCGGCAACCTGCTGAGGCCCTCTTCACATGGATATTGTGTCTATTCATGAAGTCGTTTCAGATAAGTGCCAGTTTACTTTGAGCTTCGGTTTCTGTCCATTCGAGTATTCCTATTGGAAAATACTTTTTTTTTAAGCAGTTGTGATGACTTTGCATATATAGGACTAATGGAAATTTTATTTAGTAAAAAATAAGGATGTGTCTTTGGCGTGGTCACTGGTACACATATTAGCACATTTGAATGAGGTAATAATGCCATTTTAAAAAATTACTGTATTATTGAGCTTTATTTCAAGTTTATAGAAAATAGACTCAAAGACAGAACTAATAATTTCTAATAAAATAACTGCAATAATTCGCATACAATTCCTTGTAGTAGATATACTTGTTCACAATGTGGCCCTCTGATATTGAGGCTGACATTTTTGCAGCTTTCTCAGTGATCAGAGTTGCCCGTCTCTGCTCAGTGAACTCGGGTACAGTGTTGAGCATAGCTCATTCATGTCTAGAAGGTTTGATTGGTATCTTTCAGGAGCTCATGAAGTCCCACTTCTATTGGCTGATGAAGTGTTTGACAACATGAAGGGTTATGGTTAAGTTTGTATATATTCAGGAAATTCTGAAATCTTACTGATGATGATGATGATGATGATGATGATGATGATGATGATGATGATGATGATGAGCTTGTGATATATGCCAATATGGCTGTTGATAATACTGATTAATTATCGCAATGAGAATTGTATTATTAAAATGTAAACAAACAGGTAATTTTACCTTTGTTCCCATTATTTTTTTTATTATTGATGCACAAGTTCTTATATATATGTACAGCATTGTTACGCATTCCATCCATCTGTCGGTCCATCTTTGATACCAGGATTACCTCATTCCGGCTGGAGCCAATCACAGTCAAGTTTCAACGATAAAAGATACTTTTCATTTTTTGCAAATTCCTGCCTCATTGATTGACAATGTAATTTAAACAATACCTCTTTGTGGGAGATTACATCCATTGCGTCAATGCTACCACCCATCCTTCCTTCATATCGCTTTATCCACCGGTGAAGACACACTCTCTTAATTACAGCTAGTGACAGTTTAGAGACTTAAGTTCAACTCATGTACAGTACATCCAGATACCCAGACAAACCCGACACATGCACTGGGAGAACATGCAAACTCCACACAGAAAAGACCCCCTCAGGCCCAGAATCAAATGGGGGTAATTTCACAGTGAGGTGATAGTGGTAACCACTATATGAAATAAATGATGGCCAGACATTAAATCTGTCTGGGTGTGATCATCTAAACTAACTAATCAGACTTTATTAATCCCCCTGGGCACATTCCTCTTTTTCCCATGTTAAACAATCGTATTCCTTGGATGCGGAGGTGCGGCCCCATTAAAATGCTTCGGGGAGCTGAAGGGGGTCAAAGGTCTTGCTCAGGGAGCCACAGTGGTGACATGTCAGCTGTGGGATTTGAACCTGCAAACTCCCAGTCCCAAGTCCACTTCTCCAACCTCCAGGCCACACTCAACCAAACCTTATCCAATATGTTTACACTGTACCAAAACAATGGAACCCACAAAGGCACCAAGCATAACCTCCACAGGCAGATGCACGTTTTTCATCTCCTCATCCACACAGTTAAATTTAATCCCACTCGGATTCACATCTGTGTTTTCTGACCGTCTCAGTTGACTTTTTTGTTCACGTTTTTTGACTTATCTGTTGATTGGTGTGTCGGTGTGAAGAGTTGGTGTTTGTGATTCTGCGTGCAGCATGTAAGAGCTGGAAGCAGGACTCATTCCAGGCCTGACCCTGTGGCATCAGTCTGAGTGGTTGGTATTCCGCCTCCTGTTTTTGCTGGGAAAACACAGGGGGAATATTAGGCTGTCTGCTTATCTCCTCCGAGTCCCGCGCTGGTAGACGGGGGAACGCACACTTCCAGGCCTTTGTGAAGTGATTTCCCCACACGAATACACACGCACACACACACAGACACACACAAACACACACACACACACACACATGCGCGTGCGTGCGCTCCTAAGCTCCCTCCATTCACTTCGCTTATCTCTTCCTGGTTGTCTGCATCCTGCTACTCAGCTGGAGATGACACACACGCGTGCACGCACGTACACACCTTCACACACGCACATGCTCTTACGCTCACTCAAGAGTCATTCATGCTTCCTTCCAAATCACTGTTCTCATAAAATCCTCACACACGAAGTGAAAGCTAAACAAACTGAACACTGCGGGCCGTTTCTTCAGGAGTGATTCGACAGACCGACTGTCTTTCCCTTCTTCAAACCGTCAGTGGCGGCGCACAGACAACGTATTGGTTTTGATTGGGCTTTTATTCTGAGCTCAGGTGTTGCAGCGCTGAGTTTACAGAGTTTATGAAAGTGACAAATGAAAGTGCCTTTGAAATTGTGCAGTGAGAAGCACTTTATTAAACACAGCATGGGCTATTCTACTCCCGAGTAATAAGCATTTTATATCAACAAACACACTGGATTGGATGTGTCCAGCAGCAACACGATAGTGATGCAAGGTTGAGCTCTTCAGTGTTTAAGTTCCATTAATACGTACAGAAGTAGTTCCATGCGGTTGATCTCCACACTGGCCCCCTGCAGGGTCATTGGTGTGTGATGTAAGTGTCGGCTTAGGCTGCTGAATCGTTTAGGGGAGTGGGATTTGAAATGAAGGTATGATATGATTGCTAGGATTATTATTAATACTGGTGCACAGGTGAAAGGCCGTCAGTCCATTGGGGGAGCACATGAACAGTTACACAAATAAATATTTAGGATCTATACCTAAAACATAACATTTTTATTAAACCTTTAATTACTATTATAGCCTGTTTTGTTTTTTTTCTAAACTAGTTGTTATACCATTTATATAACTTAGTTCAAGTGATTTGTTTCCTTGGGAAAGACACTGAACATCAAGTCCCTCTCAATGGAGTGCAAGTGCCTCTCAAATCAGATGCCACTACTGGAGTGTTGAACCAGTGAATGTGACTGATTGTGTTAAATACTTTGAAATTGCTGAAGTGACAAAAACATGCTCTTTAAGTGAAGTTGATTTACTTCCTCGCATTTCTGCAACCATGGGCGTTTACTTTCCATCCACTGCATATTTTCACTGTAGGTGTCCGTTCATTATAATGCATCTAATAAAAACAGTATGCCCGGTCAGCCTCCATGCATTCCACATAGTAAGAATGGTCCATATGGATGAGATATGCGTCGTTATGCTCTTTATATTGTGACAACAGTATAGAATTGCTGCATGAACGTGTCAAAAAAGGGCATTTTATTTCCACTCAAGATGCAGCCATTGGCCCTCAGGTGCAAAACGTCATGACCACCTCTGCATTCGGAGAAGTCTGATGGTTATACTTTGGCTTTTTATTGATTTTTGTGCAACAAGACTAAGATACTGATTTGACACAAAACACAGATTTCTTCTTGATTTGTATCTGGACTTCAGTGATGTTTGCAGCCAGTGTTTACTGAGCACATCTCTTGCATTTTCCCCTCAGAGAAGACAGAGTTACATATATGTAATTAACATAATTGTGAATTGCAGTGAAATGCAGTTGCCTCTGTGTTCTGTGTCTGACGGTTGGATGTTCTTACACCTGCGTTGTAAAAGTTTTTCAACCACTTTGGTGTTCTGTCGGCGCATCGGGAGCAACATAAACCGCTGGATGTGCATGCCGATGCCAGTAACGTTGCATGTGCGAGTGCCTGGAGTGTGAATCCCGCCATGTCGTGACAGTGAGCCGCAGCTACTGTTCCCCCCTTCCCCCATTCTTCAGTTGGAAGGAAACTAGAGCAACGTGTGTGTGTGTGTGTGTGTGTGTGTGTGTGTGTGTGTGTGTGTGTGTGTGTGTGTGTGTGTGTGTGTGTGTGTGTGTGTGTGTGTGTGTGTGTGAGGGAGCAACCGGTCTCACTCATATTATATTAAACAGGATTTTCCCGAGCAGAGTGCTCCTGCCACTGAGCTTCCGAAGTCTTCCTCAGGATTCCCGCCTCAGCACAAACTCTGCGGCCGTGCTGAGAGCCGACTGTTTGTTCTGGAGCATCATTGTTCCGGAGCTGCAGAAGCCATGAGTCAGCGCCGCCGTCACTCCGCCCACCTGCCACGAATTGTTCAATTATTAAATGTCTGGGTGCTTTTATGTCACCTAGCCTTTCCTGATGGTATTTATAGCAGCAAAGTTGTTCGCCCACATGGCTGAGGGGAAGGCTACCTTCCCTCTATGGCCGTTTTTACCTGTTTTGAGTTTCACAGTGTGTTCACAACCTACACACACATCACACCTGTCCAGATAAAGGCTCCGTTTGACTGTTTCCTTGGATCGACTGCTTGGTAGTTTTTGGCCATGGGAAAGTTTCCTTCATGCTGTGTATAGAAGGGATCCATATTTAAAGTGTGTATTTTGCCTCTTAATATTATAATGTCAGAATGCACTCAAAATGATTTGATTTCTGATTCTTTGCATGGCCGGATAACCCCCGTTAAACACTGTGACGATCCAAAGAGCTTTACGTGCTTTCTTCGGATTTAAGCACTCCTACAGATGTCAGAGGGGGTGACGTCAGGTGAAAGTGGAGGATTCTGCACGGCAGCCAGCACTCTTTGGTCATCAATTAGTCCTTTGGTACCTTTCTTTCAACCGATTTCTCCAGTTGCTGGATGAATTGCTGAAATTGTCCAACTTGATCACTGCAGGATGCACATGTGGCCGCGGTGATATCGGGAGACGGACATCTGCTCTCATATAGTCTATTTTAATCATCTTGAGATGTTTGGTAAGCTTGAAGCTGCAAAGAAGCTGAATGTATCTTGAACTCTTTGTAGGAATATGTCAGATAAAAATGCATTTTGTCACATAGATGAACAAGTGACTGACTCTGGTTGTAAGTGGCCATAAGACATGAAGTGACAGACTAGAGCTGCTGTATCCTTGCAGTTTATTGTGATTGATGTATATAACAGAGAAAACACTGCTGCTGTTTTTATTCATTAATCCATTTTATAGGCTCTTGGTAAAAAAAAAATCGACCACAGTGATCAGTTTTTGCATTGCACAGCATACGTCAAAATAGCTCTTTAACAGGAGTTTTGTGCAAATCATTTTGTCTAAGGCAAGCCATGCATTGTGGTGTAGTGGTTAGCAATCTTGTGTCACCACAAGAACAATTCCAGCTGAAAACCAGCCAAGGTCTTATATGTGAGGCTTGCATGTTCTTCCTGAGAGCGCATGGCATTTATCTGGTACGCTGGTTTTTGCTTACAGTCTATTAACTTTGTTCATATTCAGCTGGGGTTGTCTCCAGTGCCTCACTATTGTGTTGGAGAGTGGTATGGATGGATGTTTGGTCTGATTTGACATTGAAAGGTTGACGCAGACTCTTTTCTTTTTCAACTTTTTGAATTTTTTTGGGACTTTTCTCTACAATATAACTCTTATTTGATACTTGTGGGTCTGCAGACCTGAATATAAATCAAACTACAAGAATGTCTGGTCACAATGTCTGGCCAAATGCATGACCTGCTGTAGCGAAATCCTCAGCGTCGTAATAAAAAGACGAAGAGGTTACACCACCTCCGTATTCTGCTTCACGCCAAACACTTTCTTTTGTGCTGTAAAAGTGTGCAGTTGTTTTGAAGTGACAGATGTTCCTTTTCATTTTTCTCCAACTATTATAATTATTATTTCCATTTAGATACCAGAAATGGACAAAGATAGTTCACGACATTTAAAAAATAATTATTTGCTGTTACATTAGGGGAATTTCAGTGTTCTTCATGAGTTTTTTTTATTTGTTTCGCTTTATTCCTCAGAGTTAATGTCAGATATACTGTATATATAGTTTGTTTGTTTTTTCGATTTTGTGCATGCAGCATTTGTCATAAATCACATACAAGGACAGAAGATGTTTAAAATTCATGTCACGTAAACAGTGGTATGGGAGTGTGTAACTAGGTCTTGTCATGTGTCTGGGACTGTGTTTAATACCTTTACAAATGCATATGATTAGACAGGTTGTGTTTTGTGTTGACTTGAGATATTACTAAACTATCCATTAGTTTGTCCATGACTTCTCAATAACTCCATTGTCCATTTCCAGTGTCCATATTCAGTTTTCTTCACTCACATGTAAGCTTGCGAAAACTCCATCGTCTTCATAAAGTTGAGATCATGTCCTCCTGTCTTTTTCCTTCAAACATGCTTGCAAGAGGGTGGAGATGTGAGCATTTCTCAATTTGGATGAAGCATCCAGAGTTTTGTGTGTGTGTGTGTGTGTGTGTGTGTGTGTGTGTGTGTGTGTGTGTGTGTGTGTGTGTGTGTGTGTGTGTGTGTGTGTGTGTGTGTGTGTGTGTGTGTGTGTGTGTGTGTGTGTGCGTGCGCGCGCGCGCTCCTCATCTGGTATCCAAGTGTTTGGTTCAGGGAGTAATATACTCTTCAGGGCGGCTGGAAGTGGCGCATGGCTGTTTATCATATGAGTGAATTGAAATTATGTCATTTGGCTATCTATTGAGAATAACCATGTGTCGTTTTTTCTCCCCGCTTTAAACACATATTTTTTCAATCGTAACTGTGATCTTATTGAGTGAACCACAAACACACCGTTGTTGCCATGTGTATCTCGAAGAACCTGCTGTCACAATCAGATAATGTGATAGAAAGTGAATCCAGGCCTGCGTGTATACAGACGAGAGCAGTCGCACTGCAACACAAACGGGTGTTCAGCACAAGAGAGTCGCACTGGATCCTGACCCAGAAATCAAACAGAAGGAATACTGTGCATTTCATCTGCCAAAGAAGTACAGTAGACGGGTTATGTAAATATTTGTGACGGTGTTCATTGTTGTGCCATCTTGGGTTGCCATCTTACTAAGTTATTGTTGACAGTTATCTATATGTGCATTTATACCAGGGCAACGATAATCGTGTATTTTAAAGTAAAAGTGGAGGTAATACAAGGTGGTGTAGTGACAAAGTGGTGCATCAGGATTCATACGGTGGCTGTGTACATAGCCACGTTTTATGAATTTGATCACAGCACACCTTCAAACATGCAGGCAGAAAACCAACTACTCTCACTTTTTTTTTTTTTTACATTTGCATCTTT
Organism: Lipophrys pholis; assembly: GCF_963383615.2. Lineage (NCBI taxonomy): Eukaryota > Metazoa > Chordata > Actinopteri > Blenniiformes > Blenniidae > Lipophrys > Lipophrys pholis. The sequence goes on from NC_137628.1 coordinate 26,139,663, forward strand.
TTGGGTTGAGTCTTCCATCATGGAAAACTTTGGGTGGAGTACTTATTGGCACACTCAGCTAGAAAGAGTGCTGTATTGAATAGTTTTGAGGGCTTGCATTTTGTCAGCTCTTCTCCTCATGGCTGGTTTTCAACACCGTGTCAGCATACGGCATGAGCTCAAAACGCTGCACCTGCTGTAGCCTGCGAAGGGTTAACCTGGATCAAGCCTCTCGCACAATGATTACTTTTGGGGAAAATCCTCAAACAGGACCGAGATAATCTCTTTTTTAATATTACTGTTCACTGGAACAGTTATAGGCGATATGAGAATGTCACACCCGTGGACCAGGGCTCACATACCTACACACACACACACACACACACACACACACACACACACACACACACACACACACACACACACACACACACACACAATCCTAGCCCACCTATAGTGTGACCTTATATTTGCTTAATGAGGGTCTTAGTGAGGTGTGTTTGTGTGTGTGTGTTTGTGCGTGTGTATGTATGTATTTGTGTTGGATACACCCTGGAGAGTGCAGCATGAGTGCATATCTCAGCAGTGCATAATCCTCCTGTGCTCTTCAACCGATTGCCAAAAGGAGAGTTAATGCCACAAAACTGAATGTCAGATGTTTACTATTTGTAAAAGTATAGATATTTAATGATTATATACGTACAAGGACACATACAGCGCCAGATTTCTGAATGTTTTTAAGACAAACAAGGAGTATAATTAGATTGATAACGAACCAATATGATGAAACTGCACAATTGTATTGCAGTTATTTTTTGTATTACAATCAGAAACCTATTCCACTGAAACTTTTATAAAATTATTTTAAATTAATCTTTTGTTTCGCTTCATAATGACAGTCAAAAATATATTGGTTTATTGATTGGCACTTCAGCCCTTTACAATCCTTTGGTTAACTGTCACTGCATCGCCTTCTGCAAATTCTGAATGACTGATTATAAAAAGAACAAGTCCCTCAATGTGCTGCAATTTAACACAATCTTAGCCTTTATGGTTTGTAATCACTTGAGGTACTTTCCTTGTTATCTATTGATGTCAGGACCTTGAATACTACAGTACCTAAAGGAACTTCTGAAGGTTAATTTACTAAAATGAGTATGAAAACAGTAAGTCATGTCTCACAGTAGAAATAGAAATTAAAGCACAAAATTAGATGTATTTGTTCACAATGAGAATTATCATTCAAGTATTGTTTTCAAAGAAAAGATACTTGAAATGATGAAGGTTGCCTCAGTTTGACATGAACTCCCATCCATCTTCTGTATTGTTATATCCAACTCAGAGGCGCTGCCACTGATCCCAGCTGACTATGGGCAATTAATATTGAATTTTTTTTGGTGGGGGCAATTATAATAATTTTGTAAAACAAATCGTGGGGAACCCCCCCCCCCCCCCCCCCCGAAATTTTTTTTTTTTTAAATGAAACCCCCCAAAGAGTGTCACATTTCAGTTTAAACATTTTGTTGTAAAGCACATAATGTTGTATTTTAATCTGTAAAATGTGCTATACAGTTGACTCAATGCAATTTAATTATCTCCTGAATATTGTTGTCTTCCTCAATTATTCATTCTTGGAAGTTCAGGAAAGTGTCTGGTCAGGCTGATGCTCACTTTATTGGCTCAACCTGCAAACGGCTGCGCTGGATTGTCCGGGAGCAAATCTTTGTTTCAGCAGCCTCACACGTGAACGTGTGCGTCCGGCGAACATGTGTCGCCCGGCAGTAAGCTTGCAGAAAGCTGCCGTTTGTTGTGTCTGATCAATAACAAAGCCGGTGTGCTGATCGCCGGCGTGGTGGGCTCTGCTGGATGCACGGGGGTGCAGTCCGCCTCGCTCTTTGTGTTTGCTGCAGTACTGTTGTGTGCCTGCTTGCTGCAGTGCCCCTGCTGAAGGGCGAACAGTAAGGCCCTGGTCAGCATGATGCAGGTCTCCCGGGATGTCCTGAGGTTTTTGGATCGATACCCTTTCTCCTGCATCTCCCAGCCTGGCTGTCCTCTCCCCCCTCCCCTCCTCTCCCCACCGACTTGACTTTGGGCTATTTATGGTATCACTATGGATTAACAAGTCCCTTACAATCAATGGGCCAAACTTACTATTACTCCTTCCTCCTCTCGCTCTGCGGCTCTTGCTTGTGTCAGCTCCTTTCCCCTGAAAAAACTTTTAGTCCTTGTAGTTTCCCCTGTTGTTCTGAAATATCCATCACTACTAGAGGTTTAACCTCAAGACACTGTTACAAATGCACTGTCCCAAAAATAGAAACAAAAGCAAAGGGAATATCGTTTCTAATGCAGCTGCAAAGTGATACAGCGTGAGAATCCTCACAGTGACCTTTTGCTGGCGAAGCGGCAGTTTCTTTAGGGCAAGTTGGATGCTTTTGCTTATACTTGTGTCTCACTGTGATATCACTTTGGCAGAGGACGCAGAAGAGGAGAGTGTCTGTAGAAACTGTATCGCCCACAGTGCAATTTGGTGTCGGAAATAAGTCCTTGTGTAACTTTTATTTTTATGGCTTAACCTCCTCAGAGTGAAGTAAAATCTGCTGTTCTCAATGTCAAATTCAGCTCTACTACTTCACTGAATATGCACATAAAGTGAACATAGGTGAAATGTGTTTCCTTGTCGAGCCACAATTCAAGTTATTTTTTTACAATTTTCCTGTTGCTGACATGCTTGATTGATGTTTATCAAGGTGTCATCAGCGAATGTTAGAACTTTGCATCTTAACAAATATCACACATTTTCATCAAACCACCAAAACATCATGATTTTGTATGAACTTCAACAACACAGGTCTCTAGTAGAGCGGTGTTGGCTGAGAATTTAACTGAGACGGATACAGAAACCGATTCATTTGCACATTTTATGTTCTTATAATAAGATGCTGGGATGTATCACTTCACTATCTGGATTTAGATTTAGCATCTGATTTCTATCTGACATTTTTATAGATCAGTTTAATTTGTCTAAAAACAGCCAAGTGTCAAATAACAGCCCAAGATAATATTGGCAGCGACTCACCGTTATAATAAGTAAACTCGACTGCTTCTGCTTTTATTTGCCTTCTTTCCTCCACCACTTCTGTTCTTCTGTCAGAGCGAGATTCACATGTAAAAACCTCTACAAAACTCGACTTGATGTCTAATTGGGACGTTGAGTGAGAACACGCAGCCACATCTGGCCATAAAATTTGCCAACCAGCTGCTATAAAGTTTACTGGTGATGAGGATTCATTCAGCCACACATGTTCACTCTCACTCAAAGTCCAGCTGATTTTTGTGGATAGACCTTCGGCTTTTAGTTTTTGTGAATTAGAAATTGTCACTCCTTATTTTTTCTATTACATTTCTAACATCGACTACTAACATCGACTACAATCATCCCAGCTGGTGGAGGCACAGATGCTGGATGTTGTGTATGCATGTTTTCTTTTTTTAATTCAATCTTCATATGTAAGATGTCACATTTGAATCAAAGGTAAACATTTTGTTCCCCTAATTAGGTTTTTTTTTTTGCCATAACTTCATTCACAGACGATAATGCATTACAGTGATTGATAACTACAGTTCCATTTCCATTCTGTAAACCAGACGCTTTGCACACACCCCTCTAAAGACTTATTTCATAAAGCACCATTGAGCCGCACACTCGCCCACTCTGTATCTAATGTGATCTGTAAACTTGTGGTCATTGTGGTTTCTTCTCTCTTTAACAATACTGCAGAGTTGAGCACAATGGCACCCTGACCCCCGTTTCCTTTAGTTGCAACCCCGATTAGCAAAGTGACAAGCTTCTCCCATGCCATTGTTAGTGTATTAGTGTCTTGAAACCCCGCGGAGGGCAATAACTCCACTCAGCTAATCATTTAGAGATGGCTATCTGTCCTTTGGTTGTTCATTGTTAAATGCTGGAGATATGCTTTGCTGTGCATGTGGAGACTCGGAGCCACCTGAGGATCCGATGTTTGCTTTGCTGATGCTAGTGTATAACACATAGAATTCACACGCATCAGAAAGCAGTGATGTGTGGGAATCATAAAATGATTATGGGTTGTAATGGGCACTAGAGTAATTTTTGGGGTGGAAATGAAGAGAATATAGCTGATATTAGTGGTGATCTCTGTCACTTTACCAAAAAGTAGCGTGATTACAATACATAATGATATAGTACATCACTACGTATCAGGAAGACAGCTAACATCAGATATACAAAGGGGCACCTGTGGTGTTGTTGCTTGAGTGGAACGAGATCCAATTCAGAGGTTAGTGGTTCTATTTCCCATCTCGACTTGATCATGTGTTGAAGTGTCCTTGGGTAAGACACACTCACACCCAATGGTTTTCAAACACTTTGTATGTGAGTGTGTGAATGAGAATGCCGAAGCAGTACATGATGTTTCTCTTATTGTATTAAAGCATTTCTGTATGTACCTTGAAATGCTGAGCACATACAGTATACAAACATGTCTGATTCACATACGCATCCAGACATTTGTCTACTTGACCCCTTGAGCATAATTACGTACATCGGCGGCTTCTGGCTTTCCTGGAAATGGTCCCACATGCTTGCCGTAGCTTTTCATTGGAGGTCTTTTCAGTACAATTGTTCCAGCTCAGCTGCGCTGCATGGGGAGTGCTTGTGCGCGATCATTTTCAGGTCTCTCCAGAGATGCTTTGTTGTGCGGCGGGACAGACTTTCCACGCAATTTCCTGAAGCCACAACTATGTTTTTCTTGAGAGTCTGCTTCAGTTGTTCCCTTGTGGAAACGCAAACACACCCCGACAGGAGATCCACAGCTCCTTAAAAAATGGACTTTACCTCAACATTTTCTGTACTCTTTACATTTTATACTGCACCTTTCCTCAATAAATAAATAAATAAATATATAAATGTATATATATATATAAGCTCAGGTAGGTCATCCTGGAGGAAAGGATCCCAGTTTAAGTGTCATTTGGAGTAACAATTACACTGACATGGCCATTTTGAATATTTAAATTTAAATGTATTGATATAGTACCAGTCACAGCGTAGCCATCAGAATGCCATTTCACAGACAAATAGAACAAGAGTGAAAGCCAACCAATTCCACCTGCCAATGAGAAGCAAAAACTCCTCTTCTAACAGAGAAATATCCCCCAGCAGACCCAGACTCTGAGGCGGGGGCCTCCTGCTTGCTCTGGTAATTACAGCAAGGTAATCCATACGCTGCAGACTTGACTGGGGTATAAGGCACTGATCACAAACCTCCAGTTCCACAGCGTAGAAGCAAAAGCGACTTGAGTAGTTTTCCATGACTGGAAGGAAGTGGGAAGAGGGCAGCAGTGGGATTTTCACGTCTCACAAAGGTTCACACATGACCTGATATCGGACCACTGTGGGACCATTGCAGGGCCGTGTATGTGTGTGTGCGATAAATGTGTAAGACAGCAGCAGTGACAATCACGCAAAGCTGTTTTGGGCTCTGACTGATATGAAACACAGATTTCGGTGTATGGGATCGGAGTTTAAGATGCAAGATTGGAGTGAAACTGACAACATGTTGCTGCCATGTGACAGTGTTGCTGTAACTGGGACCTGATAAATGGATGCTTACATTTTAGCGTGACACTTTATAACTACATGTTTCTGAGCTGTGGGCTTGTATATGACACTTGTACTGTACCAGCTGTTAAAGAGACACAATTTATCTACCTTTTGCACAAGAGGTCAAAGCAAGTTTGAATTATTTAAAACAAAGTTAAGGACAAATAACTCCCAAAGACTTGATAATTGAATCTGAAACACACTGCAATTAAATGGACCTATTTGTTTTTGCTAATACATTCCAGTGTTTTCCCTGTCTCCAAGTTAAATTATAGGAGTTACGATGGAACAATTTTCAAGCCCCTGTGGGGATTTCTAATGGTCTATAATTGACTGTAATCTGTGACTCATCCTATGCTGTAGACGTGAGGACAACCAAAAAAACCCAGTTATTTTTAAACCATGTTATACTTTTCTTAGCAGGAGAGTCTTCATGGTTCATTACTTCATACTCTTTGTATAAAACACATGAAAGCACCTGGCAGACATGTTTTTGGAAGTTACACGTGGGCTGGTTATCTTGAAAAACAACCCCAAACAACACACACATACACACACACACACACACACACACACACACACACACACACACACACACACACACACACACACACACACACACACACACACACACAATGACAATCCTGAAAGTTTATCTCACGTTACACTGATGAAAGTAAAAGTTTGATCTCAGTTACAAAAGTATGTCTTTTTTTCCCCCCAACTTTCAGCTGCATTTTGGGGAGACATTGCTTTAGATATAGAGGACATGCGCATGTTCCAGATCGACAGGACGATAGACTTGACGCAACACCCTCACATGCTCTCCAACTCTCGAGTAGGGCACACGTCCGGTGAGTTTTTCCCCAACATCTCTGCTTATAATCAATTGTTTAGCCATTAAAGAAAAGATAAATAGACACATGGGCCATGTTTTTTTTCTCTGTTTCGTGTGTCAGGTGGCCAAGATGAACATGAAGCTGTGAAGAAGAGAGCATCGTTATACCAACTCCTTGAAAGCATACACAGATCTGCTGTTGGTAAGAAATCCATGCTTGGAAAGAACAGTTTTAACATCATAACAGTGACTTGCAATGACAAATCTAATCGACTTTCTGTAACTAAGTTTACTTAATTATTAATGTAGTCTGTTTTTCCCAAACATGTCAGCGTCATATCCTGGACCTTCTCACTGATTCAGGCCCTGTTGAGAAGCCACTAGAGATGATAGGGCGGGAGAAGTATGTGTGCTCAAGGGCTGCCGGAATTAGATTTGCACATGCTGAATCAAAGCGTAACATTTTTTTCCTTGCATCGACAGCAGAACTGAGAGATTGCATATTGATTTCAATTGAAAAGTCTTGCTTTTAGTGTGAGGTGTGTTTGTTTCTGCCTTTGATTTTCTTTATTTGTGATGGAACGATTTCAATGATTCAAGCTGCTGAAATCTTGAGAGTTATTTCTGAATGTTTGTATCGGTAAATTGTGTTCTCGGGTGTTGTATGTGTTGTCTTGATTGAAGACAGCCAGCGTGTGAGAGAAAACAAAAAATTCTCTTATCAAATTTATGTCAAGGGTGTAGTAGATGCAAGGATCACCAGGTAGTCTCCCTCGTCTATGAATTGCAACAGCAAGAATGTAGAGGCCAGACAGGAGGCATATCGATTTAGCGTCGACCTTGAATGTGGGGGAGGCGGGTTCGAATCCCGGTTACACATCTGGCGTAAAAACTACCGGAGTATTTGGTACAAGCTACAATGCCTTGCTGTGGTGACCCCCTCCAAACAAGCAGAGATAAAGACGACACCAGCATACGTAATCTAACCAGGTTCAATATGGACCTGTTTTCTACACACAAGTTTGTTGATGATTCTTACAAGTTTGTAATATGGCCCCACAGCTTCCATTCAACTGAACAGTATAAGAATATATTGTATACACAAGGCTATTTACATCTGAGTGTTATTAATCTCTGAGAATGCGCTCTATATTCCATATTCCATCCACATTATAACAAGTGTCTGCATCCAATATTGTGGAAGCACCTTTATGAACTGATATTTACAAAAACAGGCCTTTATTATGTTTCAGATTCAATTGTGTCTTTGTCTCACCACTCTGTTAGATAAGCCCCTCAAGAATGACAGCCAGGTAGCCACTAATCACCAGAGCACCACTGGGAAAAGTGGGAAAAGTGGGAAAGTTGTGAAGAGTCGCAGTCGTCGAGCAGCCACATCCCGAGCTGAGAGGATATGGCCTGGAGGAGTCATCCCCTACGTCATAGGAGGAAACTTCACTGGTAAGCAAACGTGCTGTGCTGCTCAGCCATGAAGTGCTCGCTGGTGTGTGGCCGTTTAACAGGAGGATGTCAAACTTGTGTGATTCAGGCAGTCAGAGAGCCATGTTCAAGCAGGCCATGCGCCACTGGGAGAAACAGACGTGTGTAACTTTCATCGAGAAGACGGACGAAGAAAGCTACATAGTGTTCACTTACAGACCCTGCGGGTGAGTTCGGATGATCTGTGTGTGTATGTGTATGTGTGTGAGCGCCCCTGCGTGTGAGACGATGTTTGTGCCTAGAGTTCACTCCTGACCTTGTCACAGCGAGAGACGATACGGTCACTCAACAATGGCTTCACTTTCCTTCCTGTCCTGCTCCTGTTTCCCCAACCCACCAATCACGCCGCTCCGTTTAAGTGTTTGTATGTTCGTGCAGTTTTTTTGTTCATACTCTGCAGAAGTGCATTGTTCTGCCGAGTGGCAGCGCGGTGGGGTCAGAGTGTGTTTGTACAGTGGTGACACTCCACTGACCGGTTGGGGTGAGTTGTAAGATTTTAGAGGGGCCAAGGCTCAAGACATTGAGGTTTGTTGCTCTTGGACAGTGGCATGCGCTACGGTTAAAAGAGCAGGAAACCCGGTTCGATCTTTGAATTAACAGTTTCAGTTTTGAAGAAATAGGTTTCTTCTTGTTTAATTTTTATTTTTTACTTGCAGATAGTCTAGTCTCTTCATATTACAATCTGTATGAAAGTTATAGAAAGTATAACATGGATAAGGTGTTGTATTTTAACATAAAAGTCTGGATTTCATTGTCTGAAATAAGTAAAAATATTAAAACTTGCAGACTATTTAGATTGAGTTAGATTTTGACTTGCGCTTGTTGATGCTTCCACTTTATTTACCTCATGGTTAAGGAGGGCCAGATCCAGTGAGTGAAGACAGTATGCACCCTGGACAGGTCGCTAGTCCGTTACAGGGGAAAAGCAGTGAGATGAACAATCGCATACTCACACTCGCACCAAGGGGCAATTTCGGGGATAACGTTGTAGTGCTGGACTGTAATTTGGCACTTTGTCACTCAAAAGTGAAGAGAACCATTTACAACCACTCAGGCCTATTCATCAAAAAATGTGGGATTAATCGGTCACAATTCTCGAGCTCAGTTTGTATGCACGATCCTTGGACAGCATATTGCGTAAAGACCTAATTCTTTTAAACAGGAATAAAACAGTAATGAGAATAGCATATAATGTTTATGACTTGAATAAATTCTGACATTTTGGTGTTTTGAAACGTGCTGTTGGGGCACAACTAAAACCAGTGACAGTGACAGATTAGTGACAGTGTGTGAATGGAAAGATCTGCATTATTGAGCTGAAACACGAGATTCATTAGAGAAGCTCCTCATGTCTGTTCTAATTCAAGGAAGGTCTAATAATATGATGATGGTTGAAGTTCAAGCTCACTGAGCCTTTTATGTGGCCATAACTCAGTTGAACAAATTAGCAATTTTAAATCAAAAGGCAGAAATATGTTTCAAAAAAGACAGGCTAGCATACATTTAAAAATATTAATATTAATATCGGAAATGTATTTGATATTAAAATGCAAATACGACCACTTTTTTTTTAAGTTTTAAGTGTGCACAAAGATCCGCTTGTTAACTGATGATGCCTGTTGTCTCCTGCTCTACGATTGGCCCACTGCATGGGAGATTAGACACTTTAATCTGATGTATAAATACCCTGCAGCCTGGATGTGCTGTGTGAGTGTATGTGTAAACAAACAAACCAAAAAAAAACCGAGACATGGGACGGAGACAGACGAGATTCACATCCACATTTAAAACTGCAGTACGCTTGTGGCACCTTAGTGTGAGCATGTGCATTTGTGGTGCCACTGACGCTGGCACTGCAAATTCTGCAAGAAAAGACTCCCATCTACTCCAGTGACTCCTGATCCCTACCGTGCAATCAGCTCGCTGGATAACTTTAATCAGATTTGTTAGCCTGGCACAGATGTCTCTGCTAACCAGAGAGCGAGAGTGTGAGTGTGTGTGTACTCTGCAAATTGTAAGTTCTCACAGCTTATTCACATTGGGTTATGAAACTGCAGCGTTATCGGAGTGTTGCATGTAAATAAATCCTGGTGCTTTTCCTCTGGTGCATGTAGTACGAGGCAGGAAATCCTGAAAAGAGAGTGTGTATATGTGTGAGAGTGTGTTCCTTGTAAATGCAACACTACACTGCTAATGCTTCCCCCCCCCCCCCCCCCCCCCCCCCAATGTCACCCTGTCTGACTGTCTACCTGTCAAATTCCTCCTGGTCTCTGTTAGCTGCTGTTCCTATGTGGGTCGTCGTGGCAACGGGCCGCAGGCCATCTCCATAGGAAAAAACTGTGACAAGTTTGGGATTGTGGTGCACGAACTGGGCCATGTCATTGGCTTTTGGCACGAGCACACGCGGCCCGATCGTGACGATCATGTGACGATCATCCGGGATAACATCCAACCAGGTGAGGTTCGTTACCCAGGAGGCACCTGGGCGTCTGGTAAGATCAATGAAGTTATTTCCAGGCAGAGACCACAGCAGCTTTTGCCGACGGCGTGCACACCTTTCCAGAGTCACGTCTGGCTTTGAGTGTGAATGAGCCTTTTAATGACTGTGAAGTCACCTGGACCGCTGTCACAGCCACCTGTCACTTCTTTTACAACACACTTCCCCGCACAACAATGCAATCTGACAGGTGTTAAATCGAATCGCATGGACGCACATCAGACCTGACACATGGTTTTATTGAGAAACACGTCAGTGCTTTCAACAACTCTGCTCAATGTTAACTTTAACTTTCCAATACAGTTTTGTAAGTGGAACTATACAATGACGGAGTGTGTGGTCAGCGCCCCCCCCCCCCCAAATAATAAAACAAAACAAAAAACATTAATACCAGTATGCCTCAGTGCTGCAGTGCCTGTAGCTTCATTACACAGCTGCCGCCTTTTTCACCACCTATTTACACTGCTGTCCTCTGAAAGACGCTATGATTCCCCAAAATGCTGCACCTTCAGATTCAAAAACATTGTTTGGTCAGCAGCTTTTGAAAAAACTAAATTCACAACCCCCCCCCGAATTCAGCTCCCTTTCTCACAACCACCAGCAAAATATAAATAACACTCACAGGCACTGAATGCAATGCATGCACACGTCCACATCTGTATCTGTGAAATGCCAGAGTGTGGTATGTATGTTTCACTGATTCTTTTTCTTTTTTCTTTGAAGAGTTTGTTCCTCATACATATAGATAAAGTATATAAATATCATAAAAACCCTATTCAGCCATAACTTTAATACCACCCATAGGTTCTGCTTTACAGTCAAACAGCAATGTACGGCCAAGTCATGGACTCCAGTGGACTTCTCCAGGTTTTCACCAACATATTCGCTAAAGATCTTTCAAGTCCTTTGTTGTGAGGTGTGGTCTTCATAGAACCAGCTTGTTTGTGCAGCACATCCCACAAATGCTGAGTTAGGCAGACATCCAGTAAATTTTAAAGACAAATCAAAGTTTAAATCTTGTTCCTGGACAATTTTGGCTGTGGAGAAGGGCATTTCATCGCAGCGACGTGGAAAACTGCTGCTATGAAGAGAGAAGAAATGCTCCGCAGTAATGCTTATGTAGGCGCTTCATGTGAATGTCATTTATCCATCCTGTCAAAAGCTTTGCTCCAGTAGCTTGCCCTCTTTCCATAGGTGTTACACACATGCACCCTGTCACCCATAACGTAAAGGATCCATCACACCAGGCAACCTTCTTTCACTTTTTGCATCTATGCAGAAACTCTCTCAAAATCCTTACAATTGTACATTTTTCTGCTTCTAAAATGTCAGTTTGGAGTAGTAAATGTTCACTTGCTGCCCAATATGTTCCACCCAATTGGTTTGTTTGTCTGCTGTGCTGCTTGTTTACATTTTGTGTGTGTTTCACATGCAACGACAATGAAGGGCATTTAATATCAACTCAAAATTCCTTGTCTGTTGACGACTGTTTGCAATGAATCCACTTGGAAGCACTCTGAATAGTCAAGCCTCTGACTGATGATGTGTGATGAAACTAAATCCTCTAATACACTGATATCTGCATGTGTGGTTCTCAGGCCAAGAGTATAACTTCCTCAAGATGGAGCCAGGGGAGGTGAACTCTCTCGGGGAGCCATATGATTTTGATAGTATCATGCACTACGCCAGAAACACCTTCTCACGGTAACCAGTGGTGACATCTTGTCTGTTGACATGTTTTCAATTTACTAGACTGTGATTTGCCAAGACTCATGTGTTTTTTCCCCCCATCTTTAAAGCTTTCCCTGTAATTTTCTTAAGCATTTTTTAAGTGTTTTTATGTCTTGGTTTATTGTTGTTGTTTGTTTTTTCCCCCTGGGCTGAATGTTTGTATAAGTCATCCCCTAATTACTCAAGTAGAATCTATTTAGTCTTTTCCAGGGTAAACCTCTTGGTTCAGTGTTGCTCTTGTAAAGTGAAACTAACGTCACTGTAAAGATTAGTCCAATAGATTTCCAATGAAATCCAGTGCATGCCTCTCTTTGGTATGCATCTAATCTGTGCCACACTTGCACAGTTTTTCTCGGTAGGACGATCAAGACGTCACTGTTTCGTTAAACGAGAAATGGAATTTCACGTGAATCAGTGTACGACTCCGGATATATTTACATCGCTGTCTTTCCTCTCTGAAGTGGGATGTTCCTCGACACTATCCTCCCATCCAGAGATGAAAATGGGGTCCGGCCTGCTATCGGCCAGCGAACCAGGCTCAGTAAAGGAGACATTGCACAGGCAAGGAAGCTGTATAGATGTCCAGGTACTGATATATTTACTATAAGCCTGCCGTGTGTGTTTGTGTACATTGTGTATGTGTGATTGCTGCCATCATAGATTAGCAGGAAAAAAAGAAAGAAAAAAAAGATGCGCACCGTTTATCTGCTTATCTGCTCATATCTTTGGTCCATCCCCTGGTCTCTCCGAGGAACCAAGACGATATTGAGTCATTTGTTTTTCCATGTGATGCTTCTCTCTTTGTTTTTGGGCCTCACACACAATCGGTTATCACACACACACACACACACACACACACACACACACACACACACACACACACACACACACACACACACACACACACACACACACACACACACACACACATCCCGTTGCACCGACGTTCCTCTGCTCTGACACGATCTGGATGTGCTCTCGATGTTGCAAAGCTTTCGGGTTGCAAAATTTAAATCCTGCTTGCTCTTTACTCAAAGGAAGGTTTTAGTCTCCGAGTCCTTATACTCACATTATTTCATAAATTCTGAATAAATATTAACATTTTCTTCTCGACTCAAATCTATGTATATCCATTTATATTTTTATATCCCGAATGTCTTTGATGGCGTAGAGAGTGAATTACTGTGCTAGCGTCCCAGCTGGACACAACTTCACCGTTATAAGGTCATATTTGAGTGATACCATATTTACTGACAGATGAACAGAGCTCGCGGGCATTGCAGGGGGGCGGGAACAGCATGCTTGATGGGATAGGAGGGGTACATTTGGCTAACCTCCTTTTGAGATGAAGCGGTGGCATTAAACCCAGAACGAGGGCTAAATAGAGCAGTATCACGTTTTTTTTTTTTTTTTCAGGAATTCTCGTTGAGCTGTAGTGTCTTTGTGACTGCAGCCTCTTTAGGTCAGTTACAGTAAATTACAAATTTTTGGTAAATAGTGTTGCGACGTCACAACTGCAGTTGGTAGATATGCAGTAGATCCATACAAGAAGACAAATGTGTGCTTTGTAAATATCTATGTGCAACACTGGGAGAACTCTATTTGAAGCCCATTAAATTGTTTTATTTATTGTGTTTTGTTTTTGATTAGAAGTGAATGTTTAAATGTTTCCACATGATCACCGGAGATAATATAGACAAACCCTGGCAGAGGAATGGTGTGTGAGGCTGTTGTTTTGACATGTAATCATGTGATATTTGTAAATTAGCCGTTTGAATGTGAATTTAGTGCAGATTGAGAGTAATAATAGACATGGGAGCCATGTGTTCTTCAGTCATGTACCAATCACAAGTCATCGGTGCACAGCTGAAAGGATTAGACACAACAGCAGGACTAACCACAGAAATGTAACTCCATCTGTGTGTGTTTGCGTGCGGGTTGCTGCAGCATGCGGAGAGACGCTCCAAGAGTCAATGGGCAACTTCTCATCTCCTGGTTACCCGAACGGATACCCTTCATACACACACTGCGTCTGGAGGATATCTGTTACACCGGGAGAAAAGGTGCGCCACACACACTCTTGCTTCCAGTAGCTCCTGCAGTGCAGTGAATATGCATGCACAGCCAATAAAAATAAGACACAGTTGACAGAGTGGCTTTGTATTGATTAAGTCAAAAGTTAAACCCTCCTCCTTTGCTTTGCCTCCAGATTCTGTGGGTCTCTGCATTGCACAGATCTCTTCGAAGCACATTGCATATGTTTTGCTTCTGCTTTTCTTGCTCCGCCAGATTGTTCTTAACTTCACCACTATGGATCTCTATAAAAGCAGTTTGTGTTGGTATGACTACATTGAGGTTCGGGATGGATACTGGAGGAAAGCTCCACTGCTTGGTAAGTTCATGCAGCTGGACTGAACGCCTTTACTTAAAACCAATAAATTAACCAAATAGGGCCCGTTTTCAGTTCCAGCTTTTTGATTACTCTTTACTTTACTGATGCACAAGTTTGTTTGACTTGAAGAAATGGGAAAATCCTCCGAAATCAGAAGAGAAACAGTAGATTTTTGTGCACTGACTTTAAGGCTCTGTTAAGATTTTAAGTATTATTTATGTTTCTTTGGATTAATAATTGGTGGAATAAACTACACAAAATACGCAATGCCCCAAAAATCAATGATAAGATGAAATCCAAGTGAGGAGATGCAGATGAAGGCCTAATGAGTTGCCAAGATGCTGCACAGCTGTTTGAACTCCTTCAAGGTTGAATTTTACAACTCTTGTCTGCTATTGCAGCAGCAGTAAAAGGTGCTCCTCCTGCCTTGATGCTTGCAGCAGCATTAGATCTTGCTCTATAAGGTATTCTACTTACAGTGGGTGCTTTCATTTGTCTCAGTGGCCTGTGCAAAGTGTTGCCAGATGACCTTGTTTTGCAGCAGAACTTTACAGGGATCACAAATTTCTTGCCAGCCGCGAGGATTTCAGTGAAATCACAGCAAAGAGTGTAAACAAATACCCGTGACAAGTTTTGTTTTGTGTGTTTCATTTCCAGGCAGGTTTTGTGGAGACAAAATTCCGGATGTCTTGATTTCAACGGACAGCAGAATGTGGATTGAGTTCCGCAGCAGCAGCAACTGGGTCGGCAAAGGGTTCGCTGCCGTTTACGAAGGTAAAACCATCTAAAAATCAACCTATTCAAGGAGTAATGGCATTCATATGGGTGGATCCAGGGACGTTTGATGGGCTTCAGCTGTCTGTGGTCAGTGCAGCTGATGCATCCTGCTTTACCATCCCTGTGCAGCAATCTGTGGAGGAGAAATCACCAAGGACTCGGGCCAGATTCAGTCTCCAAATTATCCAGATGACTACAGACCCTCTAAAGAGTGTGTGTGGAGGATCACCGTGTCTGAGGGATACAATGTCGGGCTCAGCTTCCAGGCCTTCGAGGTGACTCACTCCTTCTGTGTACCCCCCCCTCCTGCGCGTGTGCCTCTCAGGAATGTCTGGGTCAGATTTCACGCTTGTATGGCAGCGAGGAAGTTCATAAAGGCCGTGTGTGTGTGTGTGTTGTGCATGATTGTATACACACACATACACACATATGCACACTGAGCAGGCAGTTGGGAATAGTCTCGTCCTTTGGCCGCCGTAATAATGTCACTTTGCTGAATGGCTTGAGAGCTGACTTCACGCATCAAAGGTCAAAGGTCGCTCTTTAAGCGGCGTGAAGATAAACTTCTCCGAAAATCTTTGTTCTTTTTTATGATGCGTGGCATTCATGCATGTGTTTGATCCGGCGCTTTGCAACAGTTCGTGCTTTGTCTCAGACAGTGTCGAAGCCAAAGGTCAAAACTGGGATGCTCTGTTTTTTTAATCCTGCTTTGAGCTTAACCGTGTTCAGATTGTGCTCCATGTTCTCGTGATCTCACTTAATAAAGGTTTCTAACAAAAGCATGCGCAATACTAATAGTATCTCAAACAATGTTTTTGCAGCTGCAGGTCAACTCAAGGTGTAAAAGATTTTTACATCTACTCTTATATTTTCCATTTGACAATGGCTTTCCTGGCTGGGGTCATTGCTAAATGTCAGAAAAGTAGAACGAGCAGTTAATGGACAGTGAATTAATTTTTATGAAACCAATACTTTCATTGCTAATGTTATTAGGTCATTTTGTGAATGAGTAAATGACAGATGTTGAGTTGAAGTTATCAAAAATATATTCAAAATGAGACGTATTTGGTGTACTGTCCTTTTTTCAAAAACATGTTTTCCACTGCATATCATACCTGAAAACCAGGAGACCAACAAACCTATCACCATATAACCATTATTACATGCCTTCATGGTCGTCACCTAATAAATTGGAAGTTTGAATGGACATTAATGTCAACCATGACTTTCGATGTTGGTGTCTGGCAGTATTTCTACTTTGCCTTCTCAGCACTTCCATTCGTCCAATTTCTCAGCTATTAAATTGTCAGGATGGCCAAAGAAATCATCGACACAACCACACAAATAAGAATAAGGCTTTAAAACGAGAACATTTGTCCTGTGATGTTTTTTTTTTCTTTTTTCCATTAGCTCTGCTACTCTTGGTTTAATTCAGTTTGTTTTATTTTGCGGCAGTCTATTGTATTTCAGGATCAGGTTAATATTAGGGAGTCAAATTCTCTGTTTTATTGGGAGATACCTCTTAAAGTACTGTACCTCCTTACATAAGGCGAGCTGCTGTACCTTCTGTTGGTGATGTGGGTGATATTCATTGCAGCTGTATGTATCACACTGCATGTATTTCATTTTGTTTTAGATTGAGAGGCATGACACCTGCGCATACGACTACCTGGAAGTCCGGGATGGACCGCTGGAAACAAGCCCCCTCATCGGTCGGTTCTGTGGCCACGAAAAACCGGAGGACGTCCGCTCAACGTCGCACACGTTGTGGATGAAGTTTGTCTCGGACGGGACGGTGAACAAAGCCGGCTTCGCCGCGAACTTTTTCAAAGGTGTGCGAGTGTGCGTATTTGAGTGTTTGTCACAGGATCGAGTGCTTGACTCCTGCAGCGAAGCATTTGTTATGCACTGACATGCGTGTTTTCCAGAGGAAGATGAGTGTTCCAAGCCGGACAATGGTGGATGTGAACAGAGGTGTGTAAACACACTCGGCAGCTTCAAGTGTGCCTGTGACCCGGGTTATGAACTGGCCCCCGACAAGAAGAGCTGTGAAGGTAACAGTGAGAATGTGTGTGTGCGCAAATTCATGTTGCATTTGGATTCCTCTGCAGCATTGTGTTTCTGTAGGATGTGAGTGTAACTCATCAAGAAAAACAACATCCGAACAGCCTCCAACAACAGGAAAAAACATCTTACTGACACAAAGCCACACGCCTCATCGTTCCAATGCCACACATGCCGTGAAGGTCCTTTTAATCCCACAAAATAGATTAACCACCCGAAATGACCCACATACTGAAACAAATGAACAAACCACTTCTTACGCAGCCGGGGGGCGGGCTCTCCAGCAAAAATACCTTCATTGTGGGTTCCTGCTATTTCACATTGAAATCATTAGAGATTTAATGCGTGGGAAAAATCAAGAGGAAAGTATCACTGTACAATTAGTCTGCAAAAACAATTATTGGAAACTGAAGGTCCTTGAGAACAGTAAAAATGCAGACCTCTGGATGACCACTATGCAGGGAATGATGTCTTTCAAGAGTTTACTCCATGGAAATAACTCATGACCCTCCATCAGATTGTTATTTATACAGTGAATTTGATGGCAGTTTGTTTTTCTTTTCAGCTCTCGGTTTACATTTTCCTGAACAATTGTGAATTTTAGTGAGGCAGGTGACCATTTTGAAATATTACACTGCAATGAATATTTAGAAGAGAGTTCCTTTCGGGATTTTGATTTTTGGTTTTTATATCTGGTGTTTCAGTGAGATCTTTTTCCAGTTGGCCTCTGAATGTGATCATTTGCATTGAGTGCAAGTGTCTCAGCTGTGTGCAGGACTGAGTATAATGTGTAAAGGCAAGATTTTAGCTTGGCTCACATAGTTGGATGGGTTAACTAAGCTATTTTTCTATTTTTTTATTCCACCAGGTAACTGCCTCAGATCAAAAATCATCTAGTTTACAAGCAAGACCATGCCTGACTTTCTCCTCAAAGTCTTAATATGAGATCTTGTCATCATACTGAAATATTTTTAGCCTTTTAAATACGACAATATACAGTTTTGCTGTGTTTTTTTTTCTCTCTTTCCTCTGGCTGCCTAGAAGCAGTTTTAATGAAATAACATTGTGTTAACAGGGACATAATGGGTAAACTTATTTCTAACTCTCCTGCTGGTTGGGCAACCGACTGTTCTCAAGTCTCAACACATTCCTTACATTTATTTATTTTTGTCTTTTTATGTACATATGTGTGTTAGTGTTTTACATCAGAGCATAATTACAAAAATGCTGTAAAATGAAATATCAATTTATTGTGAATTAGGTTGTGATGCTACAGATGTTACATCAGCAAAGGGATACTGAAGCTTATTACTCAACCAAAGGCTGATAGTTGACAAGATTTATTGTTTGAGAGCCGATCACTTATAATAATGCAAATATTGAATTTAATGATCATGTCATTACGACTAACCTGAGACGGTTGCTCACACTTCTCAAATTTAACACATTAATAACAGAAGAGTCTGTCAAGTCGCAGGAGAACTCACTCTGAAGGTTTTAATCCACTAATAAATGTCCCACCTGTCGCAAAAAAAAAAAACCTAACTCAAATCACATAAGCTGTGTAACCTCAGGGTGCATTTGTGTATAAACTGTTTGGATGTGTGTCTGCAGCGGCGTGCGGCGGTCTCCTGTCCAAGTTGAACGGGACCATCAGCACCCCAGGCTGGCCTAAAGAATACCCCCCCAACAAGAACTGTGTGTGGCAGGTGGTCGCTCCCACTCAGTACCGCATCTCCATGCAGTTTGAGTCCTTCGAGCTGGAGGGCAACGAGGTGAGCGCGTGTTTGCGCGTCCCCGATCATCGGAGCAGCCATGTTGTTGAAGCGTGTGTTTTAAGTGACCCTCCGCGTGTGTTCAGGTGTGTAAGTACGACTACGTGGAGGTGAGAAGTGGGCTCTCCTCTGACTCCAAGCTGCACGGTAAATACTGCGGCACCGAAGTCCCCGACGTCATCACGTCCCAGTACAACAACATGAGGATCGAGTTCAAGTCCGACAACACCGTCTCCAAAAAAGGCTTCAAGGCTCACTTCTTCTCAGGTAAGGCGCACCTGAGCAGAACATTGAGGAGGGTTTTAATAGTTCTGGTTTCAATAGCGGAGGAATGGGTTGTGGGTCTTGAATCCACTAAAACTGCAGCTCGAGTTGAACATCGGCCAACTGAGCCACACAATAAGGGATTTGATAACAAGTATTTATTTTATTCAATTTTAGAACAAAACCGTTAGTGTAACAGGTGCAACAGTTGCAGTAATAAATAAAGACCAATCACATTTTTGATTGTAGAAGCCTTTAGAAGGGCTTCTGCTCTGGACAGTGGTGCTCTTGTGGTTAAAGAAGCCGACTTTGAGTAAGGGAGTGTGCAAGATGGCCGGCTCGAGCCAAGCATCAGTATGGTCAATGTGGAATAAAGGAATTTCCCCAAGGGATTAATAAATTAGGATCCTTACTATTAACATCATCGTTATTACTACAGTTGAATTTTGTGAGTTTAGAGTTACTCGGGAGAGTTTCACCATACATGTGTGACATTTGGCAGCTCTGCTTTACCCTTAGATCAGAAAAGACGTTTATGGCCGTTCTGCTGTTGAAGTAACTTCACTTGCAAAGACAGGTAGAGAGATTTTACCTCTCCTGTTGGGTTAGAAATAATTCCTGCAGAAGAGGGGACGTCTATAGTTTACTCATTAATTCAAAAGCTGCTTTCCACCGCCACTGTGTGTCCAATCATTTTCGCTTTCACGGTTCAGTGTCTATGCCTGTCTGTGTTATTGTCATGTTTGTGTCCCTCCCTCCCTCCCTCCCTCCCTCAGTGTTCTGGCCTCCTGCGGCCTTTCACCACCTCGTCCACTTTGCCCTCTCTCCCTCAGACAGACTGGCACTGTGTCAGCAGCATATGTTTGTGTTTGAGTCATGCCAGGACATAAAGCGCGGCCGCCCTCCGACTCGTGGCCGTGCCAACAACAGGCTGGCAACCTCGCCAAAGGTCAGAGGTAACATGACCTCACGATCAGAGTTTCTGATTGGCTCTGAACTCGCCGTACTGACTTGAATGGATGGATCCTTTTTTTTTTTTAAATAAAATTATTGTGGGATCCATTCTCCTCAACAGGGGAGGTGTTGTTACCCCCTTTTTTACTAAATACTAATTCTGCCCGAGCATCGCCCGACGCTTGGTGATGATTCATGTTTCAGTGGAATCAAATCGTTGCCATTTTATCAACCTAAAAATGTTATAAAATGAATGATTCCATGAAAACTGGGATCGGAAATCTTAAAAAAAAAAAAGTGTTTTTAGTTTGACACTTTTTTTTCTGCTTGTAGCAAACTGATTACTTTTAAAGATGAAACCTTGAAATACTTAAATATTTTATGGTTGTATTTTCACTGTCTTTATTTAGAGAACTAATTTACTGTATTACATTAATTGATGATTCTTTTCATTGGAAAATCTTGGAAACAAAGGTGTTATTTTTATAAGTGAAAAGGGTTTCATTTACACCAAATCCGAATGTGTTTTGATATTTTGGAAGGGTCGAAGCTCCAGCTGCCCTTTTTTAAAAAGATTTCTGAAAAGAAGTTGTAGTCATACAAAAAGCAAATGTGCATATAATTATATGGATTTTAGCTGTTACTCTGACACCCATATGACACGTGTTTTATGTGTCGGTGCTTCTATTATTATTATTATTATGATTATGATTATGAATGATAATAATAATAATAATAATAATAATAATAATAATAATAATAATAATAATAAGAGAGAATGATTTAAAAAATATTATTAATAATAATATATTTTTTAATCATTCTCTCTTCATTTAAGCTTGCTTATTCAAAGTAGTAGTTTTGAGTCAACAAAGTCTCAAACAAGCATCTTATCTGATTGAAGGTCACTGTGACTTCGTATTTATCTGATTTTAATGGATTTAGTATTTTAGAACAGCCCACAGTAATTACTAACCCATTTATCATCCTGACCTGTCTCACTAGAAGTCAGTCAGTATAAACAGTAAATAGAAACGTCCCTGCTTGGTGAAGGCATACAGCTGCCAGCGAGTTCTCCAAAACATAATCGAGTCAAATCTTACTCATAGATTTATTGATAGATAATTGACATCACCAATGTTAAATGTATGTATCTGAGATCAAACACCAGCAGACAGTTCCTCAGGTCTGCTCTAGACCCCGATACGGAGCCTCCACCACTCGTCAAAAACAGCTAAAAACTTTTCCCATCCTCGTTAACAAAGTGTATTAGTCTCAAACTGGGACAAAAGCGTCGATTTGCCACTACAAACATAACAGAAAAATCCTCCAGCTTGCTCGTGTCAACATCTCGTGTAATTTGGAAGAATTGTCCTGAGGGGGACCGTCTGGATCTTCCTCTGTCTTCCTCTGAGTTAAGTTCGTAAAAAGAGAAAATCACAATGGGTAAAGAAGGATGAATCTAAATTTATCATTGCTGCCGCTTGCTTCCTCTTCGGAGGAAGTAAAGCTGTCACCTGGATAAGCTTGTCAGGACTGAGTGAGCTGCAGCACACCTGGAGCATGCGGCTAAACCGCTCAGTGGTGTCCGCTTGGACAAAATCATTTACAGATAATGTGTTTTTAAAGTTCCTGTGTGGCTCAAACTATTGTCGGGAGCTTCCAGGGATAGCTTTTGGTTGGCTAAACGCCAGCAGCTTTGTGGAGGTTCCTTCAGCCTTCCACATACTACTAATCTGTGTGTGAGTGTGTACTTGTGAGTGTGTGTGTGTGTGCGTGTGTGTGTGGACATTTTGTGCTTGACCTGAAGACGGCTACAATGAACACGGGGTAGCATCAACCGTAAAGCTTCTTAGCCTGTGATAGGGCGAGACTGAGCCTACAATAGCACTGTAATACCACATCAGACACACACACACACACACACACACACACACACACACACACACACACACACACACACACACACACACACACACACACACACACACACACACACACACACACACACACACACACACACACACACACACACACACACACAGAATAAGAGAGACGGAGGAGGATTTAGTGGTTTCATTAAAAGCAGATCTAGTTTAATTCACAAGCTCTTGAGTTGAGGTGAGACTCGGCGTCTGTATCTAATCTCTCATCTCTTCAACAGGAATCTGTTACTCACTCAGTCACAAACACAGCGCCGCACTGTGCTCGCTCTAACACACATTCTCCTTGTTCGTCCTCTGTCTTCCTGTGCGGTCATCCCCACCTCTGCTGCCTCCCTGTCTGACTCCATTACTGTTGTCGACGTGGCCGCCCCACACAGAGGTCGTCTTCCTCACTCCTTCCAACTCCTCCGCCCTGGTGATCCGCTCTGTCAGCCTGGCGTTCAGCCTCAATAAAGGGCTTTGTCATCAGCCAGCCATCCCCACGCAAATCTCAAAAGAGGCTTGTTAGAACCCGATACGTGACAACTGCCCAAAATGTAACAGCGACCCGAGTTGTTATAAAATATAATGTATTAAAACCTGAAATGTAATAACTGGTCAATAAAGTAACAAGATGCTGAGCCCAAAACTTAAAAAAAAATTTAATATTACATTATGGGCCGGACAAAATATTTCCCCCGCTAATATTGCGACAACAACAACAACAACAACAATAAATGCATTTTATTTATATTGTACTTTATATCCTTAAATCTCAAAGTGCTAAAAACAACAAGATAAGCTAAAGCAGCAATATAAAACACTTAAAGAAACAGCAATAAAAGAAAGAAAAAAACAGCAACAAGAGTATTTTCATTACATCATAAAGAGATGATTTATGATTTATACACTGAAAGAATGAGTTCTAAAAGTTTGCACTATTTATTTATACGTATATCTATATACAGTTTATGGTATTACTGTATGATTGCTGTTGCCCAAGTTATTAATTGTCTTCTGTTCTCTATAATCTCTAATCTATTTCTCCAATCATCAGTACAAAATATTGTATCAGCATTACACGTATTAATTGTTATATCTTTTACATTATTGACCAAGTTTTACATTTTGTGTTTTATAACAATTCAGGTTGTTGTTACCATTTGGGTCGTTAATACATATATAACAAGAAATTAATTTTAAACTTTTTTTAGCCTATAAATACATTTAAGTTGCTCAACCTGCAACTCTGCCAATTTTTCCAATATATGCAGGAGGATTGTTTCGAGGCACGACGTATCACAAATTTACCATGTATTAGCATTTGCATTATGCAGATTACAAAAAGATTTGCTGAACTGCAATAAATTGTGTTTCTATGCAAAGTGTGATCATGCTCTGCACATCAATGCATCACTTCATAATTTCAGCCCTCCATCAGAACTGGCCAGAAGTCAGTGGCACCAAAGCAACGGAAAACCGACTTAAAAGTTGAAAGTTAACCAGAATAGTGAGCTTTAATTGGGACTACAAATCCCAAGACACGGAGACGTCAGCGTAACTTACTGAAATGTTATTTATGAGTCATGTGATTGGATCATTATCGCATTATGTTATGCAGTCATACTTGTTCTTCCTATATCACGGTATAATAATAGTAATCACAAATTCTCATCTAGCTATTCCTCAAATTTGCTGGATTTCTTTTTATCAGGCTGTGTTGATGGTGATCAGTCTTATCATTTTACAAACCCCCTTTTTCAATAACAATTCTATCTAGAAGTGTTTGACATAAACCCCAAAATTTCTTAAGTTAGAGGAACTAGAGGAACTCAGGATCCTTTAAACCAACTTGAAACATTATTAAATGAAGCTTTCATCAGCTTGTCTTGGTACATTGTCGAGCACATCACACTGATATTTGGTGATTAACTGATCTGAAACAAAACAACACGACTCATGTGAAAACAGCTGTTTGAGGTTTCAGATCCAGATCGCAGCTTTGACTGTAACCAGCTGCATGAAGACAGTTTTATAGACCAGAAACTCCAAACTGACTCAGACTAATAAACTTTACAGACTTGACGTTTTTTTCAAGTGGATGCTTAAATTTTGGGTTCTATTAATACACACTGTTGTGAGTATTTTCATGTATTATCCTCTTCCCCGCTACGCAGAAAGCACAATTTCCTTGCGGGTCTCTGTTGATCTATGCTGGTGGTTCACCTGCTGAACCAGCATAGAGTAATAACAGACCAGCGGCGGCTGTGCTTCACTGCTGGGTATCTGGTAGCAGACCAGCAGGAAAATATACAGCTTCTTTTAGACGGGATTCAAATCTTTTCCTGTTGCTCTTTACCTCTCAGCCTCGTACTGAAAAGTTTCTTCTGGGTGAGCAGCATGTCGGTTTATTGCAGACGAGCACTGCTTGATATTTTTATGACATTTTCCCGTCACTAACCTCTTCGGTTCATCTTGTTTTTTTTCCTCCTTCACATGTCCTCTTTTCCCACCTCTCCCTCCCTCCCTCTCTTAACACCCTTCTCTTCTTCCTCTCCCATCCACCCCTCCACCCCGTCTCTGGGGTTTCCACATGGGTGATGTGTTGCATGTGTATTTCTCACAGACAAAGACGAGTGCAGCAAGGACAACGGCGGCTGCCAGCACGAGTGCATCAACACAGTGGGCTCTTACGTTTGTCAGTGTCGCCATGGCTTTGTACTGCATGAGAACAAACATGACTGTAAGGAAGGTGGGTTTCACATACATCCGCACGCACACTGGCACACCAACACCGGAGGGCACGGCCATCACGTCAACCCGCACCGGCACAAGCACGGTCACATTCATAAAGGCAGCCACCGTTCATCGCACAGCCCACACTCTGTCCACCCACTGACACACGACAACAGAATCTCACTTTACATTTAAAGGAATTTTTTTTTTTTAATGGAAGAAAAAATAGGTTACTGTTTGTGCCTGTGAACAAAGCTGTAGTCCCGTGAGGACGGAATATTCTGAAAACTGATTTTTTAAAGTTGGTAAAATCCTCCAACAACAAGAAAAAAAACACAAAACTTGTTTTATTTTCACAATTTCTTTGGACTGTTTATTATCATATTGCTGTCATTGTCTTTTATTTTTCACTGTAAACATGAGATTTGTAATTTATATTGCACATTTTTCTTTCAGTGTGAGTCTAATCTATGGATCGATGGAAATATAATTTGAACACTGAAATTGTAATCTTTTTAGTAAACTCCAAATTCCAAGATTCTTCGAGAATGTTTTTTTTTTAAAGGTTACAAAACATCCATCTGTCATCCACACGCTTTTTTATTTTTTTTTATTAAAACTCTATTTTCAGCTTACTATTGACAAAAGGCAGGCTGCTTTTTTTGAGGCCGAATGAAATTCCAAGCACGTTTCTTTCTGGATTTGTTGTATTTTTATTTCTGAGAAGAAAAACATTATTTTGGTATTTTCACATCAGATTCCCTTTCCTGTGACGCACTGTCAAATTCACGACTCAACCTGCACTCATGGGTGTTTTCTTATTACCCTGCGTCCAGTAGAAATGAAATAGAAATAGAAATGTATTTTCTGCTTTGTGTGCGTTTCCTCCACACCAACAACAGCACGAGCTTCCTTATGTGCAACACACGCGCAAAATGAATGCCTGTAAATGTCAATCAATTCTAGAACACGCCCAGTCTACTTTTAAAGCAATTTTATTGCACCAGAGACAAATTGGTTGGTTTTTCGAATTAAAGCCACAAAATAATCTGTTAAAAAAACCAAAACTGAATTAAATGCAAGAAAACTAGGGGCTCTTTAAAACAACACAGGTTGTTTGTTGTGTCACGTGACCCAGACCGGCCTGTTACGACTCTCAGATGTTAAGACTTGTTTCTGGACATAACCCAGGAGACCTGAAGTGACTTATGGCTTGATTTGTAAATGTGTTGAGTGACCGGTGTCTCGTCAGCGTGGCTGTGCTGACTTGACTTGGCCCGGTAGGACCTGACTTACTCAACCTGCTCGAGGATTTGAGACTTGATTTGGACTTCGTTCAAACCACTCAGCACACTTGTAAATAAACAACATTCAAGAGAACCGCAGCACAACTTCAACGGTCCTAAAAATCATGGATCGGCTGTACGAACCAGACGTTGTAGCTGCGTTAGCGTCTGACGCTGAAAGACTTCAGACTCACCTTGAACTGGAGTGAAATGACTTGAGCCTTGACCTGCTCCAGAGGAGTTTAAAAGCTGGACGACAGTAAATCTGTTTTCACTGTCGGAGATGAAGGCACCACTTCAACAGAAAATATTATTTATTATTTGGTCGTTCGCACTAAAAGCTCCCTTCACTGCTCATAAAAAGTCTCTTGTTTCAAACATCTGGGTGTGCGTTTCTGTGCGTTTCTGTGTGTTTTGCATGTGTGTTTCACCGGCCCGACCCAGTAACCTTGCAGAGTCACGGGACCAAATATTCCCATCACACCGCTTGTGTTTCAGCGCATCCCTACAGCATGTGTCTATGAAGGCTTTGGCATGTGTGGATGTCACGACGTGTGCCGTTTACATGATATTATAACTGTAGTAATAGTAGTAGCCTGCTAGAAGTGTAGGGAAAGACATAAAAACTTATTTTTTTTGTTTATAAAAGAAAACCAAAAGTTCAAGTTTTGTTTATGTTTGTTCCTGTTAATGTTGCATGTTTTGGAGAATAACCTGACAATAGACCTTGGCTGATGTTTGAGAGTAAGACTGAAAGTGTATCATGTCATTAGCTCGTCCTCACAGCAGAGGTACGAATAGTTTCTGCATCGGGAGTGTGAGCGTAACATGACGTTGTACTAAATGCTCTACCTTTTCTTGAATCACAGTATAAAACCTGTAATTTCATCCGTTTCATTTTGTGCATGGCTTTCATTGGTCCCAAATAAAAGCCGTCGGTCTCAAAACGCATGTGGTTTGTCTTGTGCCTGCCTCCCAGCGCCTTCGCAACGCCGCGCTCGCCATCTCACTCGCAGCGTGAACGTTGTGCGTGAACGTTGTGCGTGATCCAGTGAGCTTTTCATTTCTTCCGCCAGAAGGAAAGCAATTTTGACTGGCAGAAACTTTACTTGATTAATTGAAATATCCAGAATTATTCAAAAATGCTCCTTAAAAAAAATGAAACGATGATAATTATATGTGTTGTAATTTTGAGAAGAATTGAAAGGACAGGACATCAAACCTTGTTATTTTGCAGCTAATTGTAGAGCCTTTATATTAAGTTACTCTGATCCCAGTACCAAGAGGCTAATCTTCATGTAAGCTCCTGCGAGTGCAACAAAACACTAATTTGACTATTTTTGCTCTCCAAATCTCCCTGTTGGTGCAATACTCATTCTGCAGCCGCATTATTGCGAAGCTTGCATGCGTGCCCTCATGTGAATCCACACTGAACTTGTCACCAGGATGTGTTTCTTTGAAATCCTTTCTTTCTGCTCCGGCTTTCTTGTTTCTCTCCTTCCTGTTCCCTTTCCATTTCCCCTGACCTTTTCCTGTGCAGCCATGATTTTAACTTCCTCTGTGTGTGTGTGTGTGTGTGTGTGTGTGTGTGTGTGTGTGTGTGTGTGTGTGTGTGTGTGTGTGTGTGTGTGTGTGTGTGTGTGTGTGTGTGTGTCCAGCTGAGTGTGAACATAAGATCCTCAGCCCCAGCGGGACCCTGAACAGCCCAAACTGGCCTGACAAGTATCCCAGCAGAAAGGAGTGCACCTGGAACATTGCGGCCATGCCCGGACACAGAGTCAAAATCGTAAGTGTGCGTCGACCGGAGCTGGTTCAACGTCACGTTATTAATGGATTTGGACTGTTTTCTTGGACCCGACTGGGATGCCTCACTCCCTCATAAGAATGCATTGTTCTTCCTGTGAGGTCGTACTGTATATGACCTCAGGCTGTTCTTTTCTCTCTATTCATGTTCTACTTATGAAACCTAAATGTGAATGGGGGAGACGGTGCACGTTTATATATTCGGGCTTACTGCAAGCTTTTGCTCATGCGTAAGCAAGAGGCCTTGGGCAGTAGCCATCTGTGTCCTTATGTGTTTCTGTGTGTTAGCACACACGCGCACACACTTTCCCAAGTCACTGAAGCATCCCTGTATTTACATTTACATTTCAAACCATTTCAGATAGTTGGAATTGAGATTTACCAACGTTTTGGGGATGAGCTGTGTTTCTGCAGGATAAATAAATTAGTTATCTGTTGAAGGAGAGAGATGTTCGTATGAATCATGAGATGTTAAATCATATTTACACAATCACATCAGAATGCCCTCAAAAATTTGTTAAAAAAAACCCCCCATACCTTTATAACCCTTAAAGGTGACATTTTATGCATAATTCACTTTCTAGTGGTTTTCCAACAGTAATACTCGTCCCTGTACCTGGAATGACGCGAAGAAAGTCTGTCCTCTCTCTCCCTGGCTTGTTTCAGTTTTTAAAGTGTGTTGCTCCAACGGGCCAATCAGAGATCAGACCCTATATAGTGTCATCGGGGGTTTAGCCAATCCCAATCAAGTCGGCCCTCCTTTTGACTCCTCCCACAATTAGGCAGTTCTGCTCTGGCACATGGCACCACAAGAGGAAGTACTAACTCCTCTTCCCAAGATGGGCATGTGTGGGCGGAGCCAGTCCAGCTCACACAGACACAGCAGATTCTGAATGCAGCTCCTATGATCCAATATTCAAATGGAGGAAAATGGGGCAAAAGAGGGATTTGGGGCAATAAACTTTGAATACAACATTTCTGGACCAACGAGACTCATGTGAAAGCCTTGAAAAGCTGGATAATATGACTCCTTTAATGTGAACCAACACACCAATAAGACATGGAGCACACAATGTTAAATAAGGTAATGACTGGCAGGAATGACCCAGAGCCTACAGAAATGTCGGAAGTCTTTTCAATGTCATAAAAATAATGTATGATGAAGACTCTGAGGGAGGTTAAACTCACAATGCCATGATGGTAGAGAATGTGATTCAGTTTTAGCTCAGCTTTGACCCATAGAAGTGTATTTAGATGAGATGCTAAACTCGAGCGTGCCCCTCAAGGCCTTGTCTGTCAACTTTATTGCTGTGTGTTGGTGAACCGGGAAGTGTAATTGAAATATTTAAGTGATCTAAGACCACTAATGTGGGCAGTTTTCCAGCTTGAGTCCAAATTAGAAAAAAGATATATCTAGTTCACTCATAGCCGCAATTTTAATATTGGTCCAAAAAAAGTGTAAACAAAAAAATCATATTTCACAGCTGTTTTGACTGGTATTTTGCAACACAGCTTCCACTACAGTATGTTGTCGTGTGCAGCATAACATTTGCGGTGGTGTTTTTACCAGCTAATGATAACTCTGCAACAGCTCATAAAATGTAAAAAAGACTTCAAACCAGCTGCAGTAAAAATCCGCTGCAGAGATATGGGAAGCCCGTCTCGTCCTGTGGCTGGTCTGTTTACAGCTGCTTGTTTTGTGTTTCGCCTCCATCAGACTCCAATTGAACTAAACGATAGTTTGTTTAAAAGCAAGTGAGGCTTGCTTCTGCAGACTAAATCCAGAATCAGGTGACGTGTCGGATCCAAGCTAGGCGAATAAATGTCAAAATCACCGGATTGTGATGTTGTTGTTTTATTCTTTTAAATCAACTGAGTGAGAATTCAACTGTTTGTTTTAGCTTCGGGAATATGTTGGTTGTTAATATAGAGCTCACTGTGGTGGGTACTGAGTTGGTTACAGGAGGTGACAGCCACTGGCACACGCTCAAATTCACACATAATCCACACCTAAAGTCCACTCGTGTTCTCCCTCGCCCTCTCTCTCGCCCGCTCTCTCTCGCCCGCTCTCTCTCGCTCTCTCTCTCCCTCTCTCCAGCCACATGCTGGGCCTGTTGCACGTTATGAAAACTGTCATCAGCCGCCATTTATGTTTTTGATAATCTCTTCTCACAGTTTATGTAACCAAAAACCACATTACGTCATCATGTTAACAAAATTACAGGTGTTGCGCTCCCTTTTTTTTCTTCTTCTTTTGAATGCGGGACCACATGATCTCAGGCACGCTTGGAGCGTGTGTCTGCACACCCTCAATAAAAATGAGTACAGACTAATAAAGTTGTATTTAATTTGATGAGGGCTGCTGTGGGTGGGGCAGGAGCTTTGAAGATGAATTATGTCAATTAGAGTTCAAATATAGGAGCAGACATGTGTCTGTGTGTAAGGCAAGTGGTGGTGCTTTCTGCATCGGTGAAATAATAAAATCTAAACGCAGGCATGACGGTTAATATACAGCAATGGTGAATCTGCCTGCAGATACAAACCTTTGTGCTTATCAATTAATAATCTGAAAGGAATATCAACCTATCAACCAAACGTCACTCAATCTAAAGTCTGAGATGCACTCTGAAGACAAAGAGTTCAGTGAAGATGCAATAAGTTCAAGGTTTATAATCCCCCTGAAGAAGACCATGTTTGTACTTCTTGCACAGATTTTGATTCTTCTTTACTGCACTAAACATGCAGTGTATTTAGCCTTAAGCAGTCAGCAGTGTACCTTTCTTTAGTGTAGAGGATCCCCCCCCACCACACTTTACCAAAAGTTACTCTCTGCAGCTTGTTAAGGGGAAAAAGAAATCTCCTCTTTCATGACCTCCACCACCCCAGACTCAGATGGTGGGATCCTGGTGATTATGTCTGGTTCTTCCAGTGAGGTTTGTTTTGACCAGCCACTCAGGTCTCCCTCCTCCTTCTCCCACCATCTTAGACATTCAACGAGTTCGAGATCGAGCAGCATCAGGAATGTGCGTACGACCACCTGGAGGCCTTTGATGGGGACGGTGACACCGCGGCCATCCTGAGTCGACTGTGTGGCAGTAAGATCCCGGAGCCGCTGGTGTCTACGGGCAACAAGATGTACCTCCGCTTCATCTCTGACGCCTCAGTGCAAAGGAAGGGTTTCCAAGCTTCACACTCCACAGGTGTGTGTAGAAGTACATTTTTATTTATGGTTAAGAACTTTTATCATTGTGAGTTCTTAGACTCCTGCTCATCTGACTGTAGTTTATAAGGAGTAATAGCGCCCTCTAGTGGAATATCCCGACATAAACTATGAAAGTCATTCATGAAAGGTGACTTTGCATTAGGGACACCCAGAGTGTAGTTTTTTTTCTATTTTTGTTGTTTAAATTGAAATGTTTCCCTTTGGGATCTTCCAGAGTGTGGAGGTCGCCTGAAGGCAGAAGCCCGTCAGAAGAACCTTTTCTCCCACTCCCAGTTTGGAGACAACAACTACCCAGGTCACACAGACTGCGAGTGGCTGCTGACCGCGGAGCAGGGCTACGGCATCGAACTCAGCTTCATCACCTTTGAGGTGGAGGAGGAGGCCGACTGCGGTTACGACTACATCGAGCTGTACAACGGATACGACTCCAATTCACTCCGACTCGGTCGCTTCTGCGGTTCGGGGGTGAGTCTCTTTGTGAGGATACTGCTCCAGGCAGCCCTTACAGTCCCTTTTTAATATGTTCCATCTCTGCCGGTGACTGCAGGAGGACTGATGTTTTTAGGTTTTCTCTTCATCCCATGTCTCATTCTATTTAATGCTTTATTTGGTAAA